>NC_138592.1:10475110-11075110 GCF_964289735.1 Phaethon aethereus
CATGGAAGCATTCATGATTATGACTACAATTGATAATCCTTTTTGTGAATTCTTCCTCCTCTCTATTTTTTTTCTTTTCTTTTCTTTTTTTTTTCCCCCCATCCAAAATCAGAGTTTTTTGGACAGCTCCCTGATGCTCCCATCACCCAGGAAGGGAAAACATGCAGAACCATTTGAGATTTTGTAGCTAAGGAACACAGGTGTTTAGACCCAAATCTCTGAAGCTATGGATGATGTTCCTCCTCCCCTCTTCCCAGAAAAATCACCCCAGAAAGAGGTGTTATTCTTCAGCTTGATCAGCTTTATAGAGTAATTCTTTGAGTGGCTGCATAGCAGCTCTACGAATGCAACAGACAGAATGATACTGGGACATTAATGTAGGTCAGGGGAATGGTGAAGATATATAAACTGACACTTTTTCTGGAGGAAGACATACAGAACTAAGACCTCCATGTGTGAGATTTAATTCAAAGCATGTGCACATCTAATTACAGGCACATGGATCTTTTATGATCAGTTATGGACAAAAATAAGAATTTTAGGTCTTTATAATTAATTTACTTGGAGATTAACACTTCCTCCATTATTCAAGTAAGAGATTCTGAAATTCTATTAACCTCTGGTGCACTGCTTCACTCGTACTTGATAGTTCAGCTCACTTAAACATTTTTGAATTGTGTTCCTATTTAACAGCTCCCAGGACAGCCTGTCTGAGTGTGCTGTATTCTTCTCTTGGTTTAAGGTCTATTTCAAAGCCCACCAAAGCCTCTGGTTTTCTTTGGATCAAGCCGTTAGCCTGTAATACTTTTATAACACAACCATTTCCCGTATAGGAAGGCCCTGAGGAATTTAATACTGATGAAACAAGTGAAGAATTACAAAAAAATCCTTCTAGAGAAGTTTCCCAAAGAACCTGTTGTAACTTAATAGAAAAGGTGATTCATTCATTAAAAAAAAAAAAAAAAAAAAATTCCTGTTTGAATCATTCTTTACATTTGTATAAAGGAGACAGCCAACAGAAGTTTGTCATTTTGTACCTTTAAAGACCTTCCAAAGCAGACAATACCCTGAGTTTCCATTTTCCTGTTTTCCTCTCTCCCTAGTCCCTTCTGTAGGCTGCTGCTCATGAGTGCCTGGTCTTGGCCTCACTCGGCTCTCACAGCCAATGGGAACAGCTTGGCCACCAGTGAGTGCTTTTCATAAACCCTTTCTGGCTCCACTCCCCGACCCCACTTCACTCCCACACGAGCTGCTGTAGAGATGGCAGCTTCTGCCTTTTAAGGCAGCCCATCAGCAGGAGCTCACAGGTGGCAGGGCTTTTCACCTCCACGGGTCCATCGCACCCCTCAGTCCATCCCCATCTGTACCCATGCAGCAGATCCAAACAACACACCCTCTAAACTTGTGCAGGAGACAGCAGATGAAGGCATCTGCTTCAGAGGTTGTATTCTAGGACAAAGTCTGCCCATTAAGGGACTTCTCCATATACATGCTGCAGCCCCTACCCAATGCTAAGCATGACCACATAGCAGATCTAAGCAGAGTAAGTTTACGTTTCCTGATCCTGCCTAATTCCTTCTGTTTTTTGCAGGCAGTAGGTTTGAGCTTACACATGTATATCTCAGACTGCCTCGTTCATTATCTTCCCTGGGAAAAGTAACTGCTTCAATTACCTTGTACAACATGGGTCTGAATAAATCCCTGCTTGGAAACATGTGCTTGGTTTTCAGAGGGTGCTGTTAGAAGTGTTAGCAGCATTCCAAGCGCTGCAGTAGACTTCCACACCACAAACACCATTTTATATCCTTTACAACTGTGCACATCTAACAGCGAACAATAAATCTATCCTACTAATTACACATTCAGCTTGTTATAACAATCGTAAAACAACTACAGCTGGTAAAGCCATGAAATTATGTCAAATCATATTTCTGCTTTCTAGAGAGAAGCAGCGTTATTTTCCAGTCTCCTGATGAAGCTGACTGTTCAAAGCCATGTGTGGAAACAGCTGCCAACTAGGTCATCCACCTTTAATTAGGTAATGATATTGTCTTTTTTCCTACCCATTTAAAAGTGTTCGACATTCTGTAATTCAAAGTGACTTAAGTGTTTATGATAAAAAGCTGCCTTAGGAAGAAATTGAAGCACATGGTACTAAATCCAAGAGCCAGTATTTTCTCCATAGCAGCCAAGTTCAGTCTGTTCAGCCACAGAGAGTTACCTAAAAAAATGGAATTGCCTGCATTTCAAAGGGGGCATCTAACGTATGGATAGTTAAAAGGTATGGTTCCTAAAACCCCTTAAAAAACCACAGCACTGGTCTAACAAAACATGTGTTACCTCATTCAGGCTAGAGTTAATGCTGTCTGGCTGCTTGATAGGCTCTTTCTTGCAGAAGACAGACATTGAAAGAACATTCCAATGTCCTATCTAGCAGCAGCTGAACAATACTAGCTTTTGAAAAACAAAGGGCTACTTGAAACATGAAAGGGAGGTAAATTAAATTTTCACATGTTAGAAGGAAATACCACAGGACATATTTATACAAATGTGTCTGAATAAAATCAGCAGCATCTGTTTGAAAAGCTGTCTCATTAGCTGCCCCCACAGTTCCCGATGCAATTTGGCTGGACAAGTAGTAATGTTAAAAAAATTAAATTTTACCTTCCCATATCTGGATGCAAAGGTTCCCGTGAGTAAGGAGTGAAAAATAATTATCGTCTCATCCAAATCCCACACAAACACACGCTGTGATGACAGATGGGGTGGAAAAAAGAAATACAGTTACATATTAAGCAATTGCAAAAATTTGTTCAGTGAGGAAACATGTCCTGTTGGACTAGAGCTTTTTAAGATCTCAGACCCATTTGGAGCACTGACTGTAGACGCTTTGTGAAAGCAGGCAAAATGAAACATCAGGAATTTTGTAACTATTTGCGTGCTGGTCATCCTGAGAGTCCGCTGTCTTAACAGCCACAGAAATCCTCTGTTGCATGTCAAGTCAGGGGAACAAAGCAGTAGACTTACAAAAAAGCCCAAAGGAAAAAAAAATCTGCACATGAAGAATAGTTTGAGATGCTGATAATATAGAAATTGAGCAGTTATTTTGACTACCCATGTCTGTAGGCTCCAGTTACATTACTGATCTCATTCTGGCTCTTACATCACAAGTCTGATAGTGGGATTTGCTAATAGATGCAACTGTTTATCTTTGCTGTATAAATCCTAAGGGAATATAAATTAAAGTTATTACCTCAATCTCACTGTCAGCAGTAGGGGAAGGATCGTTGCTTCTTTTTGACCGGGCTCGTATCTTGCCATCTGACCCTCTGTGATGTCTGTCTGTTTCTGTATCTTTTGCTGGTGTTGTTGAATATTCCCCTATTATGAAAAAAGAAATTCCACTGTAAACTTAAATTTTGCACTGTATCATTACAATTAAAGCATGAAACCTTTCAACAGAAAACACCATCAGAAAATCTTACTCTCTTCATGTCAATAACAGTTCTCTAACTAGTTAGAGAACTAACTTTTTAACTCCTAAGATTTGTTACAATTTCAAAAATCACCAAGACTCTATATATAACATTTAAAAAAATGTATGTGTCACTTCAAACCTCTTATCACATTTTTCATTTAAAAAACCCACAGCTTTTTGAATTTTACTCCCCCCTGCTTTTCAAGAGAGAAATTAGAAAAGCAATGGAAAAGGAAACCAAGACTAATTCAACTTCTGAATTTTTTTTTTTTATTTTGATGAATGTTCGTGATTAAAAATATACTTTCAAGACCCACTTTTATTTAGAAATACAGAACTAGCCTGTTTAGCCATATTCCACTTCACAGAGGGTAGTATTTTAAAAATAAATGAGAAGAGACAGTCAAAGGTGAATTTCCTGTATAAAGTATCTGTTTTGATTGGCTTGAGTTTCATAAACCTGTCCAGATTTCACTTACCTTACATTACAAATCCTTTTCAAACATATTTTTCTTTTCACCTTGCTAAGTTGTGGCCTCTCCAGCTTCCTAGAATAACCATATTCTTCTTCAGAGATGCTTGAATTGTGCCTAACAAGCCTTTTTGACATCACCCCTTCTCAAAGCGGCTGAGATAAGATCTAAGGAACAGAAAATCCTCCAACTGCTTTTAGAGCAATCTGTGATCACTTATTTTTAAAAACCAATATTAGTTTATTTTTCTTTCAGAGCAACCACAGATGTTCAGATTTGTTTCATAAGTCAGCAAACCTACAACGGGCGTATACTGTGATCATCCACAAATTATGTGGCGTTTTACATAAATGTTATTGCATGCCAACGAAAACTTTAGTAGGGAAGTGATATCTGAAGATTGTACTTGAACAGTACATTCGAGCATCATAATCCGTCAGTAATTCCATAACACATTTAAGCTTTGAGACTTCAAAAATTAAGCATTCATAGAGAGGCCACAAATTTCGAAGCCTTTTTGCATGCAATTAATCTTGAACGTTTGACTTAGACAAACAGTTTTTGATGATATTTTTAGAGAGGGACTTTCTCTTGATGTACTTATTTATGAATGCATATATTACATGTTGTAAGAAGTGAATAGAAACCTTTACAGAGATGCGGGCTAAAAAGTCATCAGTCAGTCATGAAACTCTGGAGCTTTTTCAGAGCATGGTTGGTTGTTTTGAACTCACTGCTACCCATATTGGCCCTCAGTACTGATGTGGGTTTCGCATGTAACTGTTTTATCTTTCTGTATTACCTTTAGAGGAGATCAAACCTTGCATACTCATGAAAACAACATAGGATGGTTTTAGAGAGCTTGAATGTTCTAATCTCTTCCCAAACCCCTGCGTTGCACCATGTAAGCCGTTAAGCGCTAGGAAATCCGATTTACCTGTGTAAATATATGTATTTAAAAAAATTCCAAGAACAAGGTTATAGTGTTCACATCTACAGGTGGCTAAGACTGCCAAACCAAAAACAGAAAAGATGCACCTACCAGACAGCGATTCTGTGCTCTGACTGGTGATATTGTGAGAAGACTCCTGCAGAGAGTAAGTGGAGGTTGGGATGGCTGAGGGGCTGACGCTGTTTGCAGACACATATGGAGAGTTGTAGGAGGAGCTGTAATACTGTGAGTACTGGCTTTGAGGAAAGCTTGGATACGATGAATATTCCTTTGAGGAAAAAAGAAACATCTAACTTCTATGTATCTGCTTTTGTCTTAGAAATGAGTAAGGCACCACAAAGGCACTGTTATCTACACATGAAGCAAGTCACGGCTCAGGAATATTTCACTGAAGAACCATGTTTCATTCACTTACAAAATTGTATTTCTGCTTCTCCCAAATATACTCCTATTTTATTAGGATCAACTAATCAACAAGAGGTCAGAAATCAGGTGAATTCTGCTTTTTCTATAGGATTTTAGTTATCAGCGCTGACACATTTTGTATTACAGAATTCAACAATTTTATATAGGAGTGAAGTAGGGCAGTTTTTTGAAAAGGGCCGTGATGGAACATATAGTCTCCGTAAACAACAAAATACTTGAGAAATTAGAAGAACAGAATGAATATTTGGGTGAGGGAAGGAGCAAAACAGGCTGCATTGTGCCATGATCAGCAACATTTTCTGATCAGCTGTCAGAACAGGGTACAAAAATGAACAACAAAAAAATAACAACTGTTTTGCAGAAATGTTCACAGTTGAGATTGTCCAACTATCTCAGCAAGAACTAAATGCCTGAGTGATCTTCCCTACAGAAAAATGAACTAAAAATAGAAGATGCAAGTGACCTTGGGGAGCTGAGGTATCATGAAACCCTCTGTCTTGATTTTAAGGCTCCATTATCTCATGCCATTATCTCCACATGTTCATTTTTTTCATGAGAAACAGGACACTGGAATAGATTAGAAAACTTCTCTCTGGACAACTGAAACATAAAGGGTTTAATTTGTTTCTTTTCATTTTAATTGCAACTCCTGCTCTTGTCCACCTATTTGCTTTGTAAGATAGAGAACTGTATTCATGTTCAGGGATTGTCTTTCAGCAAAAGATTTTTATTTCCTCAGAAATGCTAATTAGTGTCTGGTATTAAATAAAATTAAATAATAAATAGTCTTTGGAAAGACTAAAAGCACTCTCCTCCTTAACTGCTTACATTTGTGTCTCTGACACAGCTATTTCATTAACTTTCAGTCACAAGGGAGTTCTCAAGAACAAAGACTCAAGTTGTCATAATAAAAATTAAACTGAAAAAGAAGTAAGATAATTTCATTGTTTTCTCTTAAAAAATACCACAGAAAAATGAAAACAACAAAAATATTTTTTCCCCTTTTTAAGTAACCTCCATACTTCAATCAAATGCACTCCTATCAGCATTTACTGCTTTTATCTAAAACTGAAATAATAAAGAAATTGTCCACTGTTGTCATTAAAAATACGAGTCAACAATCACCTTCCAAACAAGGAATTGAAATTATGGGCCAACCAAAACACATTTCTGTGATCGTGTACCCATTTGTTTAGTCCAATCAAGAAGAGCCATTTGCTACTGAAAAACATCTGTCTTGTGTATATATGCATGCTGTTTATTTATACACACACATTTATCAAGGTATCTGAAGCATGAAGCCCATAGACAGGTGTATTCTCAAAGAAGGAAGCGCACAGACAGCTCAGATGGCTCAATATTCATCAGGGTCTGCCAATGCCTCTTTCAAATTGTTCATATTTATTACAAAGTGCCAAGACAGCAGATGACAAGATCCTAGAAGTGGAGCTCTCTGTAAAGGATGGAAAACATGTCTGAAAGTTGTAAGATGGCGGAGGAATGATGAAATTTTTGTCACTGCTACAGCAACACAGCAGAGACTGCAGGGGCATCCTCCTCCTGCAAGGACTGTGCTCTGTGTAAGCCTCTGTATTGATACACAGATGTTAAAATTAATCAACATACCTACAAGTCCAGCAAACAGGCACAGGATTAGACCAAAAACACATGGTAGTACCTTCCTTAAATATATGCATACATCATACGTAACACTCTGATCTACCAGTCTTCCAAGTATTTAAAGTAAGTGACAAGGTTGCCAATAATAAATGCTGAACCATACCTGATGCACAGCACTGAATCCTGCAGAATTTGTCAGACCATTGGCTCCCTGGTAAATCCCTGTTGTGCCTAAGGGAAAGAATACCACAGTCATAAAACACACCAGCAATTAAAGTAGCAGGATATATTAGCATAAATAACTTCCAACAGGAAGTAAAGTACCTGCTCATTAGAAAAAAGTGTATCACAAATCTTGACAAATACAGGCTGTAAAGATTTATGGCTATTACTGAGGTCTGCTTACTGAAAGACATTTTGAATGACAAAAGACGAAGTTTTTGTCATTACATTACATACACTAAAACAAACACTTACGGAGCTGGGAACAAAGTTAGAAAACAAGGATTCAACCTAAATTTAAAATTCAGTTACTTCTTTTTCCAAGAAATAATGGATATTTATCATCTCCTCCTGTAGGAAAACCCCTCAGATTACATATAGAACTACACACACTCTTTCATGCATAGGTATGTCCTGGAATCTGTCCTTATGGACCAGGTACCTGAGAATTTTCAGAAGACTCTGAAGATTTGTTCCCTGGTATTGATATCGCAAACATAAGAACAAGATTGCTGAGATTTCTGGAATAGCAGGGAGCAAAATCATTGCTTCATCCTGGGATATTAGGAAAAGAAAGGATGGACAGGAGAGTTTTACATGGTTCTATCCCAAACGAAGCAGCTGATGTCCAGCCAGGCCTCCTTAGCTGGAGGAAGCATTACTGCAAAAATTTTATGGGTGGAGAAGTAAAGGTTCAGAAAAGATCTACAGGGACAGTTCTCCTTTGCCTCCTACCAGGGAAGTAGTAGGAGAGCTGCAAGCTTCCCATCTCCTGGATACTGCACCGCTGGCAAGTTCTAGCCTTGATTTAACTCCAGTCTATGCTGTTTTCTATTTCAAAATTTTCCATTTCACATGGGTGGAGAACTTCCTCTTGAGTTTGTGCAGTTTGATGAGAATCTATACCAAAAGTGTTCTTCCAGTGTTTTGCAATAGTTCTTGCTCCAATGGCTGGCTGTTCACGTTCAGGAGACAAAAGCTGGACTATGCCATATTCAATCCCAATGGAAGGTGATGGGCTCCAAAGAGCACTTAGACCCCATACTTCCACAGTGAGAGAGGTATGATTTTGCTGCTGCACAGCCACAGTGGGTTCTTGCCTGGGCTTCATTTTGTCACCTCGATGTACCATCAGACCAAGCCCTAATCAGGCACTCAGCGTTTTTTTCTTATCTGGTTTCTTACCATGTGAATGACTTTGAGCAGTGCTGTTTTAACCATGGTGACTCTCTGCACGTCTTCATGAGGCAACCTTCCTCCAAAGATCCACTTGCTTGTTTTTATTTTAAGGCACCAGATTAGCTAGGGAATGGACAGCTGAACAAACTCCACTCTGCCAAGTGCAGATACAAAGCACACACAGTAAGAAATAAATCTCAAAGCCAGAAAGAAACAAGAGGGAGGACTCTGCCCTCCAGAACTAATTTGCTGCCACAGGTAGTCTTTAAAAAGAAAAGGATAGAGGGGGAAAAAAGAGGGTGCAGGTGACTGCCAGGTACCTGGAGGCCTGGATATCCCCAAGCCCCCTGCATATGCTGGCTGGGGAAGCTGAGCCAGTGCAGGTGGGCTCAGTGATGCCTCCTCTCGGCATTCCAGTATCCAATCCCTCCTCCTCCCCACAACCCATATGGAGAGACTGCCTAGAGCAGCATCCCAAAGATACCCATGCATTCAGCTATTGGCATTTCCCCACCTCCCACCCACACAGAAAAGGCTTTGCTTTTCTACAGAGTTTTTTGAAAAGTCAAGAGCATGCAGCAGGATGAATATGTTCCTGTGGTAACTAAACATTTCTCACCACTGTGAAGGGGAGTAATACAGCCCCAGCGCCTACAGGCAAAAACAACTTTCACAGAACACAAAACAGCTCTTGTACATCAGAGCTCAAAACAACACAGGGGGGAATTTTTGATCTTCCTAAACTGTCATTTAGAAACAATCCATCATCTTTTATTAAAGCTGTCAAGAGGGGGATGAGTTACCTCGAGGGACTCACACTTTATGTGTAAATTGTGATGAGAACATGTTTATTGCTGTGCTACCTGCACATGATACCATAGCTTCCTGGTTTCCAAACAGAATTATAAAACAGAGATGCACGCAACTGGAATGAATTTACTCTGAACTTTGCACCAGCTATGCAAAGCGTGTGTCTCCATGCACACACAGGGTGGGTATGTGAGCAGGGAGAAGAGTACACAAATGAAAGAGTGAGAGGATGGGGAATGACTCATGCTCCATAGCTTCCCATGGTACGTTGTGACTAGACCCTATATGGTTGATTTTCCACCGTGGTTTTATAGAACATATTTTTGCCATTTTAGCTGAGCTACCCCAGGTCCCAGTTCAAGTGCAGCCCTACAGGCTGCTGCAGTCTATCTCCCTCTAAGCAGATTTTCAAAAGGAAGGACTGTAGTGCAGAGACAGAAACTAAACTTCCTGATAATTTACCTCCATATTTAAATACTTGTGAAAGTGCTTGAGACTGGTATTTCCTATAGCCTGAAGTTCAACAGGCCTGGGAACAGATTTTGTCAGCTCAGGTTTTTCGCTTATTCTGGCCCCTGTCATTGTATCCTGATGAAACAGGACTATCATTTGAGCATAGTCTG
Organism: Phaethon aethereus; assembly: GCF_964289735.1. Taxonomy (NCBI): domain Eukaryota; kingdom Metazoa; phylum Chordata; class Aves; order Phaethontiformes; family Phaethontidae; genus Phaethon; species Phaethon aethereus. The sequence continues at coordinate 10,484,894 of NC_138592.1, forward strand.
TCTAAATTGAGATCAAACACAACTCTCTCTTTCTGCTCCTACAGCATCGCATTCATTGAATGTAACCTGCCCCCTCCCAGGTATACCTTGAGACCTGCTAAGCTCAGTGTCTCTTGGCAGCTCAGTACTGTTAGAGCAGAATAGTTACAGATAAGGATGCTTGAAACAACCAAACAACTAAAGCTAGTAAAGACTTGGAATTTCTTCCCAGCTGAACAAGGATGAAAGGCTGGGGGGGGGGCGGAAATCAATTATCTGTGTGGCAAAGAAAGTTCTTGAAGATTCAGGTTCAGAAATATTTAATTTCAGCATCAGTCTTTGTCTTAAGGACTAGAAATGTTTCATGGGGACTACTATAGCTCAGACCCTGTTCCACTTTACATGTTAGTCTGGAGAGACCACATTTTCATTGATGCACAATCAGTTCAAATGGAAGGAAAACAAAAAAGCACCATGGGCAATGAAGACAAGGATAAACCCTCTCCCTTCATGAGCAGAGAATGAGGCCTGCTAGTTACAGTTTCTGTGAGCAGCCTCATAGAATCCAGCAGTTTAGAACACATATCAGAACTGGCCCCAAATGTTTGCTTTTCCTCCTTAAGTTGTTAATAACAAACAAACATTTCCATAATAATATGAATTCTGTGACATGCAATTTCAGTTTTGCATCAGTAAATTTTAAACTCAAGAAACACTGGAGAATTATCAACAGACATTGCATTCTGGCATTATCAATTTAGCTCTATTCCCCATGTAAGCATTTTTTTCAAATGCCTTCCCAGGTAAAAGCACTTCTTGTAATATTCAGAGATAGACTGGAATGACATTTTCTAATGCTTATGTGGAATGGGACACACCTAGGAAGCCTCTTGGCAAGCAATGTACACGAATGCCTGGTCCCCTCTCATTTCTGAGTGGATACTGCCCATTTCCACAGGACTTTTGTTTTCACATATATTGGCTTTTTTTCCTGACCTCTGAAGACAGCACACTATCTCAAGCTGCAGCTGATTTTACATTTGCAGTAACATAGATGGAAACAAATCACTTCCTCACACATCTATCTTGGTAGCTCAGTGTCAGGTAATTGCATTCAAACTCCTACTTGCAAATCAGAAACAAGCCTAAGATCTCTCCCTTTGGATCTTCTCCATATGGAATACGGTTCACATCTGTGTTGAATCAAACCAGTTACTAAATGTCACAATGCCCTCATTCACAGGTAGCTTAAAGAACATTTAGCTGGTAATAAAACAATCTGGACTCTGGAGTAGAATAGCTCTTCAGATGTATAGTACTGTAAATGTTCCTGTAAAGTATGTATATCACAAACACACTTGCATGAAAAGACACCGCAAAAAAGGCGTGCAAACGCCGTGCATATTCAGTGCCATGACTTTTCCTTGATAAGTAGATGTGGCCCTTCTCTATATAAATGTCCAAGGGCAACATATATAGAGAAACTCTTTGTGAGCTGATTCATGGTATATTCCTGTTCTCATACAGATGGATTTCATTTGCTGTTTTCCCCTCATTCCCTTTTTAATTCAAGTATTTTAAAATATATGCTATGATGATAGCATATCAGGTCAATGATAATTTCAATGGTGTGTGATCTGGACTGTGCTCCTGTAAAAACTTCCATGCCAGCTTCTCCTTCCTCTCAGTTTCTCCCTTTGTGTCTTTCAGTCACTGCAATAACAGGTTGCACTTCTCTCCCTCCTTTCCAGGTAAGAGCAAGTAAAGAAAATAAGGGAATATTCAGTTATTTTCAGTATCTTCAGAACTAAGCTCTGGCATTGCTAAAAAATTTTTCTTTCAGCTTTAGAATACATAGTATGACATAAGAATATTGGTGTCTTAGGGAGTTGTGATTAAAGAGACAGGATGGGCCTGTGGTATAGTTCAGAAGAATACCACAGCAAGCCTTGAAAATCAGGTTTGTGTCCTTGCATTTCAGAGGTCAGAGGGGCCCCAACATCAGGGAAGTGTTCTCCAAGTCTCCTGTGATGCTCGAAAGAGAGTAAGCTGCTATATTTAGAACAGATGGTTTGCACCTCCAGTGTTCAATGAAATACTCAACAATCAGAGGAGGAGACAGCCAGGTTTAACACAGGTAGACAGCAGGGCATTTATCAAAGGTCTCTGGGTAGCCAGCAGCAGTTGTGAGTCCATGAACACTCCGAAGACGGAACACTGGACTGAGATGACGGTGTTCAGAGCATGGCTACCATGGGTACTTCTGAATATGCTTGAAATAGAACCACAAAGCTCAGATCCAAGCGCTTCCTCTAACTTGTAGATGAATTGCACAGCAGTTCCAGGGAGAGTTCTCACAAAGGATTATTTGATCATTTAGCACGAATAAAATAAATGCCTACAAGGTTCAGCCGAATTGCACGGTATTTTACAAGCTTGCATATAATGGCTTGTGTATTCTTACATCAGCAAGCTGTTTTCCTGCAGGAAACAATGTTGACTGTGAGGGATGCAAGGAAAGGCCTTAGTCTAACTCCCAGCAGAGTGTGCATTACTCTATGCTATGAAGAACATCTGGCTGAAGACTTGCATGGTCATTCAGGAGGGTTCTTTGCAGTGCTTTAGCTCTCCAACAAGCTAATGTTTCCTGCAGTAAATATTGCCTTCTCCAAGCTGCTACTTTTTTAGTGAGAGGTTAAGCACTCATCAAAATTACCTCCCACCAGCTATACTCCAGTGCCTTGTAAGGTTCCAAAACCTACAACATCTGCCTGTATTTACCGGGCAAGAAAACTCATAAAATGTTGCACGGCTGTCAGCTGTGGAGGTATTTCAAGACTATCTGACCTGTTAAAGGAGAAGAAAAACCTCAACCCATATGTACTTTGCAGCATATTGCTCAACTGTTTGCCATTAGGCATAATGAACCCTTGCCCAAAAACAGTCTTGTATTTCTGTCTGGAAGGGCTCAGACAGTACAGGGAAGAGCACACTATATTAACCTAGATGAAAAGCACGATTCTACAATGTTACAGCGCTTGACATCAGCAGTGTCTACTAAAGGAGATTGCTCCCAGAAGCATATGAACACCTCCAGCAGATAATACTCTCAGATATGCAACCCATTTAAAATATATCCATTTGTCTCCCACTACAATCCCATTCAGTCCTGCTAGCCTGACCAGGTGTTTGAGGGCACTTTCAATGGTGATATAAAACACATGTCATGGTACAGTTTTTGAGTCAAAGCTCTTCCCTTGCTGCCTGCTTCTGGGAGTATTCAACCCACAGAGCCTCAAAGAGCTTTAGTAAGTGATGACCAGAGCAGTTTTAAGGGCCTGGCTTTTACCATCCTTTCGAGCCTGGTCACCTGTATAGCTCAATCCAGCTCAACAATGGTGTTGAAAGTGCTGGGATGGTTTGTATTTACTCTCAGGATTTGAACCATGGGAAAGCAATTAAATTTTATTATATTTTGAGAAAGTGTTCCTTTTAACCACTCCTATCAAATGATGCTGCAGTTATAGAAGGAAATCACACTGGAATTGTCTTCAAAAACAAATCACAAGGAAATGTTTTGGGCCAAAAAGTGAACATCCTTACAACAATGATGTAGACTGTTTCTGTGCAATCCCTTGTTGAAAAAATAAACAGCAAAACTGGCTTTATTTGGGTGATTCCATGGACACCAAAGATTAAAGATTCCTCCAGCTGCAGTTTCATCCTGGAAACAACCCTTTACTGACATCATAAGTCAAAACATCATAAAGGAAAACTGGATTTGCCACCTCCTGTGCTGTTTAGTGGCTACAAGATTCCAGTTCCCAGGTCAGTATTAAAAACTAACTAGCCCTATAACATCTCCTGTCATGCAACTGGCGATCAAAAATCTCGCCTATGAGCATAGCTACATATTTAGCAATTCCCTTCCCCTTAAGCAAGGTGAATCTCTAAATATCAATGGAAAAGAGCGAGCTGAACAGCATGTCTCCACTCTTTGACCCATTACTTAGGATCATGGTAACTCTCAGCTGAACACTCTAGATCCAGGCATTTGCCCCAAAGCTTTGCCAGCCCCTCTATGCACTGCTTCAGTACTGCAGTGCCTGCAGGGAAAAAAAGAAAAAAAAAAAAACACAACAAAACACAACAGTGGATGCTCAGAGAAAAGTGTAAGAAACAGGACAAAAGCAGAGGGACTTTGCCCTGGTATTGCCTTGTCAGCTTCAATTAAATCTGTCAGTTACAGACTTTCTAAGCCAAGTTTATATCCTCCTCTTTTTATCTTTAATAACTGCCAATGGACTCTTCTCCAGACAGTGCAGGTATTCTCGTAGTTCCAAAGGTCACAGTATTTTAGTGCAGAAGTTTCAGTGTTTAAACCCGGCCAATATAAATAGAAAGTGCATCCAAATTACATATAAAAACGCCCATGCAAGAGCATTACCCAATGCCAGCACAGCAGTAAAGAAACTCCTCAGTTGCACAGCCTGTGCTAACTGAAGCAGGGTCAGACCTTATTGGTCCACAACCATCATCATCGTCTTTGACCATATGACTGCATTCTATTTTTTCCACCAGAGCATTACCTCACACAGCGCCTGGAAATGAGATACAACAGAAAGCAGTACCAATACTGCACTAGCATCATGAATCTGATGTTCCCTAACTTCAAGTGCTTGACTATGCAGGTATGATGTTTCTTGATGTAGATTTTTATATGTAATTTTACACTAGCTCTTCCATTGCCTTCTAGATATTTTCAAGAAAACATTATTAGGTATACTGAATCAATTATTCAGTGAAGCTCCGATAACATTTTAGCATATTCTGTGCACTATAAGCTGAATAATCAAGCCCAAGTTCATAATTTCCCAAGCTGTTACCATCCTATGCTTTTTTTCTTTTTACATCCTACATAAGTGATGAAAATAAAATCCACAAACTGAAGTCTCTGTGACATCCAAAGCTCTCTGTGACTGTCCTCTATGCTGATTTTGCTCATTAACCCATGTTTTGAGTATTCTATCTGACCTCCACAAATGCTCCCAAGATAGTCAAGCAGCAAGTTAGGGAAATGTCACTGCTTTCTCCTCTTTTGGCTCCCACTTCTTCATCACGCCACACACAAACTGTATTTTCTTTATCCAGTCCCTTCACCACTGGCCCCCCTACCTTATTGCTTCTCCCTAATTCATAACTGTCATGCCTGCTTCCACCTCCCTGATGCCACCCTCATGACAGATAAACAAAACTCTCAAGCTTCCTCCCACACTGCTCTTCACACTGAGGAAAGAGTTCCTCCTAAATATTTGCAAAACTAATGTTTCAAAATACTAATTTTCTGCAATCCCTCCAAAATTTCTAACATGGGGTAGAAGACCAATATGCTCAAGTTACATTTTGTTTCAGCGTTAACACATAGACAGACAGCTAGACTTTATGGATATCAAGTCTCATCTTTTGTACAGGACGACCACACAATTTTATCCAACACTCCCTGCAGTGAACTAATGACTTGTCTTACACTCAAACGTATCCTTCTAAAACTACCTGTAGTAGTTCTTAAGCACAGAGATTTGGACAAATACTGAAACGTAGGAAACAAGCTAGGAGAATGAAGCCTCATGAAGTGCAAGCCAGCTCTTTACAGGAGGCAGCTGGGTGTGGGCAGAGCCCTCCTCTACATACCCCTCTGGTGAAACCTCCTCTTGAGCACCTCAGCAGACACGAGAGACCTCCAAAGTAAATGCTCCGCCTCAGGGAAGATTCCTGGCTTTGGCTGCACCACCATCATCTCTACATTTAATATCTGTTAAACGATTAATACCGTTTTGCCATTACTTCTGAGCTTCCATGGGTGCTATTCAGCCATGAGAACCTGTGTCCCCACACAAGCTTTAAGCCTTACCACAAATGCTGGTGTCCTGAGGGACAAAGACACTGACAATTAACCAGAGCAGAAGTTACAGATGATTTGTCAGCCCATTTCGCACAAATACACATTTGCTTCCCTAGCTTCAAGATCATCCACCCTGGTGGATATCCTCTTCCCAAGTCCCTCCTTGTTTAATAATGACCAGGGAATGAATCCTGAATGGAACCTCAAAAAAGCAGTAAATGGGAAAGGTTAGAGCAGGGCTTTCTCCTTGGGTAGCAGTAGCACAGATCCTTGCAGCCTACAGTGCATCACTGTCAACACCTTTGCCTCTCCCCTTGACTTCCCTCTCCTGCAAGATAGCTCATTTAAAACAAAGTAAACGTAGCACAGCCAGCCCCTGGTGTTTAAATATCTTTGAAAGGGAGACTGTGCTGTTATTCTGAGGAACCTTGTATTTACACTGTAAAAAGTGAGGTCTGACCCCTCCTGTAGAGAGGCCTCTCCCTGCTGAACTCACCATGGAGTGGAGCACAGCTTTACTACCACAGTCTTAGACTGCAACTAATGCAAACCAGCTGTGAAGCAGCAGCTTTTCAAAGAGACTACTCATTTTCTACTGAGGTTTTAATTTTATGAATCTAAGGCATCTGAGTGACAGTTTGCTGAGAACATGCTCTCACTCTCCTTTATTTTCTGGGACTTCAGATGGATTCACTATCTGTATGCCGAAGTGTGACCAACATTCCTCGAGTGTAGACTGAAATTTCCTCTTCTCACATATTACATCACTAAGTACTTAAAGAATCAAGCTTAAAATTAAACATGCCACTTCCTTTGCAAAGTTCATGCATGCAGAGCTAATTATTCATGTCAAATAGATATTTATGGGCTCATACTAAATATGTAACACACAAACTGGCACACAATTGCAAGAAATTCAGGCATCTCCTGGAAAAAAAATGTGTCTAGATTATCCAGATATTAACAAGAGCCAAAATGTTTCCAGCATAAGAAAACATTTCAATTGATTAAATATTCAGATTTTGCTTGGTCTCAGGCCAGGAGAACAATTCATAAGCAATTAATTCCACAAACATAAGCAACATATATAATTAGTCCATTTCAAATCATTGTTGTGCAAAAGAAATGCTGCTTTCTATTCATTCGTTATTTGACAGCTGGTCAGAATGGACTCTACAAAGAAAACAAATGCTCAGCAGTAGCAAAGAATTTCACTGCGTAGGTCTTTGGCCCCAAATTTATGTCAGTACTGAACTCAATACTGCTTTGCAATTCCTTGGCAAAGGGAAGTTATCCCAGTTACATAACTGAATTTTCCTTTGTAATGTAAAAAGTATTTTGTGGGTAGATGGATTTGGATATTTAAAAAAAAAAAAAAAAAAGTGGCCAAATCTTTTCCTGCTCAACAACAGTATCTGCAGTGGTCTTTGGCCACAGTTTTAACTGTTGCGCAACTTCATAGTTTCATACCAGCTGTCATTTTAGCAATAATAACTGAAGAGCAAGGCATTGTCTAGGAATTAATAACAAGCTGAGAAGAGATGGCCTGATGCACAATAAAGCTCATGCAACCACAGGAAATGCTCTATAAGCTGACTGCTATTGCACTCTCTGCATAGCTGATGGTTTTCTATGTTAGCTAACACGTTGGCACAGTTTTCTCTTTGTATTTTACATAGCTTATTAAATGATAAGTTTCTTACATTCCAAAGATTTCTCCCCACCCTCAGCAACAACAAGCAGCTTCCTCAATTGCCAGTTAAGACAGTAAGCTCTTTGGGGCAGAAGTTGAATATAATCTTTGTGTCTTATGTTCAATTTCTCTCATTGAATAATAACTTTAACAAATGTCTCAGCAAATCACTGCACTGCTAATTGTCAGAAAATGTATACTTAGAAAATGTGTGCTGAAAAGCACAATATACCTCTAATACCTAGCCTAGGGTGTTGTTTGGAGATTTGGTGCTGTAATTGTACACTTACATGAGGATTGATTAAGAAATAGCATAGACCTTGAAGCAACATTTATTTACCAGCATTACAAATTTATCACTTTAAAGACAAAATGTAATGCAAGCTGTTACCTCTTCTTCAGATTCATGACTCTAAAAATGAGTGCCATCCACAGATTGGTCACATGCATATTTCAAATATCTTCACTTCATTACGAAGCAAAAGAATTTTGTAAATACAATAATGACGTGAAACAACACTCTATACAGTGCTAGTTAAAACAAAAGAAGAGAAAAAAAGTCACTCAGAGTAAATAAGTGAATAACAGATTTCAGTCTATTTGAATGTTACTCGAAGTCTGATGATATACTATCATATCCACTGTTACATGGCAATTAAAATAATAATCTCAATCTATAGTACCTTTGTGATATAGTTTCATGTCATTTTTATGAGCTATGGAACTTGCCAATCACATCTTTTATTATATATGTGTTTGACATATCGCATTAGCTATTGGGCTTATAAACACTTCCACATTTAATTTATTTTCGTGCTAGGAAAGGATGAAAATAAATTTCCCCTTCTAGTTGGCTGTAAACCATTTTTTTTTCCTTTACCACTTAATGACCAAAAGAATGTTCTATCCTCACTCTTGCTTTTTAGTGGATCCTGTTCTCACTCAAGAACCAGGATACTGTTGATAATTGGAGTTAAAGATGAAAAGCTGAATGCTACCCCATTACACCTGCATCATCTGTGTTTGTAATGAAAATGAACAAACTTAAGAGAGACCAGAATCTGGCTTCAGAAGTACCAAGTTACAGACAACAGCCATCAGGGAGGTGAGGCTGCAACCCAACACATGTGACCCAGCCAGAGGTAGTGCTAGTACCAAAGAAACAAGAGAGCAAACAAACCAGCACCAACTACATTTGCACTTACTGAAGGAGACCATTTGTCCTAGAGCCCTGTGAGACGAAGTATTTGTCACCCAAGAGGTCACTTACTCCTTGGTAATTGGTGTAACACACCTACGATGGGTGCCTTTTTGCTGGCTGGACCATGTAACTCATAAATGAGGGGACAGTGAGGAGGAATCGCACAGGCTGCACAATCTGCTCGAGATTCACAGTCTGCCCATCCATGCCCACCTGCAGATGACTTCACTACGTTGCTCTGGGAGCTGGTTCTCAATGGAGGAAAACAGTGACAAAGTTATTTCACTTATGTACTTGAGCTATTACCATCTTACAATACCTGCAGAACCTAGCTTAAGAACATATTTTTTTTTTTTCCTCTCACAAAATACAAAACTCAGCAGCACACACTCCTGGAGATACCTTTCCTTGCTGATCCCCTGCACATCACCCTCTTCAAGACCCCTCTTTCAACGTTTCGTCCTTAAAGTGGGGGTTAAGAGCTTGACTCTTAAAGTCCCCCTGAAATTTGATTTTATAAAAATATGTAAATAAATTTTGCCCTTTTCAGCTGGTTTAGCCCATCACCCAGAGTCCCTGCCTGGGTCAGCAACAGGGTGACCAAAAGGACTGATGTGAGCTGAGTCTTCTCAGAGACTTTTGTCTCAATAGTCCTGGAGCTGGGTGGTACGGAGGCTTGCTTGCTCGCATTAGGGAGACAGAGCAATCGCTTCCCCACCCCCAAGTGCTCGTGGCGTGGGAAAGCACTGAGCACACATTCCTCGGTAGCACTCAGCACAGGAAGGCTCCTGGCTTCTCACTCAAACCTTTCACTAGCACTCAGCAAGGTAAATAAACTGTATAGTCAGGGAGCTTCAGACTGTTCCTCTCGGGCAAGGAGAAGAAGGGTGGAAAAATTTGTTTACAACAGGAAGGACATTTATTCCTGCTCCCTTTGCCTTGGAGTAAGCACCTGCCACTTGCAGAAACTGTTTTTCTCTGTTTTCTTTTGCATTGAAGGCTTAGTGTGCTGACTGAAATGATCTTCCTGACATAAAAGCCTGAAAAGAAGCGATTTCACCTAATACCATAGTATTGCCCTAGGGAACATTATCTGAAAGCACTTTGGGCACATTCATGTTCATACACATATGCATGAACTTTCTCCCAGCCTGTTTTGGTACAACACATGGTTGTGTCACTATTGTTTGGAAGTGTAACGTTTTCAAGTGCTGATGCACAAAATTTGCTTGTCTAAACCTCCTGATTGAACACACGGGTCAACTTAAAAACTTCAATCCCAAGTGAGTCAATAGGTTGCCTTCTCAAACAGGTCAGATTCTTCTAAGATAACACAAAGCACATGTGGAAGCTGTTCTGGGGAAGCAAAAACCAGCAGAAACCTAGACAGGAATACACCGATCTTCCAAGGCAGCAAAAGAAAACACCAGTACTTTGTCAATAGTGGTGTTACAGCCATCAGTATCTAATCATATAGCAGTTAGTCAGGAGGCAGCATGGTTGCTGTTGCTCCAGGAGAGCACAGACCTGGCACTTCAGCCTATCAACAAAGATGTAAGTACTGGAGTGTCACAACTGCTGGTAAGGGCAAGCCACAGTTTTAGTAAAGAGAGGACTTCCACTGCTGACAGCATAACACAACCTCAAGACAAGATCGACACGTTCAAGGAGCAAACTAGAAGTCAAAAACTGAACTCCTGTTAGGAGTAGGACAGATGAAGCTTGTAGGAGTCACAGTGGCAGAAAAAAACACAAAAAAATAAACAAAAAACATAGCCTGTGCCACATTCAACCCAGGTGTCTCCAGCATGTCCCATGAGGGATTCAAGCCACAAAAAACACCTTACTGCTAGAGATATGTGCTCTGACAAAAGTAGAACGTAAAGTCTCAGCAGAGGGTCACCTCTCAGCCTTCAGATTGCTTAAATAATTTCCAGAATAAAACGGGTTTTACCTTGTTCCCCAGTTTTTGTAATTGTTTAGGATTTCATTTGCTCTCAGACTTAAAATCGAAGTGGATGTGTCTGTCCACCTTTGACACTCAGGGCTGAGAAGAATTGAGAGAACTGACAGAGCCAGTTTTGCAAGGGAGATAGCTAAGTGTAATGACACAAAAGGGCATTTTGCCTGAAGGTTTTAAAAAAGACCTCCAACAATATCAAAAGGCAAAGTGAGAGACTTGATCTCTCTCTCCTCTTCCATAGCTTCTATAGGAACTTGGGAAAGGCATGCGATTCTTCTTTGGCTTTCCAACCCTTGGAAAATCTCTGAGGGAAGGATAAAGCTAAGGCACAGCTTTATCCTCGTGTGCATTCACCTTCCCTCCAGCAGAGTGACTCCCCTTGGACTGACTTTTTTCCTCCAGTGAAACAACCTCTCAGAGAGCTTGTGTGCATGGGGCACAGACAGACTAGCACTGCTCCCGGAAGAGCTGCCACAGTTGCACCTGAGCTGCTTTTAAACTAGTGAGTCTGGATATGGATAGCCACAGCAGGAAAGGGTGCAGCATGTTTAGCCTCCTGACTCTTCCCATTCACCAGCACATAACTGGGTAATTTTAAACTACTCGAGGTCCGTTCGTTTGTCTTTGACAGCAATGAAGATATATGCTAGGAAACAGCAAGAATATTTGCATTTTGATCTCTTGGAAATTTTTTTTTTAACACCTGGCTCGGTTCATGTGCTCATGGCAATTCATGCTTAATGCAAGGCACTTTCAAATGCAGGTGTGCTGAAGTTTAGCAGAAGGCAAAAACTGATCTTTACTTTTTACTAGTCAAGTTCAATACAAACAGCAAAATGGACTCGGAATACAAGGCCTACAGGTCAGGAATGAAACTGCACTCCCAAGGGATTCAAGGTAGAGGCACAGACATGGAGTGACATCTTAAGGATATAAACTATTTCTCAGAATGTACCCCTCCTTCTTGTACGTAAAGCGGTTGATAAAGTTGAAATGGTTATGCCATGGTTCCTCTCACCTGCTATTGTTTTGTTTGATGAATTTATCATCATTCTTTGCAGGACTGCCTGGACAGGTGTTTTTAAATTCCGATTATACAGAGTACATCCAAATTTTAGACTCAGCAAGTCCCAGGAAAATAAGTAATTCACAAAGATCAGGAACAGTACTCAGTGGAGGAAAAAAACACATGGAATACTAGCTAAATAATGAAAACCTGCCATATGCAGTTCAGGTTTCTGACCAACAGCACCAAAATGCTGAAAGAAATCAAATATCATGCTAGAAATTGGCTAAAGGGAATCACAAACAAACCATTTTCATTTCATTTTCATTTACTTTACACTTCTTGGCAATTAAGATTTAAACCCTTCCATGACTTTCTTGGAGTTGGCAAGTAAACATTCAATCTCCTGAAAGTTGGTGTTTCAAATGCTTCTCAAATAGAATGACCAGAAAAGAACTTGGTTATATTTTTTAGAAATAAAAGTCATTTTGGCCTTCCTGATTGTACAACAAAACAAAGTGTTACAAAGCTACAAGACCAAGGTACTGTCTTTGAAGCCTTAAGGGAATCCAATTGATTATTTTATACTCAATTATCATTCTGACAACAATAAAACAGTTATTCTAAGCTTACGCAATCTCAGCTCAGTAACTTTGAGGAAAAAACAGCTGCTTTCAGCTCTGCTTTTCTGAACCTTATCTCAGTAGTCTGTAGATAATTAATGATGTTGGTACTTTGGGAGTTAAAAAAGGCAAATGAATCTCAGCAGGTATCAATTATGTCTTAACAGTAAAAAAAATTTTTTTAGTATCAAGGTATCAGCTTTTTAAAAAAAAAAATAGTGGGAAGAATATACAGCAGTTTAACCACAGGGCAGTTTGTTCAGGACAGCATAAGGCAGAAGCATAATACTAACAGTAATCCTTGCATGAAGTGTAAAAACACCTTTGTTTTGCTTCCACTTAAAATCTATGAACTCACACTAACACAACAATCCCAGGTACAGTGTCACAAAATTAATTAAAAAAAGAAAACTGAGTTTCTGCAGAAAGGCAAAGCTTATATTGATCATATGTGTAGTTTTGCTACGGTACACTAGTGCTAAATCCAGTACCTCAGCCAGAAATTAATTCCTTGATGGCCAAAACATATCTACAAAGACTTACCTCCTTCCCTATCCTGACTGCCTATACCAAAGCTTTTCACTGTAACTGCAAAAGAAGAATTGGTCTAATACGGGGGTATAAGGATTCTGACTTCTCATAGCACATCCTGCAAGGCACCAAGCTGTACTCACCATGCATTTGGTACGTGTACGGTGCTTGTCCGGCGGTTGGGGGACTGAAGCTGGATCCATAGCTAAGAAACCCACTCTGTCCTGGGGAATGGCTCAGGCTGTCCTCTGTTTTGATGCCTTTGGGGCATATAGTAGGAACCAAGAGCAGAACATGAGTGTTTGTCATATAAAAGTGTAAAAAAAAAAAGCAAGTTTCGGAATTAAGAATTTTTTAGCTAGATTTTAACCTATTAAACTACTTTTTTCTACACTTTCTTATATTTCTTTTAAATTATCTGCATTATCCAAAAGGTCTCTTAAATAATAGAGCCACGTAAATTCATCACAAATAATATTTGAGTCAGCTACATCCTGTATCCACACCAGAATGAACTTTTGTTAAGATGGGTAAAACACAATGAGTAATATTGTTTTCAAAAACGATTTCTGAACAAATAGTTTTGTTTTAGAATTAAACTCATTGACTCATGCACTTTCTGAATGGTTATCAGATGCAAGCAATGATTAATAAAGTAACAGGACCTTCAGCAAAATAACCTCAAGACTTCTGTTCTCAGAGTTATCTTTTACTTGCATTATATTTTCAGCTTTGGTAGCAAAATATTTATTGGCAAGCCATACAGGAGGGTTATCATCTATTCAGTTAGATATAACATACAGTTCAGGAACAATATGTAAGACCTGAAGCCACAAAAATCTTTTCATTACTAAAATCAGGCAATTAAACTGACAATTTACAGGCAGAACAGCAATAGCTGAATTAAACATTGCAAGATGAAACCTTTGCTGGTAGTGAAAGGCGTTGATGTTTTATTCTGAGACACTGCTGAGACTGTACAGCTGTATTATTAAAATAAACAGCTGAAAGGTGCGTCTTATTATGAGCCCTTTGGGCACGATCCTTCCCTTCCTTTACATGCCTATTTGCACAAAACAAAAAATGGCCATTGGACACACCCTGAGTGCTGGGACTAAACAAAGACCCTGTTGATGTTCTGGCCTTGGACTTACACACTTGCCAGGCATTGTAATCTTTTAGTTCTTGTAGGCAAACTTGCCAAAAGACAAGCCGAATTCACGTGACTTTCGCCAGACATGCTGTTTTCTAGCTTAATGACTCTTAAAAGCAACAAGTCTGCATTTGCTCAGGTTGGGAATAAGTTCTCCCAGATAATGTTTTTTCTAATAAAAATCACTTCTTTTAGCTTTAGGTGAGAATAACTGCAGTGCAAGTTAGCAACAAGATGACAATGCTGTGCTGTGTTGTGAAATTCAGGAAGTTTATTTGGACAGTGAATGAACATTTGTTGCGGCAAGTGTCCGGCTCCATTACTGCTGGGGAAGTGAAGGGATTTGCGAGTGTGCGTAGAGAAGCCACTTTTCCTAACGTCCCATACTTTTCAATTACATCAGCACTCCACATGTGAGCACTCAACCTACCCCAGCTACAATTAATCTTCAGCAAATGGGCCTTTTTGTAAGCCTAAAAATTGTTGTCAGACAGCAAAATAACTTAGCACCAAATTAATTTCCACATAATGTTCTGTTTTGTCTAGAAACTGGCCAGTTTTATTTTTGTGCCTAAAAACAATACTGCTTCATTGTTCTTGGTTGTCAGCCAGGTGGAGTTTTTCATATGCTGTGTTGAGTATCTTTGAGAGGGTATATGGGCTGGGGGAGGGAAATCACTGTTCAAGGATGCTAAGAGGTCATCCACAGGATTTATAAGCAGCATATGGGCCTGACACATGTATGCCCTAAAGACTCTAGGCAGTAGCAAATAGTTCTACTTTCACCTGCTCTAACAGGACAACTGTTCAGAGTTTGCCTTGGAAATCAGCCAGCTGATGCAAACACACAAGTAACTCCAGAAAAGGGTCTCAAAACATTCCTCTCATCATCCTGGTAGAGCTTCAGCTCTGCCAAGCCCACTTCCCTGGCCTTCCAGACCATGCCACTGAACTTCCCTTCAGTAAAAGCCTTGTCAATGGCTGTATAAAAGCTTCTTGTTGGGAAAGGATACTGTATTTGCCAAGGAAACGAAGGTGTTTAAGAGCACAAGAGCAAATGGGGGCGGCAACTTAAAATGAAGCCATTTTAATGCTGCAAGACTCAGCACTCACCGCATCACCTGGGAATAAGGAGCCCAAAGCTTTCTGTTAAAAGAGCTGTACCTAAGCAGGAGCAGTATGTCTTTGGTCTTTAAGAGTGGAAAGAAATTCCCAGCTTCCTCAAGAGCTCAGTATTTCCACTGAGAGCTTGAGGACACTAACACTTGGTTTACCAGACATTCCCCCCGTCAGGAGTGCTGGTTTAATTAGTCCCCTACTTGAATCCCCCAGCTGCTCCTGCCCAGCACCGCCTCCCCACAGCTGCTGGCGAGGCTGTGCAGGAAAGCAGGGAACAAAGCTGACTGGGGTTAGAAATCTTTACCACACCTACAGCTAAGAACTGTCCATTTAAATACAAACTGTCTTCCAAAACCAAAGTACTCTGTATCATTTCACCCATGCCTTATTCTGCTCTGCATCTTGGTTTTTCCACAATAATATACAAAAGTTTTTCTTAAAGTAGCTTCTATCATTGAAACTCCAGGAAGAATCAAGTGTAGTTTACCTAAATATTGTATTTACTGCAAGAGACTTTGTCTTGGCAGTGAATCATGGGAACACTTACCAGCTATTACTTCTAAGTGGCACATCCTACTGAACCTGAGTTTCTCATGCTGTCTTATGCCCTCCTACTGACTGGCTCCAAACTTAACTGGTTTGTAAGATCATAAACCAGGATATCAAGAGCTGATAGATAGTTCAAAAGTAATCCTAACATTTTTAACAGAGTCAGATTTTCCTCTATGCTTAAGAAGAGAACATTGCCAAGACAGAAATGACTTTTCATTCTAAAGCTTAACACTTCAAATATATTTTTCTAGAAGCAAGAGGAAGATGTCCTCAAAGGTAACACAACGTCAGAGTACTCACTGTAGGAGGGTATACCATAGGGCTGCCCCGGAGGAGGATAGGCACTGTATGCAGCAGCCTGCTGGATTCCCGCGCTGTACTGAGTCTGTCCATATGTTGCCATTGTTGGGAAAGATGGGACTGTCACTATATGGGGATAATGTCTATTCAGAACAAGAAAACAGAAGGTCTAAGCCAATAGTTACCATACATGATCTTCTAGAGCACACGTAGAACAGTATACGACTCCTGATATGAGCTATTAAAATTAATCTTCCTAAATACATGGGGATTTTAAGACTGTCCAAAATATGTGCAAGTTAAAAAAATAAAATAAAATCAACACTGATTTTTCATGTTTCATTTTGAGTTTGCCAAACAACCAAGTATCATAGGAATCCTCTGACATTTCAACATATTCCTCTGTGGTCACTCATAAACACAACAATATTCAAACTGATAAGGCTTGGATTCCCCGGGGTACAAAAATACAGTGCACAGTACTTCAAGCCTTCTCTCACTCCATATCTAACAAGATTAAGAACCAGTTACTTCACTGGGCCAGAGACATGCAGGGGAACAGGTGGATAGGCTTAAGGCAAATGCTTTTCAAGGTGACAGAGTCTGCACAAAATGGCTGTTCATCAAAATATGGTTTTTAAATTACAGCATTTGGCATGAGCACTCACTTTGTAGTGTACAGATGGAGAGGACACTGTGGTGCTGCTTTGCTGCTGCCTGGAAAACAAAATTAAAAGGTCATAGATTTTCATCATGTTTTATTCTATGGCCAAGCTGATACCACTGTTTTTACCACTGCTGGTTTGAGAAAAATATACTGGAATTAGAAGGCTTTGTTTTTAGTGAATCTCCACAAACTGAAATAGGTAAGAAAGTTATTCTCCACTTAACAACAAATATAGATTTAGTTTTTCACTGAGGGTAATACTGATTGATTGAGCTACCAGTTTCTTCTTCTCATGGGACTGATATCAATCATGAAACTGGGCTTTGGTGGGATGACTCATATGCTAAAGGCTATAAAAGCAACAACTGTGATTACAGAAGTGACTTAAGCACTTAAGCTCACTGCACTTTTTGCCCTTTTGCTTTTTTTGGTACTCTCCTAGACCATGACTCACTTTTTAAAATGTTCATTAAAATCTATCAAATCAAAATAAATATTAAAAATATGACATTGTAAATCTCCTTACTCTTGAATTTTTTCAGTTAACTATCTTATCGACCTAACAACAATCAAAAAATTAAACCAGTAGAAAATGAATCACACAGGATGTATGTGTAGGATGCCTTCCAACGTACCAAACAGCTGTGTCCTGCAACACTACCAAAGAAAGATGTGCCACTATTTTTATTTAGATATAAATTTAGGTTTAATTAATTGAAATTTAAAAAAAACTAAATTAAAACCTCAAGTTGTACTGAAAATATCATACCTAAATGCCACCATCAGTATTATGCAGGTTGCCTCCAAAATGCTGTCCAAATTTTGCTTCTCTGTTCCTGGCTGGACTGTTAGATGCTATTACAGTACTATAAATGCAGAAACATCCTCATAATCACCAATAATGACATTAGGCACTACACCTTCAGCCTCTCTATCTGCTGGCTGCATCAATGAACACACCAGACTAATTGCACACAGCTTCTCCAGGCAGGTAGAACATCAAGCATCCCATAGATCGCTGACGGCAGCACCACCATCCTTGATATCGGCTGCTGGCATCTATAGTGTTAATTTGTTACACGGGATAGGAAATATCACCCAATCTCATGCAGAAGATGATGTCTCAACTGCAGCTGCACATGCTGGGCGATTCCTGCAGAGTCCCTGATGCCTGCACATTGCTACCACCAGGCAGCAAACATCTGCAGTGTTGTCCCGTGCATTGACAGGGAAGGACCTGCAATGCTGTAGACAGATTATCTTCAGTATGAAGTTGTCCAAAACAGCACCACTTCATTTGTTGAGCCATTAATAGGTTGGCGAATTAAACATTTAAAGAATGTTTTATTTAATGAAATATGCAAATACACATGAAGTCTAAATACATACAAATAGTCCTATGGGTCTGAGCAACTTGTTATGCCATAAACCCGGAGAGAATGTCCAAAAAGATCTGACATGCTCACATATGAAACATTCATTCTTCCCGATTTAACTCTCTTGAAATTCTTCTTTCCTACACAACCCGTTTTCACAACATTTCATATGGCTTTATCATTTTACATAACACGAAGATTACACCAAACTTTTTTTAAAAAACACACCCATTTAATCTGATAACTTTTTAAACTAAATTTAATTTAAAAATTCATTTTTATCTTTGTTCACTTGTTTATGGAAAAATCCCAAGGGAGGTGCATGAGTTCTAACTAAAAATATTAATTAGTAGATATTATTCTTTTTTTAGAATGTTAATTTGTATAATGTCTACTACATATAATAATACTGAAAATGTTAATTACAAGTTGTTTTTTGGTTTTTTTTTTTTTACAATGTTAGTTTATAATGTTGACTGTATATAATTGTTAATGTTGACTGTATATAATTGTTGTGGTTTACTTCTAAATTTCCTAGGAAACAATAATATTTCATTAAAAGACGGAAACGTTTGGAACGCACACTTTCTTCAAAAAGGAGGCCCTTTTTTCACAAACTTGGAAATCTTCAGAGATAACTTTATTAAAAAAAAAAATAGATAATATCCTCATACTCCATTCTCTCTTCTCCAAGATAATTGCAGTTGTTTAATAAGAATTACATATTAGGTTAGAATAGATAAAAAATGGGAGAATAAAGGTGCCTGTGCTTAGGTGCTTACTGAACTCTCCTGAATCTGAAAGCAAACAGCCTTTTACCAGTAATGTTCCCGAGCCGCTCTGCTCTCTCTCCAGCAATCTGTCACCCAGCTGAGTGCCTGCAAGCTGACTGTGACTGCTTTCTTGCCCCATACCTAACTCTGTCACCCAGCTGAGTGCCTGCAAGCTGACTGTGACTGCTTTCTTGCCCCATACCTAACTCTGTCACCCAGCTGAGTGCCTGCAAGCTGACTGTGACTGCTTTCTTGCCCCATATCTAACTCTAAGAGTCTCCCAACTGTTTCACATGCAGTATCAGAGCAGTGTTACTGCAGCATCGTTGCTTTAGGGAAGGTGACTCTGGTAACAAAGGCACTAGTGACCGGGGGGAACAAGTTTCAGAGTGAGCTGGCCACAACTGCATCCACACTGCTGCTTATTATTATTATTATTAAGAGAAAAAAACAGCTTGGGTACATCTATCTGTACAGCAATAGATCCCAAGAGTCATCTGTCCACAAGCTTATGCACTAGAGTCTAATGTCTTTCCTAGCACCATGCTGGATGCCTGTTCCATCCCCCTCCTCTCTTCTCTGGGTATGAAGAAGAAACAACAAACTCACCCAAATACAGCCACTGTGGTTCAAACACACTTTCACCACCCATTCTTCACTTTTCCTTCTACCTGAAGTCCTTTCCTGTGCCCATCTCTCCCATTGCACCCTCTTCCACAACAAATTCAGGCCTTGCGGCCCTTTCTGATCCCACCTCTCCCAGGCTGGCCGCCAGTTCTGCCAGAGCTCTCCCTCTGGCTGAGCACACCCCCAAAACACTGCAGAAGGGCAGTATCAGAGCTATGACCCCCTTGTGTCCTCTTCCAGGGTCCCCTGCAGACACTACATGCTCTGAGCTCTGACCCATTTGCAAAGGACAGCTTAGGCAGTAAGAGTGTGCCAGTGGAGGGATCATGCAAACTATACAGTCCTAATCGCTAACAGATCACCCGAATCACTGACAGAAACAAAACCATAAGGCCTCCTCCTTCAAACCCTTATAACCCTGAAACACCTTAGAGAAGTAAAACCCACCAGCAACCCTGCCTTGGTTCCTCTACCTATGAAATGTGGGCAACAGTAACCTATTTCCCAAGCAACAGGCAGAGAGGTTTAGTTTAAAAAAACAAGACAAAAAGAAACAAACAAAACAAACAAAAAAAGAGGATAGTGTTACACAAATGTATATATTCATTTACACACACAGGTAGAGAAAAAAAAGATTTTTTCTAAATCCAAAGTTGGGCTTACCTGACTCACCTTCAAACTCACTACGAAAAATTTGCTTTAACTTACCTGAAAGAAAAGTTTAGAGTATTAGATTTTTAGACTATGAAAACAAAAACTATACCATTTCTGTCACACTCTTCCTCATTGCCAAACAGAATTGCACTAAAGAACTAAAACTTTTTTAGTTTTCATTCATTATGCCTTTTACATTTGAAAAATAGCAGAACAGACAGTTTGAGCATAAGCTTAATTTCTTCTCTATGTGAAAAATATTACATCTTCAAAAAGAATTTTTTTTTAAAGAGGTAAGTACAGAATAAATATGTTTGCCAAGCATGCCAAGTGGGATTTACTGTAGAGGAATATGCAATATGCTACTGTCATTTCCCAAAAAAGCCAAGTTAAACCTACATGTATTTCTACCCAAAAGTATAGGACTATAGGCAAAATGTTCATCTGAAAATTGTATTGATGTAGTTGAACATCTCATGACAAGCACCCATGAAAATAGTAGGCCAGACACCTACGTGGACATCCACATAAGTACGTATCATGACTAGACTTGCTAAAATTAAAACTGTATGCGTAATACAGAGCATACACTTGTCTGCATTTATTGCATTAAAAGCTCTGGCAGTCTGAGACTTGACAAACACACAAGTATTTTGGGGTTCTTCAAATTAACAAGAAGTATTTTCAAGGGAAGGAGCATAATCTTGGTAGCACAGGAGATCATTCTGTAGAAAAATAACCATAATATTTCTATAAGAAACATATCAACATGAGCTGTCACTAGCAAACTGGTGTCCAACAGTACAAGTGCTATGTTGGCTCTTATTTATATCGCATAATAACAAATAGTTCCTGCACCAAGAAGTTTACAAAATTATGTACTTAAAAATCATTTCTAGCTCTAATCTGTTCTGCAAACACATACATCGAAAAGAATGTTTCCTTTAGATTGTTACCCCTTCGACCGCTCTTGTAAATAGGCGGTCATGATGTACGTGATTTAATCATGCAGTTTCTAATGCCTTAGCAAACATGCAAGCAAAACATCTCCTTGGCTTCTAAGAGCCTACAAATGAAGGGTTAAATATACTACTAAAACATAATAGCCAGTGCCTTTTGCTAACTCCCCTCCAACAGGAAGGCTGACAGATCCTGACCGCAGCAAACAATAGCTGGGATTGTACTAGCAAGAACTAGTTCAGCTGCATCACTTGCCAATAATTTTTTTAGCAGATTTAACATTCTTCTGTTTCCTTCACTTGAACAGTATGATGGGGGAGGTGGGGGGAGGAGGAGAAGAGCAGATAAATTTCCATCAGAGCCTCAACCACTGAAAGAATTTGTCCTTGGTACCTGCCAAATGTGAAACTTCAGATCAGAGGCCAGCAAGGCTAACCGTTTGGAGATGACAGCTACAATCTCAGAGCGATGCAAACTGGGGCATGGGGCTGCTTTGGCAAAATGTTTTCAGGCTGCACAATACGTTGTCGGGCCTGGGAGCCCCCATGCTCCCCACCCCAACAGCAACAGCACAGCCACCAAAACACAGAACTCACGTTCATGCCACCAGTGGGACTCTAGCAGGGTCCAAACAAAAACTACCAGCTCTACACAAAATATGTTTTATACCTGCAATTACTCCAGTGGAGCAAACATACACATGCACACATGCATAAACCTACTATACACAGATTTATATGTAGATATGTAACTTTTCAATTCCATTCGTATTCAAACCATTGCTGAACCAAAGGATTCAGCCGCAACTGGAGCATCTACAAAAAAATACTCAAAAATCTCAGTTGCTCACTATCCTGTAGAACTAATTGTCAGCAGCAGAGGCCTTGCAACTGCAACGGCCAGCTCCCTTTGGTTACATATATACATATACACACACATTATGTTAAAGCCAGTAAAGAGTAAGTAAAAGAGGCAGCCTACCTTCTATGTCATCTGGAGCCGTGACATAAATGTTGGGAAGGTTAAGCTTCAGTCTGTCAGGGCACTCTCTATTTACAGTCAGGCTGGGTGATACCACTAGATCTAGCATTTCCTTATACCTGAAGGAAAACAAAGGAAAAATATAATTTATTCATTAATTATGCATGCTTACTAATGATTCAATTTTTTCCCCTAAGAGTATAAATATTAAAGCTGATTACCTAAACCCAGGCTTCATATAAATTCAACATAATAACATTCACTAAACTTTTCATCAAAGGGAAATGCTGAATTAAAATGAAGTATTTGCTCCCTTGGAGATTACACCCATCTGATTAATGCTTTCCCTTTCTTCCTGGATTTAGCCCTATGAAAACTAAATTTCCTTATCTCTTTTATGCCATCAGAGCAAGAATGTACACACTAGTGTCCAGTGAGGCTCCAGAACAGACTATTACGGGCTGAAAATGAAGCTGAGGGCAATTAACAGCATTATCTAGTCTTACAAGATAATAAGGTTAGTACTGCTGATAGGATCAGTTTTCCAGGGGACACCTGAACCAGGCTTCTAATTACGTCCTGACCATTAGGTGGCAGTGATACAAGGACACTCCCTTTCACATAATCTCATCTGATTTAACCGAAAATTTCAAATGAACAATGTATAGCACTTGAGTCTCCAAAGAAAAACGTAATTGTGTGCACACATGACCTACACTATAATGAAAGCATACAAACTCTGCATTACACGAACACTTCAGAAAAGAGGACAAAATTATTATTTCGGACCCTATGAGCAACAGGAATAGGTCTATTCATCTAAATACCACCATTTTCAATGTATGTGTCTAACTCCAGCTAAACATCTTTTCAGAAGTGGGCTCCGAAGACACTTGCTTGAAAGAGAGCTGCTTGCTTCCCTTGGAGGTGTGGGATGTTTCGGATGGGTAAAAAATATGGCATTAAGTGCACAGGTTTGCATACCTAGGTTTGCAAGTTTGGGTAAGGACAATGAATGGGGTGAGTGCAGTAAGGAAACTGCGTGTTACATTAAATATCTGCTCGATGGCTTTTAGGCAAAGCAGGTTTCCTGGACACCTTTACCCCTATAATGTTCTGCCCTAGTTCCCTGTGCAACCAATGCCTGCAGCTGGAACTGTCAATAACCCACTGGCCAAAGAAAATCTGAAGCTAAATTCGTCAATTTTTTTTTTTTAATACACACAATATCATAGAAACCTATTTGAATTTTCTAAGACTATACAAATGTATTTTGCAGCTTTTGGTTCATATCCAGAACAAATGATGAAAAAAGGAGGACTCAAAGATGCTATGTCCTTCACTTTCTGCAGCCACACAGAGTACGTCCTCACTTCAGTCCTCTGGAGGCTATTGGGGGGAATCAGGATTACTAGGGAAAAGCATAACTGTGCTCTTGGACAGAGCAGGGCCTGAGCAAAAGCAGATGGGAGAGAGGCATATGGTGGTGAGTGGATCCGAGGCACCTGGCTGCAGTCTGCATGAGCTCACCTTTCCGCTCAGCACTGAACACGCTACCTGCAAAGGTGGCTGGCACACCCCTGTTCTCAGGCTGGGAACCATCTGAGCTGGAGTATAAAGGTAGTAAATAGCACAGCAGCAATGGCTGGTAGCAATCCATAGCACACCTAAGACATCATGAAGTTAAGGACAACAGCACTTAAACCTGAAATCTTGACACTGGACTTCTGCAATACTAATCTACACGCTTCTGTGAGAAGCGGAGCGGTTTGTTTTGATTTTCTGTTTAAACACCACTGTATGACTTTACCAGGTTTGAGAAACAGAGAACAATAAGCCACATGCTTTTTATCTGAACCTCTCCAATCGCTTTTACAAAGCCCTTACAAAGAGGGTAAGTATTGTTATGAACAGGCACAAACCAGATGAAGTATTTTACCTGTTACTGAACAGCAAAGACCAAAGCTAAGTTCATTTCACTTTCCCCACCTAACAACTGGAAAGGCACACTGCCCAGGCAGAAAAAGCATCTACCCTCTGCGAATTTGCAGAACTGCCAAAAATGGGTATGAAGTGGCATAACCATGTACAATGTCCGCAGCCCCAGTCCTCTTATCTCAAACTGGGATCTCGGCTCCTCTTGTCTGCCTCCCTTGGAAATCCATGTGGGCATATGCATTTCTACCACCAATGTAGCCTCAAATCCAGACACTGGTAAAGGCTTCCTGATTATATACCAACGAGGAGACCTTAAATCAGCAGTAAATGACCAATGGGGTAGAAATACAGAACTCTGAATTGAACACTTGTGAGATCCATGCTCCCTAACCGTGTGTTACAGATTTGCAAAGAAAAAAAGCTAACACAAAAATCAGTGTTGCTTTGCAGCTGGAGGATCTTTGATGCTAGTGGGCCTCAAAGGGCTCCACCTTCATATGTGTCCCTGTAAAACAAGCAAAACTCCTGCCTCCCCCTCCCTGCCTTAGACACAAATGCCAAAACACAGCAAAACTGGTAAAAATGCAGGTGCACAGGGGCCACCAGTTGTGCCCACAGTGCCCATGCTACCAACTGCATGGAAATGCAACAAGGTACCAGGTTTGTACAAGGATTAAAAAAAAAAATAGTCCCTCGCTGTACGAATTCCCCCCTAAGTGACTCACACTAATGGCAGAGCCAAAACGGCAATCCAGGACTTCTGGCCTAACCCTAAACAAAACACAGCCCCTGAGAAACTTTACTCAGTCCTGACAGCACTGGAACAAGTTATGCTCCAAACTGGTACCTGCCGACAGGCTTTACTGAAGCACATGTGCATCTGTTTCATAGGCAGTCTCAGGGAGGGCAGGCAGATGCCTCGGAGCCACAGACTGTCAGGCAGTAAGGGATGGTCATGGCCCTTCTGCACACTTTGCCTATGCCAGAAGAAAAAGAGATTTTTCTCCTGAAAGAGCTACTCTCAATCTTTCGCTGGTATAGCCAGGCTGCTGCAGAGAAAGGGGTCAAGAAGGCTTTTATGGTGCTTACTTCTGAGTGGGGAGGAACAAGGTCTCTCCTACAAGCAACTATTGGCTCCTAAGGCTCTCTTAAAAGCAGCAGGCTGGACAGGGCCTCTTTTCCCAGAGGAATTACTTTATTCAAATCCATTGGCACCAAATTAAATTTTGTTTCCATGGCTGAGAAGGCATGGTTCAGTTTTATACCAGGTTTTCCTTCCCACTGCAAGCAATGTCCAACTTTTTTCCCCTCATTTCCTTAATGTTATACCTGAATTGAGGAAAAGCACTGCTGTCCCAGATCCTGTCAAGCTGGGGATGTTCTACATTGTTTCTCAGGTAACACATGCCCGTCAGCACAATCCAAAACCCTATCATTCATGACACTGCCCAGACCGTTGCCAAGTGAATGGGAGCAGATGTTTAAAGGGAAATGATCTTTTATAATGATTAATGCACTTTAATTACATCATTGTTCAGAGATTTCATTAGCTACTCTCTGACTGATGATTTTTCTATTGGTTTTGTTCTCTTCACTTTTGTATTCACAAAGTCACATCACACTTCCCTGTATTTGTTCTATAACATTTTCCTGGGTGTTTTTTTCAGCTTCCATTTTTCTTTAGAGTATGTCCTAGTTGCATGTACAAACAGGTAACTTTTCACAGAATTGCCTCTCTGGTTGTACATGTCATGTATGTGCTTGCATTTAGTGGCTTTGCCTGTTTTGCACGCACCATTTACCTATTTGTTCACGTGCATTTCTCACTTCTGTACTTCTTCACACAAATTTCTGAAATTCCAGTTTTAACAATGCCAATCTACAGAAAATCTTCAGTAAAATAATGGAACCGGGATGGTATTTAACACACAGTAAATGACTTGCTAGAGTGCAACTGATGAAAATATCAGGTCTTTGCTTGCTTTTTAGAGCAAAGACATTTTCTGGCTTAAGTAATATATAGTAAATCAGTAATAAAGTTTGCTGAATATGAGCTTTTATTAAAACCAGTGATGGCAGCATCTAGCATGTTGGGCTGACAGACATCTGGAAGAGCTTTTGGCTTCTATAATTAAGAAGAACCTTGTGTGAATTTGGTCCTCAGCTTTTCCATTAGAATCCCCTACTCAAAACCCAATATTTTGCCCTGAAAGTTCGCCCACAAAATCTCTGCCAAGAACAGAATCTTTTCTCGTTACTAATGTTTAGGAAGGAAAGAAGAAAAATAAGTCTTTTTCAGTCATTCTGAAGCTAGGAATGCGAAATTAAACATTTTAAGGTTTCCAATTTTTGATCAAGGTGTTGGGGTAACCCACAAATCACATTTTCTTTTACAATGATGTTTTGAAGGCAGTGATTCCAGGCCCCAACTCAAAACACTCAAACATGTGCTGAAGATCAAGCTACTGAGCGATCCCATCTCTCTCCAGCAAAGTATTCTAAGATGGGCGTAAGTGCAATGCTGAAGTGGGACCCAGTGTGCAGCCTTGAGTCAGCAAGGTGCTCTGGATACTGATGGTGATGAGAACATGATAGATAGTATTTTGAAAGGATGAAACAGGAAGCCACCATGGTGTTGGAGGCAAGTGCAACCACACCACCACTCTGCTCAGCATACCTGAAAGGCCAGAAGACACCAGCAAGAGATGAAGGAGACTCCTTCCAAAGCTTGGACCTCTGCTGCTCAAGCACAATTTAAAGCAGCTCTCAGTCTGCTCTAACTTGCTTTTAACATCCTCCCCACAACACGCTAATGGCATTATCTCAGGACCACAGGCATTTCCACCCACACTGTGGAGGCAGCAGACTTGTTCTGGGAGCCTGCATATTTCACTCATCTTTAGTCCATTTCTGGGGTGAGAAGATAGTATTCTGGCTTCGACACAAAGTATATGAAGTGGAACAAATGTTCAAAAGAACACTTCCAGGGCATTTTCAGTACATAAGACACCTGGGTAGTAAGTAGTACTGGGGTAAACTCAATGGCCAAGTGATGACGAGATTTCAGAGGGAATATATGCAGGGAAGAGCATTTGCCCTGTAATGACAGCAGTCTGCAGGAGAGTATTTGAGCAACAGGTGATTGATGGTACAGTTCAGAAAGGACATACCAGGAGTAAAAGACAGTATGGGGGAAAAAGAGCTGGCATGGTTGTGGAAAAATAACGAGAATGAGCTCTGAATCTGCCATCAGTGGAGGAATAGATGAATTAGGAGCCCCACAGAATGAAACAGGTGAGAAACAAAAGACAGGACTCCTGCCCTTGAGAAAAACCTGCCAGATCCTACAGTGGGAAAGACAAGATACTTTAAGGGAGATCCTACAGTGGGAAAGACAAGATACTTTAAGGGAGCAAGGAATTGCAAGGAAAGTTTGTCCTTGAGAAGAGGGGCCAATCTAGAGATTACTCTCCCTGCAACAACGCCATGCAATGATCTTCGAGAATTTTTACTTGTTATCCGGCTAGAGGCCAAATACAAGCTTAAGCCACTAGATCTTCCTAAACATACACATATGCCAACACAGAGCCCTAGGCAGGAGTGGTACAAGCCAAATCCTCTGCTTTTAGCTTTGCTGGGAAGAGGAGGAGTAGAGGCAACGATTGCAGCCTAATTTCAAGAGTAACATTTTTGTCTTGCTTCCATGACTTTATCCGGTTTTAATTACTTGATCAACTGCTTTCACCTTTATTCTCCTCAAAAAATGGTGCATTTTACTACGGAGAAATCTGCAACTTTATGACTCCAATGCTATTCATCATAAAAAAGACAACAGTCTGATTCCCCACTTTGTTCCAGAATCACAGAATCACTAGGTCGGAAAGGACCTTCAAGATCATCAAGTCCAACCATTAATCCAGCGCCACCATGTCCCCTAAACCATGTCCTGAAGCGCCACATCCACACGTTTTTTGAACACTTCCAGAGATGGTGACTCCACCACCTCCCTGGGCAGCCTGTTCCAATGCCTGACCACCCTCTCAGTGAAGAAGTTTTTCCTAATATCCAATCTAAACCTCCCCTGGCGCAACTTGAGGCCATTTCCTCTTGTCCTATCGCTAGTTACGTGGGAGAAGAGACCAACACCCTCATCGCCACAACTCCCTTTCAGGTAGTTGTAGAGAGCGATAAGGTCTCCCCTCAGCCTCCTCTTCTCCAGACTAAACAACCCCAGTTCCCTCAGCCGCTCCTCATAAGACTTGTGCTCCAGACCCCTCACCAGCTTCCTTGCCCTTCTCTGGACACGCTCCAGCACCTCAACGTCCTTCTTGTAGTGAGGGGCCCAAAACTGAACAGAGGATTCAAGGTGCGGCCTCACCAGTGCCGAGTACAGGGGCACTATCACTTCCCTACTCCTGCTGGCCACACTATTCCTGATACAGGCCAGGACGCTGTTGGCCTTCTTGGCCACCTGGGCACACTGCCGGCTCATGTTCAGCCGGCTGTCAACCAGCACCCCCAGGTCCCTTTCCGCCGGGCTGCTCTCTAGCCACTCCTCCCCAAGCCTGTAGCGTTGCATGGGGTTGTTGTGGCCGAAGTGCAGGACCCTGCACTTGTCCTTATTAAACCTCATACAGTTGACCTCTGCCCATCGATCCAGCCTGTCCAGATCCCTCTGCAGAGCCCTCCTACCCTCCAGCAGATCAACACTCCCACCCAGCTTGCTGTCATCTGCAAACTTACTGAGGGAGCACTCGATTCCCTCATCCAGATCATCTATAAAGATATTGAACAAGACCGGCCCCAGAACCGAGCCCTGGGGAACACCGCTTGTGACCATCCGCCAGCCGGATTTAACACCGTTCACCACAACTCTCTGGGCTCGGCCATCCAGCCAGTTCCTCACCCAGCAAAGAGTAAACCTGTCTAAGCCACGAGCCGCCAGTTTCTCCAGGAGAATGCTGTGGGAGACACTGTCAAAGGCTTTACTAAAGTCCAGGTAGACAACGTCCACAGTCTTTCCTTCATCCACTAGGCAGGTCACCTGGTCATAGAAGGAGATCAGGTTGGTCAAGCAGGACCTGCCTTTCATGAACCCATGCTGGCTGGGCCTGATCCCTTGGTTGTCCTGCAGATGCCCTGTGACCACTCTCAAGACCAACCGCTCCATAACCTTCCCCGGTACAGAGGTCAGGCTGACAGGCCTGTAGTTCCCAGGATCCTCCTTCCGGCCTTTCTTGTAGACAGGCGTCACATTGGCAAGCCTCCGGTCTTCTAGGACCTCCCCTGTTAACCAGGACTGCTGATAAATGATGGAGAGTGGCTTGGAAAGCTCCTCCGCCAGCTCTCTCAGTACTCTCGGGTGGATCCCATCAGGCCCCATAGACTTGTGGGTGTCCAGGTGGTTTAGCATGTCCTTGACTGCTTCCTCCTGGATTATGAGGAGTACATTGTGCTCTCCATCCCCATCTTCCAGCTCAGGAGGCTGAATACCCTGTGGATACCTGGACTGGCTATTAAACACTGAGGCAAAGAAGGCATTAAGTACCTCAGCGTTGTCCTCGTCCTTGGAGACAATGTTCCCCGCCACATCCAGTAGGGGATGGAGATTCTCCTTGCCTCTCTTTTTGTTGGTAATATATTTGTAAAAACATTTTTTATTATCCTTTATGACTGTGAATTACTAAAAGGTAACTGCAGAAAAAGTGTGAAGATGGCTTTCTCAATCTCTGATTCAAAGAAAACAAACAAAACCCCAATCCTAAAAAGTTTGTCTTTTCTTCATTCCTAAGAAATACGATATTTGTTGCAATTTTTTTCCACATGGGTAAAATTTGCAAAAGCATCTGCTATGTCTCATTAATTTTCACTGGGAACTAAGACTTCTACTGTTTTAATTCCTTGAGAAGCACGGCAGCTTAGCTAGCTTTGTCAGGGCTATCTGCTTGCAAAATTATGCCCCCCATTTTACTCTGCTCCTGCACAAAAAAAGGAATCATTCATAAGAAGGGAAAACGCTACTATCTTGCGGCCACCTTCCAAGTGGTATAATAACAGGGAATCTCCCATTCTGAAGATTTTTGGCTACTTCTATCCACACATTTCAAAAGCAGAGGAAAGTAATTTCATTTCCTGTCAGTACATTCCTCCTTGCACTGTTAGGATGTTTTCTGTCCATCTATAATAGATCCTTTGTTCCTTCCATTTCAAGAACTCAAAAATGCTTCAGCAGGTGAAAACCACGACACGATTTTCTCTCTTGTAATGAACCTTAGCTCATCCACAAGTACACATCTGATAGATGTATGCAGGGAAGGCCTTGAACAAGCATAAAGTTAAACCTGAGCTGGCATAAATGCTCATGTACAAGACTGACAGTTCAGCTGCGATGACAAGATATCCTTTCAAGGTGACCTGCAGGGCAGTGTGCCTTAGGCTGTTTATATTCCTGAGAGCTGCCATTTGCTGATGTAATCAGACAATAAAAGCAGCAGTACTTGTCTGGATTTATCATTGCCCAGCCCACTCCAGACACAAAAAGTAAGAGGACTCATAGTAGTAAGACTTGTAACAACAGCATCTGGAGGTGAGGGTACATAGCTGCATCTTTCTCCAGGACAGAATATCTCAGGCTAAGGATTAAACCAAGAGGAACAAAAGAAAAGTTGCGCTAGATAGGCAAGGGACAAAGCACATCAGACTGAAATCAGAAATTAAATGAGGCAGTAGTGAGACTGCTCCAGATGACCAACACACAGCTAACCCTTCTTGTAACTGCTGATCAGACTGAGTCAAGTAGGAGAGATCAGAAAAAATAAATAGGTGAGGCAAAGAAGCAGCTGGGAGGTGTATTGGCTAAGCTTGAGCCCACAGCAAGGAAAAAAAAAAAAAAATCTTCATTTCAACTGCACCAGAAGGCCACTCACTTCCTCAAAGAGCTGGGGAGAAAACCCCATCTGAGCAGTGCCTTTGTGTGTCTCAGAGAAGGCTGGACAGAGGCTGCACATGGAGCATGCAAGGACACCCAAGCCCTCCCTGGCCACAGCACAGCAGTCTCGAGCTGTGCTTCTTCACATTCCTTCATCACACTCCTTGCAAACATATTGTCACCCAGTTTTTAAATCTTACTGTGGGTCTTCCAAAACGTTAATCCTTTGCTTAGTCCAGCACAGGCATAGCTGGCCGTAAGGTTATGTCAAAAAAGCTACAACTCTAACAGTGTAAAAGAGATGCACACGTAGTGCTTCAACAAACAAAAACACCCAACACAAAAACAACAATCCCAAAATGTGAAAATAGAGCACAAGTATCCACGTAAGACCTGGATCACAAATAGGTTTGTTAATTCAGTAGTCAAACAGAAAACTTTTCACAAAGAAGCCCTTCCTTTTCCCTGTTAATTCCATGTGCATACAAAATGATTCACATCACTGAAAAAAATTGTTTGGGTTTACATTAAGATTTTAAAAATCCTTTTCCTTTTTTAAATGTGTTAATTCTGAACAATCTTAAGAAAAATAACAAAATAGACATTGCTGTCACTTCTGAAACCACTATTGTTTAAAAACACCCAAACTATTCCAACAGCTTTAAAATCCTTCCCCACGTGGGTTTTTTTGGTTTGTGTTGTTTTAAATGAGACAGTCTTTTTGATCAAAATTTTACTTTCACTGGAAGTTTTCTGTCTTGCTCTACCAGACAGTAAAAAACAGATGAAAAAATACCATCTCATGAATCTTTTGAGCCAAGTTCACCTTTTTTTTTTTTTTTTTCTTGAGGAAAGCCTGCCTTAAGATTTTTGAGCGTTTGGGACTGGCAAACATAATTGCATGGCTTGTTTCCCTGGAAGTCCTGAACTTCCAGAAGCATTGGCTTGCTTCACCATCTGCTATTTTAGACTACTTCTTAATGATCTATTTTTTTTTTTTTAACACACTGTTTCTTTCTTGTCTCAGACCTGTTGATTTAAAAAAAGCAGGCTGTCTTCATCTAAATAAATGCTCTTCCTACTCCAAGCAAGGTTTCACTACTCCCTTCTCCAGATGCTCTTTTCCTGAACCCCATGTTGCAGACACAGAGCAATACTGAGAAGAAACAGGGGGGCCAGGCTGGGCTGTGATCCCCCCTGCACTTCCTGCAATTAACTTGGGAAGAGATTGAAGGAAGATACGCCAGGGGAAGCACCAGTATTTTCTGGTTGAGCAGTCCAAGGTAAAGGGGATTCAGTGCACATAAAAACAAACAGGCCAAGCTACCTTCTGTGTTTGTTATGAAGGCACAGTCTGAAAGGTAGCTTGAAAATTCAAGTGAGATAATGATGGGGGTTCACGCCACAGACTTTCAATCTGGCAGCCTAACCAGGAAATACATTATATAATTGTTTTAAATCACGGGGTTTTTAAAAATTTATTTCAACACTAGTATTTCAGTTACAATAAGTCAAAATGAGAAATTTGAATTTTTCAGAATGCCTTTTTTTGTCTATTGAACCTGTTTGCTAAATGGAGCAACATTTGCAAAAGATCTGATTATTTGCCAAAAAAATTACTCAGTTGTCTTACTGTGGACAATCAAGTATCACACAGAAGTTGGTAAAGAAAATATTGTGAGCTTACAGTCATTTGAAAAATAAAATTTTATGTGTATGCATACATATATATGCCTTTCCAAAGGCACAAACATATACATATAATCTCTTTCAGTTTCCACATTGCTCTGACATTCACAAGCTTTCTAATTCCATTACACCTCTTCCTATTCAGATCCCCCAAGCGCACCTGGGCTGCGTGTGACTGCAGAAAACCACTCTGGCAGTACCAGCTGCAGAATCATGGCCCATAATGCAAAACAACTGCCTCCAAAGATGGAGCTTCACAAACCAGGTACTGTGGGTTCCAGCTAATGAAAACTTGTCACTACTTAGGCACCTCTTTTCACTCTGAAGAACTATGCTTTTTATGCCTTCTCTTCAGAATCACAAGGACTAAAAACTCACTTAAATGTAAATCACAAAAATATGATTTAAGAAAAATTATGAGATTTGGAATAAGGAAATAACAGCTGATAAGATATTCATGATGAAATCATCTGGGTTCTGTTACAGGAGTGTGCAAGAATGTGTTTTGTCTTGTATCCTACTTGTTACTTTTATGTCACTGATTTATTTCATCTAGTTTTGAAATTTATAGGAAAAGAAGCTCTGAGAAACTGTGTCATCTCAATTCTTGAACAATAACCTCCACAGCCAAAAGAAAACAAGTAAAATAACTCTTTCCACAAACTCTCCAGTACTCAGAATCAGCACAGTTGTGGGGTTTGTGGATGGGACCACAGAAAGGATGGGTGCAGGCAGCAGTATGCTCCCCCACGCACCCCATGCTCCATGCACAAACAGAAGAAAGCAGTTACTCCTCCTGCTGCTACTGCAGGAGCTATTTACATGTAATTGCAGAAAAACTATAGATTCAACTGCACTAAAAGCAGCACAATTCTGACACAGAATGAGGAAAAACTTTGATGTTTTAACATGCCTTTTCACTGGCATGAACATGTATTTTGCAGGGCCTTTAGCAGGCATGGGGCTAATTTATAGGGGGAAGCAAAACAAAAGGGAAACCTGAACAGATTGCAACCAGAATAGTAATTTCTGTCAAATCTGTAAGAATATTTCAGAATGTTCTCAACAATGCTGGTCAGTAAGTGGGAAAAATGCTGAAATTATCGTACTTGTTTCTTAAAATGTCAAACTTTTCCAGCCATGAAGCTGCCTCCTCAAAGACATGAAAGATTCTGTTGCCCACAATTGTCCTCTGAGCCTGCTCCCCCACGTCCATGCTTACCTCCACATTTGCCCCCATGGGACTGAGGCTAGTACTTTTACACTGTTTCCTCTCTCAATTATTTTTTTTTTTTTTGGTACCAATTCTTGCCCGTAGGGTTTCAAGCTGATTTTTGTTTTGTTGGTTTTTTTGAGGTTTTTTCCCCTCACTTAGTTTTCTGCTTTACATATGCCACAGTGAAAAAGGAATAGCATCTATGTTTGGACATGAAACTCTGGTCTTACCAGGAGAAAATTCATTGTCAAGGGTGAACACTGGTGTGTGTGTTTGTAGAGCTGGGGCCTTATTTTGTAAAACGTTCATACTAATAACACATTGTAATATAAAGCAATTACATAAGCAAAATTAAGCAGCCAGAAACTACTTCAGCTCTACCAAAGCAAGATGAAGTAGAGATAATAAAGCACTAAACATCACGGAAGAACATCTGCTTTAAAAAAACATAGTGAAAAATCACAAGTAGAAAACAGAGCTTTCCTTTACTACCTGTGAAACCTTGGGTACACCCGCCCAGACTCCAGTGGCCAAGCTGCATTATGGCATGAGAACACCTATTTTCAGGTAATAATTTGAGTAAAGCTATATATTCAATGCACAGGTAATAATTTCTGTAAAACTATATTCAATGCACCAGGACAAGACAAAGAAGTCATCACAAGTCGCAGAGGGTTCCCGAGGGAAAGCACTGTGCAAACAGCACACAAAAGCCATCAACAGACAGGCCTGAAGCAGCAGAGAGCTGCTGCAGCAGCTACAACTGCTGGCTGAACACATCCGTGACTTCCAGGGCAACGTTAATTCTCTCACCGCAAACAACCTGTTTTGAGCCATGTGTCCCATTTAGGAGCCTTTAACTCTGTTTCAGTTCAAGCTGAACATTAGTGGCAACTTAATTTTTCCTTCTGCTACTCAGCAGTCAAGGGAAGGAAGAGAAGAGCTGGATAGTTTCTTAACATCAAGAGAAATGAAGATGGTTTCACACGGTGAAAGTTGGCCATTAGCTGGAACAAGTGCCAAAGGGAAACATTGTCCAGGAAGTTTAGTGCCAGACAGCTTTACCTTGGGGAGAGGAGCTCTGGCAGCTGTCTTTCTCCACAGATGGATGGCTTCATGTTGTTGTGGATTTAAATGTGCATGGTTACCTGTAAACATTTATACCAGCCAGATCCTAAGGAAGAATTCCTGATTCAAAGGATAGCAATGCATCACTCATGAAGTTTCCACAGAAAAATACCAGAAAATACTTGCCCACAATAGTTGAGAGCTAATGCTCTTAATGAAATCCACAGGTAACTGTGCAGGAAAGGGTGGTGCTCACATGGGGACAATTCTCACAGAGGACACAGTGAGAACAAATTAGTTCTGCTGCAGAGAATAGCAGATCAAACCCAGGTCTGAGACTCAGAAAACCTGGGGTTTTCTCCCCACTCTGCCCCTGGCAACTCAGCTGATCCCTAGGCGAGTCCTTTGTGCCACCACTGTGCTTTCTGACCTTTGCGTGCCTTCCCTACAGAGACTGCAGACTGCAGGACGACTGTTCCTCTTCTCTACATGTGAAGCATCAACCAGTGCAATGGGGTCCTACTCTCAGTGGGACCTCCAGTTACTACTGTACTAAATAAACAGCAGCAACAAAATATATATGTATATAATTTTCCCTAGGGCTGCAGTTCAGCTTGAAATAACACAAAGCAGCTTCTACTGAGTTCTTCTAAAATGGAAAGCACTTTGTTTTATCCCCTGTGACTGGACCGCATCGGATTCAGCACTGCTACCACCACTGCATGAACAGGAGATTTTTAGAAAAATATGCCTGGATGTCTTGAGTACATTAGCATCCACATTGTCAACAGGCAAGATGCTGCTAAAAATTGTCCCACAAAAGCATCATTTTATGGACAGACAGGAGGAGACATGGACCTGTGCTGACCCTGGTAGGAGCCAAGCATGCACTGACCTACTGTCCCGGTTAATCTTCACCAGCCATATTTACCTCTGCAGTTACATCATGTGAATGGTCCAGGGAAAACAAGATGCACTGAATAATCCAGACTCTCTTAGATGGCCCTGACCAAACCCTGCCAGAAGGAATTCGCAGGCAGCCTCAGCTGCTCATGTGCACTTGGGCCTTAGATACTGTAGGGCTGGCAGCTGCCCCTACAAACAGCAACGTGGTGCAGTATAAAGTTGCATGTTGTCACAAGGTTGGGTCTGAACTGTGTGTAGTTGTTGAAGGAGAAAACTGAGAACTGCAATTCTAGTTTTGCTTCCAAGCTCTGTTACTAACAGAAAGTCCTGTAAAAGTTTCTCAGGACTACATTAAGGCCTGTGTAAAACTAGGAAATACAGTATAAACTGCCAGTTAAGCTCTTTTTAGGGACTGGAATGTGCTCTGAAATCTTCACATGAAATTTGTTACACCATTGCAGTATCAATATCCGTGCTGATGAATAATGACCATCCTGAACATGAGACAGCCAAGAAAGAGGTGAGGCACGAGAGCTGTCCTTCAGGGCATGTTCTCTCACTCATTTTTTCTCCAAAAGCTCTCCATTCCCAGACTATGAGACTTTCCTCACTCTTTTGATTTACTCCTTAAACCTGTCAGAGTCCTGCAATGGCTCCTACAACCCAGTGGGAAAGGTTTATAACAGGCGTGTGTCAGCACCTCCATTCCCAGCCTGTAAAGGACTGGCATTCAGGGAATAATAATTCAAAAAGAGATATGGGAAAAGAACTATGAAATGCAAGTTAGTAAAAGGACCTTGGATGTGATGGAAAAGTCTAGCATAACAGCACAGGTGAGGCTAGAGTAAGAATGACATACCCACCCCTTGGTTAAATCCCCAAAGTCAGACTTTCTCTGACCAGAGGCAACAGCAAAGAGGAAGCTCGGTTGTACATGTAGAAGGTTGAAAGCATCTTTCTTTGATTGGGACTCTGTTCTCCCCCACTCCTGTCCCCGGTGAAGGAAGGGAAGCCTATCTCATCTGTCTGCAGGAATAAACCGAGAAAGATCATTCTCAAGGATTCATAAGCAACGAATGCCTTATGTTTCCTATCTTTAATACACTGTTTCATCTATTCGTGAAGTATCTTGATGAGGGAAAACACAAATGCCGGCCTCATTGTTCTAAATGCAATTAATGCCCTACATACCAGAAGGAAATGCGACGAAGTTTGTGGTCTCTCTAAAACTGAAGATGCTTTCTTAAGAAACTGGAAGTATAATATAATTTAACAATGTGTCTGAAAACCCTGCACTGCTTGGGGGCTTGGTCTCACAGACTGGAATTTAAGCAACCTCCCAACCATCCCTCAGTTCTTCATATTTAACAAAACAAACAAACAAAACCCAAAAACAAAAAAATCTTTGTGGTAGTGCATTACTACACATGAGGGAGAACAAAAAAAATCTACTCCCCTCCAAAGTTGGCTTCCCTAATTACTTCTCTTTGCCCGATAGATTTTTGGGTTAGTGTTTTCAGGGCTAAGGGGAAGAAGATGGGTTTTTCTTTTTCATTGTCGATTTTCCTTGCTGTGATCTTAATTAAAGCATCACTAAATCAGAACTTGTGGTTCCCAAGTAATTGCTGATTGAGCATGTCTGTGGCAGCAGTGGGACGCAAGCCCTCCCACCTGGACTGAGGGCAGTTTGCCTGCTAGAGCACCTTGAAGCTCAATATTGTGCGGGTGGGAAGGACTCTCTTGTGCTGCTTCTCCAAAATTGGGACAGACATTTAATACCAAAGTCAAGAGGCCTGTGTGTTCTCACTAGGGCAAGCCACCCTTCAACATTCCTGCCTTGCTCTCCTTATCGATAGAACAGGAATGATTGTGATAAGCCTATGAGACTTCTGAATAAAGCTGCTCTATTAGTGCTAAGGTTTATTGGAAATACCAGATTCACAAAGTTTAGACCACTCTGTGATCAACAATGAATTTCTAGCTGGATCATCTTCAAACACACCGAGTCAAACTAGTTAAGCCTAATCATGTAAAGAGAGCTGCTTCCCTCCTTTTGATCCTGCTTAACACACTCTTCTTCATAAATGCTGTAGGCAAAGCTTGTACAAGCACTAATGCAGTTGCTATGAAGAGTACTATGAATGCAGGTGCTTCTTCATTACCACTTAACCCTGAAGCTGCTTTCCAAGGGCATGGCCTGAATGTACAGCCGATTTGCTCCTGAATTATGAAATCCAACTGTACTCTGATATATTTTCCCGGTTTTGATTTGAAGTAAGTCAGGTTACCAATCTGGATTTAGTAAATATTGTGGTTAAATAAATCAAATTTATAAACTTCTAACATTCACTTAGTCACAATCCTTTCTATTTGTTTGAAAAGAACAGAGGGTGGTCTTGGAAGAAAGGCTATCACTTTAGCTAAACTCCAAGAAGTTATCCTGCCCTCCTCTTGTTCACGGATATAATTAAAGCCATGTTTTCCCTCTCTTTTGTCTCTTAATAAAAGGAAAATCAAATGTTATTAGTAATAATGATTATTGATCTCAATTTACTTGAAGGAAATGTTTTCTAGAGGCTATAGCCACAAAGTCAAAGGTTTTCATTCCCATCTTTGACACTAACTCATTGTCCATACATAGCACATCTCCTTTGCTCATTCCCTACTATAGGGCTGTTAAAGGTTTATTTAACTTGAGTGCAAGCAGTTCTGCACACCAGTAATTCTTGGTTACTGGAACTTGGGTAACCTCCATGTGCAAGCGCTAGGTTTTCGTCTGCACATACAGATGCAGAAAGGTTTGTGTGGTCATTACTGGCAACTATATATGCATACCAGGCATGGATTTTTACAGCACTGAGCTCCTCCTATGCTTTTAAAAACACAAGAAAAAGTTATTGTTTAGGGTAAGGTGTATCAAGAATCTGTGTGAAATGTGTGGGAGTTACTCTGCCAGTAAATATTATTTCTGTAGTGAAAGTTGTTTACTCCATCAGCAGGAATAACAAATGGTACATTTTTTTGTTCCTGTATCTCCAACTGGTAGGTTCAAAAGGGATATTCTGAATCAGGGGACAAGCTGCTGCTGGTAGTTTATAGATAGAAGTGGAGCATACTTCTCATTTTAAAGAGCTACAGTACAATAGTAGTGAGCAAAGTAACACAATCTAATTGTTGCATATCTTGGGGGTGTTAGAAGGAAAAAAGACAACTAATCAAAAGCATGTTTGAGCAATAACTGCACTTTGATTTGTCATTCATGCCAATCAATAGTGAGGAAACAGCCAAGGGGAGGAGTTTACTCAGGGCAAATGTTCACACGGTGTGTTCCTTGATATTTATTCCATTAATATTTTGTTTCTGTGTATATTTGAAATTCAGGCTAAAATAAGAACATAGAAATAACAAATGGGACAGTCTGATACACTCTGTGGGTTCAGGTGGGCTGAGGTCTGATTTCCCAAGAGTTTCGGTGTGACAATAGGCTGAAGCTTTTTCTTTAAGCCCAGGTGAAAGCTAACCTGGGCCCAAGATCCCAAAGCTGCTAGCATCAGGTTTATTTTCAAGACAGAGGAAAGGGATTTTTACAGGGATGACCAGAGGATAGTATCAAACAAGGATGAGTTACGCAGCACCTTTGCAGAGATCCTGCCATCCAGTCACTGACAGAGCACAGGGCAGCATGGAAGTGAAAATACCATATGACAAATGCACCAACCCAATGCCATTCACATAAACATCCCCATTTTCCTTTGCAAAGTCTGATCTGATAAAGAAAAATACTTTCTGAAAGTGCCATTTTATGATATTAAACAGGCCTCAAATGACTTACCAAAGTACAGAGGGACACTGACATTTGAACTGCAGGAGTTTTGTTTTCCGTCTTGTTTTTCCCCCTGTGACTATTGCATTTGAATAACTGGAATTTTTAAAATCCCTTTTCCTCCTTTCACCATGATGTAATGCAACTGTTGCACAAGACTAACAATGTAGAGCTACTGCTTCTGGAGCCAAGTTTGGCACCAAGAGAGATTAGGGTTGGCACCAAACACCGTGATCTTTAAAATAAATTTGGCAGACACACTGAAAAGATTTGCTATTGCTGCCATAACAGCATACAGAGCAGTGGAAAAGTGCTGAAAGAGACCATGGTTTTGCTACTGGAACAAAGACACCGCTTAGCTAACCACTTAATCTAGCACCTACTTATATATGAAAACTAAAGAGTTTTACAACGGCATGTCAAAATTAAGAGCAGTAGCAGGGACCAAAATGTAACATAACAGTGCCTTTCATATGTCCATCATAGCAAACTGAGACTATGAAAACCACCAGCTAGCTACCTATTAGCCAGGAGAATCTCTATGCACAACTGCAAGTTCCACTAGATTATTCAAACAAAAATACTTGATCCATACAAGAACATCCATGTCTCAACAAATTTCTTTCCAATACTTTTCAGTGGTGCTTTCCTGAGAGGGAATTTGCTCCTACTCAATGATGCTGGAGCAGTGCTCTGGAATAGAGATGCTTATGCTTTTCTTTTTTTTAAATGCAGATGGAACAAAGAAGAGGAATGCAAGTTTTCTTCACTGTATCCCTCTCTCCTGGCTTGAACTGAAAGAGCGTGGGCTGATCTTCTCTGCTGTATATAAGGGTCTGATGATCCGTGATGTGGACATCTGCCTGCAACTGGACAGATGCCACCAGCTTATTTCACACAGACAACTGGACAGCCATGGAATAGTAACATTTTTCAATGTTTACTATTTTTTTAAACTCATTACCTCTAGCAGAAAAACTCCATTTTCTATCCCAAGTTTCCCTAAATTTTAAAACCCTAGGAGCACCTAACTCTCAAACAAGGGACCACCTTCACCAGGCAGAAAAAAAGTCAGGAGCATGTGTGGTGCCATAACAGCTTTTTGCCAGTCTGGTTAGTTCTAAAACATATATGAATATTCAACACAGACTTCAAGCAGTTTAGCCGATCCTCAGTAGTAATCACGCACTTTCATAAATACTACCAACAAGCATTCCTAATGGGATATCCAACATGGTGTTTGTGTGTGGTGGCATATAAAAGGTACAGCCTCCTGCTACAACTTAGACATATATGAAAAGCAAGAATTGGTTTAAAGGTTAAAACTTAACCTTTTTTTTTTCTTCCGCACCCCCCAAAAATAAAACAAACTGAAAAAAAATAGGATCTGATTACCATGACCTAACTTTTTCCTCTGATGGCTTCAAATTCTTCAGAAAAAACCTGTGAAATCTGAAAATTGAGGACAACTTTAAATGACCACAAACCACAGTATGTTTTACTGGAAGATGCTTACAGCTTCAATGACAAAACTAGCATCTTAAAGCCCACTTTGTTTCACTAAATAGCAGTTTCCTCCTATCATGTTATATACCTCTTACCCTTGGGATCACCCATCCAACTCTCAAGGAGCTACTCTGCAGTACAGCTCATCACCTCTGAGGCCGCCTGTCAACAGCGACCGCTCAAGCACAATGCTGAATCAGGGGACTGCTGTAAACACTAGAGTGCTGGGATTCAAAACAGCAACAGAGATGACTGCTTAATTTACAGGACTGCAAGGCAGCTCAAGAAAATTTCTTGCAGGTATAGAAAATGGCAGCTATGTGGAGTTCATTCAAACAATTGAAGAAAAGAGTTTTATCATCTGTACAGATTAGGAAATCCATCTGCAAGTAAAAGCCAACTTTAGCTTCTTGGATATTTGAGAACTAGCTTACATGTGCCATTAAGAAGGTGACTGCCTTAGACTTAAAACTCAGATTTAATCTGCAATATCCCTAGCTTAAAGGCAAATTTCTCACACACACATGGGACTTCAAAGGCCCTCACCCTTTCACAGCCAGAAGAGTAGCCCGACAGTCTGGTTCAACTGTTGATGTGTTTCCTGACATCAGATTAACTTCAGCTCATTGCCTTCAGCACAGTTTCTCTCTGACACTTTTATGGAATAACTTCTACAACAGGCAAAAGAATCAAAATAATTTCTTCCTTCCAGCTACTACAGGATGGCACAGATATGACCAATTCACTCGTAAGCAGCATGCAACTGCGCTCTTGCTGACCCCCACTGTTTGCAGCAATGAGCTACCAAATTAACAAAAACAAAACCAAAAAACCCCACAACAAACAACAAGAAAAACCCTGTGCAAAATATCTGAACACAGTGCTTGGGTTCCAAAGGAAACATAGCAGCCCACCTCCTTTCCTTCTTCCCAGAAAAGTAGTCCTGGTAACTCTAGTGAAAGAAAAGAAAAGGAAAAAAAAAAAAAAAAAGGAAAAGGAAAAAGGAGAGTGTGGAGGGGTTTATTACTGCATATACAGGAGTAAAACGAAAATTGGAGTAAAGGGGTTTGAGCTCAGACAAATTACAGTATTACAGTACTAATTAGCAGTTCAAGGAAATTCATGTAGAGAGCCACTTTAAAATACTGACACCAATAAAACTGCAATTAGGAGAAAAAAAACCACTTTTTTCTCAAGTGGAATTGTCAGAAATCACAAATTTGATGCCATAGTCCAGTGGCTAGGGCTCTCATTAGGGAGACTTGGATTTAGTTCTGTGTCAGCCACAGGTTTCCTGTTACTGGAGTACTTTACAAAGCCAAGTCCTATTTAATCTGCTTGCCTCTATTTCCCTCCTCTGTAAATTAGGGATTACTGCAGTTTTCCATTTCTGAGTACGTTATCTTCATAGTTTTGAGTTCAATGTGCTGCACTCGGGTAAGTCAGCACAAGGGCATGAGGGAGAAAACTATACAAATGCCAAAGACAGAAAAGCAACCATACACCTACTAAAAATGCCATGAGACTGGCATATTTCTGATTTTTCCTTACTTCACAACCTTTCCCTGCTCTTCTGCCAATGCAGAGAGAAGAAACTGGCTGCAGTTGTCAATACAGAACAGAAGCATGTCTCACATTCCTCTTCTAGACCACATAACATCTCTCCTCCTCCTTACACCCAACTTTTGCACGGCTAAATTCTCCCTTTAATTCACATTTGGCTGTGTAGCTCTTCTATCCCAGTCATTCTATGCCAGTTGGTCTGTTGCTACCCTCGAGCAATAGGTGCTAGGTATGTTGTGCATCTTCTATTAGCACATGTCCTGCCATGGTTCACATTAAGCATAACCGATCTGCTAACCCCTGGACAGCTGCCAGTTTTACAGGCTGTCATCACAAAGACTGTCTGTGTGCCCACTTGTGGGATTTTGCTTCTTTAGGAGCCCAGTCCTTCAGTTCAGCTGCAAATTTAAGCATGGAAT
Source organism: Phaethon aethereus (assembly GCF_964289735.1). Classification (NCBI taxonomy): domain Eukaryota; kingdom Metazoa; phylum Chordata; class Aves; order Phaethontiformes; family Phaethontidae; genus Phaethon; species Phaethon aethereus. The sequence goes on from NC_138592.1 coordinate 10,528,010, forward strand.
TGAAATGCCACAATTAAGAGAACCAGCTTTGCTTAATTTAGCTTCTCTTCACAAACTAGCATTGGGGCTCATCTAACATCTTAAAGTCCTGCATTTTTCACTTCTAGCATAGTTCCTGAAGGTTAATAGTGTACATTTTCAGCAACAGATACTGCAGAGTAAATGGGCGCAACAAAGATCCCAAACTGCAAGCTTTCACAAAAGACAGCCCGTACGAGAACCTCTCCCTCTAAAACTGGTCTAGGAACTACTTCCTTAGTGTGCATGTGTCAGTAGAGTGGAAGCTGAGAGACAAAAATAAGTGAGAAAATCATACAAAACCAGAAGAATGTGTGACAAAAAAAGTTAAAAAACAGCTCCTGGGACATGGGCCTGAGAGAAGCCTTTTGCAATACTATGGAGTACTACGGAAAAACACAATTCTCTTCCTTTCTGTGCACTGGAAAAAACAAAAACAATACACTACAACTTTTAGTACAATTTGTAAACAAAACAAGTTTCTGCTAGAATCACACTCCATATATTTCCCTCTATCATGGGACTGTCCACACGAGCTCAAGCTTCTGGCTTGTTGGGGAAAAGGTTGACAACATCTAATTGAAAAAGGTAATTTTTTCCTTATCCTGTCACACACCACTTTGCTAGTAAATACATAGGACAAATACTTTCAAAAGCACATACACACATCTTAAGCAAAAATCCAAGTTTTAAAAGCAAGAGCCTGACACTAAGAGCTAGAAGAGTTAAGATAAGCATACATTTTTCCATACAAGAAGCTGAATCATGCACATTTTAAAGAGTAGTTTATTAAGCACAATATTGCATATCTCCAACTCAACTCTAAAATGCACCCAGTCCTATACAAAGCATTAAAAAGCATTTACATTTGCAACTTGCTGGCATCCACTGGCACAGCAGAAGAATTGAGAGAACTAATCTTACATCTGTCTTGAAACCCAGCAGATTTACACTGTGAGTTTAGTCATTAATTGTAGTTATCTGGCTTATACCAGAACACAAAATGAATAGTGGTGGTCTCTGGACTAATGTAATGTATGACAACACCTGAAATACACTCCCCTGACTCAAGGCTGCCAAAGTCAGTTACATCATTTCTTAGTGGAAGCATTCAATTTTGGTTAATACAAAAGTGTAGTCAAAGAAAAACGCCAAATAAAGGCTATATACAAGTCAGTTTATCAAATATCTAGATACAGAATGGTTCTGTTGGTCTCTTGCATAGCCATAGCACTGAATTTGCAGGCAACACCCAGCACCTGAAAACTGGCATGATTTAACAGTCCAACACTTCTCTTTTTAAAGGGAAGAGGAGATAACATCAGAGAAGCAATGGTATAAACATTATCCTTCGCTGTACGGAAACTTAAATCTAAGTATGTATTCAAGAGTGCAATGCATGGGAAATACTGCTAATTGGTTCTAGAATTAAAAAATTAAGTTCCGTGAATTCAAGGGAAAAACAGAGTTACATGACTATCGCATGAATCTATGAATAACTGAGGCCATAAATGAAATTCTAGAAAGGCTGGCAAAATTACCCTCAGTTACACCAAAACTTTGGGTTTGTGCCAAGAAAAGCTCTATGGTTTTCAAGAGGAGTACTCAGGTGGGCAGAACTTGAGGTTTAGTTCTTACTCCAAAATGGGGTTTTCCTGTGGCCTATAAAAATACTGCACCTCCTACCCTTTCTACTCTTCCTTATATTAGAGCAGCCTGATGAGCATTTGCACTCCAGGGCTGGAGAATGGCAGAGATGTGACAGACTTGGAAGGCAACGAAGCAAGCTTCTGTGGATGCTTCCTGTGAGGACAGAGTAACTAAATATGTCAGAACCAGAAATCACTCCTTCCTCATATTCTGCCAATAGCATAAGTCAAGCTGCTACAAACCTTTTCACTGTCATTTTGTTTAAATATTTTTAGAGACTGCTATCAAGGACAACACTGAGGTAATATGAAAGCTGAGCCTGGCTTCTCCTCTCCACCTCCCATCCCCCAGGCCCCTCTTTCTGCAGTTTATTTGGCAGAAAGGCATTGCACAATGTCTAGTCCAACACTGCTACGGGTGTGTTCCTGAACATGATTAATTTGCTAATGATACAAATCTCCAAACAGCATGTTAGTACTGCTGATGATTTATGAAATGCCAGAGATCATTCTCTCACTCAGCGATAAGCTCTTGCAAGTTGGTGGTTTTGTATGAAACCTCTTGCAATTGCTAAGATCATTCTCATCTCTCCATTGCTCCCTGACAGTGCAGAGGCAGAGAGCTGCAGTGAGGATTTCTTTAATGAATTGCAGGTTATGTATACACACAAGTAATATAGAGGGCCAGCTTATGAATTCTTGCATACTTTCATATGCAAAAAGCCCAGAGTTTGCTTTGGAACAGAGACAAGCCTCACTGGGCAAACGCTCTGCTTGGTATGCTCTTCTCCCAGGATGCAAGTGCACACCAGCACTTGCAAAACTAGGGAACACTTCCTTTTCTGAACTGCTCACAATATTGCCCTTGGCACCCCAATGGCCCAAGATACATAAGCAGAGATTCCAAAAATAGTCTCAGAAACATCAGTAGTTTTTCACATTTCTTAGGCTGATATTCCCTGAAACCCATAATATGACCCCATGAATTACCCTAGTCCCAGCATCCTCTTGACCAGAAAACACTAGTTATACCAAACTGCCCTCAGTTATGATTTGATGACTTTGAACAATGACATACAGGATATGTTTTTCTTCAAGAAACATTTGCAGTCAGCTTGTGGTCTCCTGTTTATTCAAATTTATGCAGACTATTGGTTATTTTTACCTATGTGGAATAATCACAGATAGATGAAACTATTTAAGATATGAGATCATAGAATCATTAAGGTTGGAAAGGACCTCTAAGATCATCAAGTCCAACCATCAACCCAACACCACCATGCCCACTATAGATCTTCACTATGACTGGACAAGAATCCTATGGCTGCTTCTTCTGTTCTGACAAATTAGCCCTTTTAACAAAAACATTTCAAAATTGGATTGGCAGGGATATACAGGACAGTTTTGTGACTTTTCCTGAATCATATGGACTGGCATTAGCTACTAATTCCTATAAAACTAGGCTACTGCAAGATACCTTTGCTGAATGCCATTTGAGCTTGCTTTTCAGTTGCTACCTCCCCACAAGTGTGCTGTGTTTCTGAAGGGTGTGGTTAGCTCTCTCCCTAGTGCGTTTACTTGTCTCCAGTATGGGTGTGCTGAGACATGGTTGGAGCTCTATCCAGTTTCATTGTCCATAAAATAAGCCGTTAATTGTAAGCATTAATAAGCATGCCATCTATCAAGGTGTGCACGCCCAAGGTTAGCTGGGGGGGATTTTCCACTAGCGGTGCCTCCAAAGCCAGACAGTTTAACCACCTTGTACGCCACAAACATAGGGTTGTTCTGGGCCTGCCCTGCATGCTATAGTGGCAAAGATGCAAGTCAATCTAGTCAGACTCCTATGTGTAAACAAGTGATTTTTATATCGTTAAAAAAAACTTCTCAATCCTATCACTATTCCTCTATCCATTCCTCATGCACATTTACTCCCCCATTCAGTAATGCCATGTATTTCTCTGCACTGTTACCAGCATGGCATATTCTCTAAGGCTCTTCAGACTACAACATTGCACTGAGACCATCTCAAAGCACCTCCAAGTTACTATTCCGAGCCAGTGAGAAGAGTAAAACCTGAATACAAAGAGAAGTAACATGCAGGAGGACATAAGATTTGGGAACTCAGGAAGAAATCCAGCCCTTCCATTCATATCATAACTAAAAATTAAATCCAGAATTGTACTGCATATATACTGTCTAATACCTGTTGTGGTTTTCTTTTTACTTTAGCACAACTGATTACTGTGTATGCATTTAACAGTAGGTCACTATCAGTTATAAAACAAGAGTTGTATATCTGACAGAACAGCAGTTTTAAACCTGCAGTTTGTTTTGTAAATCAATATAATTCTGGTTGCATTTAATAGGCAGGAGAAAGAAAGAACTTTACATATACTACTTTAAATGTACTTCTGTGCTCAGACAAGCCTCAGAGATTTGGTTGTTTCAACACTACAGTTCTGTCCACAAGCTGGTAAAGCCATTATTGCAACAGAAACCTCACAGGAGCAATAAAAAACCAACCAAACAAACAACAAAATGAACCTATCTTCATCTGCATGCACAGTCTTACTGATAAATAGTAACCAATCAAGCTACCAACAGCTCTTAACACTAACAGCAATCTATGATGCCACAGATCACCTGCATGTTAGGCCATGTATCATGTATGTATTATTTAAAACTACTAAACATTTCTTTTAAGTCCAAATGAGCTCCACCTTGGTACTCCGCTTCCAGCATGAAATGAATTTTAACTTCAGTCACAGAAGTAAGACTCTAGGACCAACACTGCTGCACTCCTGGAAGCAGAAATGTTTGAGCAAAGGTGAGGAGGTCAGACAAGGGCAAAGTCCAAAGTAATTTTAAGTGGTTCAACTAAGTAGGGAAGGCTAATAGGAAACCATTTTAATTTATTACAGTCATCCCTAGTGAATAAAAGGACAATGTTTTTCTTCAGCAGCTTGATTACAAAGCAGTAAATCCCTCTGCATATATAAAAGACCTAGGAACAGTATAGATCAAATGTCAAGAAAAGGTTTGCACGACATGTTGGATGCAGGAGAAAATACTAGAGTTGGGAACAGTTTTAGATACTCAATCATTCTCATTTTTAAATATTTCTAACATACATTCCCGACATAGGAACAGACACAAGTACATAATTCTGCCATGCTCATCTACAAAGACACAAAGTAATAATGTTTTTGCAGCCCATGTTTTTAGGCCTTCTCTTTCCAAAAAAAACTAAGAAACACGCTCTTGAACATAGAAACATGTCATTTTTCCCTTGCTCCCTACAACACTTTCTGACTCTTGCTGGCAACAAAAATTTATGCTGCTTCAAGTACTGGCTGCAATCTCTACTTTACAGACCCTAGGCAGCATTAAACAAGCAAACAAAGCACAGCTTAAGGTGACGATATACTTCAGCAGCATAAACATCTTAGAGTAAGAATTACACCAGAAAAATATTTTCTCCAATTGTTGACAGGGATTTTTGTCCAGTGTATCAATTTTTTTTTCCCTGAACAATTGCCAGTTCTGATAGACCCACAGGCCTTGGTATACAACCAATAACTATTTCATTGCACTGGTTTAAGATGGGATTGAAAAACATTGGAAAACCTACAGCTACTCAGTCCCAGGTTGTTCTTTAATTTTTTTTTTTAGTCAGAAGCAGAATTTCTAGGCTTAGAAATAGAATGTTCAGCTATTAGGAATTATTGAGCTTTCCCAAAGCTGTATAATTCAGAGGCAAAATCCAAGTATTTGGTTTACTTCGTAAAAAAATAACGACCTGGTCATGGCAATTTGTATCTTGTGTCCACGCTGGTTTTCCACACATTTTTCTCTGGTCATGAGAAATAAACATTCTGAAGCAAGAGCACTTTATTTACACTGACATACAGAGTGGGGCTGGAACATCTACCTGCTGCTGTAATACAACAGCCACCAAATACTGTCTGAACCATAAAACACCTTTTTGTAAAGTAATTTCAGTAATGCTTCATAAACAGTTTTGTCAACTCAAATTTTCAGAAACCTTTTTGTATTGGGTTGGCCTTTTGATGAGGAACACCAACCAGTCCTACAACTCTGGAAACCATCAGGGTATAAATCCTAACAGCCCCCGGGGACTACTTACAAGACGTTACAAGATGTCTTAGCACATGCTTGCAATAGGGCACAGTGCCTTCACAGAGGTCTGGGGACATGGTCACGTTACCAATAGCTCAGCTACAGGGCAGCAGTGCTCCTTGTGAGCATTATTCACCTTTTCCTAGCTAAAGGACAAAACACTTCTGCTGCTGGCACCTCCACCGAATAATGCATACCTGCTTCATCAGACACTCATAGCAGCACTTCTCAACTTTACTGTCTTGAACTAATGCTGTTAGTTGCATCCTCAACCAGGTTTTGGAAAGACCAGTGCTGTCTTCAATGAACTTTTCTATGCAGCAGCAAAGTTGTATGCCACATGCATAGTGTAATTTTTTAAGATGTTGAATTTTTAAACTTTCAATCCATTTATCATCAATAAAGAATTTTACAGCAGTTTAGACAGGTTGATATCAACTCTTGGCCAAAGTTTCTGTTCTGTCTGCCCACAACACTTCCTGTCATTTCTAACGGCTAACATGTTCTTTTCTGTGGTTTTGCAAACTGTCCCTCCCTGCTGTGGACTATACAACAACAGTTGGGTTTCATCTCATATATGGCTTTTTCAAGCTCATGGGGAGTAAGGGGAAGGAGTGAGAACAACAGGGGATGGGACCCAAAGCTAAATAAATCAATGTTTCTTTGATCCTTTGGGATCAGGACACTGTAAAAACACATGGTTATTAGAACTGTGAATTTATTGGTGAAGGAGTTGGTTACTGGCACTATATTTCAGCATGAACTTACATTATGGTACTAAGTACAAAGCATTCATTCTGTTTGTGGCTATAAGAATTAATCTCTTCCATGTGCAGAGAGGCTGTGTGATAATTTAACTAAGATTCCCGTTGGTAGTCTGGGCAAGCACTCATCAGCTGCAAGGCTTTCAACAATACACAAGCAACTGCTCCAACACCAAATGATGTAACTAACATCCCTCTGAGCACTACCATGCAGGACTAGAGTGGCCTGCTCATTTCAGGGTTTTCATCCAAGTAGGTTGTCAAAAACCTGAAACTAAAAGGTGAGTTTCTACCAAAACACTTCACATGCTTAACTTTGGACATGATTCAGTAACTAATGGACTTTGCATGTTTCTAGTATCTTGCATTTGCCTCAATACTAAGAAACGGTCTGATCCTGATTATTAAAAATGAAAAAGTAATTTGAAATGTTTATGTGGATGGCAGCTTTATATGCAGGATAGAAATGCTCCAACTGCCTTTTCAATCCAGCTGGAACAAAGTTTTCATTTTTCTTTTTTCGTGAAATTTCATTTATTATGAGTAGTACGTCTTAGTAAGGCAGCTGTTGGCAGCAAGCTGTGAAATTAAAGTTGAGCTGGTTAGTACTAAGAGCCAAGATATAATATGCTTTTGTCAAAAAGAAGTTTTTCTTGTATAGATGTAACCTACATCCAGTAATTAAAATAGCTAGTCAGTCAATCTTACCAACCCCACTTGAAGAGAGAGTTAATGCTACTTTAAAATACAATTTCCAAATTTTCGCAGGCAAAAAACCAGGACTGCTATAGCTCTCATTTCAGTGAGGTCTTTAAGTAGCCAATGCACCAATTGCTTCAGAAACACAGAAATTAAGGATTCCCGATTCTCATCATTGTCCTACTAAACATGGTGTTAGATTTTGGGCAAGTCACTTCTGACAAGATCCCAAATGGGAATGAAATCAGGATCAGTGTGTTACTGTTACCCACTGAGGATGTCACACAGAGCCTACGCCTGCAGGAAATTCTGTGCTTCCTATGACTGGGGCAAGCGCTCTTATCATTCAATACACAACCATGACTTTCCTCCAGCTTCTCTCGCTGTCTTAAAAGAAAGCAGCAGTAAACTTCACATCTTGCTCTTAACCTCCTCTGGAATGTGCTTAAGATTCCTAAAAGTGCCCTTGGAAACCAGGTAAAGGAGCAGGACAGGACTTGGCATGTGCTGTTGGAAGTCCAAGCCAGGTAAGGGTTGGAATTTTATATATTAAATGCATAAATAAAAGAGGAAACATGACAAAATGCTGAAACGAAAGCATCAAGCTGACTAATCCTCAAAAACTAAGTAGACTATATGTTTTAAATGGACTTTCCCAAATTGTTGCCTGGAAGTTCAGTTATCAAGGGCAAAACTGTATCATCACCTATGTCATGATTTGATTAGCTTCAGATGATTGTAAAAATTCAAAGACCTTACTTCTGATCAAAGAGACAACCTTGTCCTCTCCCCAGCCTGGCCACAAGCTCCTGCAGACTCACAAGTCTGTTTACAGCTAGACCAACAAACTGATTTTTCTTCCTGATTTTCTTCTCAGACGGATCAGCGAGTTGATCCAGTTTGAAGCATTTCCAATGGCACCAACAAAGAGGAGGAGACAGGAACATGCAGCCAGGTTGAGGAGGCCACTTCTTTCGATGTCAACACAGCTCTTGCTCAGGTTAATCCAATCTTGAAACCATACAGCAGTTGTGTTGATAGGTTGCAGGTAAGGAGGGTCCTGTGGTTTGCAGGGTGACTGTAGTTCTAATGCCAAGTAAGACAGACTGCCCAAATTACTCCACTGCTTACGTAACAGCTACCTGTACTTCCCTGTAAACACAGGATTACATTTAAATACTCCAATACAGTTGAAGTTGGCACCACTTTTACTATTTTACTGTTAACTGACAAACAGATTAATTTAACATGGCTTTGAGGACTATGCCCACCCCACCTAATCCAGAAACTACACTCACGTGCAGACTTTGAGTCAGCAATTCTTACCTGACATCTACTTCTGGTATTTGCAGCACTGTCCTTCTTGCAGTGATATCAAACTACTTTGGGGGTTTACTTCATGTCATTCATATACCTTGGCAGCCATCTACTGCAGTTAAAAACAGAGCCAAAAAAGCTCCACTAGATCACTAGAAAATTAAATAGCATTTAGGAATTAGTGGGAGATTGCTCACTGGTGTTTAGTATCAGTGAACAGTGGCTGGCTACAGGGTACTTGTAAGCATTTTTTAAGCAGAAGAAGGCATGGCAGATTCTTTCCTCCATGCAATTCTTTTTCTGAAGAGCTTTTTAAGGGATAAGCACAGGGTTTTACTCTTCTGAGATTACACGCATTGTTAAAGACAACTGGATCATATCTCTTTGTAGAAAAAAAAATATAATCTGACTTGTCAGTATCTAGAGTCAAAATCCTCAGATCAAAAATGCACTTAGTATGTCCATGAAAGATGAGAGCTGGTGGCTATCACTCCACAAGTACTGCTTGGAAATACAAACTCAGAGATTCACAGCAGTATAAAAATACAAGGCTGACCAGAAATTGGAATGAGATTAAAATACACATGAATCATGCATACAACTAATTAAACATGAAAATTGACTTTACAGTCACTTACCTTCACCATTGTCAGTTAACATTCAGCAGAATAAATTTGAGCAGTGTATTTTGGACATTTACAATCTGGGAGAAATATTTCTTTCACACTCGTGTCAGGAAAACACAGCTTCCTTTCCAAGGACTGATTATTTCAGGCCTTCCTAACTGAAGTGAAAAATGCCTAAGACTGAACACAAGCCTGGGTTCGCAGCATTTAAATGAGCCTGGAAATCTTCAAATTTACAGTGTTGGGAACTGCTGTGTAACTTCTAGGCTAGAATTCAGGGCAATGCATACCTATATTCAGTCAACTCACAAGTTAAAGTAGTCATATTTTGGCAACTAAACCCTGGCTTCCCTTTTGCATAAGTAATACTCCAATTTCTAAGCATTTCACTGTTCACTGTCAGGGGACCAACTGAAAAATGCATCCACAAGTCACATCCCAGCTATTTCTTCTTTACTAACATTCCGTTTGAGGATTACAATCCAAACTGCACTTCCAAAGGTCATAAGGGTGTATCAAACATTCAAAGCACTACAGAAAAAACCATGACAACTCAGGTCTTGATTTTCAGTGATTCTGAAAAAAGCCCAGTATGCACTAACCTTTACAAGCATATGCCAAGAACAATTACAGAATTTTAAGTTCCAGTGACCACAAGATTGCAGGTTCCATACTACTTCTTCTGGTAATGGTATCTGCATCAACACAGAGAGCATCCATTTGAGAAAGGCCAGAGAGCATCGTGTTGGCACAACAAAACCCTTTCATTAAGGAGACATCTGGGCCATTAATAGTGTGTCTGCTGGGGGAGGCAACACCTTGCTAGATTGGGTTTCAAACCAAGTTCTGCATGAGGTGTTTAGCAAAAGAGAATTGGCTGCAAGCAGGACAACAGAGGCCTGTTTGGTTTTGTTTACTGTATAGTTGAAGGACCACTGAATGATTAATGAAACACTGACACTTTCTTTGTAGAGTGGCAGACAATATTTTGGGACAAGACTTTGGCTTGTCAAGTTAAACATAAAAGTGCTTATATAGAGCTCTCTCCCGAGCTGACTGCTGTTCAAATGACTTTTCTATCTTGCTTCCCAGGACAAAAGCCATAAATGTAAGGCTCTCTTGAGAAGAAGAAAGCAAGCCAACAAAATCTTAGTTTGCCAACAGAGCATCTGGCACATTAGTATGTGCAATAACACTAGCACCATGTACTCATCTTCACCTACCACCCTGTTAGCAGCCACAGGCAAATCTTTGGCAATATCCCTCTCAAAGTAAACCTACTTCCACCAAGCACAGCAGGATCCTTTGCCCTCCTCAGACAAGCTCTCCCCTGCACACTCCAGGCTCTTCCTAGGCACAGAGCCACCATCACCAACAAGAAGGGCACGTGGCTCATAAGGAACTGAACACAGATCTTCCTTTGTAGCATAAATCAGGTAGAAGAATGATACCAGATTCAGGTTAATGGCTTGAAAAGCCCTGAAGCCCAACATTTGAAGGAAATTTTAAATGTTATTTAGGCCCTGGATACATGATTAAAATTGGAGGATGGCCACCATTTGATGGGAAGACCGTCTCACCTGTTTCTACACTCTTGATATGAATATTAATAGAACACACGCAAAAAATCCCCAACGTATAAGGACTTGGCCTCTGAAGAGAAGGGAAGACAGTAACCTTTCCCATCTTCAGAGCAGTTACAAAATTACAAGCAACTTAAACCCCAAACAACTCTCAAGAAAACAGGTCTAGCAAATATAAGACCCTGAACATGGAAAAAACATGTCCCTAGTTCAGGTAGTCATTTAAAAGATGACAACACATTTCAACAGCCAGCATGTTACTATACAATTAGATTATTTAAAAAAACCCCACACAACAAAAAAACAGTCCTTAAGCATCAATAAAGCACAAGTTCAATCTTCTGTGCAGAATGACTTGTGCCCACAAGATGCCCAAATAGCCTTTTAGCATCAACTCAGAGACTTCTGAAAAGCTGAATCTAATTTTAGCTTTCAGCGACCAGGGACCACTTCTTATCAGACTTGTCTCTTACCTCAGGATAAGCCAGGCTGACCTTCTGTGCCACCCTTCCCTTTCCTTCCTTGTTGTAAAACACTCCAAGACCGGCAGCGATTCCCACCGGATGCAATGTGCCATCGCTCCAGATCACAGTCCGATATGAATTAATAAAGTGCTAATTTTGTCATGTTTTATCAGGTGTCTGTACCCAGGTGCTGGCATGGAGCTGCAGAGGCCTCTGTGAGGAGAGGTGAGCTGAGGGGCTGCCCCGTGACACTTCCAGACGGTTCCAGCCGGTTCCAGCCAGCTCCGCAACAGACCCACAGCAGGAGCCAGCTGAGCCCACTGGAGAAGCCGTTGGTGCCTCTGTGAAAGGGCAAAATTCGGCATGGCGGAACGGAGAAATGTGAGAGAATCAGCCCTGCGAGGCCTGCACCAAAATGTTTCTTGTCCACCTCAGTACTCAAACTGAAGAGTACACTAAAACTGAAAGAAACATAGCAAACCCAAAGTTTCCTTTGCAATAATCTGCTGCTGAGAGAACGTAAAAATCTTCCTTTTCTCCAACTAACCACAGAATGGCCAAGATTAAATCTCACTCTCTAGCAAGAAACAGGAACTGTGTTAACATGGCCTGAAGTCTGCAGGACATGCCAGGGCTTCCCCCCACTACATAAACAGTTTTACCACAAAATTGTCATGCCTGTTGTTTCTAACATGTACGTTGTTTGGTGTAGTACTGACTACTTCTTCCCAAATCTCTAACATCACTGTAGTCCCAACACTGAATCATTATTTCTGTCATAGACATCTACTGCTAATGCGCTTCCTGAGCGACTTTTTGGGTTGTACTAGAAAGCAGGGGAAGAGTAAACCAGAAGAATTGATTTATCTAACCTAGCCCTCAAGAAGCTAGATTGCTGCTGCTGCAGGGGCATGGCATAGTGGTATCTGCTCCAGCCAAGAGCATTCACTCCTGCAGCTGAAACCAGACCAGTTGCTGCAATTGTTGCACCAGTAAAGTGGAAAACAGAGGCTGCTTGCAGATCCTCTGCTGCCACAGGACGACTCTTTGCTGCCATTGCCAATGGCCTACTTCCCGTTGCTAAAGCTGGTCCTAAGCAGATGTCTTCTACTCAATATTCACATTTTACTGTGCCTGCTCACATACGAGATGAGTGCAGAATCAGTTTCTTCAGGGAGGGAGACCGAAATCCTCATTCTACTTTCCCCTGGTATAGCCACGGCTCACGCTCCCCTTTCCTTATACTGAGCTGTTGTGAAACCACAGTACTGGAAGGACAGGAGCAGAGGCAAAGTTTTGTTATTGCAGCAAAGTGATGACACTATTCAAGTGTCTGGACACTGGAATAGTTCTCTGCTGAGAAAAATGCCTTGTCAAGACACCGATGTGGCAGAGACCACGAGCTTTGTTGTCAGGTTTGAGCTGTCAGTAGCTGCAGATATTCTCTAGCAGCATTTTCATTGGACACAATTTGTTTAACGTTGTGATAAAGTATAAAAGCCAGCAGTAAGCAGTGTGACTTTTTTTTTTTTTAAATTACAGTTCCTCCTCAAACAACTACCAGGATGCAGCATATGCAGTCTGGAGGAGAACTGAGCGTCAGCCTGGGTATTACTGCATGTCAGAGCTCCTCCTCTGGAGTCGTATCGAGTGACTTTCCTCCTCAAACATGTCCTAATGAATTCCACTGAAGCCTGCAGGTAAAATCCTTCCCCAACCATTTTGCCCTGATTGATAGCTTTAGAGCCTTCCTTCACACCGCTTCGGCTGCTTTCCTGACCTTTATTTTTCTCCTTTTTGTAAGTGCCTGCAACAGGAAGTTGCACTCAGTTTTTTCACTGTACGTTTCTCTTAAAACTGACATCTCTGCATTGTAATGAAGGAACCCCTGGGTATTAGTGACAAATTAGTCACCAGCTAAAGAATATTTTCTTTTCATTTCTATACCAGGTGGAAGATATTAAAATCTCTAGCGGAATTTTGCCTACTCTGCTACAATAAATCATCACACAATTTTCTTTTAAAGTGACTTAATTTCACTTACTACCTTTAAAACTTCACCACAAATAACGAATCCCACAAATGCGTTAGTGTAAGATTAAAATAGTCTTGTGAACTTGATCAGGGAGACATTATCATAAAGAACATGTATTTCATTTTACTTTGAAAATTAATGTAATTTTACTTTCACATTTTAAATGTTCTTTTTAAAATAACAAATTACTCTCCTCTGAGCACCAAAAAACACATACCTTCCATAGGTAGCAGTATAATCTTCAAAAAGTTAACAAATAATCTTTTCCCTGCTTTGTTTAATTATCTAACTTAATAGGGAACAGTATTACAGTCTGTAAGAAAAGGTAAAGTCTTGCATTGACTATTCTTGTTGAAGAACTTGTAAAGTAGCAGCCAAAGTAGAGCAAAAACACCCCAAAAAAACTTGGTTAGTTTGCTGAAGTCACAAGCCACTGAAATATGGCAAAAACATTCAGTGAAGGCAGAGCTTTGCCTTTTTTTCCGCCCTAGAAAGTGGTCAGTCGTATTTTAATAGTAGTATGTTACTAAAAAGTTGATACTCATAATATTAACTTCACAACTATGCAGACTCTGTGTCATTTAGTGGGGTATTCTACTTAGTAAGACAGATTAAAAACTTCTATAGTTTATAATACTAAATACTACACAAGTGGCTTACAGTTTCTGATTAAATGGCTTCACATACAATTATGTGCTCTTAATCACCAATTAAGTCAATTTTCTGTTACAACAGGCCCATTAAGTAACCAGGCAGTGAAAGAGTTCATTTTACAACTGAAAGTAACACTAGGACCAAGACAGAAATTGAACAGTCCTGCCCCACCAGCAAAGGGAGGGCAGGAGGTTCTCTTATCAGTAAATACAGTACATGAAGTCTACATGCAATTGTTTCTTCCTCTGTTTGCCAAGGAGAAAATCGAGGAGCGAAAGATCAATTAAAAAGCAGAAATGTAAAACCAAAGCATTAAGCACGACTAGATATTTAAGATCCCACAGTGCTTCTTACAAGCACAGTGCATCACTCCCCTACTTCTCCCACGGGAGTTCCAGCTGCAATAATTACTTTCTGTCTGCTCACGAAGTTCAAGTTCAACACAATATTCATTTTCCACTTCCTGTCCTAAACCAGGGCACAATGCTTCTGTGCATCGTAAAGCAGCCATCCTGCACCACCGCAGATATGATTAAACCACTGTTGTGACTGAATAATCCTGATTTGTGGCAGGGGGGACTGGAGAAGCAGCAGCACGGGGCTTTAAAGAAGGAAAGCGCCAGGCTCCAACATCAATGCATCTGACTTTTATCAGCAGCATCCTTTACTACTTTCAATTCCAAATCAAGCATTTGTCTCTACCCCCCACCCCTACTTTGCAGGGGGGCATAAGTGGTGTTTCAAAACTAATCTAGCCCAGAAGTTTTGCTGGATCTCAAATATTTTATAGAAGACTCAGTCTGCTCAGTCCCCCTCCCCATCCATTTCCCTTCCTCAAATTATATGCATCTGCTGCAGTGAACAGCAAGGATGGTTGCCAAACAAAAAAGAATTGAATCATACGTAATAGGCAGAATACGCCTTCTTTCGAACCACAACTTAAAATTTTCAGGTGCAGAGATATTGAAGAGGGCAAAGTCATTTTAAGGAGAGACAGCAAAGGTCTGTCAAAGTTTTCATACAGAAGATATCTTACATTGCCTTGTACAGGGTTACACACATTTACAACATTGCTGAACGATTACGTATTTTAGGTCAGAGACCTAAGCTTGCCTCTTATTCAGAGACAACTGAATTTTATTAAAAACAAGATTCCTCTAAAGTAGATTTTTACACAACAGGCTACCAAGGCTAAAAAGAATGAGGATCTTGATAATTTTATTTCAACAAATAAAAAGGAAATTAGTGCCTCCCTTATTTTCCTGCTACACACGTAACTCCACCAACACTCTTAGGAGTATTAGGTCAGAGGAGATGTTATACCAAGTACTAATTCAAATCACGGCAAAGGTCTCTCAGTGTAGGAGGTTACATCCACTGTTACTGCAGGGGCTGCGGTACCTCCGGCTCAGGGAGCTGTACTGGTTCCCACATGATATGGATTTGTTCGCTTTTGCTAACTGCTGCTGAAAACCTTTGTCGAGTTGGCAAATAAGGCCTACGAGTGTGGATAGCACAGACAGGCAGCAATTCCTGCTCCCGTTTTGCAAGGCTCAGGCACTGAAAAAGTCAATCAGACTTGCATTGACAGCTGTTAAAATGTGATTTTTAAATTTTTTTTTAACGCACTTGTGCAACAAGTACAGAAGATTTAAAACTGGTCCCTCTCAATAAGGGGCCAACCCTTATTTGAGCAAAATGATTGGGAACTGCAGTGGCAGCAGAACTGGATCTAACATATCTACCCAGAGTTAAACACAATGAAGGAGAAAATTTATCTCAATAAGGGGCCAACCCTTATTTGAGCAAAATGATTGGGAACTGCAGTGGCAGCAGAACTGGATCTAACATATCTACCCAGAGTTAAACACAATGAAGGAGAAAATTTATCTATTTTGCTACAAGCATGAAGGCTGACTTACTCCCAACTCCTGTATCTCAGTGGAGAATAGTAGCAATGTAGCACTTACCAAAGGTAAGCTAGCAAAAACCATGCTTTTATAAATTCAAAAAATAAAGTTAGACTACTAAAAAAGGGAAAATTTGGACACAGCAAATACAACATTCAAATGTCTTATAAAAGTATCGTGTTTCATAAAAAAGTGTGCTTTTTAGTTTGTTAAAGGGTGGAAAAACAATCTCTTTTTCAAATAAAAAGTATTGCTCAATTCTAAACAAGATTTTGAGTTCTTTCAGCCACAGAAAAGGCAAAAAAAATAATAAATTTGCATAGCAGTCCTTCAGTTTACAAAACTGAAGTAAACATTGTCAACATTTACTGAAAGTAAAGTATTTTGTAAATACGTTTTGACTTGACTTACAAAGAATCATCAAATTGTTACAACTAAAGTCTACAAATAATTTAGCACAGAAGAGTGGTCTCAAGGGGAATCAAAATGGTGATACAGATCTATATTCAAAACTGATCAAAGTTATTCCAAAGTAACTGTAGAGCAATTAAACAGCAAAAAGCTGAATCAACAGTGTCATCAAAAGACACAACTTGCAATAGATGCAAAACTTGCCTGTAAGACAGCTGATGAGCCTCTCTGCATGGTGCACAGATGAAGTTGTAAATAACTGGGGCCCCCAGATTGCTTTGCTTACTCAACCTATTTAAAAAACAAAATAATTTCAGATGCCTGCCCCACTTTCCCCTCACTGTTTCTTGTGGGTGCCTGAGTAATTCTAGAGGCATTTCCAGTTTTTAAGGCATTTGCTGAGTTTAAGAAAATTTCCCCATGTCCCCTTGCCTTTGTTTGAAAATACCAGGCTTTCCTACTCCGGTTGAGTTTCTCAACAAAGTCTGCCGTTCTCAGCACAGAGTGAGGTGTCAGCTCTCTGTGGGTTAACTAGTTACTATCTGGGCTGACTAGTATCAAGTAGTTCTTTTTATTTAGGATTTTTATTTATTTATTTAACTGGGCTGTTTTCCTTCTCAAAAGCAGGGATGGCAAATGAGAATTTCTGCACCACAAGACTGAACACCTAGAGTTAGGCATCAAACAGCACAAAACCACTCATTTTCTTAAATCTTTCTGCATATCTAAGAGGTGGCAATTAAATCTGGACCTTCTTTAATTACTGCAACGCAGAAAAGCAGGAGCCCACTGCCAGGAACAGGCAGCAGAGAGAAACCTGTCTGCAGAGTGACTCTAGCCAGGCTTGCCTTCTGTAGCACTGGTTTATTTAAAAAGATTCCCAAAGAAGTCTATTATTGTTGAAATAATTCAAGACTTCCATTTCCCTGAATTATTAAGTGGTGTTGCAGCAAAAGCAAGCTGAGGTTCTACCATGCATCAATTTCCTCTCCAAAATGCAGAGGGGAGCTGAATGACACCGGCATTTCATGTAGCACTCACGCAAAGACACGGATGTGAAGAAATCTCAAGTTTGTAACCAAATACTTTAAAACTTCATTTCCTTAAGAGGAAACCAGCTGGGAATAAGTTAGGAATGGGCTATCATCAAGGAAGTTTCTAACATCTGAAAAACAAACTTCAATCAATTCCTACCAGTCTGTGTCCACCAATAACAAACCCTTCACCTGCTTTTCAAATTGCTAAGGCCCAAATCATGTCCAGGCTCTCCCGGCCTCAATCCCATTTTCACTCTTTGTATTCAAACCTGGCAGCAACAACAACAAAAAACCCCCAGCAGTCTTTCAAACAACAAAATCCCACACCCCAACGAAACACACACTCCACTTCTACAAAAAAAAAAATGTCAGTCAACAAATAGGCACAAATTTCACAATGGCTGAGGTCATTCCCTTTAAGTCATTAGGGTTTGTGGGTGAGTTTTCCTGGTGGTTTTAACATTGGTTTCTGTGATTGCAGTTATGCTTATTTATGCATTTAAGGCGTATGATCTAATACACTTAGGTTTAACTACTTCATTCTTTTGACATTCTTTCCAAATTATAAAAAGGATTCTTGGTGTTTTCACTGCCTTGGTAAAGAAACAAAATTGCTGTCCACATAATTTCTTAAAAATACAGAACAGAGTAAGTACTTGTTGAAAATAATTCAGCGAAAAAAAACCCTACACCAGACATTCCCCCCCCAACATAACACTTATTTTTGTTCTCTCTCTCCCCTTCTGAGGGAACCTACTATTTTTCAGAAATAGCTGTTTTGCTGGCTTTTTAAAAACAATATCCAAGCTCTCAGTGTACTTCAGTTACAACTTATAATCAACACAGAAGTTCAGTTTATTTTTTTAAAATCCCTTCTATTTTTACTGTTATGCTTTTAAAAAACTGCACATTTGCGGAATGCTTCATTCACATTGCATCTTCCACAGTCACTTTGATCTCTACAATAATAAGCATTTTATTCAACGCCTTTTGGTTATGATCTATCAGGGGTCCTTGCTTGATAAAAATCATAGAAGTCAATTTTTTTCTTTTTTTTTTTTTTTTCCTAATGTAAATGTAAATTACCTTCTCCCTCAAGGCAAAAGCAGCCCAAACAGCCCTCACCATCCAAATTGGACTGGAGAAATTCACTGACTTCTCGGAAACATTCAGAAACATTTTCAAGAAGCTCAAATAAAAAATGAAATTGTGTATATGTGTGTGTGCACACATCTCCCTCAATACTGTGTGCAGCGCATAGCTATTCGCTTGTATACATAAATGACATTAAAACATTTTAAGTAACCTTTTCAAACTTGAGGCCGCGGTTACTTCTACACAAGGTATTTCCAGTGTCCCTGATACAGTTTCATATATCCAAGCACATTTCTACTCAACAGGAGAAAGCGTGGAGAGCACCCTGCAAGTTTTGTAGGCAGCCCCGACTGTCTCCAACTCTCCTCATGGCTCTCAGCTCAGCGTCACCACCAGGTACAGCTGCCTCAAGTCTGACTGTGACCCAGCCACAGCAACAAAACACTGGCACACAAAGCTCTGAACTTCCCAAGCCATCGGACCCCCATCACCTCGATTCTGTAAAAGACCACGATTTACAGCCACGCACTTTGTGGGCACCACAACAATGTTCCAGGCCCCCTCGCTGCTCCTCCCTTTCCAAGCCACTTTTTCTAATCAAACCCCAACTAAAACAATCCTCCACAAATTACAACAAACCTTCCTTAAAATTCCCCATAAACCTTACCACAACCCTGCAGCAGACTTCTGGCTTTCCACAGAGCCTCTGTACATAAACACGAGGGAAAATACCTTAGGACGGCACTACTGAAGTATTTCCCGGACACAGCAGAGGTGACAAACAGAATAAGAGCAAAGCCAAGATGCCATCTCGACTTCAGGCAAACAACCTCTTCTGACCTCCGGCAGCTCCCACACACTATTAAACAAAAAGTATTCTCTCCATGTTAATGAACCATGTACAATCTAACAGATAACACTGATGTTAAATAAACATATGACTCCCAATGCTAGGACTTAAGCAGCTGCAGACAGTTTTAAATGGGAAAGATTATGCCCACATAATCCTTCTCCTCTCATTTTACACACCTTTGAAATAATTCAAATACATAATTAAAGCCCAAGTAGAAAGACTAAGTGAAAACAGGTTTGACTATTTTTAATTAAATATTCATTCCGTGACACGCTCACTGGAACCATCTATGTAGCGACCACTATTTTGGATCCAATCTTCCTCTCACACCTCTTGCAGCTGTAAATCAAGAGCAACTGCGCAGCTTGCTGAAGAAGGGAACGGGATCAGGTTTTGTATGCCGTGATCAAAAAATATTTTGCAAGATGACTGCAGAGTCCTAAATCCTTCTTCCTGCTTTCTCCTCCCTCCTGTTTCAATACTCTGGTAGAACCAAATCTACCTGCAAATGGCAACACCTCCAGGCCCCAAATGACCCAACCGATGAGTAATTATCTGCATCCTAATTGAGGGGCTTATCCTCACCTGATTAAAACAAGGTGTTTGTTAAACATCATTACTTGAGTTAAGATCTGCAAATAAAGATGAAGTATTGTTTTAAGCATTAGACTACCATGAACTATTGTTTTCTGATGAGACCTCTTAACAAACAGTCCCAACCAGGACGGTCTTCTTGGTTTTTTAGTAGAAAACAGAGGGAAAGACATTTGCTGAGTGCTACCTGTTCATATCAAAGTGAATATTATGCCAAGAGGTTTCAGTAGTTGCACTTTTTTTTTCCCCAGTAGATATACACTCAAAAAAAACCCCCAACCTTGTACTTTTTACTAAATTAAGCCACTGAAAAGGAGAATGTATGTAAAACCTGAATGGCTTTGCCTTTGTATATGCCATTGTTTATAGCTCTGAACCTATTTTTTGTTCCTTCTTGGTACAACTGTTTTTCTGTCCCGTGTAGTACAATGCAAAATTTAATGAAAATAACCTGATTGTTAGTCTAGGAGACTACGCCATGTACTAATCAAGTGATATTGCTACTGCTGTGAATAATACACACACACCTCGTAACTACCCATTGGAAACAGCAGGACAAAATTTCCCTACTTGATCTACCAAATAACCCCTCTACTTAAAGGACATATACAGGATATATTTAAAATCTTCATATTAAAACTGCAGCATTCCATAAGTCATGAAAAGGATTTGAATTTGCAACTTCATTTAACAGTTTGTCCCTAATAAAAGTTACTCCAGCCAGGCAAAATTAATTCAAAAATATTTTCTTAGCGTTCTAAGAACTTCTGCTAGTTTTCACAAAATTGTAAAAGCATTTTTCACTGCACAAGTAATCTTAACAATCATTTCCACAGATTAAGTCTAACAACCTGTGAATTTATTGCAGAAGGAATTTACTGCTAGGAATAATTAGTCTTCAGCACTGTTCTTGCTTGTTCTCCAGTTGAAGACACCTTAAAACCATCTGGTTACTGCAAAATTTGGCACAGGAGAAACAAATCTTACTGAAGAGAATTATAGCTGATTTCAGAATAGCTGTTTTACTACTATACATCATAAATAACAGTTGGGAAGACAGCAGAAAATTACTAACTTCTTTAATTGTTTTCTTTTTCAGCAGCATGTACATACACACCGACATACAAATGCAGCCATGCCAACTTCGGTACGATGCCTTACAGACTTGAAAACATGCAACTAATTTTTGTGGGATTAACAGTTAAATTATTACATTTTCAGACAAATCTAGCAGATCAACCAGCTAAGCACAGCAACACACAAGATTCTTTAAGCGATATTCTGAGATCAAGTTCTTCGTATGAATACCTGAGTTTAATTCCTTTGTAGGAATCAAGGCGTATCCGCGCACACATTGTGTAGTTGAATATGGGACTTATTTTTGGAGGGGGAATTATCAACAACATTTTTATTTCTCCCTAATGAAGCTTTTCTAATGAAATTTAAGACTGCCAAGGTTGTGAGATATTTGAAACAGAAGCCCATTTCAAACATTTCAACCAAATAATGGTGATAAGATTAGCAAGTCATGGGAATCAAGTCTCTACGTAGTATTTTAAAAGAAAATGAGCTGAGAGGAGCAGGCTAAACAGCAAAGCAAAACAAATCAATGCACCTAAAACCAAGAAAGTACACTGCTTGTTATTTAGCCAAATGTTTTGAGCTTTTGGAGGGGAGTAGAAGAGGCAAGAGAATTGCGTGGACAATTTGACTCAATAACTTCACGATTTGATTTTGCATCACACTAAGATTTTTTTAAATTGAGATGTAGGCTAGAGTAGTTAAATCAAGTTATCAGCTGCTGTGTCATTTCATGTGAATTTTCAAATCATGCTTAAAAACTTTCTGGAATGTTTCCAAAGCTGTGAGCACCGACTGTTTTCAAGGCATTTGTACTGCAAGTCTTTCCTACTTGCATGCGTAACATTTGAGGCCACATGATGCCTTGAATTTCAAAGTAGAGATAAAAAAAAAATCAGCTTTGTTTAAGAATAGAAATGGTTTATTCATGTCAAAAAGGATAAGAAGAATTTATCCTGTATGTAGCAACAAGTAACACAAAACAATGCAACACTAAATGTCTGAAACCGTCTAAGAAACATTAGACATGCAACAACAAATATAAATATATACCATTTTTTGTGGACCAGATCGCCCTAATACACACAGATGCAGAAATGCAGAAAGAATTTAAACATGCTTTCTCAATATATTGCGGGGGGGGAACCCTTCTATGGATGGCATAGCAGAGACAAGAAATTCTCAGTAAATTGGTAAAGTCCACGAAGAAGATTAAACAATAAACCATTCCTGCCATCACCTCTAACGCCGCTAAGCGACGCGTGAATTTAACGCTACGCTGAACAAAATTCGTGTTAATAAATTTGATGTGAACCAATAAACTGATTATTGGTTAGCCATATGTATTTTAACAATTACAATTTTGTACAACAAAATATATCACTCCTTCAAATGTCTGAAAAACAGTAGTTGTATACCGTGAAGAATTTCCTTTAGAGGCCAGTCTCTGGGCTCAAGCATAATTTAACATTCAAAAAAGTTTAAGTAAACTGCATAAATCACAGTACAAGTTTTCCTCATATAAGCAACGGCGGAAGAGAGCACTGACTTATTTTATTTAGACGCACACTTCAGTTTTTAAAAGAAATACTAAACGAAGCTAGTTTTCAGGTAAAATCCAACGCTACGCTGCGCGTCGATTAAGCACCTCTGCTAATTCTTTGCCGCAACTCCACCCGCAGGACCCCACCGCGCTGCCGCCGCTCCGCGCCCGCGGAGGGCAGCTCACCGCGCCCCCCCAACGCCGCCGTCCCCCGCCGGGTTTCGGGGCGAGCGCCTCGCTCCGCGGCAGCGCTCTGCACCATGCCCGCCGCTCCGCGCAACACGCGGAGGCGGTTTCACACTTCGGGCTAGCCGCGGGCACGCACAGCCCCGCGCGGGAGCCCGCTGCCGCCGGGCCCTTCCGCGGGCGCGGGAAGCGATGCGCAGGGAGAGACCGCTCCGCAGCCGTAACCCCCCAGCCCCCCGCTCCTACTCACCGGAGGCGCAGCGCGGAGCCGCAGCGCTGCGGAGTGTGCGCGCCCGCTGCGGGCGCAGTGAGCATGTGCGAGGCGGGCGCGCATGCCCGCGGAAGGGAGCGGAGCAGGGCGGTGGCTCCGCACCCCGCGCTGTGCCCGAGGCGCGCCCACCCCCCTCCCCGCCGCGCCTCCCGCCGGAGCCCGCAGGCTGCGCGGGGCGCGGAGCGGCGGCGCAGGCAGCAGGCGGGACGGCGCGGGGGTTTTTAGTCGGTTCATCTGACCTGTTGCTCCCCGTAGCGAGGCCGGAACACCCGGCCCTTCGGCCCCCCGCGGCAGCTTGTCACCGGGGCCGCTCGGCTCCCGAGCTGCCCGCCGTCGGGGTGGCCGGCCCGCGCCGCACCTACCGCACGCGTGGGGCCGCGGCGTGTCCCAGCGCCGCGCTGCCCGCGGTGCGGTGCCGGGCCGGCGGGGCGGAGGAGGAGCCTCCGCGGCTCCCCACGCCGCGGGGCCCGGCCGGAGCGCGGGGACGGCCTGGCAGCCCCCGCTGTTGTCACGGACCTGCCCCGTGTGACCCGCCGCCGCTGCTGGGGCTGGAGGGAGCGCTGTGCCGGCCGCTTCCCCCGCGCTCGCTAACAAAAGGCAGCCAGCGTTCTCGCCGAGAGCAGGTTCGCTCCTAGCGCGCTGTTTTGCCCTCGCAGCTACACTTTGATCTTTGGCAGTGCCGTCAGCCTTCATTTAGCTGCAGAGCGGTTCATGGTGTAAAGCTTGGACACTTGAATACCACTTGAAGACCACCTTATCTGTAGGCTCTGCTTCCGTGAAAATAATCGTTCTCACTACAGTCCTTTGTGTTACTGATCTCTAGCGACAACTTTAAAATATCGATTTAAAAAGGGCTTTTGTGGCCGTCTGTTTTTCTCACGCGTGCTGCGCCACAGAGCTGCAGGTCCCACAGACCTGCAGGAATGGCTTTGCTCGCGCAAGGCACCCCTTTGCACTCACAAACGCAGAGCATCACACAGCTCCTGGCTCCCCTGAGGGAGAAAGCCCCCCTGGCTGATCTTGCCTCTAGCTCTGACCTCCTCAGGGGAACCAGAATGGATTTGTGGCCATATAGAGGTGCTGCTCCATCTCCTATGTCAGCACAAAATCAGAGGCAGTCTCTGGCATGTGCACCTCGAGGGAGACTTCTGCTCCTGCCTGATGCGACGGGCACCTCTGTCAGGCACATCATCTGCTTCTCCACACATCCAAGAGAAGAGCAACAGGCACCTTCAGAGGGCTCACGTGGGGGAGATGGGGCTGGGGCCTCCCACCATATGCACCCTCCATGCGTCCCCACCATGCACGCAGCTTCACCTCGCCCGTGCCGGCCTCGTGCTCGCACACGGCACCGGTACCGCACAGCTGCCCCTCCCCACCGGCGTACCTGCTCGCTGAGGATGCAGCCTGGCCACAGCAGCATTGGGGCGTTTTGTTTCCGTACCCCGCTCTTCCTCTTTATTCCCCCCTTCTCACCAGTCTGAGGCAGACTGCAGCTCTCCAGTTCTGTCTCTCCAGCACTGGGGGGGCATCGAAGGAAACCTGCAAGTCCTCGCCCCGGCGGCTTTTATTACACCTAGCCCTTTCCTCAGGAAGGGGATATCCCATGAACCGCAGTGGAAAAGCCAAAGGAGCACAAAGGGTGTTGAGTTCAGGGTTTGAACAAGCTGCAGCCCACTCATGGATTTAACTCAAAATTTTGACAATGGAACAAAAACATCATTGCAATGAGACAGCTGGTTTTACTATCAAAATCTCTCAGATCAGTTCGACTGCAAAGTGTGTTCCTACAATCCAAAGGAGACAAAGCTCCCAGCATCAGTTCGGAGCTGGCAGGCTTCCTAGCATGAGCTACCTCCCGCCGGCCTAGAAAAACCAAAGCTCTTTCAGTTGTTATTCCCCATCAGTTCTCAGCACTAACCCCCTGATTTCCCTATGGATTATCTGCAGTTCTGAGTTTACACTGCTCTCACATTAAACTTGGAGAGATTGCTGGTTTGGGGGACCTCCTCGCTGCCTTTCTTGCCTGTAATCGTGGTTCGGGTGAGGAGTGTCTGAAGCACAAGAAAGCCTTTAGATCAGTCTTGACAAAAAAAAATCTTTTCCTTTCCCCTGCTGCCCTGCCCAAAACCCTGATTGCCACATTAGCTCCTTTTGAAGCTCGTCTTAACAAGTAGGTTCATATGTACTAATCATCTAAAAATGCCTTGCACGCAAAATTCACTCGACCCCTGATTTCACAACATATTTGAATATGTGCTTGGTTTTATGCATGTGAATAGTCCTACAACAATCAATACAATTATTTACTTAAGTGCTTAAAGGCAGGCAGGTATTTAAAAATCAGTATTGTTTGTGGTAATGCCACAGAAAGCCAGTCAGAGACCAGGACCTCATTGTTTGTACAGCACCCCTCACACAAAAAGACACTCCTTGTCCCTTTCAGTATAAGTAATTTTTGTACCTTGCGAATTGGTGCCAGAAACACCTTTCTTGAGCTGGTGGGTAAACATTATTTGTCTACTCTAATATCCTTTCTACTTACTAAAAACATTGTCTGCAATATTTAGAAAAGTAGGTAAGGGCACAGTGGGAAAAGGGTGCAAAGCAGAAGATACAGGATATTTTTAAACTAGGAATTTTAAGTATTTTCATCATTGTTATTATTCAGCAAAATACCTGTAAACCTTAAAAGCAATTTAGAACATCAAGGGAACAAAATGCTTTCTGCCCCACAGGTGAGTCCATGGGGTGGGGTGCACAGGTCGTACAGCTTCATGGGGTGCCAGGCTGCAAGACAAGAGAAAGTAGGAACAAGTCCTAGTAGATGGCTCAATAAAAGTCTCCATTTCATCAGGCTGGGTCATTGTCACTCAGATAACGCCAGGGATTTCTCAGACTGATGGAATTGTTCTTTTGTCAAAGACTAAGCCAGGTTTAGAAGGGGGTTTGCCTGACTTGTTACCCTGTGCTTATTCCCAGGTACCATAAACTTAAAGAATAAAGGGAAACTGTGCAGAAAGCTCCACATGTTCACCAAATGGAAATGCTCCCACTCACCTGTCTAGGTGACAGTGTCCTGGACAGACTGCGGATGTAATGGTCCTCTTCCTTGGGCACCCCGGGGGACCTGGGCAGCCAGCCCATACCCTATCCTTAGGGCACACAGGGAGCTGCCTTTTGCCAGAGCCTGGGATCCAGAGGGCTTATCCCATAGTGTGGGAGCTATGGCTCTGTAGCTATGTAGGAGCAATGTAGCTATGGCTACACCTCAGCCTCTCCTGTGAGGAGGCAAGGAGCTGGGTTCCAAAGTTTAGTTACTATGGAAAGTGTATTTCTGAGTAAATTTTCTTGAGGAAATATTTCCAGTTTCTGCTGTCCACCTCATCGTCAAAATTATCAGAGTTACCTCAGTACAAACAATGGTTTCCATTTTTAAAAACAAGAAATGAGCCAATATTTAACTTCAGCATCCTTTCTGACAATTAAGATGTGATGCCACCCTCTAGTACAAGCCAAGGATGAGAAGCAACCAAAAAGAATATACAGGATTTATTGGGGTACTGACTACGGTTAACCCCAAGCATAGAAACACCCCGAGTCAGACCCCGAGTGTCATGAAATTGCTTTACAAAGTGTAATATTTTAAAAGCAGTGCATTTCGGGCTTTTACTAATTGTTCTTTGGCCCTTGGGTTCATGTTTTCAATTTCTCTTTGCAACCACAATGCTGAGTAACGTACTTGTCTGCTAAAATTAAAACTGAGAATCTCACATTTTCATGTTTTCACATGATGCCAGAGCTCAGGCTTTGTAGGAAAAAAAAAAACCCAGCAACCAAACCCAAAACACCCCAACCCTCACATTTTAGATGACTTTCAACAAAACTGCAAAGTTGGCAACCATAATATTTCCTAACACATTATTTTGTGGACTGCAGTGAAATGTCATTCTCAAGGCTAATGGTTGCTTCCTTTCTGGTAAATGCCCAGAATTGTTGCTGCTGTTATTGTTAGAACATCATTAATTTATGCAGTGCTTTAAAAACAGAGGAGAGGTACTCTGTCCTCAAGTAATTAGAGGATAAATAACACAAGCTAGAGACTCTTGAATTTCTTTGTTGTACAGCTAAACAGCATTACTTAAAAAAGAGTTATTTCATGTATTAGTGCTCAATCCTGCAAGGTACTAAGAGTCTGATTCTGGAAAGGCTTTAAACATATATTTAATTTTAATACCGCCAGACTGACCTCAGTGTAATAAAGCACTTGATGTGGGACTGGCTGTTTAACAGGGGTGCCATCTGAGAGGACTTAACGGTGCTATACTCGGTTGCGCTTTCGATGCCAAAAGGCTCAGCACCTTGTGGGATGGATTCTTCCAGGGATGACAAGGCATGTCAGGACCGCAGTGCTAAGCATCTCACCTTCAGCATTCAGAACCAGAGCCATCAATTTCAAGATTTTTCTTCTTTTTTCTAAGAAATACTTGTTTGCAAAATCACAGGCCTCCATATTAAACAAATTGTTAGTTGGGTCTTTAGTACTGATGATAAACCAATACGTGTTGTTTAGCCTCCTTCATCAAAATTCAGAACATTTGTAACTGATAAACAAAGTGCATGTTAGCTATTAAAGCCCAAAATTAGGCAGGCAGTAAAAAGTAATCTGAGAGGAGGACTGCAGCTACTGATACTATTGAAGCTGGTCTTAAAACATATGGTTTCCAATCGTTGACACAATGCACAAAAATAAAACCCTGCAACTGAGGAGCGCCTGATCTTTTCACCACTAAATGATCAAATATGCCTGTTTGTTTTTTAGTTTTATGTCCCCTTCCTCTTTCTGGTTTTTAAAAGTAGAAGCTTGCTATTTTATATTGACTGAAGATTTGGCCCTTTGTACCAGCTACAGACGGGCTTCATTAATCAATTTCCACTACTGGCTTGAAATGAAAAAAACCAGAATTTTTTACTTTTTTTTTAAATACCCTCCCACTATTTTCCTTGGAATTTCTCCTGTAGAAACAAAAGATCCCTCTACTCCATCCTTCCTGTTTCCTTGCGCTTTAGCAGAAATATGTTTCGTACTATGAAGACAATGAAAATTTCACAAATAATATGTCCACTAAGGAAAAAAATTATGATTTGTTGCAGAGTGGGATGCTGCCACTCTTTACTGCAGACAGCCGTCTCTAATCAGGAATAAACCCCAATTCACCTGTGGGCACAACTGCATAACAATTAGTTCACATGAAAAGGTATTAAAATGGAAAAAAAAGTTGTGTGACCATTTTGATCTTTTTCTCTAGGTGTTTTTTTTAAGAGCTTTTTAAATAACATAATGGGAGAGCAAAATGCTTGTGATGTGCTGCCTTCTTAGCTTGGGATGGAGCATTATACGCAAATACACGCTTCCTGCTGACTCACGTCGGTACACGCAGTTATGAACCTTGTTCTGAATGTGGGGAATGGCCGTGGCTCTGCTGGTGGAAGGAGTGACGGTCTGCAGGAGAGATTTGAAAACTCTACCTGACACAGAGCTGGAGCAATGTTTTAAAGTTAAGATTTGATAAGTTATTTCAATTACCAGTGATTAAAATCTCACTAGGAAGAATTTGGACACTGACCCGTTTGGAGAGGCGGTGCACAGTTGTGGGTTTTTTACACTAGAGCAGAGCTGGAAAACGGCCAGTTTTCAATTCTAATCAATACGTGCATTATAAGTCAGATTAAGAAAACTTGTATTAATTATTAATAAACGAACATTCCCTTTGAAAATAGGATGTATTTGCGGTCTGAAACGACGACACATGGTCCACTCATGTGGCTATGAAAGTAAACGGAAGGTATTTGTGCAGTTGTTTTCTCACGGATCATTAGCTTTTTTTTTCCTTTCTTTACACTTCAGGTGAAGTATTTTGTAGATATCAGCTTCCTCCTCAGGGAAGACTTATGGATTCCATAGACTGGCAAACCTACTCATAAATTACAACTTTTGGCTCTGTTTCTTCATGACTAGAGCAGCATGCGTGAGGCAAAATGTAATTCAGGGACATCGCTGAAAGCTGCTTCTGACCGATATAATGTTGCAGCTGCCTCCAGGTAGTTGATATTATAGTAAGCCAAAAAAAGCTGAATTTTGGGTGGACTCCAAATTAGGCACTGGTTAGCTTTTGATGCAAGAGCACCAGAGTTCCTGAGCTGTTCTGCGACAGCAGCTCAGCAGCACCGCTGCTACAGAGTGGCTGACTAGTCTTCCAGAAATCTTCCATTTAATTTGTCATGTAGAAATGGCAAGTATTTGGAAAGTTCATTCGCACATGAATCAAAAGCGATCCTTCTTCCAACTTTACATCCGATTATGGCTGCAAGGAGGAGTTTGATTTTAGGCATCTGAATGCAAGCACTCTGGAAACTTTTTTTAACGTGCCTGTCCCTGTGGGAATAACGTCTCATTACTATGTACATTAAAATTGATAATCAAAGACAAATGCCTCAGTGTGTTATTTTAAACTTGGAGAATGTTTACCTAAATTCTATCTACTTTTGTTCAAGAAATCTCATCTGGCTTTCTAAACTGTACTCTATCTTCAGCGAACTTTTCTTTAAGTCACATTATACTTGATGGAAAAACTAGAGAAAAATTC
This sequence comes from Phaethon aethereus, assembly GCF_964289735.1. Lineage (NCBI taxonomy): Eukaryota > Metazoa > Chordata > Aves > Phaethontiformes > Phaethontidae > Phaethon > Phaethon aethereus. Next base: position 10,557,586 of record NC_138592.1, read on the forward strand.
AGTTGTACTTTCAATGTAATTTAACTACACCATAGAAACAGGCTCTCAAACCTTTCATCGAACTGATTTACGAGCGGAACTAAGGTTTGCTTAGTACAACATTTTCACAGTAAGAGTTACATTCCCACAAAAGGGAATGCTGTCAGGTAGAATGACCATGAGTCAATTCTGCCAAACTAATTGCTCTGTTCAGATGAGTCAACCTGGCTGCCTCAAAACTTTAATTAGAAAATTTAACGTAACATTTTAAAAATTGCTCCAAAATATGGCTGTTAAATGCTTTAAAACAAACTGAGAATACAGTAGATACATAAGAACATTTTGCTATTTTCCCATCATTATTGGGAATTGGCCTTTTTGGACTCATTGTCCAGAAGGTATTCATTGGCCTTTTAAATTTGTTTTACAAACTAACGAAAGGGCAGAATGTTATATGCTGAAGAACTGGAAAGTACCAAAGGAGATACGCTTCCAGAGTGCAACTTATACTACATTTAATGAATGCAGGCGATTACAAGCTGTAAAGATCCACCCCAAGTTAAAAGCGTAAGTGCTCTTTCCTAACTGCCATGCAAATACAGTGAAATTTAAGAAACTCAGATCTGGTCAGGTAGTGCTAGAAAATCACAAATAGTCTATTTTATTTTTTCTTCAATCGAGAAGAAACACAATAATTCCTTTTTTGTTTATTACAACAGAGAGATCGTTTGCATCTTGCTAATCCATATTACAGGCATGAATAAGCCACATCCTCAATCTGTGAGACCCAGGGCTCCCTGCACCCTTCTGATAACTCATCGGTCACCCTTTAGAAGTGTAAAGGAAGTAAATCAATATGATTTATAGTTTTGGGAGCAATTCTCTGCAGATCAATTTACCTAGGATAATTCTTTTAAAAACTGACCCTCATAAAATGTTTCCTTTTCTTTCTCTGCTCGAGAAGATAATTACACTAAAATGTTCCCTTATGCTCCAAAAATGTGACTTTGCATGATATAATTTTTACTTTGTTTTTGTTGAAGCCTACATGCACCTTCCACTACTGTGCGCAGTGTCCGTCCGCAGCCGGGAGAGGGGACCGGCAGGTATCTGCTCGGCACGGCACAATTCAGCGTTGGCCCAGGAGATTCACTCCTCTGCTATGCTATAAGCAGAATAACTCCGGGCTTTCAAATTTATTCTAAATTGTGGGAGGTAGTATGGTAAGATCTCCATCTGGCTTGCAGCAATTTGAGTACTTCTACCGCCTTGTTTATACCATTTGAAATATCTAATGAATACAATATGCTGTCCCCAAAATAGTATTGCGTATAAGGCCTGTAAATTTAGAGTAAAAGGTTTCGCAGAAGAACTTCTCTATAAATGCCAGCTAAGTGTTCCTTATGATGCCTTCTGGAGCTTCTGTTGCACCCAACAAGGAGGTGGGGAAGGAAGCACAGGCGGCAGCCATGCCGAAGCAATGGTGGAGATCCAGTCCAGTGGTCAAGCTTTCTTCTCTTCCATTGTATGTTGTCGCTGTTTTTCCACTCCAAACGACTTTTCAGTTGAAGTTTATGTTTTTCAGGGAGCAGCAAATGCCAACAGACTCCTAAGGGAAGGCGACCCGGGAACCAAGTGTGGGCAGCGGTTGATGCGGGCAACGGGGCCCCATTGAGAGCCCCGGAGACAGGAGCGATCAGCCAGCTCCGGGGTCCATGCGGGGAGCTCACCAGGTGCAGCAGCAGAAGGGCCAAAGGGAAAACCAGAGATGAGCCACCTACGGCTCAGGGCCAAGGTCAGGTCAGGGCTAGAGACACAAACTTCTCCAGCCCAGGTAGGGGTTAGGCACCCTGGGGCTGAGCTCCCGGGCCATGGGCAGGGGCTGTGGGTGGGGGTCCCAAGGGAGTCTGGTCAGGGCAACTAAGGCCTCTTGATACCTTTAGGGCCCTGACAATATCTGGAAATAGGTGAGGTCCAAATTCATCAGTTTCTTTGCTTGAGTTTGGTACAAGGCATGAGCAAACAAGTCGGGGGAGAGGGGAGCCAACGAACAGCTTAGGCCTGAGTCCAATTTTTTGGAACAAGGTGGTTGTGCAACTGCAGCCTCGGCGCGAGCAGACCCAGGGATCAGGCGTGCGGCAGCTGCAGACGGGCTTGGTGCAGAGAAGTGCCGCACGGTGACGCGTGTGACCGTGCGCTGCGGGTACCTGGTGTCTGCTGGGCACCAGCGTCCTCCTGTGCCTCGCTGCGTTTTATTATTTAGGTGGATCTACCAACTCTTGACAGAGATCACACTGGCTCTGAGGGTTGTGCTTGCGGCTGGGGCTGCGTCCAAAAGGGACAGGAATAGAGAAGGCCCAGGTGGAAGATGTTGTTCCATGAAACTTTTGAGGCTCTTTGTGCGGCACGCAGTCTCTGAAAAGACGCAACGCTTTCACGTTTCTCCAAAAGAGGCTGAGGTCCCTTTAGGGCAAACTCTTGCACTGAATGAGATGGACCGTTCCGCTGATAAAATATTGTGTGGTATCTGCATTGCTCTCTTAGAATATACGTTTGTGGAAAATGATATATATTTATATATATTTACAGTCACTTCTTTTTTGCCTTTCCGAACTGATGGTAAATAATGTCTTGGTTTGGGAGAAAATTATTTTGCCATCAGACTTCATGAGCCTCTCGTCATTCATTTCAAATGTTGCCCGTTTTACCGTTAACTTCCAGAGGCCCTGTGTGCCAGTGCAATACAGATCAGAAATATTGAGTGCATTACAAGTAGCAGGTTACACTTCAAAACACTTGGTTCACAGTGCTCAAGACCATTAATCATTTTTATTATTCTAAAGGACTGAAAGGGCTTAGAAACTTTGCCTAGGAAGCAGTATAGATTCTGAACAGCTGCACTCTGATTCCTGCTCACATTAGGTTTTGGACAGACCATTGATTTTCAGTAAATGTTCTTGGCGGCCAGGAAGTGCTGAAACTGGCAAACTTTCTCTCACAAACTTTTTTTTTTTTTCCTTCTGAAATGAAAAACATACTGGTTATTCTGATTTAGATCATCAGTATGGCCCTGATTTACCACTACATCACACCCTCATAAAACTGGAGTATCAGGGGAATTTAGTTACAGACCAGACAAAATCAAATTCACTGCAGGGAGCAAAGATACTATTTTTGCAAGATTTTTTCTAAGGCTGTGTTAATAGGACTGTATATGTAAACTTTTGCATGTGTTTTTTCTTTGTTGTTATGACAACTATTAGTAAGGAAGATTCTCGATAGAATTTGCCTGTATGTGAATTCAGGTTTTCAGAACAGCCTGAAAAACATTGCACTTAGAGAATTACGCCCACAAACTAACAAACAAAAGCATCATCATTACCCATGCAATTGTATGTACATTAAAATTGCATTTAATGTCTGTATATGTTTTTGCATACTTTGTTCGGCAAACAAATATACCAGCCGCTGTATGGCAAGATGATGGGATATTTCATCCTGGGTTTCCTTCCTGGGAGTTACACTTTATTACTTGTAAAGTGGAAAATATAGCCTGCATTGTTCCTAAACCTGCATAACTGTTTAGAAAGAGAAGCATCTAGAACTAGGTAACATTTTTAAGAGAAAATAAGACTGTAATTTGGACTTGAATGTTGGATTTAAATGCATAGGAAAATCTCAACTTTGTTTAAAAAATGAATGTGGATTTGAAAATGTAGTTCTAATGACATCTTTTCAAGAAAGAAAAGCGGATAACTAAACGCCGTTTATATTCCCTAGGCAAAGCAATACAACTTTTTTTTTTCTTTCTCTCTTCATGCTCCTTACAAGCCATAGTGGTTTTTGTAGAGAGGGAGAAAGTTAAGAAATTAGAAACCCTCCTGCCCTGCCAGCAGAGGCAGAAAACAAAAATATTCAGTTGCCAAAACCTGCAATGATGTTCTGAATGGGTGCAGTATGAAGCAGCAATATTTTGATACTTTCATTTGAACCATTTAAAATGGAAATAGAATTATATCATATTTGAAAATATTTCTGCAAAACAAAAAAAATTGGCAGGTTTTGTAATTGGATTTTTCTTGAAAAATGCTCGTATGAAGAATACTTATGCAAAAAGAAGTAGAAGTACTACAGGTTGGTTAGTGTGAAATACTGCAGTCAGACAAACAGAAACATTTTCTGTATTTGACACTTGCAGTCCTATAGAAATCCTCATGTAGCAAAGCATGGGGAAAAGGAGATTCAAACGGAACATTTGATGTGATTTGTCAAATATTCAATACAAAGAAGACCCCCGTTTCCTAGCTCAGTAAAAATAACTTCACCGTTTGCGGGCTTTTAGTTTCTGAAGACAGGCAATTACAAAAAAATCTCTCTTCTCTCTCTCTCTCTCTTTTTCTTTCTTTCTTTTGATAGAATAAGTTTCTAGTTTTCATTGCTTTCACAGGCTCAAAACCTACTCAAGCTGAATGAAACAAATAAGATCTCTCAAACCTTGTAACTTTCAAAATCTCGTGATTCTTAAATTAATACCACTATTTTGAGTGTGGAGGTCCACACTCTTATGATTTAGTGCACCCGTGGTTGGCACAGCTGCAGAAGGGTATCAGACAGCGAGCCCACTCTGTCTTATTTATAGAGACCCAGAAGTTTTTCATTTCTCATTGGTGTTTTTATTTCAGTAGCATTTGAGATCCCATTTTCCTGCAGTTTCACATGAGAAAATAGTGCCTGTCCTGGGGAGCTGAGATTTGAACAGCAGACAGATGAAAGGGGGAGAGGGAAGAGAAGGGCTCGCTCCGTCCTATCTGCTCAGCTCCAGGTTCCCAACGGGAAAGTTCACGCGCAGGATACGGAGTCTGGCTGATCTCAAACTGTTGGGTTTTTTGGCTGATCTCAAACTGTTGGGTTTTTTGAAGTCAGTCATGCTTTGGGATTGCACAGAAAAACAATTTGATGCGTGGTGCCACTTAGAAAGTAAACTCGTGCCTTGACAATTTTCCACCAAAGCATGTCCAACTTCCCAAACTGCTTGCTTTTGTTGCTTTTGGGATGAACTTGACTTTCATCGCAGAGAGCCCTCTCCTTTGTTTTCAAAGGCTTTTCTTGCCAAGCAAAGTAACTGTGTTTCTCAAGCACAGTCCTCTGAAGGCACTGAAGCATGGTGAATACAGAAGAGTAATTTGTTCCCTCAGGCTGTATATGTCTTGTATTAAAAATTACAAGATGAGAATCTACGGCTGTGCTGGGAGCACACACTGGATTTGTTGTATGGTGAGAAGAAAACAGGTTATGGCTAATCTTGTTCATTCGTTGCAGATAAGAGAGGCGCTGCCCTTTCTGCTTTTTTGTTTTCTTGGGTCGGGATCAAATCCCCATCTGTCTGTCAATGTGAACAATTGTGTCTGAGTCAAGAGTGCTTTGATTAAAAATGATATGGTTGGAAACACCCTCTTTGCTGAGAAGAAATGAATAAGGAAATGGCCCTCATGTGTGAGCTTCTGGGGAGAGACTGTCTGCTCAGCTCGCAGGCCAGTCAAAATATGCTTTCTGGCAGGGAAATTAATAAATAGACTAGTTTCAATAGATGGAGATTTAAGGGCAAGAAACTAATGTTGTTCTAAAATTCTTTTGGGTTGGAACTTAAATCCAATTTTAATGAGGTCATAGTAGAAAATTAATTTATTTTCTATGTTCCAAACAATATCTTCTTTGTTAAATAAGAATATTGGAGAGTCTTTTTTTTTTTTTACATTATTATTGGTATATGCCTAAAAACGTGTGAAAGCCCTGGCCCCTTTCATTTCCTGAAGACAATCATGTGATAACCTTAAGTGGCTCACATAAATGTTTTAATCTCATATCCCTAAGTGTTATGGATAATCGAGAAACCACCATACCTTGGCTTTCCTCTGTATGGGATGTCAAGAATGATACGAAAGGACTGGTTTTGTAGTGAAAATACAAAACTGCTGAGTAACAGCAACATGAGTATACAGGGACCTGTTATGGAGTAGTCTCCAGTGAAAGTGGTGGAAACTCCATCATCCAAAACATCAAAGTCTTATGACTGTTGAGAGTCTCACAGTACCGTGTGTTTTTCTTAAATCTCCAGCTTCTGGAATTGATGAATTTGTCAGCATGTCCATATACCTTACATAAGCAAGCACAGAGGCGAGCTACTAGCTTTCCTACTCGTGGAGAAAAACTTAGAAGTGAGATTCTGAAAGACTCAAATACTAAGAAATACAAAGAAGTAACAGTTCTTGATTTTGCAGATCTGACAGATCTTTATATTTTGAACCTGAAAGTTTGCCCATGCCTCAACAAATAAAACCGGTGGCCTATGAAGTGTCCACAGTAAAGAAATGTCAGTGGTAAGAGGCAGTATGGGCATTCTGGGGTACCGACATCCTTTAAACATTCCTTGCTCATCCTTTGCCTGCGGCTCTTTGAAAATGCACGGGTGTTCGGTGTGTGTTTTACAGAGCTGGTTGAGAGGCAGTGAGGAGGTGAGGAGGTACGATGTGAGTCCTTGACGAGTACAGAACTGCTGGGATGCACGTCTGGGTCTTGGCTTTGGGTCATGACATGACTGGGGTATGGAAGTCACTATATATCTTAATTGCTGGTTTTATGAGTGCTTTCCATGTTCCGTTTCCCACACAAAGTGTGAAAGTCCTCCTCATCAAAATAAGCATTTGTTTAACAACAACTGACTTGGCAACATACCCTCAAATGAGCGGATAACTCTCCGGTGGCAGAGTCCCAGCTGACCCAAGGGAAGAGCAAAGGTAACTGATGGGAGCAGGAGCCTCTTGAAGCAGATTATGTCTGATGGCTCCTCACTGCGTGCAGGCAGGTAACGCTTTATCACGTGTATGAGTCTCATCCGGGTTTTGCAAAGAAATGAATTGAAGGCAAGGCAGATATTTGAGATAAGAGTGACTTGATGGAAGCGATGATATAATAATGATGCATCAAATTACTCTGCTGTGGTCACGAAACAGTCTCTGTGTTCATCAGTTCCGGATAAATCCCAGTGCATCTGCTTGCAGCAGACCCTGTCGTCACTGATGACTTCCAGCAAAGGCGGCAGCAGCGCAATGCAGCTCTGTTACTGCAAGTGCTTTTCAAGTGGCTGTAGAAATGCCTGGAGTTCGTTTATACACACCCTTCTGCAAAATCCACCCAGGATTTTGTGCCAGTGACCGCACAGCCAGGGCACCGTTAACTCTCCGGTGGCTGTGCAAAGCACCACGTTTGCACCGAAAGTGAAGGGTACACCCTGCCAGAGCATTTCATGCACATTAAAATGCACTTACAAGTGGCTTCCTAAAATTTCACCTCCCAAAGGGGCTGAGCTAGTCCTGCTGGGATATGAAGCAGCAATTCCCAACCATGTTTCAAAATTGCTGCTTAGCTCCTTAAGCCATCGCATGGCAACTGGTGCCTGCACTAAATGGAAAAGGGTTTTCTTTACATGCAGACGCAGTTTAATGTCTTTGCCAAGGTTTTTTCACCTCCTCTGTTACCCTGAGCCATCACCTGCTAGTGCTTGTGGCGTGCAAATTGGAGAGTTTTCTTTATGAGTCGCACATAAAATCCACACCTCTGGTCATGCATGAGAAACTGCTGAAAGAGCCCAATAGAGCCCTGAACGTGTTCCATGTTTTATGGACAAGACCTTAAGGTTGTTTGCTTTTCAGAACTGCACCATGTGTCATGCCTGACCCTGCTGGCACTCACAGATACTAAATGACACACTCTTGGCAGGGAACCCAGCTGGCTAATTATGCATGCAGTTTACCTACATACTGGCTTTGAAAGGAGCCCAATTAAATGATCCAAGAGGTCAGAAGAAAAATGAAGGCATTACTAGACGAGTGAAACCATTTCTACCTCCTGAGGCAAAACCAAATAGTTTTTTCCTGAACAAAACAGAGCAGATGTTTTCCCTTTAAAAAGAAGCATATTTTGCTCTTTACTTGTGTTGATCATCATCACCCTTGGCATTAATTTTTGTTATTACAAAAAGAGGGATTCTCATGATATTTGGATTTTTTTTAATGCTGATCTTTTTCTCATTCAATAGGTGTCAGGTTCCGTGGGGTTATTTTTACAGAAGTGCTAGTTTAGGTGAGCAAAAATAACAGAATCTGTCTCTTCTCCTCTGCCTTGGTTGTTGATAGTTTTTCTAGTTGGGCTGGTATAACTCCAGCATCATTTGTGGAGTTGAATGGGCTTTCCAAATTAGCCTGTCTCCTAGTTAAACAGTCAGTTCCAAATCAAAGTTATCTGTTTAACAAAACAACATAAAACCTAAGAACACTTATTGCAATTTTTGACAACTCTGGGGGACCTTCTTGAGTTTTTAGAAGACCCACCGAGGGCCTTTGCGTGCGCTGCTGCTGGGCGCACAACGCTGAAAGCAGCGCCAGTGCCCCATCGCAAATGCCCAAGCACAAGCCGTCGTCCCAGCTTTGGTGGCCAGTGGTCACCAAGAAGTGCGGGACCAGTGTGGGGATGTTTCCAGCCTTAAAGCATTTGCCCTCTCAGTTGCTCCACAGCAGTGATGAGTTTTCTCTGGAGGTGTGCCCAGCCCTTTTGGGGAATATACCTCTTGCAAAATAGGACATGAACTTGAGTTTCCCTGATTAAATCTTGTGGCATGCACGCTTTGAGAGTTGCCCAGCAAATGTCTTCTGGTTTTGACAGTGTGAATCCAAAGATAGCTCACGCTGCTGCTGTCTGGGCAAACTGTTTTTCCTTCTGGTGCCTATAAAATGGCTGGAAAAAATTCTTGGGGGAGAAAAATTTCTGGAAACTCTAAAGTGAGCTGAATTCCCCAAGTCATTACACTTGGTTAGTGTCTTTCACAACACTGCTAAGCTCTAGGTAATGGTATGCATAACCTCGAAAAGCAGGAACAGAAAGACAGGAAATTATGGCTGAACTAGTGTTTTTCTTAGGGCGTTTGTGCTCACTGTTGGAGCAGCCAGTGCCAGGTATTGTGAAACACAGTGAGAAGCCCCTTTTCAGCCAAGTTTCTGTTTAAAATTCAGCCAGATTACAGTGAGATATGAAAATCTCCAGAAGAGGTATCCTGTAAAGGCAGGAAGCTGCTTCAAGAAGTGTCACTTGCCTCTCTGGGAGTCTGGTGTACACCCAGGTCCTCGTCCCCGCGAGGCCGACAGCGCTGCTAATCCTGCAGCTCCAGCACCACAGGGAGGTTCCCTCACTGGAGTAAGAAAAGGTCAGCTGGTGCTTGAAACAATCATGATGTGCTCCTTGAGCTTTTAAGGGCTTAGATTGTCCTCGTAACTGTGATTTTCATTATAATTCATATATTTCAAGTGAAGTCATATTTCGTCATCTAGTAAGATGCCATTAGGACTGTTGCTCTAAAGAGAATGTCAAACGTTGCGACGCTTGGGCAAAAGCTCTGCGTACTCCAGTGGGTGCTTCTCTGGTTATCTCTCTCTGTCTTACGAGCCCCTCTTAAAAAACTCTCAGCGTGCATGGCAAGTCACAAAAATGCGAGTCTAATTGACAAGCCTGGTTGCCACCAGCGGGCAGCCGCCCCGCTTCAGGACAGCCGGCAGGTCTGAGGAGCCCCTTGCTCACGCCGTGCCCGTGTAACACAGCCTGAAGTCCGGCGGAGTCACCTGCCATCGGTTTCCCTGAGGGATGTAAAGCACGGTAGAGCAATAATTGCTGGAAGACGTATTAAGGGCTCAGTGAGCTACTGATCTTCCTCCCTTCCCCAGCCTGGTTCCTCCTCACAGCCTGTCCCCACCGGAAACTTGGCAGTCGGTGTGACTGGACAGCAAAACTTCGGCTTTCTGCGGGCTACTCAGGGCAGGGAACAGCCATTGCTTCGGATAACGAGGAGGAGGGAAGGAGCAGCAGCAGGAGCAGCCCTTAAAGCTTCACAAGGGGCGTAAAAATCAAATGCGGTTGCTGGGCAGCCACATGAAAGGATTAGCAGCAAGGACAGCAGATTGCTCCCAAGTACGTATTGATGAGCATGAGCTTGCAGCCTTGAACGCTCCCCAGTTACAGCGGCTTCTTACGAATTTTGACAGAGAAATGGTGGAGTCTTACTGTACTGTTTGGCTCCAATTGTTTTTTAAGATCTTGATAGAGCAGCCAAATCTTTTTATTACGGAACAGATGAGTCTGGCATGGCCTGAGGAGCTGTGCAGACGACTACCTGACATACAGTTTAGCGAGGGCCGTAAGGAACCGATCAAGCCTTGCTCACGCGTGTTGTTCATTTACACCTTGCATCACACACAGCCTAGTGCCTTCATCTCAGCTTTGTATTAAATCTAGACAATGAGCCTGATTCACCACTGCATTCCTTTATTTTTACCTCAGGATAATTCCATTTAAATCAGAGTACAGACTGGACTAACCCAGTGGTTTTTGTGCCAAAGAAATCAACGCTACAAGCCTTTGAGCTTCCTGACCTGCTGTTTTGCTTTAGCCTTCACTTTGGGGTTTTTTATCCTACTTGGGGATCTTGATGGGTTCGTATTTGTTGGAGACTCCTCTGTTGTCTCAAGAGAGCCAGTTAGGTGCTAGAATTAAATACTGAATGACAGATTTTTCATAGCATGGGAAGAACAAAACAAAACAACTGTCTGCATAAACCTGAAGGAGCAGGAACTAGACTGCTCTTTAAAAATAAACTTGGCATTGGAGATGGTGACTGAGATAAAGTTATAGCCAAAAATGGTGAATATTTAGGATGCTGAAAAATATTCTTATGTTAGTGGTTTGCAAATGTGGGAACAATATATTCAAGCTTTATTTTCTTTAGCATGTTCTTTGGCTTGAAGTGAAGTTCAACATTCAAAATGACCATGTAATAATGGAACCGTTTCAGTCGATCTGCTGTTTTTCTGTATTCAGTAAGATCCACTGACTCTAGTGCCAAAAATAAGTTTTTACTGATTTTTACATCTGTTAGCCTGAAAGAAGCAAAACAATGGAGAATCAGCAAACTGAGGATTCAGTTATACATATCCAAGTTCACTAAATTCACCTGTTTAAACTCATTAAGGCAGTGGGGTACCATGGATGTGTCTGAGATTCTAATTTGACCTACAGAATGATGAGTGATGAAGGTACAGGGCTGAAAGGATTCACATACACACAACAGATTTTGTTCTTGGTAATTTGACTCTTATTAACCAGTATTATTATACTTGTAATATACATATATTTTTATATGGAAGTCCAAGTGAGAAGGAGTAAACACTCCATGATGGTCTCTTTACAAAGATGGCCTTCAGAGCCAAACTGTACTTTTGCCTCCACTGCAGCACTGATGGGTTCTCATTTGCACATCCCACAGTCGGTGAAAGTTAAGTAGAAAATTCCTCTTCGCCGTCAAAGTCATTCAGCCCTGGCTCAGGCTGAGCTGCGCCACATGTGAAAGCGCACTACAGCCCCCGCGGTGTGTTTGTCCCCAGCTCTGTGCCGTGGGATGGCAGGAGAAGGGACGTTGCACCAGGGAGATGCTTTTTCTCCCAGAGCTGGGAATGAATGACAAGAATGTTATTTGCCAGTCCTGCCGCTGTAGGCATCAGGAAATGGTAACCGTGGTCACCATCTTCGTTACCTGCCGAGCTGCTCCCGTGGAAGGAGCTGTACAGGTGTCAGTGGCCATCTTCATGGACACGTGGAGCAGGAAGAAATGGGAGAATGGAATTCCTGCAGCTGTGACTTCATTTTTGCATGACCATGGGAAAAGGCAGGGCCATTTCAGCAGCTTATAGGGGTCTGTTTGGAAGGCCAGATCCCAAAGCACAGTTTTGATGGTCTTTGTGCAGACAGTTTTTACTGGTTTTGCATTACTAACTCCGTATTGGAGAAGATCTGGGAAGACTCCATTCACAGCTCCAGTGTTTCATTTCCCAGGACCTTGAAAAAATGTTTTGATGTGTGAGAGAGTGTCTACTCTGGTTATCACTCAGCTGCAGAGTACAATGAGGCCCAAATCCAGAGGTTAATCTTAGCTTACGCTGTCGTAATCAACTCATTTGTGTGTCTAAATGACAAATGTCTTTGTCTAACAGTCTAAACTGTCTTTGCTCAGTTTTCAGGGCAACACAAGAATGGGCCGCAGGTACACAAATCTTTCAGCAGGGTGGTACTTGGTCTGGAGGCTATGACAGAATCTGAAACCAGATTAGTTTCACATAATATCAGGTTTTCCTACTAGCGTTTTCTATGAGTGCATTTATCAGGGAAGCTGCAAAAAGCTGGAAAGCTGCTCAACAGGAACTTTGAAGCAGAGCTGAGGTTCATTCCTCAATGCCATAGCTGGTACAAGAAATGGATGTCTTTTTGACTCTGTATTTCACATGTATCTCTGCTTTCTCTCATGTGCGAGACCCGGTTGTAATGTAACTTAGAGAAAAGTGCCAGGGACACTATGTACTGCCTAGCAACACCCGCGTGCACTTTCACTGAAATCATTAAGGTATGCGCAAAACTTGCTTATATTACATTTCACAAAATATGTTGATATAGTTAATTCAAGCGCTCAAAAACTAGGATAGTCATGAATCAATGTTGTAGCTTTAATGCAGCCCTCTCCCTTTTTTTTTCTCCTGTACTTGATTCAGTTAAATAATAATTGCATTATTCTGTACTGCTTCATCTGCTGGATGCTCACTGATTAGTCAGGATTTTTTATCCCCTTTTAATATGTGGTTCCAGATATTTTGTACTGCACATTATTCAAATGCTGCCAGAATATAAAAGTTAATTTACTTGTGTACATTTCCATGGTGGTATCACCATCATATCCGAATGTTTCTCAGAATCAGTTCCTTCACCTTTGCATCAATGCTGCAATAGTCAACCATAGTATTAACCCCCTTTTACAGCTAAGTAGAGAAGATAGCTACTCGGCTTCCACGAGACTCCAGTGAGTATTTGCAGACTGGCATTTCTGAAGTGCATGAATTAGTCAGGGACTAAGGGACTAGGGACCGCAGAAGGCTCAGACACCATGCTGATTCCCACACTGCCAAGTGTCAAAGCCCAAAATGTCAAGCCCTTACTAAAAAGATGGGAGGAGGCGAGAACTTCTCAGTGAAATGTGTGTGAGATGATTGTTATTTTTAACAGTATTTCTAAGCTTCACCCAGCTGGGTCAGGGTGTCAGGATCTGAACAGCAACACTTGGAGCTGCCTAATGTGGCCAGAACCTTACACAGACCCTCTGCTCCTCCTCTTGTTTTGCCTCCTTCTGTAGTGGTCTTGTGACCAGAAGAGCCTTAATTAGCTCTTGAACTTCTCCTGAAACAGCAGGTGGAATTTATTCCCATCATTCCTTTATGTGTTCCTTTTACCCTCGGCACGAAGGAAAACATAGTGCTGTCTCAGAGGACACCCAGCTGGTATTACTTGTGGATGATGCCCCATTTATTTTTGTTGCTGATGAAAAGATGCAGGTCAGTGCTAACAAACACGGCTCATGCTCTGCTTTCTGCAAGCCCAGGGAGGAGCTGGTCTGAGTTTCTGGGTGAAATCTCTTTGCGCTGGTCTGACTGGAGTGTATTGCTGCTTGGGTAGCAGCCAGTTACACAGCACATCTGTGAAATCTGGGGGCTGCTTGGTTTGAAGCACTGTCGCTATTAGATCATGTCCAAACTATTTGAGAATGGGAACTGATGGCCATACTTCCAGCAAAGGAATACCTTTTTCAGGAGCTACATGCAATAGCTAGGCTTGTAAATGTCTGGAGGCTATTTAAGAATCTCAGTATGTATGTGACTTTATAAGTCTACACGAATCTCTTAATATCAGAGAGATTTCGGACTTTTCAAATAATGTTAATACTATACTATAGCATGCAAGCTGCATATAAATTAGCTACAATAAATTGTAGAAATTTAAATGTTAAGAAACCTGTTACATCATCTTCTCCTGCCAGCGTCTAAATGTTTCCTATAATGCTTTCTCTTATGTGGTTGCTTACTACCCTTCACGGGAGCATTAGTACACTGATCAAGCATTAGCATTAATCAAAGAGATGTTCAATCCTACTCTGAAGATGTCTAGGTGACACAGGAGCCAAGATGTTGGTAGATATATATGCTTTACTTGTAAAAACATCATTACTTGTAGATCTTACACAGCATCGGGAGAGGAATTTTAAGAAAATAATTTTAAAACAGATGAAATTTAATAGACCTGAGTGAAATGGACTGGTAGCGGTCAAACTGAGCGACATACCTCCCTTAGGCAGTGGAGCTTCTGCTTTCTGGCAACTCTGATGACTGTTTTTTTTTTTTAAAGATCATAATAGATATCTTTTTCCCCCTCTTTTACCTTTATTGCCGCTCGTGGATGAGACAGATTTTCAGAGATTTGAGACTTGCTGACATTGTGATGCTGGAAACAGCGGCAGTATTTTATCAGATTTCCCTCGAAGCCCCAGAACTTACCCTCCCAGCTTCTCAAAGATGTTTCTCAGGCACCTACAGCTTGGCCAATAGAAAAGGGACCATATATATTTTTAACTGAACTGCCACGGATATAATAACGTCTGCAGTAAATTAAATGAGAAAGAAGGGCACCTGTTTTACCCCCTTGCTCGCTACAGGGCAGCGTTTGGAGGGGAGCACAGGCACAGGGGAACATTTACGGGGCTGGAACAAAGACACAGTTGACCCCTGACATCATTTAAAGCTACTTGATGCCAAGGACTTCCTCACTTTTTACGGATATTGAAACAAATAAGTCATGGAAATGATGACTGACCCCAGCCACATGGGAGCAGAGAGATTAGCTGCTAATATGGAAAGTTACCTGGCCAGCGTTGAGATCAGTCGCGAGGGAAGAGGGAGATCAGAGGGAGAGCTGCCGAAATCGTGAGGTAATGTGGCTGCTGGTGAAGACGAGCTGGAGCTCTGGACAACTGGAAGCGAAGGGAAAAAGGTTTTCTCTCTGCTGAAGCCAAAAGTGTACGTCATCACGTGGCTGACTGACAGAGCTGCAGTTTCTAGGATGTGCTTGATAGTATGGGAATAACAAGCATGAGGAGGCTACGGAATTTAGACTGTGATGTGCACGGGAGGAAAAGCAGTAAAATCAAGGACCTGCAGAAGGCTGGAAAGCCTCTGCCCAGTCCTTAGCAAAATGTAAGCAAGAACAAGGAGTTGGGGAACAGGAAAAAGTCCATAGGAGCTTGCTTGCAGGAGAGTTAGAAGAACGGCGGAGCAGCGTGGTGCAGGGACACCTCTGCTGAGAGGGGTACTGCTCAGATGCTCGACTGGGAGAGACCGAGTTAAAGAACAACATCGAGCCACTTAAAAATGGAGAATATATAAAGAAAAAAAAAATCTTTGTAACAACTTGATTGCACGGGCTGATTAGTTAATACCACTCTTTATTTAAATACACATCCCACTGAAACCCAATAGGAAAACACTGATACAGTCTCACTATTTGGTCTGAAACTTCCACTTTCCCTGACCATAAGATTTAAACCCTCACTAAAACTGCTTAAATTGCTTACAAAGCTGAGGTGTGCAGAGCTAAATAAACAACAAACAGAGGACAGGTTTTAAACCAATTTATGGATATTTTGTTGTAAAGCGAGTCCATATCTGACATATGTAGATGTCCTGGTTTCAGCCAGGGTAGAGTTAATTTTCTTCATAGAAGCTAGCGTGAGGCTATGTTTTGGATTTGGGATGAGAAAATGTTGATAAGGTGCTGATGTTTTGAGTTGTTGCTAAGTACTCAAGGACAGTCCAGCTTCTCATGCTGGCCTGCAGCGAGCAGGCTGGGGGTGCACGGGAAGCTGGGAGGGGACACAGCCAGGACAGCTGACCCAAGCTGGCCAAAGAGATATTCCATACCATATAACGTCATGCTCGGTATATAAAGCTGGAACAAAGAAGAAGGAAGGGGTGGAGGGACGTTCGGAGTTATGGCGTCTGTCTTCCCAAGAAACCATTACGCGTGACAGAGCCCTGCTTCCCTGGAGATGGCTGAACACCTGCCTGCCCATGGGGAGTGGTGAACAAATTCCTTGTTTTGCTTTGCTTGCGTGCGCGGCTTTTGCTTTACTTATTAAACTGTCTTTATCTCAAACCATGAGTTTCCTCACTTTTACTCTTCCAATTCTCTCCCCTGTGCCACCGTGGGGGAGTGAGCGAGTGGCTGCGTGGTGCGTAGTTGCTGGCTGGGGCTAAACCACGACAGTAGACTTTAAATTTAACAGATGACCATTGATACAAATTGCCTTGGAAAAGACTGAAATACAGTTGCTAAGAGGACCGGAGCTTTAGAGGTCCATAGAACTGGAAAGGCAATAAAGATTGACAGAAAGAGACAAGGAGAAGTAAGGCTGAAGTCAGTTTTTCACCTTTCACACTTGGGATAATCATGAGGCAATCCTGCTGAAGCTGGCCTGAGAAGAATATTCAATGTGAGAAGATGTTTCTTGCTGAAACAGAGTGAAGGAAACGTGCACGTACTGGTGAAGGGCCGTGGCGCGCAGGCTCACATCCACGATATGAGGAGTTAGCGCGGAGCCGTTCGCGTGGAAGAGCAGAAAACATATTGCGTGGGATAATATACTGCGAGAGGTCATTCCTACACTTGTTATGAATTATTTTAAGACGTAAAGAGACCTTGTCTACATTTCTGGCTGCCTGCTACTCATAGTGGAACTTCTGGTGAAATCAGATATCAGGTTTTTTATAGTCAGATTAAATGGAAGTTGAATTTCCTCTCCAAAATACAATGAAAATTATGATTTTTGTTAGAATTAACCTTTGTCGTGGAATTGCCTGAAAGACAGTGTGTGGATCACTGTGCATGAACTATTTAGGTCCCATAAATTAGATCCATACAGGAAACCTATAAAGAACAGAAGTGGAACTAAGACATTAAAGCTTTACGTCTCTTGTTTGTTTGTTTGTTATTCAGCCCTGATAATTCATGAGGTTTTGGATAATTTTCTTTCTGAACACTGACTTACACGATTGGTATATAATGTATGCATTATGTTAGCTTAAGTTTTTGGTAATTACAGAAATCTGTCACCCTTAAAGCTGCCTTCTGCTTCCGTTCTTGTCTCTGACTTTGGTGGTTGAAATTTCTTTCAGTGTCATAAAATTTAGGGTTGTAAAATTCATATTGTAACTTTAACAGCCACATCTGTTTTAAACATTTTTGTTTTAAGAACTCAATGTGAATTTAATGACAAGGCAATAAAAGTAAAAGTTGAAGGAAATTATCACAGATTTGTAAAGCCATAAGATATGTTTCTGCACTTCTGTGGGCCATCAAATTACAAAGAAACAACCCAATTGCTTTTATTGTAGCAATTCTGCTCTTAAAACATTTTGTAGTTTGATCTATTAGCAAGAATTAACATTTCATTTACATGAGTATTAATAATGACAATTATACCTAGGTGTAGGATATTGTCATGAGCACATAGGCACCCACACCATGTTCAGAAAAAAAATACAGTGCTGCCGCTCTGTTTGACAGTAATAAATGAGAAATTATCACCATATTTTGTGTGCCACCAAAACAATCTACAGAATCAAAAATGTAATGAAAATCACTTTTGCCTTCAGTGTCTTGCTACAGAGCCAACCTTTCCGATGGTGTAAGTCAAGGTGATGTGGCTGTTTATCGCTACTCGGATGCCAGCAGAATCACGGAAGTGCTGAGGGTGGAAAGGATCTCTGGAGATCATCTAGTCCAGGCCCCTGCTCAAAGCAGGGTCAGACTGAGCGGGCCGCGCAAGGCCATGTCAGCTGGGTTTTGAGTACCTCCACAACCTCTCTGCACGACCTGGTCTAGTGTCTGACCACCTTCACCATAAAAAAAAGGTTTTTCATCTGTTTTAACGGAATTTTTTGTTTGATTTTGTGCCCATTGCCTCTTCTTTTGTCACTGGGTACCACTGGTCCATCCATTCAGGACATGGTTTAGGGGACATGGTGGCGCTGGATTAACGGTTGGACTTGATGATCTTGAAGGCCCTTTCCAACCTAGTGATTCTGTGTGATTCTGTGATCTGCCGCCCATCAGATATTTGTACACATTAATAAGGTTCCCCAGGAGGCTTCTCTTCTCCAGGCTGAACAGTCCCAGCCCTCACCCTCTCTTCATATGTCAGATGCTCCAGTCCCTTAATCATCTTTCTTGCCCTTCGCTGGACTCGCTCCAGGATGTCCATGTCACTGTTGTTCTGAGGAGCCCAGAAACCTTTAATAACAGCCCATCAGAAATGGTAAACTTAACCTGATGTTTAGTACCTCTGACACTAGATCTCCTGGTCCTTCTCTGCCTCTCCTCCTGGGCCTTTTCTGTCTGATCTCTGTCTCTGCTGACAAATGGAGACCAAATGGAAAGCTGTAAAAATCTGTCCTACGAATCCTTTAATGTTGCATGTCCTGTTTATCAAATCAGAGTCACATAAACATCTATGTAAATCAATTAGGAGCAAGCAGCCAGCACTCAGGATTGCTTTCAGTATCACTTTCATACCTAAAACCCTTCTAGGCAGACCTGGTTAACCCAGTCAATATGTTACAAGCTGTCTCAGTGCCATCTTTTATATATGTTTGCAAAACTCATTATGGCAGAGGGAAGGACGGGGTTTAAAGAAGAAATTCAATGACTAGAAGCATTTCAGCAGCCTTTACTGCCAAGTCTGATTGCTACCGTGGCCTGACTTCTGGCATCTGGTTGTGGCTCAGTTGTTATGGCTGTCAGTTTGGAGAACTGTCGGTCTTCTACGGTGTTTAATAAAGCCGTTATAAAGACCTCTTTCTTAGATAAGACTTTGCAAAGAAACACAGACTCTATCTCACTGACAACTGTTTCAGATAAAGTGATTTACTAAGTATTTACAAGCGAGCTGCTGCTCCTGGCGTTCAGAGCTCACCGCCGGTGCAACAGTTAAAAAGTTTGTGGAAAACAGGACCACTCAGATTTAAAATTGCTTCGTACGGTAGATCAAAGATAAGAAAAATAGTAGCACTGTGGGATTAAAACGTAATTTGATTCTTAAAGCGGCAACACTGAGCTCAGAGGAGTTTCTGTTACGCCGGTAAGCGATGCCGTAAGTTAGCGTAATACAGGTTTAGCACGCGCAGAACTGTGCTGTTTTCTTGCTCTATCATTTCGAGATTATCACCTTCAATTCATAGGTATGCCATGGAGCGAGTGCATAGGGAATCCATATTTCACCAGTTCTTTTTAATTGCTAAAATTAACTTACGTACAGGCAGGATATGGCTTTCCATTGGCAAATTGACTTACGTTTGTGCAATTTGTCTGTTTTGTCTGCGAAATTCCATGGATTAAGTTAAAAGCATCTGCTGCAAATTTGATCCTAGTAGCCCTGCTTGGGTATATAAAGGTGCTAATAACTTGCCAAAATTTATGGATCCTAATACGGCACTCTCTGACAGACTTCCTGAAGTCTTGAGCTGATAAAAACACTTTCAAAACTGACTTTTTGTATTATAGACTTGACTTCTGTATGATAATTTGTCTCATCTGTGTAAGTTCACTGATGACACACAAAACAGGTAATTACTTTCAATGGAAGAGTGCACCCAATTTGTCAGCTGTGTGCATAGATTCCCGTTTTGCTGGTGTGATAATAATTAAGCACATCTCACACAGGAACTTCACATACTCATAATTTACTTTGTTATTTTTGGAAGATCTGGATTGGTAGACATTAAAAGAGCACAACCTACTTATAATAGAAAATATTATCCCAATCCAACAACAACCTTAGTCTTTATTTTCTGTGAAATCACAGGTCAAAATGTGCACAATAGCGGGTCAGCTGAATTGCAGGAGAAAAATTTAGGACAGTCAACGAAATTTGTGCAAGATACTGGATCTACTCCATTTCTTAAAAAAAATGTCATGAGATCACAGTGGAGACAGTAATTTAGTTACATGACTTGTAGATTTATAATTTTGTCATTCATAATGCAGCAGTGTCGTGTTTCATAAAACTGAGAGTGCATTAAATACTTTTGCCTGATTAATACATTATTCTTTAGTATTTGCCATGAACAAAATAAAAGTAAACTTTTATTATTATTTTATTCATTATTATTACTACAGCAAACTTTCCTTTTTTTTCTGTTATTTTTAGTGTTATTTTCTATCCTCAGAAAGACTGGGATGATACCTGCTGCATTTTAGGGTTGAGAAAGTGAAAATATGAATGCTGTTCTTTGATTTTAATGAAGTCAGGGGCATTCAAAATCATTATTTTTGATTTATTTGGTTGTTGAAGAAATACCCCAAAGGCCACTCTCTCCTTCACTGGCACTCATTTACCTCCTGACTTCAACAGGCTTTATTACAGTTTGAAACTGAGATTGAATTTTTTAAATTTACAACAAAAAATAATCAGTCAGAAAATTGCAAAGAGAAAAGAAAAACTTTGACATTTGTTCCATTTTTACCAGTGGCAGTATGTTTCATGCAGTATTAATGAGAGAAGAATTTGGATCTCAAAATGTAATTTGGTTTCTTATTTCTCTTTTCTCTCACTTCTAGTGAAGAAACAGACTTCCAATACATCTTCGCTTGCTTAATGCTCTTGCTAATTGCCCAGATGGGATTCTGAGAGACCATTAAGTGTCTATTGATTGCAATCAGCTTGCCTATGACAGATGAAGTTGGCTCTGGTAGGTTTTTTCTCTTTTTTTACCCCGTCTGGTGCTATAAACGGAGGTCTTTATGCTCTTGCTGACCGTGACTTTCCTACATTGACTCTCATGCTTTTTTCCAACTTTCCAGGTTACTTTTTGTTATGCAGACAGCCGAGTCTGTCGGATGGCAAGTGCTGTCCTGTGGGATCGGTGCACCCAAGCCTGCGACGAGTTAACTCCTGAGCATCCATGCTGTATGCGTGCTCCTATTTGCTGTTGTTGGGGTTCAACTGCTGAGAAATCGGACGTGTTGAAAATACTGTTTTGTAGAAGCGATGACTGCCTGGGGCTCCGCACCTGTGTGTACCCACGCCCCCGTAACAGGATCCGCGGTCTGTTCCGACGGTCACTTTTTTCCTAGGTAAAAGATGACATTTACTCTCTTTCTTGAGAGTTGTTACCGGTTTTGTGGGTGATGGTGTGCCAGTCCAGTTTGGTTGGTAGCTAATGTGAATTTGAAACCGCTTAGCAAGTCATCCGTGTTTTCCTTGAACAGTGTGTCGCATTGTCACTACCCCCGAGAAAGGGTAAAAGGTCTGCTCAGCCTCCCTCTAGTAGGAAACCCAAATCTCTGGGCAGCGTTTAGTACATCGTCCAACAGCTAAAGAAACTGCTCTGTTAAAAATAGAAGCTGTCTACAAATAAAGAGGAAGAAGGAGCTGGGAAAATGTATGGTTTCAAGAGCATAGGAGGTGGTAGGACTGAGTGGAAAAGAAAAACGGGAAACACTGTGTAGGAAGAACAGATGCAGGGGAAAAAATGAAGAGAAAATTATCCTCTGGAAATGAAAACAAAGGTGGTAACAAAGCTGTCTGGAACAGAAAAGGAAGTCTAGAGTTATAAAATGAGTAAAAATAGGTGTGATAATGGAGGTGGGGAAAAAGGTGGTGGCCTTTGTGCCGCCTTCGGACGGGCTGTACCGGCTCCCTGCGACTGTCACTGGAGGGACTAGAGATCCCGGGACAGGCTCTGCGCAAGCGGAGGGAGGGACTGGAGCCCAGGAGCACATGTGGAAACAAGGCTGCCTGGTCTGCCGGGCGGTAATTGTGGCGTCTGCCCTATAATGACAGGTCAATGAAATCACCGTAACTGGCAAACGTGTCGTGCCGACCCCTCGCGCTCTGACCACTGCCAGTCAACTGGCTGGCGTCAGGTTTTATTGCCTCCCCTGTTCACAACTGTTACTTTTCATTTTGGTCTGTTCAAATCCTAATTTGACGATGCTGAACATGCCTTGTGTAAACCTCGTCCTTTCTGGCTATTTCCTCAGGAGAGGCGACCGCTTGCCCCAGAGCCCCCTTGTTTTTGATGCAGTTGAAAAATTGTTGTAACACATTGAGCTGCGCGGTCAGGTTTCATCCCAGTTCGGGGGCCTGCCCGGGCTCTTGTGAGATGCCTCATTGATTCAAGGCACTTACAGTGACCTGCTGGACTCTGCATAATATAAGGTCTGTCTGTGCCGAGGAAATGTTCCATCTGTGTGCGCCGTCCTGCAAACGGCCCATCCGCGCCGAGGTCAATGCCGGCAGCTCAGCCTGCAAAGCTGCTGCTCGTGGGTCTCGTCGAACAGTGCTTCTCCGGAGCTGTACACGGAGTGGGCACAAATAGACACGCGTGGCTTTATGCAGACGGCATGAAGCACATGTAAATCTCTAGCAGCCAAGGGGCAGGGAGAACTGGAGGCAGATCTGCATTTTTACAGCTGAGTGATTCAAATTTTGCCCTTAACTCCAGGACCGCCCTTGTCTTCACGGTGTCATTAACCTAGGGCTGAATTTGGCCTCCGATGCTTAGCAAAGGAGAGCCCAGGATCTCCCTGCAAGTGTTGGGTTGGAAATACGTTACGTAAAAGTAATGGCCGAAGTTCAGCAAGAATCTGGTGTGGCTGGGTACGCCCCACTTCACACATCAGTCCTGTCCGAGCCACGGCCCCGCTGGCTCCTGACGGAGGGCACGTTTCCCAGCGCCAGACACAAACAGTTCCCTGAGGCCGCTCGAGGCCGCAGCGCAGGGCATGGGCTCTGCCTCCTGCCGCGAGCCAGGCCCGAGGACCCCTCTCCAAAGCGCGGCCGCTGGCATGCCCGGGTGCAGGCGCGAGCAGGAGCGCCGCGCGCGCCTCCTCTGCCATCCCCCGAAGGGCGGGAGCGCGGTTACCATCTGCGCGGCGCAGGGGTGGGTCCCGCGCGAGCTCCCCGCACGGCCCGGCAGAGCTCGCACACTGCCCCGATTGTTCTGCCGCGCCGCGCCGCGCCGGCGCGCAGCTGCGGGGAGACGGCCATCTGCACGAGCAGCGCCGCTGCGGCGGCGTACGGGCAGACCTTAGGCTTAAGTAGCAGCCGTTCGAGAGCTGACATGAACTAATTTATGAGAAATTGCTTTTAGCAGGTGCTAACCTGTCTTGACCACGCATAATAAGATAGTTGCTATTGGGGATCAAACCAAAGAGCCGTAAAACCTGAATATCATTACGCAGTTTGCTGGAGAGCACAGCTGTTGCACTGTCATAATTTCTCTCCACCGAAGACGCACCAACTCCTGCTGAATTCTGGCCAACTAAATGCCAGGAATCGGAGCCACGCCACCGCAGAGTAGCAATTGCCGTTTCAATGTTATACGATTCTATCTACGTGTGCGCGTGTCTGCCTGGCTACCACGTTGCCACATGCTCCTGACGCCTACTGCAAATCTCTGTTCTTTGCTTACCCTCTCCCTTCTGTTTCTCTGCTACAAGTGAGTATTTTTTCCCCTTCAGTCTCACCATATACGTCACTAATGGGACTTTTCAAAACTTTGTCAGTCACCTTCTGTAACAGCCTGAGGAATACTGTAGGGACATCTCTAGTAGCTGGATACAGGATATTGTATTTCTTAGTTTGTCCAGTTGAGTAATTGCTCGGAGTAGCTTTGTGGACTTGCACAACAGTTACTTGGAAGGAAGAGAAAAGCCAGTTGGGGAATCTAAATATTTCTAGGGTGACTTACAGAAGAATCAGGTTAAAATCAACAGGTCAGGGTTTGATTCGAGATCATAAATTAGGTGCCTGGAGAGAATTTGTTGGGTGGAACAATATTGAGCATATTGGATTCATTTGAAAAACCACTGTTTATTGATGCACCATTTTTCACCATTAAAATAGTACGTCGTCCCTGCTTTTTGCATTTAACGCATTTTTAGCTGCAAGATACTGTTGAAGAAAAGGGCGAGAATCAAACCTATTAAACTCTCCCCTTGTTGCCGGTCTCATTCTGGAGAACGCATCCCTGGAGGTGATACTCTTCGGTAGTACTATAGGGCTGGATCAGCGAGCTCACTTCTCACCCTGGAAATCATCTGTCTGCATCAGGTAGCAGCAGGGAGCTGAGCCTGGAGAGGAGCTCCTCTGGGCAGCAGCCTGCACGGCGAGCGGTGAACTCTGCTCGTCAGTCTGGCATCTTTCACTAACACCAAATTTGCTTTAAGGATGAAAAAATGAAACCAGAATGTGGTTGAGAGTGAACATATGTTGGAAGTTCAGCTTAGGTAATACAATAAGCTCTTCAAGAGTGGATTCTCTTTCTTCTCAATGTAAATAAATACTCACGATAGCCCCAGACATATTCATTTTCTCGCTATTCTCCTGCTGCCTAATCGGAGGTGGTGTCCTGTGCATTATTGACGTGGGCTCATTTGTGAGACTGTGCTCTTGTCCATATGTGCAAGTCACTTAATAAGATGAGAAGCAATGTGTAAAATAACAAGAGTGTTGATGTAAAGTTCTCAGATGGCCAGCACTGGGATTAATAGTTAATGGCCTATTGACAGAGAATATTTATTGATGAGCAACACAGGGTTCCAGTGACACCAATACAAGGTTGTTTTGGAAGGCTGCATCCTTTTTAAAAAAAAACTAAAATCATCATTTAATTGGTAAAGGTGTGGTTTATTGGTGCGTGTTACAGATTCTCTTACTATGGTTGTGGGGAAGCGTTCACTTTGAAAGGAACAATTTGTGGTGAAGACAGACCCTCTAAAATCACAGTAGATTTTTTGAAAGGCCTGAAGAGATTGTTACAGCTAACAACTCTTTCAGAAATGCTTGAAAAGATAATTAAGAGGATAATCAAATTTTGTGCTTTGGGCTATAAATTGATCAAAAAAATCTTTCCCATGCACAGCTGTCTAGTTAAGTATTCAAAATGCAAATGCATGTGAGTGCGTGTGGTTTTCCCATCCTTGGAAGCATTGGTAAGTGGGAGTGGACCAACACCATCCCCACCCCGTGTCACCGGGGACGGGAGCAGCCCTGGGCTAACGGAGGCGGCGGTCAGGTGGAGCAGCACCAGGCTGTGCTAAGGCTGTGCCGGTTGTTCAGAGGAGGAGGAGGGATTACCTCTGCCCAAGGTTCCTCCTGGTCGGTCGGTGTCAGGACGCTGGGGACACGTGGTGACCCAAGGCGTGTGCCGTGGGTCTGTTTCTCTTTTGGAACAGACCTTAAGACATTGTGATAAACCAGTGGTGCTTCAGTGTGCCCACATTTGGGTATGGACTAAACGTGGCTTTGCTCAGGAAGAGAAAACAAAAAACTCTGTACCGCCACAGGACAGGGTCAGTTCAGGATCAGACGTGCTGCGCTGCTGCCGGCGTCACCACGCCGAGCTGCGCTCCCGGGGCAGCCGTGGAGCCGGGGGCTTCACCTGCTCCAGACCTCGCAGCTCTCCTGAGCACCAGCACACCGGGAGTGCCGAGGACACCGCCTGAGCTTGACCCTCCACTCCCAAACTGGAGACTAAACTAATTATGTTTTTATGGTAATTGAGCAGACTTAATGAAACAAGCTGGAGCAAATGGGTGAAGTTTGAGAGTAACTCTTCCAAGGTCAACAATTCTTTGGGGAAACTGTGCCCCTAGACTCAGTTTTTAATGGCAGTGTTCTTCACACAAATCTTCACGGAAAAATGCTCCCAGGATAAGTAGTCAGCGGAGTTACTGACTCCAGAACTACCTCGGTGTAACTAAGGGAGCTTGGTCTGTGTAAGGACTTAGGGCTCTGCAGACTGCAGAGGGCTGATAGTGAAGGGGACGGAAAACCTCCGTGAACAGTCAGCTCCTTCCCCGAATTACTCTGTGGGTGACGGTGAGGACTGAAGCAACGTGTACTTGGTAGTCCCTTCCTGATCACTTCAGTTGGTACAAAGTCATGATCTTTACAGCTCACATATGGTGTTTCCTGACCGATTCCTACAGGTTATATGTGCTGTTGTTTTAAGGAGAACAAAAATGAAAAAGACAGTGGAATAAGATAAACTTGTTCACTGCGGTTGGAAGAGTGTGCCGGCACACTGACACGGGCAGGAGTGCCGGTATTGATATATACCTGCACGGATGTAGAAGCAAATATAACCTTATAGACGTAGATGCGCAAGTGCTAACAGAAACACACCTGCACATCCACAGGTTTTATAAATCTGCAAACGCATATACATACACCTACGTGCCAATCCGTATAAATCTGTGATAAATGCGCGTTCTTGCTCGCCGGCAGAAAGGCAGGTACCCGTGCTCCGGGACATGCGTGCCCAGACTCGTGCGCAGATGCCACCTGTAATTTCGGAGCAGCTGACCCATGCACACGCGCATCCGTCGTGGGCAAAATAGGTATCGAGGAACTGACCTCGACGTCCGAGCGAGTGAATTGAAACTCAGATGCAGCAAGGCTGGGGCTTTTAATGAAGTGAATGAGAAATGAAAAAAGAGAGATTGGAATTGCCTGGTGCTGTGATACATAATTGATGAGACTCCAAGCAGGGCTTCAGTGTCTAATAAATTATTAAACACTGACTCATTAGGGAAAGATTTCATTATAGGATAATTTAATTAAACGACAGGCAAAAAGAGGAAAGAGCTTTAAGGGACTGACTCCTTCTGGTTTTTCTACTGCGACACTGGTGATTTAAAGAGACAGGAGCCAAGGAATGATCCTGGGGGTGGGAAAGTTCTTTACTGTGGACGAGAGGACTGGTTCTCAGTTTCCTTGATGCTTACATTTTCATTTACCTGTTGCTAAGTGGATGCGGGCTTTTGTTGTTCTGGCTTAAAGGCATTTTGCAGGCACTTTTCCCTGGTGTGAAAGGCTGCCCTCATTGCAGGGCAGCTGAGACCTGGCCCTGGCAATCCCATCTCAACTGGTGACAGAAATGGTGTTAATGGTTGTCCCCGGAGGGTGCAGGGCTGGAGCTGCCACCAAGGCCAGGCTTCTCTCCCAGGGGTGCCGGTGGGGCCAGGACTGGGGTGACCCTGCTTGGTCCCTCACCGGCCCCTGCCAACTCCCCTGCTCCAGGGGGTGGGACGGCACAAGAAGGGGTCCAATCTCAATTTTCAGTCTTGGGCTGAGCCAGATCTCCATCCTAAGCAGGGCAGAGGGTTCGGGTGCCACCACCAGTGCCATAGGCTGCCTTTGGCTGACGTCTGTTACCTGCCCAGGGCACCTACCTGTTGTCTTTCAGAGGAAATAAAGTCCCTCAATGTCACTGTACATGTTATATATGGAAGGAAGCGTACAAGACAAAGACCACTCGTTGTGTAGGTCACAGGTGGATGGTGTCACCAGCCCAGGGAACAGGAGCAGGAGGAGCCAGGTCAACACTCCTCAGCAGCTCAGATGTGTTTGGATCCAAAGGCCTTTTTTTTTTTTTTTTTGTTCTCCATTTAAAGAGAATGAAGATACCATCTAGATCCCTGAAGGCAGATTGAAGGGGTACTGAGTTCTCTGGTGAGCGTCTGGCAGCAGCGAGAGGGCTCTCGAGGCAGGGCCAGGGTGCACAGCCACAGCTGCCTCAGGTTCCCGTGTTGCCTGGCCCATGCGGAGGGGAGAGCTCCCAAAAATCGCCCTGCGGGCACTGTGAAGAGCAGAGGCAGGGAAAAGAGACCAAGTGCTTGACATCTTCCCATGCTTTGGAAGGGAGATATGTTTTCATTTGACATTTTCATCAGCAGGACAGAAATTTGTACAAAGAGTGACTTTTTTTTCCTCTTTTCCTACAGGGTATTTTTTTCACCCAGATGTATTTATTGCTCCATCTTGGGGAGGTAAGGACATTGGAAAGGGCAGTTGGGAGGAAGGAGACAGGGTGGTCAGGTCAGAGAGTGCCATGGGACAGCAGCAACCGTGAGCTGCGCAACCCGGAGGGATTTCCTTCTGCATCGGCGTTTCATCTCTGTTCTGGTGAAGGTTGGTGAACCTTGCTAAGTTCTTTTCCCCCTCTTTGCTCAAACAGTGTCTGAAACAGGCATATCTACAAACTTGTTGGGTTATTTGATTGCTTTGCTCGGGACTGTGAGCGGGATGGTTGCCCAGCTGCTGTCTCTGCACAAGGAGGTTTTCAGGATGGAACAGACAAGGTCAGGTGCATCCAAACTGATAAATAAAACAAGAACTTGCAAAATGACAGGCATAGCAGAAGCAGAAAATCCTCATTTCTAAGCAGCTACATTCAGTATCTGTTTTACTTTGGAAAGATGCATGCAGCTGTCTAACATTTGCTCAAGCCTTCAATTTTGGGCCCCGTTTCAATTCCTTCAGGCTTTTCTAGAACCACAGTATATCTGCAAAGTAGGCTAAATTAAGACTGAGTTTTGCAAAAACTGTGAAGTTATTGCAAAACCAGTAATACCTCATTTTATTAATCTTTTTTTACACGATGCAGAGGTAAACAACACATGAAAGTGATCTTTGACTGAAGGAATCTGTTCACCTCCTCACAGGGAGAGCAAGAATGAATGTGAAGGTGATGAAGGCAACATGGGGCTGTATTAATAAAAGTGCCACCAACATGGTTGGAGAAAATGGTGATTCCCCTCTGCTCCACACTTATGTGACCCCTCTTGGAGTTAAATGCTGGTTCTGGGCTCCCCAGTTCAAGATACTAATAAACTGGAGGGAGTCCAGTGAAGCGACACTAAGATGATCAGGGGGCTGGAGCAAGCAGCTGCAAAAGGCTAATGGGTATCTTAATTGCTTCTAATTGCCAGGCTTTTCATAGGGATTGTAACAGGTAATTTTATCCCTCTGAGGATATTTCTGGCAATCAGATTGTAATAAAATGCTCAGCTAGATGTTGTTCTTAAGTGTATAATAAGTGGGAAAAAATACCTTTGTCTTATAATGAGAAGAGAGTTCTTCATAGATATGAAATTGTACTTAACTGCAGTCATTTGTGAGCAGACTGCCCACAGGTCTTCCCTATAAATGCTGATCTTTTGGGGTGCTTGTTTACTCGTTGTGGCAGAAAAACAGGAAATGGCTGGGATGTTATGCTGGAATGCATCCCTGTGGTGAGTGTGGTCAAAAATTTGGGAAGTCCCCCAGAAATGCCAACTTTTTTATTATCATTCAGAAAAGAGAGCCAAGGGGAAAAAAAAGCCTGTCAGACAAAGGAGGAATCTGACAACATCTGTCTCTTTAAAATCACCTATAATTGCCTGAGAGAAAGGAAACCAGTCCAAAAAGTACTTATGTATACTGTGAGAAGAGATTATTCTGTCTGAGACTGTGTCAGCTTTGGTTCAGAGCCTCATTAGATCCTGGCACAAAGCTGTGAGTATGCATGAAAGAAAAAGACTTGGGAAAGGTCTTTTCTGCAGAGAAAGCCAAAACCAGGCTATTTCATCTAAAAAAAATGCAAGAGATGATAGAAAGTATGAGTTCTTGGCTGTCTGGTCAAGCTTTTTCAGGTTAGCATGGAAGCTGCTGCTCTGCTTAGATGGGGAGGCTCTGGAAGTCTTGTGGCAGCCAGAAAGTCCATCAGATGTAATTGCTGGCTGGGCAGGATAAAGAAGTTCTGCAGTCATACCCAGACCTGTCTCAGTGGTCAAAATTAAGAAACCTACTCTGGTAAGTCCCTTTAACTGGTGACCTGGGAAATGGAGCTGGGATGCTTCAATTCAACAGATAAGCAAGTGAAAAAGGAGAAAGTCAGTGGAACAGATAGAGTAGATCACAAAATTAACCGCAATTAACATTTTCCAAGTTGTACTCTCGAACTGTCTTGCAGCAGCCTGATGCATGCTCATTGCTTCTGTTAGTTGCGGGTGTAGTTCATTTGTGAACTTGCAGAGTTGGGCACTAGGTGGTTGGCACAGGACCAGCCTCCTTAGTCTCGGAAGAGCACAATCTTTAGCGTTATATTTTCTTCTTAAGCTCCCCCTAAACGAATTCAAAACTCCCTTTCTGCAAATATTCTTTGACAAATCTTAGCGTGTGAAGTAGAGAAGTTTCTTCCCCTTCCCTTATAAAAACTTTCACTTTGAGAATTTCTTGCTACTGTGCACAAAATGTCTGTGATAAGAATGCAGATAGATGCTATGGTCACATCTTCCTTCCTCTGGCTGACAGTGAGCATCAACTATTTCGTTTCAGCAAGGATGGCACATGCTTACATTCCTATTGACATCGGAAGGATTACTTTTCTGATTATTCCTATTTACTCTCAAGGACAATTTTAGAAAGAGGACAGTCAATGAAGCTGAAGAAATCTGTCTTAATGCAAATTAATATTTTTGCAAGACTGCCCAAATGCAGTGCTCGCTCTGTTCTAAGAATTCAGTTGTGAAGAACTCCTGAAATCTCCCAGTTTTATGCTGTGAGTTTTGAACTGCCAAAGATTTAGAAGTCTGGCTTGGTTTGCACAGATGCTCAGAAGATGATGCTCTCTTTGGTCTGCAGAGGGAGCAGACAATTTTCTAAGGAAAAGTGTTTCTAAGGAGAGTTTCAAGAAAATCTGAAATCATATGTGGATTGACTGCCAGCTGATGGATCAGGCTTTTCCTGTGGGATGAGGAAGAAAAGAGGTATGAAATGGTTAAAGGGGGAAAGAGCTAAGGAGAAATACTTCTTCCCCCATGTTACTCAGGTTTTGCATACACTCACTTTTGGCTGTACATGCACAAGACCAAGATTTTTCTCTCATTTATCCCAGAATAAGTCTGGAGTGACTCTACCAGTGTTCACAGGTACCTTCTTGTCTCTAAACCAGTCTCTCCTTGCTTTTTTGATCTTCTCAGCTGAGGCCATCCTTGCAAGGCTTTGTACCACAGCTCAGTTAGGTCTTGAGCTACCGCTTCTGCAACTTCTACTCGCGGAAGAGCCAACGTTCATCCTGACATTCCTTCCTAGGGCTCATCACTGCAGCGATGTTGGCATCACAGCTAGCAGACTACATTTTTCCTGGCCACGCTGATGATGGGGGATTACTGCAGCAGAGCTGGACTTGGCACAGGCCTCCAGAGCCAGGCTGGCAGGACCACTGCGGTCGCAGGCGGCCCTGGCAAGGGAGGTGGCACAGCTTCCAGGTCCACTAACCCCTCCTACCCTGTCACTGATCTGGGACTTGCACAAAGAAGGTTGTTTGGGAATCCTGTTGCCTGATGAAACTTCTTTCAGGTATAAATGTCCTTCTCAGCCTTGTGTTAGCTGGCATATTTCTATGACATATCCATCATGAGGATATTTCTCGATGCTTAATGGAAAAAAAGTAGAAAAGAGATATATCTAATGGAACGGGTCATTTTAAGAGCTTTAGTTATCCATGCCCAGTTCCTGGCACTCCTACAGTTTCATGGGGTGTTCTTTAGAAACCATGTAACCTCCTGCCTCAGTTTCTCCAAATATAAAACATAGAAGTCTCACAGACGTGCTGTGGAACTTACTGGTTGTCTAAAACTTACCTAGAAATGAAAAGACTATCCTTGGAAGCCGTGGCATCTCTTGAGTCAAAGGTCTCAAACTGCTCTGCAGGCATTGCACAGCTCCAAAGCCTGGAAGTCAGGCAAACAAGATTGCGCCAAGTGGTGCGAGGGTGGGACAGACAGACATCCATCTCCACAGTACTGTCGTCTGAACTAGACGTTACATATTGGGGGCATGTTATTGGCATGACTGTAGCCCTGGGGCGGGAAGGGTGGTGGGCTGGTAGGGCCCGTCTGTGTGCTCTGGGGAACAGCCCAGAGCCTCATCCTCTGGCTCCAGCAGCCTCACCAGCAAAGCTCTTTTGACTCAGTGAGACATGACCACAGCAAGGTGTGGAGGTGCTTGTTGTTGATGTTCTTCCCCAGAGCCAGCTGCCCCTGCACTGAGGTTTGATAAATAGATTCTGCAAAGCCTTCAGAAACTTTTTGGGTGGAAGTTGTGGTGGCAGAGTAGTCTTTAACGTTATTATTCTTCTTTGTTATTGTAATGATTGCTTTGAAAGATTTGACTTGCTGTTTTTCAAAGAGATTTTCTACCTGATATGCAGAAAGCCACCCCGAGGGGGAGGAAGAACCCTCTCCAGTGAAAGGTTCCCAGTTACAGCCCAGAGCAGGGACAAGCCCCTCTTTTATTTTGCTGGTCTACCTGCTTTACGGGCTGATGACTCAAAAGGATCTAAAACCTCTCTGTCTCTCCCTTTCAGAGGTGAAACATTGGGCTTGTTCTCTTGCTGTGACCTCCAGGAAGTTTGGCACATTCCTTAAGTAAGATTGACCCCAAGTTCCTTTTTCTGATGTTTTTGGATTAAGCCAGACTTGGCATTCACATGGGCTGTGATATAGTCAGCATTCCCCAACTGTGATAGTTTGTCATGGGTCAGCACAACTGAAAGTCTGTTCAGCAGAAGGTCGCGGTGCTGCAGCGGGGCTTCCTGCAGATCAGTACCGAAATGTGTTAAAGCAAGAGGAGGGGAGCGTGTCTGGGGAGGCTGAAACCCTGTGGCTGCCACAGATCAGCCCTGATGTGCTGAGATACTCGCGCGTACTCAGAAGTGCATTAAAAGCTGGTTTATGAACAGAATATCTCTTGGGTATTTCAGGCTGCCTCACAGCCTGCGCAACTCCCCCGTTGTCCCACGCTGGACTGGGCCGTGTGTTTCTGTGGCGCAGGCTGATGCGTCCAGCGGCGTTGAGGCCAGTTAGACACATCTTCCATTGGCCACCTCAGTTCTTCTCAAAATGCCAGCCAGAGCTTCACTGGCAACGGAAACCAGAGCGAGCTGGAGGTCTGGGAACACATGCAGCCCGCAGTACAGCAGGAGGCACTGCTGTCTCGCTGAGGGAAGACCTGAGGTCTCAGATCTCATCTCTTTATGGATGAACGAGGTATATGATGTGTAAGGCTCCAAGGAATGTATTTGTGGCACTATACCAGAGTCAGATAGTGAGCTTATATCCATGGCTCTTAAAGGTTCCTTGGAGAGTGCTTGATTCTGCTTAGATACATGTAAATCTAATGTCATAGCGTTGATAACTTCTCAGCATCCTGCACTCCAGCTGACATTGACTATGATTTCGACAGGTTATTGCTGAATGTCATTGTATCTACGAGTACTTTTTTTTCTTTTCCCTTTTTACAGTTGCTTAAGAAGGCTGCAAGAGTATTCTGGGTTTAATTTATTTTCTGTCCGTTGATGCTTCTAAGTTAAAAAACACAAAACAATTGCAGGAACAGGCCTTTATAGCATGATGGTTAGACTTGGGAATAGGTTATTTTTTTATTTAGAGTACTTGGAGTCCTTACATCTTATCTGAGCAGTGAGGAGTGCTGGATCGTTAATAAAGAAATTCTTTCTTCATTCATCACTGGAATTACTGCTATTTTGAAAATACAAAATTCAAAGTTTGGAAATTCTGAGTAAAAGTCTGATTTATTATATAGTTTAATTCCCCCTTCAGTGTTGTTTCTTCTTCCTGAACCCTTCCAGCACCTCGCACCCCAAAAGCACCTCCAAAGTAGATATACTAGTGTTGGTGACCACCGAGTTATGTGGATCTACTCTGGTCAGCACTGGCTTGCAGAAGGTGAAGCACTCCAAGAGCTCATTTATTATAGTGTTTTAAGTGTGGTTACCACAGATGGAAAATATTGAGTCTCTGGCATGGATACAGCAGCCTAATCTTGTCCCTGAGAAACATCAAAAGCTCTGAACAGACACTGAGGAGATGAGAACTGAGTTACCTTTTTTTATAGACGTTCTGAGGCTGTGGGCAGAGCTGACCGTAAGTAAAGTATAAGCTCTGCGTTGGATGGCTGGAAGGATTTGTGCATTTAAATGCAGGGTTTGGGCATTTAAACACGGGATTAAGAGCAACCTTAAGCACCCACTTGCTGTGACCTACATTAGAATTATCAATTTCTGGGAGACTGTGCCCTTCCAGGAGCCCTTCCTTTACAAGCATCCTAGTGGCATCATCAGTAGCTTTCTTGCTGTGGCTTGCTGCATCTTAACCATAGCAAAGTGCCTTTTGTGAGTTTCTTCAGAGCTTTGCTTTTTTTTTTTTTTTAAATAAATTGCCAGGATAGGCAAGGTTTCATTTAAAACAAACAAACAAAAAACCCCAAAAAACAGGGCAAAAGAAGGAGTGGAAGCAGTGGAGTGAGGTGAGAAGAAAGCTCTAAAACTACAGAGACCTTTCAGTTACTTTAACTGTCCTAAGAGGCATTACAAATAACTGTCACAAGCCCAGTTTCTCACTCTTCATTAGGTATTCCAATCCAGCTGTATGTGTTGATGGCGATTCTCTGGATGAGCAAAACTTCACCGTTTGTAGTACTTGAGAAAGTCAGTGAAGGACTAAATGTGGAGCTGAGGTTGGTAGACAGAGTACAGACCATAGCCAAGAAAGCTACATTTCTGGCTCCAAATAATATTTTCCAACCCCCTCCGTAGTCCAAGACTTACCAGATCCCCATTTAAGTTCTTAAATTATTGTATGTAACACCTGAAATCAAATGTAGGCATGACTTTGTCTTTAAGGACGGAGTCAGGTTTAAAATTATGGCACCTAAGAGCCAAGGGAAATTTTCTAGGTGCTAAATTTGGCTCCGGAGCTGCCATTTCCCAGCACAGTAGAATAGTTCACCCCAATCCAAGAGGTCACAGCAAAACATGAATGAAGGTGTTAATGTAAAACCCCAAATCCACAAACCTCTTGATTTATGGAGCTGACTTTGCTTTCTAGGAACGAAGAACAATATTCATTAGAGATGAGGATGGAAAAGTAGCTTTCATGTTTTTCATGTCACAAGGCTTAGATGAGCCATTTGTTCTTGCCACTGATAGTTCAGGACACCGCAGATGGGCCATGGTGGTTCATGGAGCCTCCATGGGTTGTGGCCCTGGCAGGACTGAAGGGGCTCTACCAGCCAGGGAGCAAGGAGAAAGAGGGAGTAATGAGACTGTGAATATGTATATATGCTAATAGAGGCACATGGGCCTCTATGGAGTAAAAATAAATGGCATAAAATCCTGTCGTCGTTGACCCCCAGGACTAAACTGCTCCTGTTCTCAGCCTCCTCCTCCACTGCTGAGAAACGTTTGCAGCTGCGGCAGGGCAGGTGTACCTGCAGTTACTGGGATCTCCAGCTTGTGAAAAACCTCAGACATGAACTTACTGGAAGGGAAGGGTCGGTGCAGGGGTAAGGAGGGACAGTTAATGTCACAGCTCCTCTGCTCCCCATCAGCATCACTCCTGTGCTGGGTGCTTTATGTTACAGGATGGGAAGAAGTTGTACCGCTCCAAGGTCTCTCCCCATCATTCCTCTTAAAACCGTTGCAGTCGCTACCCCTGAAGGCCTTTACGCACTGAAAGGCTCTGCTGATCCTGAAGTAAGACAGAGAAGTGGGAAAACACAGAGGAGAAAGACTGCATTTGAATCATGGCAGAGTAGGACAACAGGATATTTAAGCACGCCTGCTATTGCATAGGGGTGAGTCCTTCTGCATCTCCCTGGATGGCACCAGGATGCTGTGGAGCTGCTGTAACTCTGCAAACTCCCAAGGCTCTGACCTCAGCAGCAATGAAAAAAAGTGACAGAAAGAGTTTTCCTCCAACAGATCCTCCTCTGCCCTTGGTATCCGTAAGCTACAGTGGGTGACCGCAGTGTGAAGGTAAACCTTGCCTTGACACAGAGAGTGATGAATAGTTTCTATCCTGAAATCCAATCTCTGAAATTGATTGCACCATCACGGTAAATCCATTACTGGAACAACCCATTTTACCAATACCACATTTCAATAATTTATTTTAGAATAAAAGGCTTTTTAAAGTATCAGATGAAATTAAGACCAGTTCTTTGATATCTGTAAATACTGGAAGACCTGCTTCAGATGAAAGTGTCATAGATACTTCCTGAAAGCAAAATTATATTCGATATAGATAACATGTTAGAGAAGGGGAAGGGGAGGAATCTCATTAAACGTATGCATCTTCCTGTTTGGGGATGGCCAGTTCTGTGGTCTTTATGTAGGCAGAATTGTTTAATTGCTTATATTTTGAAAATCTGCAGAGTAGTACTTAATAAATGTAGAGACCAACAGTTCTGTGAGTCATGTCCCTGCATCAAAGTTCAGCCGGGCCAGCATGCTTTTATTCAGAACTAATTAGTTGGCAGATAAAAGCACCCAAAGCGGATCAGGCCATAAGTCCATCTAGCCTTGCACCCTGTCTCGCACCCACCCAAGGGCTGGTAGCGGGTAAATGTAAGACAACAGGAGCAACCTCATGTGTCCCATCACAGCACCTGGCAAGCTAAGCTGAAGGGACTTCTACTGCGGTGCTTGGTACCCCTTGGTGGACTTCTTTATTGCTTTTACATATAGTACTGTGTGGAAATCAGAGCATGAAATAAGTGTTAAGTCACAAGGAAGACACGTTGTTCGCGGTAGTTAGCAAGGATAACTATCAATGATTCCTAATTCTTGTTAAGGTTTTGAGTTTGTAGTTATCTATAGACCTGTTTTTTTAGCTCTAGTGTTACTCACGGGTAGCTCATAGTATTTTGTGTATTTCTCCTAAAGCATCATCTACAGACCCACTAGACTTGGCACGGTTCAGAAGCCGCTTTCTGATCCTACATGCGTGTGTGTCTGTTAGTTGAGCTGGATAGAGTACCAACCCATCCCACAAGAGTGTTGAACAGCACCGTGTGAGCCCACGCATCAGAGACAGAAAGGCTGGACAGTCCATTTTGACTGTAAGTGCAGACTGTCTCTGGTGGTGTCTTCCAGGATTCTGTGCTTTTGGGGAGACTGTCCTTTTTTCACAATTGGTCTCTGGTTATGACGTGACGCGATAACCGAATGTTGCGTTTGTAGCCATGGCTATTCCCCCGCACTATGGCCGGGCTCCGTATCGCATCCCCGCTTCGGGCAGAGCCGCGCTGACCTGTTGTAGAGCAGCCAGTGCTGGTTTTAAGGCTGTTGGAGGTTTCTGTGTTCACTGCATGATGCTCTGCAGCTATCGGAGCACTGAGTAATGGGATCTGGGTTTAGGAAGGTGAAAGAAGGGAGAATGCCAAGCAGGGGTATATCCCATATTTAATAAACATGTAACATTTTATCCTCCATCTTCTGCCTGTTTACAATACAAATAAAATGAGCTGCCCTTGGTGTGACATTCCTTGCATTTTTACATCAGCTTAACCCTGGAAAAACTTAATCCTGGTTTAATGGTCTTTTAATAGAAGTGGTCAGTAGTTTGGTAAATGTTTAAGTGACAGGTTGACAGACGTGGAGTTAACACTTTAATCCTGGCTGCAGGCCAAATGGCTACCAAGCTGTTTTTTCTTTAAACCTGAATGTGGGGCATTTATTTCCAGCTCAGCCTCAGGTTAGAAGTGGTGGCTTAGGCAGCAAAGTTTGCTCTGAATGTTTGCAGGAGGAAAATGTCTGTTGCCCTGGGTTATCGAGAGGTGCCTTCGGGTGGTGTGAAGCATGTCCATCCCAAACCTTTGACAGACAACTTCCTTTTCCGGTGCAGAATGCGATAACGTTATTACAGATGAGTCTGAACACTGTAGAAAGGTTGCCTTTCTCTTAAATCCTATAGACTTTCTCTGTACGTGATTGCTATCTTATCAAAAATTCCAGAAGCAAAGTATTAGATGGAAATTTCTCAGAATACGCAGGTACTTATAAATGTTGTAAATAACAGTGCCTCTGCGCACCGGGCATCTTAGATGAATTTCTAACACAATCAAGCACGGGTTTAGAACTCGGCTTTTGTGGCAAATCTGGGCCACAGAGCTGATGCCCTCGTAATGCAGATGTGTTCACCGCCCCGGGTCACGCTGCCTCCTGAGCCAGCTCCTTCCCCATCTCTGGCCGCGCGCGCCGGCGCCTATCCGCACGCCTCCCTTCCCGGCCGCGCCGGCGCGCGAAGAGCGCGGCACCGCTCGCGTGGCGAAGGGCCGGCGCGAAACCAGAGCTAAAGGCAGAGGCTGGTGCCTCGGGCTGCCTGGGAACCCCGCGCGGCTCTCGGAAGAGCGCGCAACACGCTGGGGTCCTCGGAGCCTCAGATACGCCGTCCTTTGATTTAATGCATTTCTTATGTCAGTAGATCTCTGAAAAGGACTGAAGTAATTTCTTTTATGTTCCAGACCATATTTTGCCTGGGTCGATATGTTAAACAGTAAGTTTTAATTTTGTGGGAACAGTCTGTCTTCCTTTATGGAGGAGGGGTTTAGCAGATCCATTACTTGCTACCAGCTTACATGGGGAGCAGTGAGTTAGTATGAACGGACAGCTTGAGTATATTTCGACTAGTAGAAGAAACTTTATATTTTTAAAATTTACACATCGTATTTTTAGCTATGCTTTATTTTCCCCTTCATTTTGGAATTTACCCTGCTAAGATTTTTGTTATGTGTTCAGCGTGTGTGTGTATGTTTGAACATATGTCTGTATCTGAAGTATATTCAGTTTGGAATGACCTATTCACAGTGGGATAGAGTAGAAAAAAGTCTCTCCCAGTGATTGACAGTTGCACTCAGACCGTGGGGATTATGGGGGATCAGCGAGGATTATCTCATTTACTTTCATTAACCCTTGAGTTTACTTTGCCAGTTTTCTTCCACATGCCACTCAACTGAATGTTAACAGTTTCTTTTAAAAGTCAACTTTGCTGCCACAGTCAAAGGCTCGTTTTTAAAGATATGTTTTAGTGCTCTAAAGTCGTTAGTGATAGAGATCTTTCATGTTAAATATCAGTAAGCATTGATGCTCTGCACTGCTATAAAAAACCTGTTTCAGAATTTATCCATTTTATCTAATTAATTCAGCTCGGTTGAAACAGAAATTTAACTCCTATGGGCGTTTTCTTCCTAACATCCCACAACTTCTTTGTAGGAGCATTTGAGAGAAAATTGAACAGCAAATTTAATTCTCTTCCCCTATGGTGAAAAGTTCAATACCCGTTTACTTAAATTTGGTGCTTTCACACATTATACACTGTAAAAAATTCCTGTCGGTCTTCAAGCTACACATCTAATTCCTGCTGGTGCGAGATACCAGCCTGAGACCTTCGGGAGCCCAAAACCTAAAAAACAGGTAGAGGAGATGGT
This sequence comes from Phaethon aethereus, assembly GCF_964289735.1. Classification (NCBI taxonomy): domain Eukaryota; kingdom Metazoa; phylum Chordata; class Aves; order Phaethontiformes; family Phaethontidae; genus Phaethon; species Phaethon aethereus. The sequence continues at coordinate 10,596,656 of NC_138592.1, forward strand.
CTCTGGAGGAGCCTGCTTTGCCCTCAGCCTTTTTGTGAGGTTCTTAAGAGGTGCCACTTTGTACAGGCAAGATGGTAGTTTTATGTATATTGATTATATATCCAGCATCCACAGGAGAGAAATCCTCCCTTGTATCACCATTGCCAAAACCAGGTCAACTTCTGGCAGTTTTAAAAGCACGGAATGAGAAGTTTGGTGAAGGAGCTGGTTTTGCATTCAAGACATTTTGGCAGGAAATAGTCCTTCACTCAGGCTTGAAGGAGGAAGATTTATCAAAATTTTTCTGATTCCAAATGTATGGTGTATGAATAACCTCCCACTTCTTTTCCATCCCTTCTCTCCCAAGGCCAAGAACAAAATAAAGACGATACATGAAATGTGAAACCTTCTGGTATCCTGGAAGAAATGAGTCTCTTTGCTGATGATTGTGCAGCACAGTTGCGTATGTGACGGCATATTACATGTGTAATACTAATAACAAAACATGGAGAGAAAGCTACTTAATCCCACTTTCGCTCCCATGTGACTCTTCTAGGGGAACCTCCAGTTTTCGGATATGTGGAACTAAATGCAGAATGGATATGTATAACCATGGAGGCTGAGCTCAGCTCAGAATCCCCTGGATTAAAGGCTGGATATAGTTTTCATTGTTCATGCTTTGCACAACTGTCTACTGTATTTCAAATCCTGTGTTATCCACTTGCAGGTCATGAGTGAAAGATATGGCTGGATGTGTCCAGACAGATGCTCCACTGTGTGCTGCTCCACTGAAAAAAGGACTTTGACACTTGAGGGTCAGGTTATAGTTTTTTGTTTTTTGTTTTTTTTTTAAAACACTAAAAAATCAGTTATATATAAGTGAGCAGATGTTCAACATTAGATTTTGGTGTGCAAGTTTACATAGTTCTAAAATGCTCTTATATGCATGTAAGAACTTTTATATGACCATGTCAGGGATGTTAAGGGAAATATGTATTAAAATTCATGTTAGTAAGTTATTTGATAAAATTACAGATAAAGCTAATTAAAGATAAAATTAATATTACTGACTAATCTAAAATGGTAAGGAATAAGAACAGTAATTTTTTGTAACAATCTTATTAACTAACTTTTTAGGAAGGTCTTTCAGAGAACTTCCTTCTATGTGCTCAGCACGTGACTAGGCCCCCAAGAATGGATTCTGAATAGCAATTCTTAATGCCACGGAAGTTACTGAAGCCAATGAGATATCTTTGCTTGAAGTTAAACAACGTAAGGAAATGCGTGCAGAGTCATGGCACTGGGAAGTATTCTGGTGAAACAGAGAAGATCCTTCCAGGCACATACGTCCCTCTGTAGTATTACGTGGAATTCTTTCTAAAATGTGAATATATAATATGATCCTGTCAAATATACCTGAAAAAAATCATTGGCGAGTCCTGGTTAGACACTTTGTGGGTCCTCTGCCAAGGCAGATGTGGAATTTCCAGGCTGTAGGAACTAGGGTGCACCAGACTAATATTATTTTGAAAATCAATTTTCTATTTACCAACTCATCTCCAGAATTCTGATTTTATTTTTTTAATTATATTTTAAAGTAATTGCTTTCTTTGGTGTTTCAAACACTTTTAGCTGGAATTCGCAACTACCCTTATCTAAGAATTTAACTGCAATCTGCTAGGGCATGTCCTTCGGTTAAACAAATAAACCCAGAAATGTTTGGGAATGAAGGAACATCAGATGTCAAAGGCAGCTTCATGCTCTCGAGAAACTTTTTGCAGGGTGCCTTAAGGAGCCTAAAATAGGAGCACGTCTGCCAGAGGGAGGATGTCAGCGGAGGTCCTAATGAGCGCAGGTGCCTGCAAGTCCTCTGTAGTTAGGAAATTAGGAAACACGACAAAACCAAACCATTTTCTGCCTTAGCAACTCATCCCAAGTGCAAGAAGTAGAGATTTCCTTCAGGTTACACAGTTACTTACTCTGCAGTCAACCAATTAGTGCCAGACAAGGCAGTGACATCTGGATTTGGTTAGCAGAGCATTAGCTGTTCATTGGGATGTTTTGACTGGACTCTTCAATGGGATTTATTGTACTTTATAGTTGTTTATTTTCCAATCAGAGTCAGCCTTTAAGTCAAGATTGCTGCTTCAGCCCCTTCTGAGCAAAAAGAAACACAAAGAAAGAGTCTCCTCTGACTCTTAGGTAGAGAGGGGTTCTCGGCAATTACACGCAGGCTTAAAACACTGCGGGGCAGACGAAGTCGAGGGCGAGTGCTTACTGCGGGGCGGAGGGGGCAAGAGGGTGCGGCAGGGCAGGTATGTCTGAAAATACATCTGGCGCTGCTTCTTTCTTTAAAAATAAAGGTTATTCGTCTGAAGATGGGGAAAAAATACGAGAATGGGTTTCCCTGCATTTTAGCCTTGCCTAGCAGAAGCGAGAGGAGCGAGCGCTGGCTGCCGGGCTCACACCCCCCTGACCTGCAGACCCACCAGAGATGAAGACAAATATCTGCAAACCACCCAGGAAGGATGCCATGTCAGTGAGAAGATGTTTTCATCGTCTCTTTGGGATCGGAATGAACTCTGAAAAGTCATTTTGCCTGCTAAGGCCAGTGAGCATCCAGCGTCTGGAAACGGCGTGTAGCGATTACGAGCACAGCCCAAATTCACTTGACCTGAAGGAAAAAGGCTCCTTCTAACTTGTCACCTCCGCCCGGCCACACGCCGGGGCGCTTGCGATAACAGCGTGCAAAGCCGTTGTGTGGGAGCGCACCCAGAACTGACCACGGAAGCGCTTCTCCGAAGTACCTGTGTAGAGAGCAGCCTGATTATTCCTCGCCCGAGTTTCACTGACGGTTTTCGGTGCCTAATTTCAGAGCAGTTTGGGGAAAAAAGTCAGACTCGGCTCCGAGCCCATTTAGGAGGTGGGAAGAGATGAAAGTCTTCGACAGCTCCTGGCCCTGGGAGACAACTTCCAGCGCGGAGCTCTGCCCTCGCTGCCGCCGCCGCCTCTCCCCGCCGCGCTCGCTCCCTGCGCCGTGGCGCTGGCGCACGCTGGCGGCATCGGGCTCACCGGCCGGTCGGGTGAGCACTCGTGGCCTCCTGGGGACGCCGGTGGCAGGCGGAGGCCCACCCGGCGGCTGGGCTGAGGGGCCCGAGTGCAGGAGGCTTTCCCGACTTGGAAATCGGTTTCTCTGACACACACGTGGTATTCCTCAAAATCCCAGCCGTACCTCATTGCCCGGCCATAAAATAGCTACGTGCGGCCCAGGAGGGGTCTCGCCGTGTCCTCCAGCCTGCGCTAACAGCCCGAAGCCTGGTGTTCCCCGAGAAGACGGTGCGCAGGTGAGGCGTCCCACGCTGCTGGTGGATCGAGCAGCAGGGCCTCCGTAAAACTCCCACCCGCTGCCGCGGCCGGCCGCAGACCTCCGCTGCCGCTTCCCCTCTCTAAGCAAGCCCCGGGAGCTGCGTCAGTCTCGTTCGGCGCCGTTTGGCAGACCTTCAGCCTCATTCATTAAACCTCCAGCCAAAAAACGTGCAGTTGCAGACTCGCCACGGCTACCTCTTTTATTAAACGGCTCTACATAATCTGTAATATTCTTTTATATTATCTGGACTGAAGTCCAGCAAAAGTGCATGTTCCTATGCTGGCTGTGTTTCAGTTCCTAATCCTCACTGTACGGAGAGCTGGAGTTGCTTTTTTTCCTCCTCTTTTTTTTTTCTTTATCAGTGTTTCCTTTGGGTCTGCATTGAGCTGCTTCAGTGATATTCAGTCGAGATTAAATATTTTGCGCTTAACATAATTTCTGCTGTGTTTTTTCCTATTTATCCTAAGCAGAAGTGTAATTCACAGAGGAGTACGTCCTCAAATTAAACTTCGGCAGAAGCCTAGCTGGCCTTTTTCTAAGTCTGTTCTGAAATGAAAATGGCTTTGAGCTCACAAATGGAAAAACCCAACAACTCCGCTTGAGAGCAGGTATTAAGACTTGACGCGTTACCAAATATGTCAAAAAAAATAAGTGAGGACCGAGAGTCCTGGGGGCATCGCACTGGCATTTGAAATTGGGTAATAGATAGGACGTTTGTTTTTCACTCACCGCTTCGCTGGTAATTGTTGGTTTTATACCACAAATTTGATCGTACGGAGCACACAGAATTTGACCTCTCCTTCCCTTACCTCCAACCACTTGCACATGCTGTTCCAGCGCGCTGGCATTTGGGACCGATGCTAAGAGAGACCACATGGAGTGTTTCGGATTATAGGCGAGGGAGGTGATCTTAATTCGTTCTGATGTGCTCGTGCTTTCTATGTGTGTCTGCAATGTCATCAAGAGCTTCTGGGGGAAACTGCTAACCTTGCAGCCTGTCGTTTCTGATGGAGGGAATAACAAGTAAAATCGCCTAATTGGCTATGAATGTGAAGTGGCAAATTAAAAATGCCTGTGTCATCACATTTGTCTGGAGGTATTTCCTGACCAAACAAGGGCCCAACTAATAAAGCGTATTCCAGATTTTCGCTAAATAATGCGGGTTGTTACATAATGAAGTCTCCATGCTCCTGCTAGAATCTGTGGGGAAACTTCTGTAGCTCGACTGTTCGGAGAGGCAGAAAGTAACTGGGCCTGTTAGACCTTCATGCATGGAGGGGGTGTTCGTACAGCGCAAACTTTATAGATTTGTCTTGGCCAGACTTTTGCCATTGCTGTGTCGTGCTCATGGCTGCCAAGGTTTGGAAATCAGCACAGTGCACACTACAAGGAAAACTTTTGTCCCTTGGATTCCTCCCCCCGCCCTTGCCCCGTCTATAAGCCGAAAGTCTTTATATTTGAACTAAATATTTAAATGCTCTGTTATTCAGACAAATGAGAACACGATCTTGGGCCTGAGCTGTGGAATTAATGTCAATACACTGGAATATTTTAACTGACCTAATGTGTGTTCGTTGGGATTATGCCAATCATCAGGTATGTTTGCACATATGAGAAAATTCTTTGCTTTCACCAGAGTGGCTTGGAAATCTGCTGTTCAGACTACTAGAGGCTTTAACTTTGAGCCTCCGGTCGACCGGGGAGCTGACTTGTGGAGAGCTGGTTCATTCTCAGTTGGACTTTGAAGAAGATGTGTGGGATGTCCTTTATAATCTCTTCCATGCTAATAATAATCAGACTAAATCCCACAAAGGTTATTGTGCTCATTGTATCGTTCATTTTCCTATTTTTTTCATAAAAGGCTCAGATTTTATAATTTATGCAAAACTGCCTCACAGTTTTCTTCATGCCGCAGGTATGTACTACCACACGGTGTGGACCTTGCCAAACGGAGAACAAATTTACTGTAAGATAAAATAGATCTTTGCTCACAGCATGAGCCCACCAGCAAATGCTGCTTGTAAAGACCCGATGCACGTTCGGCAGCAGCTTTTCAGCCGGTTCCGGCTGTCTGCGCACCGCAGCACGAGGCAGGAGGCAGAGCGAGCCGACCTCGGGAAGCTGAAGGGAGCAATTGCAAAAGCACGTAAGTGAGGTAGGATTCTTCTTCAAAACTGACCTGAATCCATGGTGGAAAAAATTACTTCTGAAAATGGGAGGTAGGCTCCAAAACCACAGAGCTGTCTTATAAAAATGCTACCCCAAAATGTTTTTTGCTTTTTGGTTATTTTTTGCTTCTTATGTTCATTTCTGGAAAAAAACCATCAGCAATCTGTTTCTATTGATAGACTTAAGGAAAAACCTATCAAAAAACACTAATGTGCCTGCATTTCTTTTGGATGAAATAACATATATGTCAGCTGCAGACTTCAGGTGTCTGAATTTGGAGGTAACGTGAGGAATGAAGAGAGAAGCCAAACTGCCCCCGTGGCAGAAAGGTGCCTGGATCATCATCCGGGTCCTCCTGCTGAGGTCTGGCAAGGTTTGGCAACCTTGCAGAAACCCCAGGAGAAAGGGGTGTTAAGGAATTGTACTGGTGATGGGAACGCATGAAAAACGTTGCAGCTCCCAGGGTATTTTGAAGCCTTGATTTGGAAGGAGATTTCCCATGTAGACCCTGAAGGTGAAAGGTCTCCCTGCTTTACCATTAACTTGGGCTGGATGGCTGGAGGAACAGCCATGTGAATATGGTGGCTTTTAAGAGAGGAGGAGCCTGAAATAAAATTTTTAAAAAAGCAAAAGAAGATGGTAAAATGGTAAAAGGCACAGCAGTTCTCACTAAAAGATGAGCTGCAGAATCTCGGTGTCACCAGGGACTTTGGGCCACAGGGAAGTTCATCCGAGGGCGCTCTGCACAGTGTGAGAGCTATTGCTAATGGCAGCTTCACAGTCGCTGGAGTTTATCCATTACCATCTGTCTTTATTTTGTACATCCTACTCGGGGAGACGCCACAAATCAAGATGACTTGGTGCGTCATCCCCGCTCCTCCAGCCGGGCCGTGCAGTGTGTGTGGCTGGCAGCGCCTGAGCAAACCGCTCGGATAGAGGCAGAAGGCAGGAACGAGGGCTTCCCAAAGAGGATGGAGCCGTATTGTTTGCTCCGTGTCAGCTCTACCACTCTAAAGGTCACAATGAATTGAGAATAGGAGCCCTGGTGAGTCGAGATAGTTAGACATAATATCTGGCTGTTCTTGCCCTTTTCTGTTTTTTTCTGTGGTCTGGCGCGGGGCTCCAAATTGTGAACTTCAGAAAGTTGCTGCAGGTGCGGTACCGGTATCTCCTCCGAGCAGCTGATAAGGAGAGTCTTTCCCATCAGCCCGGATGAAAAAATGCTCTTTCGAGTGAGTGATGGCCAAGGAAGCGTGGCATGTATTTTTCCCTTTGAAAAATAGCTTCTGTTCATAAAGTTGCCAGCATAAATCCTCTTAGTCAGCAACTCTCCCTCTACACGTTAATTTTACTGTTCTGCAACATTGCTTTTATTAAGATAATAAAATAAAGTTTTTTAACAAGGGAAAGAAAACTGGTGTAAGGGTGGCAGTGGGTGATAACTAGGACAAGCAGATGTGATAGTAATCAAAACAAATCTCATCTTCTCTGAATAATTTGACGATGGTGGATGGTTGTTTGCAGTTTTAAGGCAAATGGGTTTTGGGAGTTCTCAATCATTTCTCTTCCCTGCAGCCACTTTTCAGTTGTAGTATTAGGTTGATTTTATTACAGCTGTAATTTCAATGTAGCTTTCCAATTTGTTGTAACATTTGTCCGGGCAAGGGTCATAAAGATTCATGTTCTAATAACCAGGAGGACTGACTGGTGGGGTTGAGCCTGAACCTCTTGCTGGTGAAGGTGGGGAGATGCTGAGAATGAGGTTACTGGCCGCGCAACCCTAGCTGTGAGCCCACCTGGTGTGTGTATCGATGCAACCAGCAGCTCTACAGCTTCTTCAGGGTCTCGGTTCCCTAGCAGTGCTTTGTCTTTTCTCAAAAACATCCATCTCATGAAACACAACTTGGGGAGCAAGCCCAATCGCCGCATGCCAGCCCTTGTCCCCGTCACAAAATAACAAAAAGACCCCCCAAACTTAGAAGAATTCTTGTCCTGCTTCCTGGTTTCCTCTTTTATGGGCAGCGGGGTGGGAAAAAAGTGCTCTTTCTTGTGTTGAAAACAACACGGAAAGAATAATCTGCAGCCAGATCCCAACAGGGAAGAGGGAACATGATGTCAAGCTCCTGGCTGCAGTGAAATGGCAAATTCCAGTGCAGGAGCCGGGGATGCCAGGCTGGACTGGGGAGAACACCGAACCGTGAGCAATCTGTGACCACAGTCCCAGCGAGTACCCGGGGCCCCCATTACTCAGGAATTCTCTGTTGGCAGGAGAAGCGGCTGCGTGCTGCCGGGAGCAGTGCCGGTGCGAGCTGCTGGGCCAGCCGCGTGGCCCCGCGGAGAGCGGGCTGCTCCGTGGACCACCCTGGGTGCCAGCAAACGGTGTCTTGAAATGAAGTCTGTGCTGTGCCACTGCTAACCTGTGGTCCCCGATGCAACGGGGTGCTGACGGGGCGTGTCTCCAGGTCTGTCTTTCAGTAACCATGTCTTAATACATAGGAAATTAAGAGATAAAGCAATTGTTTTAGCAAACCTGGAAACGTGAGTGGCTTAATAAATGTATCTTTTACTTCACTCCCAGATGTCTACAAAGCCTTGTAAAATGGTTTCCTGAGTAGCCTGGATAATAATTATGGAATTTAGCATTATCACAAATCTGACAATTGCTAGCTTGAGTTTCATTATTTCTTTTTTTCCTTGAGCCTTCTCCCCTTCTTTCTTCCCGGGAGAGCTGAGTCTAGACAGTGAGCTGAGAACAGCAGGGAAAGCGAGGCAGAGAGAGTAACTTCCTCGTACATCTGCTTCACCCTGTAGTCCAAATTTTGCAAATATGCTTTATTCACAATCGTTTCTAATTAGTTTTCACAACCTGAGGCTTCCTAGACTGAGAACTAGGAGAGTCTGTACAGGAACAAAAATATCCCTTTTGTCTTTGCAATCCATGTCGCTCCATTTGAACGATGCTGCTAATTTTCTGGAGTAGGAGAGAGGAGTCCCACGCAGAGCTGGGGAACTTTCTGACCCTCACCTCTTCTTCTTACATCCTCAGGCTCTTTTTTTTCACTTACATATTACATGAGTACCAAGAGAGCACTTCTAGACAAGACTCCCAAATATTTGATTTACAAGAAGTGAAAGGCTCGGTAAACCACTTGGATGATCTCCTGAGGATGGAGCAGAGCTGTTCCCCATGGCACACTCCCAAGATCGGTCTGTAGGTGTGCATACATGCATCGGCACAAACCAGAGAGGAAAATAAAAAGTATGTAATCACTGGGTCCCATTTTCTACTTTTAATGAAACCTGTGTTCCGCTGGAGAAGAGGATCCAGCACTAATGTAAGTGTGTGAGCATCACAGAATGGAATTATTCTTCCCAAAAGAAAGTTCGCAAACCTGGAGAAATCAGTACTGAAGTCAAAAGGCTTCTAAATGTGCCTAGAAAGGGAATACTACTGCAATGCCAGCAAAACAGCCTCAGATTCGAAGTCATTCGAACAGTATGAAAGTAGACCCATCTCAAAATAATATTTTTAACCCAGATTAAATTACACTGATCCCAGAAGCGTATGGGGGGCTCCTGGCACTGATGCCCCCATGTCCTGAGGCTGGGGACATAGCACAAAGCAGGATCTTCCTCTGGTTCTTGTGCACAGCCTAAAGCAGCTTCGCTGGCGGGTGTTGTCCAACCGCCCGGCCACACGGAGTTCGACAGCAGTGGTGTTTTTGCAGTAAGGACCAGTACAAACCGGGAAACCGAAAGAGTCAGAAAAACCGAAGAGCAGCAACGCGCCAGAGGAGCGTTTTTCTTCCTGAAACATTCCCTATCTGAATTGCAAAGACCTTTTCCACCTGGATCAGTAACATGAAGGGACACTGCAAAGGGGTTTATAACGGTTTTCTCTATCTCCAGTTTCAGCATCCGGGGGATATTGGAGCCGCCGGCACTGGCCTCTCGCGGCAGAAACACGTGAACTCCGGAAGCTCTGCTCCAGGTCTCAGGTAGGGAAGCTGAGTACTCGAGTCAACACTTCAAATTTATTGATGTCTTGCACAAATATTTATGGGGCCATTTCCTCCCCCAGTGGCAGGCAGACAGCCAGCAAGCCTGCTAGTTTATGGCATGGTATTTATTGACAGAAATGTATAATTGTTTTACATTTAAGGACCGAAGTGTGGGTGCTGTGGCATGGGGAAGGGGTTTGTGAGCTGAGAGCTCAGTGAGAGAGGGGGAGCCTGAGGGGCTCCTGCAGCGATTTTCTAATGCAGCAAAGCAGAGGCATGGCGAGATGTGCCAGCACTGGGAGCACTGGGAGCACCCAAGTCCCTCGGCACCGGACTCTGCTCTTCCTCCTCTTCGTTGTCCTTCCTCCAGCAAACTTCACTGACTTTGAGAGGAGTTTGAGGAATGATTTCAGGATCCCGCTGGTAACCCTGCAAAGCTCCAACCGCATGGCATGGGCACACGCAGCATCGCCTGGACCTGCTGTCCAGGTTATTCAACAGATATACCGACGTGTCCTGACAGTCGCCCCATACTGAATTTCTCAGATTTTGTATTCCCAGCCAAGATCTCTCCACACTGAAAACTGATGACGCTCAGCTCTGGAAATACATATTTCAAAAACAGAGGGGTGGCATACTTGTAGGCTTCCAGCTCTGAAATGGTGCGAGGGGGTTATCTCCTGTTACAGCCCGCACGGCTGCGACCGGGCTCCTTCCTGGCTCAGCTCGGCACAGCATCAACCACGGGTTCAGCATTAGCTGGAGTCCCACAGACCCAGTCCTCAGCCTCCCCATAGGCCCATGAGTGAATGAACAAAAAAAAATATCGCTAGACCATTTCAAACTCTGTATGTGCAAACTAGAGGAAGCAAGAAGGTTTTGCCAGACAGACGACAGAAACACGTTGAGGTTTCCTCCGCTCTTTGGCCCTGGGATGAGAGGATGGGCTTTTTAAACGCGATGCGGCTGTGTTCGCTCCTTGGCAAATCTTCCTCATGAGCTGTGTCACTGGCACAGGCTGGGAAGCGGAGCAGGGCAGTGGGCGAGCGAGGAGCCTGGTGCTCCAGCCATGCAAATCCCAGCAGATTTGCACCAGGAGGTTGCCAGCCCAGCATCAAGGCAGAGGTAGAAGGATGCAAAGGTGACCAAAAGCCACCTTCATCCGTCCTCCCCTTTCCCCTTCAACGATGGAGCTCCCTGAAGCTCGGCACAGAGTCTAATCAAAGTTTGCCCTTTCATGTGTGCCTAATCACACAGAAAAGTCACCAAAACTGTATGTCCTATAATTCTGTTATGAAAAATGCAATAAAGTAAAAGCATCCTTACAATGCTTTGTCACTGGCATGTAAAAAATAAAATAAAAAAGCACAGGCATTAATTTAAAACAGAAACGATATTACAGTAACTCTGTGTATAGTGAGAGTTTCAATTTTAATTTTAGTTCATTATCTTTTTCCTTATTAAGAAAGGTAAATCTGTTTTGTGTTTTCATTATTTCATTAGCTCGAGAAACCTCATCAGTAACCATGAAAGCTGCCAGCATAAATAGCACAATTTTCATATGTGAGATGGAATAATTTGCTTAACCACCTATTCAGCAGAGGCTGGAGCTAACAATTAGAGAAAGCAGTGTGATTCAAAAATAAGTTACAATTGATTGTGTTTCAGTGGAAATGAAGTTTGGAATGTGCTAATTGGATTTCACGTACACATCTGAGCCACAGTAAGTTGACATGAGACTTGGGACACCTCGTGAAAGAAGACTCTTCTTAGGAAATGTACAAAAAATTGTTTAATATAATATTTAAAACACAATTAAAGCAACATGCTAACAACACCCTCACTTCTCAGAACTGACTGGTGACATCTCCTTCCAGGATTTACACCCAGATGGAAAATTTAAGACATGCTCTACAGGATGAGACATCGTGTACCCTGGAAGTGCTTATGAACTGATTCACTTTGGAACAAATGTTTTAGAACATTCATAATTTCAGTACTTTTTTGACCAAAATGTCCCAGTCCAACAATGATCCCTGTGGCCTAACGAACGATTAAAGCCAAGAGAGGTAGAGTAATCTCTGATAGTCTATAGAGTGAACTATACACTAGAATCAGTTAATTTTTACCAGTTAATTTTTACTCTTCAAAGAACTATGGAGGCAGGAAAGAAAGTTTCAAGAGGCCAGTTGGTCATTTCAGCTGAGTTTTTGAAAGCCCTGTGAAAGGCAACATTTCTTTGCGGAAACGCAGAACAATACTGCTTGGTGTATCTCTGCCCTGTCTTCTCATCACTGGTGGTCCCTGTTCACACACAGAAAAGTCTGGGCTGTATCCAGGCGTGCGGTGCATTTGGGCGATGCTGTGGCCGCTTGTCAGCCACATAGCTGGGAGCATTGTGGGTTAAAGCCTTCTCCCTCCCTCTTGGCTCTCCCCGGCAGGTCTGAGCCTTCGTAGGCAGGCAGCTCCACCTCCTCCAAAAGCCTGTCATCCGCTTGACTTTCTAAGCTTTTGCAAAACATCTTTCATTATATTCTCTTTAATGTGTAATTATGGTCAGGAAAGTGATACGGCACAGCCAGCTTCTGGATCTGGAGATGATCGGCTCTGTGGGAGTTGGCCAGAGGTGATCTATTCAAGCCATCACACTGTTAGGTAAGAGCTATAAAAGAGCAGTGCTTTCTCAGGGGATTAGCAGAGCTTCAGCACCAAACTCTTTGTTACCCTTTGCACTGTCTAGTGATTTTTTTCTGGTGTAAACATGTCCGTACGGCAGTAACAGCAGAGCTGGCAGCGTAACGTAGGCAGCTAACCAGCAGATGCTGGTAGTGGTCTAGCTAGCGCAACTGAGAGCTCAGTGGAGGCTGATTTATCCTGAGTTTCAGCTTATCTATGAGCCCGTGCTGCACACAGTGCTGGTGGTGGCCAGCCCGTTGCTGAAACCCAAGCTTGCTCACTCGAGGAGAGTGGGTATCCCTGCACAATCTGGCCATCTGGTGCGTAGACACCGCCTTCGCATGCCTTAGACCACATTAGCTAACCTCTCCTCAGAGTACACCTCTACATCTTAGTTGCTCCCAACTCCTTCCCTGTTCCCAAGGCTTCTGCCAAAGGGATCAAGGGCAAAATAATTGATGGTAACAGATTATTGTGCTCCTGGTCGTGGTGCCAGGTGCGCATCCCCTCAGCCTGTATTGCCTTACCACCCTATTTTTGGATATTTCTATCCTTTTTGAAGGATGCAGTCTGGTTCTTCCCATTTGCAGGGCAGGCTCTGGACTCAGGACCCCAAATTTATTTTCTTCTTTCACTACCTTTGCTGCTGGTGGGTCTTCCCTCTCAGAGCCTGGGGCCAAGAGTCACAGAGGCTTCCGTAAAACTGATGGTCTGCCGTACCTGCAAGTCCTTATCCTGACCCTGTCAGTTAGCAGTTCCCAAATGTTTGCTGAAAAGTGGCACATCCCGAGCTACACATTTGTTTACTTTTTAGTTTCTCCAAAAGTCTGTATTAAACTTAACGTACACTCACATCACTACTCATCCCAATAACCAATAGTATATGGTGTTCTTAAATTACTGGGCTGCTCCTGATAGTTGTAACACCTGTGAGAAGGCTTTGAGTTAACACTTTGATTAACAAGGTGTGGAAGTCAAACTTCAGATTCCCTACAGGTGTGGGAAGAAAAGAGTACATTGGGTACACACCCTCAGGGCATGATTCCACGGTGCACTTCTGCAGGTGCAAATCTATTTTAAAAGGTTTTTGACCTTCCTGACAGCTCTTTCTCTGTCCCTATCGCTTGTGCTTTTCTCCACCTCAAGGTGCTTTAAGCAACTGTTCCTTGGGCCACATTCCAAATCAGAAGAGCAGCACTGTTCAAGTTAAACTGAAACTGAGAAGTTCAAGGTGATATTTCATGGCCTTTTTGAAAGAAACCTTGGACTGAAGAGGGTCTGGACTGTGTTTGAGGTCAAAGCTGGTAAGGCAAGCAGGCAACATCCAATGGGCTGTATGGGTATCTCCAGGTATCTAAGGAAAAGGAGTTTTAACTAACTGTTCCACCCTACCTGTTCTGGTTTGGCTTCACTTGGAAGACATAATGTCATCGGAGAGCAGAGGGTGGGTCATGTTTTTGTTTGTTATTTTATGCTGGTGAGTGTCTACAAATAGCTCTGTTTTGAGTGAAAATGCTATTTGACCTATCAGATGTGTCTAGGTAGGACCGCACAGTCTGTGCAGCAGAGAGATACGAGCTGCTAATCTGTAGGCAGTGAATCCTCTGTGCACTAACTCCTCTTCATACGCAGAGGCTACTTAGACAAAAACAAGGAGGTGTTTGTTACTAATAGCTATATGTGCACTGTAGAAACCCATCTGTGAACCAGAGGACCACCCACAGATCATTGTTTTGGACACTTAAACTGTAATTTTCTTTTATAGATGTCCTGCAGTACAGACTCCACCAGGATTCTGGTCTCTGGCACATACATATGTATTGAGCACACTGACAGAAACCTAATGACTTACATGGCTCAGCCATTAAGAAAATATTTCAGAGGTTTTTAAAGGAGAAGTCCTGAATTGTTTATGGAAACCTCCTTGGATCTCCTTCTCCAGGAATGCGTTATTTATTATGCTGGTACCACAAAGGGGTAAGGAAGGCATATACCCTGAGGACAAGAGGCTCCCTGTTGCATTTACTGTCGAAACAAAGCGCAAAGGCCTGGTTCTGATCTTATTCATGTTGGTGTAAATCATGAGCAATGTGGACTGTAGACATGTGTTCTCTTCTTGCTTAAGTGGTGCCAGCACAGAAGTTGGCTCTTTGTTGCTTTCTTGCTACAGGTTTCCACTTTGCCAGCCACAGGGCACCATCCTAATGCCCGGCTCCTGGCAGTAAGATGACCTGACTGAGTGCTGTGGGCTGCTCTCTCCTCCCGCAGCCACCCAGTGCCCACTTTCCCCAAGAGGTGCCCAGGGAAGGAAGCCAGGAGCTGTGAAACACATACTCATTTTGCTGAGCCAGGTGTGGAAGCTCACTTTAAATAGGAGGCTTGGGGCTCAAGCCTCCAAAACAGCTTTGTAAATCTCTACTCAAAAATATTCATAGGATAGGGATCCATTTGGTGTGCCCATCAATGAATGATGCCAGTGATGATCCCATCTGTGCAACCACTCCAGCCAGCTTTCTCCCCTGCTTCCTCTTTGCTGGTTGCCCCATCTTTGCTTGCTGGCAGACTAGTTCTTCCTCAGAAAAGTGCAGGGAGCCTGACTTTTTGACAACAGTCAGCAACATGGGCTGGCTGGGTGTATTCACTTTCTGGGAGAGGCAGCTTGGCCTCAGGAAGGGCAAGTAGTTGAGTAGGACTGACTTGAAGGAGGCAAGTCTTCTCTAGTCTGTCATTGGCTTGCTGTGTGACCTGAGAAATGTCTCAGACTGGATTGTAAGATCTTTTTGTTGGGGTGGTCTGTGATTATGGATCTTTACTGCAAGCAGGGGTGTGTTTTAACGTACTTTTATTATTGTTTATTCTTTCTAAGGTTTCTATGCAGGGTATTTGAAGAGTCTCTAGCACAAAGTGGGGCATTTGTGGCCTGGATGTGAAGTGAGAATGCAGAGTAATAGAAATGCTCAATGGTAAATACATGAGAGAAGGGCAAATTCATCCTTCTTCTTTTCTGCCTGAAACAAGTAGGGTTGTTTCTTATCGGTGTTATGCCCAGTGAGATTTAAACCTTACTGACAAGGGGCTCTTTGAGAGAGAGATGGCCGATTTAGCCATAAGGTCATTAGTATTACTGGTCCGTTAAAACGTAATGTTGCAGAGCTCTTAAGCTGCACAGAGACATGGATGGGGATAGAGGGGAAATGGTGTCAAGCCGTGTGGCAGGTGTGTCCCCAAAATGTGCTGGGTCCAGTAGCAGGAGAGAGGGTGATGAATGAAGCTGCTGCCTGGGACAGAAATTCTAGCAGCGCGGTACCTGCCCTACGGCAGCTCTCCGGAGCACCTCCCTGCAAGCGGTGGGTGACCAGATGTGCTGTCACTGGTGTCCCAGCAAAGGAGGCAGCAGCAGCACCGCACCGTGAACAGGCGCAATGGTTTTGCTCAGGTGGATGACGAAGAGGCCATGGCCAAGGGAAAGAGTTTTGCGCTCGGAGTGTGAGGCTCAGCAGGTCCGCGTGCCGGAGGTGCGGAGCAGGAATGCGTGCAAGGTGGTATCACTCTCCCAAAACCACCCTCTGGGGCCAGAAATTGGATTTCAGTCTCAGAAGCACTGCTGAGACTATAAACTGGCCGCTTGCCTGTTTCAGTGTTTTCTGGCTGCCTGAGTTATAAATTGCCATTATTTTTGCATTAGTTTTCTATTAAGGGACTGCAAGGAACTTCAGTTGAGGGGTCTAGCTCATTTCTTCTGCTTTTCTGATCCAGGGATAGGATTTTAGCAGGACAGACAGCAACATTAGCAATGCCTTGCAGTTTATGGGGTGAATTTGAGCTCGTAGGAAATCCCATCATTCTTCCAGCACGTGCATTCATTAGAAATAAGGGCAGTTATACAGATGTTGGGATGGGAGAGGTCACCTCATGATGTCTATCATGGGGCATCCTTTTTAAGTGGGTGTAGCTCTAACTTGGCAGAAGGCTGAGGGTTTAATTAGAGTGTGACACTGCAGAGTCATGGAGATTAAAGGGCATTTGACTTTTTTTTTTTAATGGTATTTTGCTTTTAAAATGTCATTGCTAAGTACTTCAGGGCTGTGTTTCGTCACTACATTATTTCTATTCTATGCCAGTGTCACCTCATTGATTTCTGGATGTAAGGCTGGAGGGTTCAATGCACCATGGAAACTCTGAGGTTGGCTTTGAAATGAAATCTGGGATTCAGCTCATTTGTCGTCTTGGGGAGTTTCCAGGCTGTGGTCACACTGTGTGTGTTCGCGTATTCAGAGAATGAAAATTCTGCCAGTTCGAGGTTTCTTCCTGGACTAATGACAAATATCACTGCTGAGCCAACAGTCCCGTGGCTCATCTAATGTCAGGTGCCTTCAGGATTAGCCAGGCCAGATGTTGGTTGTTAGGAAAAATGACTATTTTAATTTATATTACTTTAAAAATTAAGTCTTTCACAATTGTTTTTTGAGAAAGGACTGTCTGGCACCTTCAGTAGAAAACACATAAAAATAAGAAAAATTATTTTGAAGTTATGGTTTTGATTCCAGTCTTGGTTGGTTTTGTCTCTTTTCTTTCCTGCTGTCTTGTTCCTCTACTTCCTCATGATTTTGCACTGAAGAGGTGGGGGAAAGTAGAGCGTGCATAACATTTACAGTAAGAACTATACATTTTAATTTTTAAATCTGAGATTTTTTTTTTAAGAAAAATCTACAGATTATCTAAAAAATATTAGGAAAATGGCTTCCTCGGAAAGAAAAGCTTAGAAAACTTCCAGCCAGCCAAAATGGAGATTCCTCCTGTGGAGACGCTTGGGCAGGCAGGGACCGTTCAGACATCATGAACATGGCTTGGGGCTGCTCACTTTTCTTCGACAGCCTCCAGCCCGAGGGACGGGCCACGTTCCGCACCCTGGGATGCGCAGGGCTTTCCAGGCCGGCAGAGCCCACGCTGCTCTAGCGCTCACTTGCCTTCATCCGGCAGCAGGGCACGGGGTTGCATTATTTGCATCCTTACGCACTGCAAAGACCTCCCACACCCGAAATGAGAGGCAGGAAAGCAAAGACAAACTTTATAATTACTGTCTGCTTTGCAACGCGCACAAGAGCGGACCGTGAGGATCCAAGTTTGGATGGTGTTGCTCAGTGGCCCAAATGTCTTATGGCTTGGAGTAAGGGACACTGCAACTGGGACACCAGAAGCTCCCAGGCCAGGACCAGTAAAGAGAAAAGGAAAATGAACCTGTTCGTTTCAAATACGTTGTGGGTATGAACCACGTGTGTACCGTATGTCCGTGTGCCGTATCTGAGCACGTATATTTATGTGCAACCCATGTGCTTGCATTTAGCGTATCTCTGAGCGCTCGTGTGCAGGTGTTGCACACATGCTTCTGCCGTGAGCTTGTGCGGTTGTTTGAGGCTGTGTGCGCTCTAAGTATGTGGAGTAAGTATATGGCTCTCTTTGCAGCTGCGGTGGATCGATGGGAATGTCCAATCTGTATGGCTGGGAGACTGGAAATTGCAAATAAAAGATATTTGCAAAGAATTCTGATAATTCCTCAGCTCAGCCTTCATTCTGTCTTCAACTTCTGAATTTGGTTTGAGAGATTATTCTTCATGGCATGTAAAGAAGGAAAAGGTGTAGTAGCTAATCATATATGACTGCAGATCTTAAGCAAAGACAAAATGTTGCTCCTCTTCAGTTCTCCCTGCTCTTGACTGGGCATCATTTTAAAGAAGTAAAAGATTTGCCATTTTTGTAAGCAATAATCTGACCTATCCCTGTGTTCTCTCTGGAGAGCCACCGGGAGGGCCACCACTACGGGAACACTAGCAATGTGAGGTCTGATTTGTAGCTACTACATGGCCAGGCTGCTCTTCACATCTTTAAAGCACAGGAACAGTTTTACATATGTCTTGCGAAAATTATGCCTTGTTGGAAAAAAAAAAAAAGGCAAGCTGATGAACTGTGTTTCCCCCGGCCCTATATAGCATGAACTGCTGCATAAAGCTATATAGAAGATTAAAGATAAAGGTTCTGAATTCAATTCAAAGTGTCAATGTGTAACTTTGTAACAAATGAAACATTTTTCAATTACTGGTAATGTGAAACAAAACAGTGGGAAATAGAAATGGCAATCTTTTTAGGTAACCTGAAGGCCGTTTCCAAGAGGCACTGCGCATTAACCAAGCGGTGAAAGTTTTTACATCACTATTTTCCCCTGTGCCCATAATAGCATAAAATAAAAAGATTTTAGATAAGATTTCATTCAGCGAATCAATTGCAAAACCACACAGAGCCTTAGTGGGCATTCAGTCCTCAATCTAATGGAAATTTTTACGAGGATGTCAATGCTAAGTTGATTCCTATAGTGGAAAGCACATACAAAGGATCCAGTTACAGATGGAAACCTTTTGCTTTCTAAGAGACTTTATTAACCCCTAAAGCACTGAATATGCAAAGGGTTAGTGAAAAGTGTGCTGAGGAACCGGGTGGTGGTTTATATCTGATTGCTTCCCCTCCCATCAGCTCCTCTTCCTTTTTCCTTCTGTGAATGGAAAATAATACTCTGCACTTGAGGTAATTAAGTCTTCCTGAAGCATGCAGGGACCGTATCGGATCCTAGCAGAAAGTCACAAGCTGGTTACGTTAACTGTAGGAAGTATCTAACAGATTTTAACCTTAAAAAATGGTAAGCAAGGAATAAAGTCCTTGTCAGACCTTCTGCCAGGGAGTCCTCAATGGTTGGGGAATCTGTAACGCAGGGATAGGCCCAGCAGCAGCAAGAAGTCGAGGGGAGAAGGAATGATGCCTGCAGATCTTAAAGACAAAATGTTACTTCTCTTCAGCTCTCCCTGTCCTTGACCGGGCATTATTTTAAAGTAAGATTTGACCTTTTGTAAGCGCTGCCATTTCATTGACAGCACGGAAGCGCTTTGGCGAGAGCTCAAACGTGTGACTCCCGCCCGCTCTGCGGGACAAGCAAAGCGCAGGAGCTGAATTTTTGGCGAGCCGCTCGTGAGTGAGAACGTTTTGAGGTGGACGTGTGTGGGGCTTGTCACAGGCGGCGGAGCCTGCAGGGTGTGCTTGCTGCGCTGGTGCTGGCGGTGATCCTTTGGCAGAAGAGGCAGATGAATTTTTACACCCACTTTTGAGCGCTTTCTGTTTGTGTGCTTCTGCTTAATTTCGCCGCCTCCTGCCGTTGCGCTGCCATGCTTTATCCCAGGACTGTGAGCACCACGTCCGTATCTATGAGCCACTGTCCCGAACCGTGTATTACACCCAGAAATGAAAAGGCAAAACAGTATGGCTGATTATACGAGCAAACTCTGTTCTATTCCCACTTGTGGTCAGGTCTAACTTAATTTCATAGCAGTAACTCCTGATTCATGGTGGAGTAAAGCAGAAAAAGGCCGTGGCAGAAGTGTTTATGAACTGAACTCTGAACTGAAACCCTAGAGATGGAAGTCCAACCACAAGCTTCAGATCCGGATCCAGATTTCAAATGCCCCAAAGTTTCAGTGGGTTGGGATCCAGGCTTTTGTTCTGGGCCCATAAGAACCCAGTGAAAAGTCAAGCATGGTGTTTGTTCAACACTCCTGACAGAGCTTATTCACTGCTCTGCTGAGACCGCAGATACGAAAACAAGCACGGTGTGCCCTGGGCAGCCTGGCTGGGCTCCAGGGGGGACTTTCCTCCCCCTGGAAGAGGGGGGGAAAGGGCCTGAGCCAGGGTGCTGGGCGAGCATGCTCACAGGCACACATGTGTGAGGGGCTTCTGGCTTCCTTTTTTGAAATGAAAGGCAAGAAGAATATAGGGTCAAAGTTCTTTTAATCTCCACTGATTTGGTTTGTGTTTAAGCTGTGGACATTTGAGACATGTGGGAATGTCAAAAATGCCTTGTGCAAGCCAAACTTTCTCACTTATCCCTTGCATATTTTGAAAGACTTTTATCTTTGTCCCCCAAGTCCAACCTTGGTCTCAGATGATGGGTAGTGAAATCGCTCAGTGTTTATCCTTGCAGGGTGAGCTCTGCCTTAGTACCAACAGTTATCTACCAGCCTCTAGTTATTAGTCAAAGATGGGGATCCTCTAAGGACAGAAGCTTTATACACTTATGTTACTGTAGCAGGAGGGAAGGGGAGGCCACCGTGAAGGAATGTGTTGCTCAGACCCTGGTTGCCCCAGGCTGTGGGATGCTGGCAAGCACCACTGGGTCTTCCCTGAAGGAAGATGGATCAGTCTTCCACTGTTGTGTTGTGACCTTCCAAACCAATAGACACCCCGAGAGTTTCTTATGAATAACATATTTGTGTCTAAAAATAGGACAAGTCGGAATGCAACTCTAGGGTTGGCTTTGTCCCCACCACCCGCTGCACTGGAGAGGAAGGGATGCTCATGGGGGAGCTGATTTGTTTCCCTGGAGACTTGTCTACATCTTATTTCCCAGCCCTGAATTTCTTTGCCTTGTCTATCTGAATCGGGCATTTCAGGTCAGCTTGTACTCCTTGAAATAAATGTAAAACAATCTTCAGTGCTGCATGTATCTCTGAACTTAATTTTTCTGTTCAAAATGACTTGAGATTTTATGTCAAGCCACTTATCCAGCTTTATTTGGACCAACTTATATGGCCCAACTTTGCTGTTTTAAGCTTAAACAGTTCAAACAGTGCTGTTTTTACTTGGGTGTAGCAGCAGCATCAAAGTCTCTGTCAACACTCAATAAATAAGATCGTACACAGGCTGTAACTTTTAATGATAAATACTGCCAGTATCCTGTGATATGCTTTTTTTGGGGGTGATGAAGCATATTGCCATTGTATACAAGGAAAGAATATCCTGCAACTAAGCCCAGCTATATTTAGAAGACAGACAACTGCAGCAGGCAATGGGGAGTGCTGAGGTGGCTGTAACTGATACCCCAAAATGGAGGTCAGTAATTTGACCTTTCTGCTTGGCAGCCAAGCAGCTGAGCCTTGTTGTTGTCTTTTTGGACAAATTACAAGAGCAGAAGAGCTGCCGCCTGTTCAGAAATGCTCTAATCAAATTGCTATAAATTACCAAAAAAAATATTTACAACAAATTTGGTAAGTTCATCACATGGTAGGCTGACTTCAGAGTTTCTGATGAAGGGGCAGGCACAGCTGTATTTTTCCCCATGACATGAAAATAAGCACAAACGTTGAAAAAAATTTTTATCATGGGAAAACACTAAAAATAGACATTTCCAAGCGAATCTTGTCTTTCAAATGCCCTTTGAATATTCTTTGTAATACCATGAAACAATCTATTTTAATCAAAACATGTTTTATGAAGTTAAACTGGTTTGATTTTTCTGCCCAGCTTTAAATAAAGAGATTGGACACATTTGTTAGAATTAGCTTTTCAGGCTAAACAGCAGAAGTAGTTTTGGTGGTAATAATAATTAATAATAGGAAAACATCCTTCTGACATGGCCCAGTCCCAAAAATTCTTCAAGTGATTGGAAGGGTCCTTGGGCTCACAAACAGACGTGAAGAGCAGTAAAATATCCCTAGCAAGCCTCTCGCTGCAGATGGCCTGTAGCTGCACAGCCCAGGGACTACCCGAGCCATAGCTCATGCCAGCAAAGCCAAAATGGGAGAAGAGTCACCCAGTGCTTGTGCGCAGTATGGGTGGCATGGTCGTTCATTCAGTGTGCTTGCAGTAGAAAGGCAGAGATGTATCTGAAATAATAATGTTTAGCTTTTGTACTCATCCAGTTAACTCCATCGCTGCAGTTTGCATCATGTAATTTTGAAAGTATTGCGGAAGACCTGTTTTTGAGGACAAGGTGTCCTCATACTTAGCTGTTCCATCCTGCACCATTCCCAGTCTTTAACATGATTCAGATACGTGGAAATACTAAAGAAATTGGTTTAGTCAAGCATTTAAAAAATAAGGGTGACAGGTGTGCAAGAATTATGCATAGGTTCTCAGAAGAAATATCTTCTACACTTCCATTGCATGCCTAGTACGTTGACTTTTCACATACATACCACTGCTGTATATTTTTTTATTGGCCTTTTCTCTCTTGTGCTTTGAATGAACTTCAGCTCTAATTTCTTACAGTGCTCCTTGTGCTGTAGCTAATGCCACTTCCCTGTCATTAATTGCCTCGTTCATGAGCCCTACGTGAGTGTCACTTTGTTGAGCTGCCAAGGTATGTAGGATATAACGCATCTAGCTTGTTTTCTTTTCCTACCCTCCTGGCCCCGAGCCAAAGAAATGCCATCACCTCATCACCTGCAGCTCTCCCTTCTAATATCTCTCATTTTAAATTAAATCTCACATTTTATTTCTCAGGCATGGCAAGAATTTTACAGCACTAGCACTTAAAGAGGTGGCTTTGACCATGCTAGGCAAGGACGTGTCTCTCCAGATGTCCGTGGTCTCTTTCCTTCCCTTGCTGCATGTACGCAGGTAGACAAGCTGATTCCCCATGGATCTTGCAGGGGCGGATGCTGGGCTAGGAGAAACCCTAGGGCAGTAGGCTGGCCTGGTGACCCAAACTGGTGTCCGGCTCCAGGGGTGAGAAACAAGTCACACATGCTGTACGATTTCAGCACGTCTTCAGCGTGATCTGACATACACCGTTTAAAGAGAACTTCAGGATATTTTTCTCTGATTGAAGGACTGCTGTGAACCCGAGGTGGGCAGAGTTGGTGCCACAGCTCGGCATGTCCCTTGCATACACACGCTGGCTGCTCTCTGGGTGTTTTACCTTCCTCCTTGATAATCCAAGGAAAAGACTTGCAGTGAGATGAAGAGTAGACTACTGGTGGCTGAGTTGTGTTGTTAAATTTTTAATGCAGAGATCCAGGACTGGGCTAGATTGAACTTGGGTTTGGAAAGTTTTTCTGTACCATGCTGGGCAGATATATGTTTGGATTCTCTTCTTGTTTATGTATTTTTCTTGGCCCTTGCAACTGTGTCTGCATTGTGATTAAAAAGTATTTAATTAACATACAAAAATAAAATTAAAAAGTGTAATAGTTATTGTAAAAATAAAACTGTACCAAACCACTCAGGCAAACAGCACTCCGGGGAGTTGGTAAGCTTGGAAAAGCTGGAAAAATACAACTACAACTGTAACAACTTCTCCCAAGAGTGGTACAACAGACTAGAAAAATAAAACCCACCATCTACTGCAGCCAACAACCACCCTGAGGGCACCAAGGCAAGGAAAATAAAATGCACGCCCAAAGCTGAAGCAAGAAAAGTGCTTTTCCCCACACTTGCTCCCAAGACTGGGAGCATGAGCAGCCAGCAAAGCCAACAGGGCTTTTCCTGGGAGTGCAGTGTTAGGAGGTGTGGAGACGCAGAGGTGGAGTTAGGGCCCTTTGAGCTGCGAAGCACGTGCCGCTTGAGTCAGCTGCTTCGGTCAATGTTGTGCTGTCCCTGGTTCAGTGTCTTGGCATCAGCCATTTTCTACTTGATTCCTCTTGCCTTGAGGTCTGAGGCAGCCCGCCCCGCGCGGCAGCAGCGAGGGGGGCTGCAGCGGTGCGACAGCCCTGGCCCCTGCAAGCAGCAGAAACGTAGTGCCCCTAATTCTTGCAGTCTGCCAGCAAACTTTTGTCAGCAGTGTCAGGTGTAAGAGATGTGTGACGCAGTGGACGGCAGCTTGAACAGCCCTGGTGTTGACCCACGCTGCAGAGAGGGGCAACATCTCCCCCAGACACCCGAGGGCAACATGGGAGTCTAGGTCGACGGCCCTGAGACCCTCTAAAACCAGAGATCACAGCTCTTGCACCCGAGCAACTCTTCCCTCACAGTCGTCTTGTATTTTTCCTAGCTTTATTTCCAAATAGCAAGTTCTTTTCTGTCCTGGTAGTAGGTAGGATTAAAATGCTTGAACAGAATTAGCAAGCGAATATGAGAAACAGAGACGTGCTTAGAGTGGGAAACCCAGGTCGAGGAGATGGGCTTTGCAATTAGTCTTGCATGCTGTGAAGCTGGGGATTGTCATTATCTCTAAGACCCTGTCTTATCTTGAGCCCTGTGAAAACTCTTTCCTTCCTGGGCCTCCCCATCCTGGATGTTTCCCTTGGCCAAAGGCTCCCGTCTGTCCTGGGGGACCACAACTGTGCGGGGCATGGGACCTCCCTGGTGCTGAGAGAGGGTGGGTGACACAAGCTGCTCAAGGGAGCTGGGGGATCTAAGCATGGTCATCAGGGGCCTCGACTAGTGCCATGTGGGGTGCAAGGGACATGGGTGGAGTTGGAAGGGTGATTTGACCACGGTGCATGATGAGCTGGAGTCCACCACGCAGATGAGTTGGGGACAACTTTGTGGGCAGAACAAGCTTCAAAGCACTTTCTACCCAGAAATGCTTCTGTCGTATCATTTCTTCTGGCTCTTTGCGTTGCCTGAAGTCCCACTAATGCCCTGATGCATCTTTCTTAACTGAGTGATTTAAACCTCTTTAAGGCCTGAATACATAAACTCTTCTAAATTGCTATAGCCACATTTTTACTCCCTTTAAAAAACAAGTGTAAATTCCTCATGGCCAGCCACTTTTTATGGATCCCTTCAGTGCGTTTGTGAATCGCAAGGTCCTTGGGCCCCAGCCACAAATATCAGGTTTGCAGCAACTGAATTATTTTCATGATTAAAGATAGTAAAGGGTTTACAGGCTTTTTTTCACAGAAATCTCTCTTGGTTGCTGTTGTCCTGAGCTCTGTTGTATTTCACAGAAAATGAGATGGGAATTCATGCCAAAGCAAAAGGTTCCTTTCAAAACCACAGTAGAATTGCAAATATAACGGCAAAAAATTAGGCTTATTTTTCTGCTGATGGCTCTGGAAGCAGAGTTCCTATCTTCTGTGCTCAGAAACTCGCTTTAACATGAACAAAGAGAAAACACCTCTCCTTCTGCCAGGAATTAAAATTAATGTTTTTCCCCTACAAAAAACGACATTGCCTGTCTGTGCTCAACCCTCTTCTCTCTACCATGGGCACTGGAAACTGTTATATTTTGCATGTTCTTTCCCCACAGCTTTCGGACAGACCTTGTGCTATTGGTTTATTTTACAAACTTTTCTGCAGGCTGGGATGGTATTATTGAAAGGCTCAAGGAGGCACCTGCTTGATGGGTGAGTACAGACCAGGTTGGGATGGGTGAATCAGCCTTGATGAAATAAGAACCATCCTGAACTTCTGACCAAAACAAAAATCAGTCATTTGATGTGACAAAGCCATTTGGTGTTTAATGTTGTCCCTGTTGGTATTTATTCCTGCAGCCTCAGGCATTTCCTGGTGCTGGTCCAGGCTGGAAGCTGATGTACCAGGTGCTAGAAAGCTTGTGTAGAAATAGCCAAAGCCCTGTTGTCCCCTGGGGCTTGACATCAGCCTGCGGGGACTGCGTTGGAAGTTCTGGAAAAGCATCCTTCAGATGACACTGCATCCTTTCCAGACAGGTGCTAAATTTGGCCTTCCTACTATGTGCTACTAGAAAGCAGAGATTTATGAGTCAACTCCATGACATGTAGCACTTGATCCTGGTCCTGATGGCTTGCAAGGTCTTGGACCTTGAGTTGTTTCTGATCCCTTGGCCTAGCAATGCTGTGCTGGTACAGCTCCAGGGCAGAATTTAGCAAGTCCTGCAACTCAGGCCAGTAAAACTTTTTAACTACTGACAAATGTGGTCTTCCTTTGCTCCTTATCCTTGATTTGCCTCCATTTATTTTCCTGTCACTGAAACCCCTCATTACTCTCAGTTCAAGCTGTTCAACCTTGCTGAATTTCTGCAGCCATTTTTTTTTTCTTCAGGCTGAAACTTTGGTCTGGTCTTATAATTACAGCATTATTAATGTATTTTTATCATTGTTAATTATTTTTACATGCTGAAATTGATTCAATATGCCTGGAGCTGCCATGCTGGAACATGCCTTGATTCTCTTCCAAGCCGGAGCCCTTGCACACCAAACGTGGAGAGTTCCAATGGCTTTAAATCACTATAAACCTCACTGAGTGATTTAAGTTATTGGAGCGTATTCAAGTTTTTATAAGCCCTCGAATGTGAACCCTGCTCAGATTCTGGGTATGTACAGTGCAGCAGGATCTAAAATGATTTGAGTGCTCGACATATTTTCTAAGCCCCCGGCCGGCTGGGGAATAATCAGGCTTGTTGGGCAGTGCACTGTGCAGGGACTTTATGTGATGAGAACTGTCACATTTTAAAGATGCTTCTAATTCCTTTAAATTGAAACATTCCTACTTCATTTAAGGGATTTTGGGTAGAGCTTTCTGTGTGCTTTGGAGGATCGGCGGTACGATGAAGTGCGTTTCATCCTGGGGCTGATGGATTGGCTCCTGCACAAGGTCAGTCCCAAGGTAAGCCATCACCACCCTCTCTGTGGTGACAGCCCAGCGGAGTTGTGACCTGTGCAGGACCCCAGGTGACAGGTGAGCAGAGGGCTGAACCCTCCTCTGATCTCTGGATCAGGTTCTAAGTCCAAGTCAAGCAGTGTCCATCCTGCTCCTTCTTTAGCAATGTCCGTGCACCAGAACAAGCAGTCCCTTGGGCATGTTTTCTAATCAGAAGACCAGGAGGGACATCAGAAGCTGACAGATGGACATGCTGAAAGTTTTCAGCTCCTTTTTATTTTAAAGGGTCCCAGGTCAGGAAAACGTTGTACGGATGTAGGTGAGAGGGTGGCCAAGCGGTGGAGGGAGGAGACCAACATGGGCGTCAGAGCACGACCAAAGGGTTCCCTCTCACCCTGGCTCTCAGCAATATTGCACAGCAGTACTTACACACCACATTAAACTTTCTTGGGACCCCATCATCTGGGCCACCTACTGCAGAGCCTGGAGATACCCAATGGAGCTTGAATACCTACTTGGACTTCTTAAGTAGAAGCTGCAGCCCCCAGCTGTGCCCAGCGTGGTTCGTGATGCCCACACCCGCCGCAGGTTCAGGGTCACTCAGCGGCAGTTCCAGCAGGCACAAAAGCAAGTGAAAATGCAAACTCTTATGAAAGCTAAAAAAAATGGCCTTGGAGTAGAGGTATCGCTGCAGAGCAACACAAGTCACAGCTCTGAGTTGCTGACTTCAAGGCTGGGTGTATTGCAGACAGCAGAGAATCCACAGTCCTGCAAAATATTTATTCGTTTCAGGTTTCAGTTTTTATGGACAACTGCATAACATCTTCACTGTAATTCCTTGACCTTGCAATCAAATAGCAAGCTCTTTTTATGTTCACAAGTGCAGCTGCTGAACATATTGCTGTAGTTTGGAGTTTTGCCTTAATGAATTGTTTAATTTGGTTTGATATCATTAGGTATGTATTGAGTGTATGTGAACCTGTGCAGTAAAACACCTAAAGTTTGTACCCATAAGACTAATTCCTGCTGCTCCTACTCAGTAAATAACGACAGCCTTGAGACCTGTGAGTGCTGAGGACCTTAGAAAATTCAGATGCTTTTAGTTATGTGCCTATATGGATTTAATAGTCTCAGTTTATTAAAAAGGCAGTTTTTTAATCCTAATGAACTAAACTCTGCCCTGAATTACTAAAATGTAAACCCAAAGTAACTTTAAATGAAACAGAAAACCCGAGTTTACCTACCTATCAGTGAGGGCAGAATTAGGCCCATTATAATGCTCAAGTCACACTTTAATAGCAAGAGATAGTTTTATTAGTCATCTTATTAATGACAGTGCAAACCCCAAACTACTGTACATTCAAGGAACAGGTTCTTATATTTTAAACAACATATAATTCTCCTTAAAACCTCTTTTATTAAAAAGTTTTAAGAATAATATTAAACACATAAACAGCCATGTTAATTAGATTATATAGTTAATGTACATTGGAACTATGACTTATTGCAGAGTTACTGACCATGAAAGCACATTTTGATCATTCCAGGCTGTAATCCCCACTTAATCCATCCCCAGTCTGTCAATCAGTGGAATACAATCAGGATATTTATGATCACATCAGACTAGAGATCTGGAAGAATTTAGCAACTTTGCAGAGCTGAATCCAGAAAAGAAGGGGGAGAAATGTTTCCACTGGCAAAATGAACTGTTGCCAGGAAAAACATTATTGTTGACTTGGCCCATGTAATTGAATTTTCTACTCAGAAGTAACTTACAAACCAGCAACTAGGAGAAATTATCAATACTGGAACTCTCATAATAACAAAGCAGAGGAGTTTTACCTGGCACAGCACTTTTTAAAATCATGTTTTTCTTTTTTTTAATAGTGCTGTGGCTTTTTCCTCTCCTAGTTTTTGCCATCATGAAATAATTCAAATCCCTAGAGCCAGCAGGAAAAAACATCCCTTTCTCGGGCCCCTATGTCCTGGCATCCACCACGGCCCCTGCTCCGGGGGCTGCAAGTGCCTCCCAGCGAGAGCTGTGGCTCTGGGCAGGGGAGACCTGAATGTCGTTGGGGTGCCTGATCCCCTGCCCAGGTTAGGGAATGCTGCGGGATCCATGGCACTTGAACACCTGATTTACATCTGTTTCTACAAGGGATGTGCATTTTGATAGCAAAGATACATGAGAGTAGTGAAGATGTCATGTAGGTATGTGATACCTCTCGTAACCTAAGAGACATGAGGACAGTCATGGTTTGGGGACCACAATGGTTGTTTCTCGGGTTATTTCAATACCTTCCAGATTTGAAAATCTTTTTCGTGGAAAGACATGGAGAAACAGAGACCGTTAGGAAGAAAGACGTATCAGAAAGGAGGGAGGGGACCCCAGGACACCAGATGCTCAGGAACCAGCAGTGGTCAGCTTGGTGTGTGGGGAAACTGCATGGTGCTTTACAGAGGGGGCATATGTGCCCTCTCCAGGCTTTTGTCAAACCCAGGATAATCTTCCTGCATCTAGCCATGATCCTACATGTCAGTGACAGGATGTAGTAAGTGGAAGTCAAACTTCCATTTTATGGACATGTTCTCTCAAACAGCTAGAGAAATTGAGGTAGGAGGCTGTGCTATTGCCTTCCTTGCAGCTGTGTGAGGTGTGATTTTCATGCCTGTTTTGCCATTGAAGTCTGGTATTTGGTTACTCAAAACAGCGTGTAAGAGCTTGATCTGGCCATTTCTGCCTTAAGTATTGTGAAGAAATATTACGAAGACTTTTGCCTGCTATCTGATGTGCAGCCCCTGCGATCAAGCTCAATCAGTAAGTTACTTTTTCCTCCCAAACGTGAATGAATGTAAGCACATGTTTCACACTTTGTCACTTATTTGTGATCTGGTTCTTTGCCTGGATGGCAAAGGGCTGGATTCCCAAAAAATGTTCCTTCTGTGAGCTTCACTGATTGGAGCTGTGCTGAGCCTGAATAGGCAATCCTCTGATCGGCTTTCCAAGTTCCAGTTGGCTTTTTAATAAACTCTTCCTCTTGAAGCTCAGAGTCATTGGAGATCATGCTCAAAGAATGAGCTTGCTGGGCTCTTGATGTTGATTCCTCCAAGGCATGTTTTTCTCAGCTGCTACTTTATCGCCTCTGTCTTAGAACAATCTCAATAACATTCTCAATATGAGAAGTGGACAAATATTTCTTGGGGTTTTTTTAATAATTAGAGAGAGAAGTACAAAATAGAAAACAGCAGGATAATCAATAGTCCCTATGGTTCACCAGGATCTATTTGATAAAGAGATTTAGTCAACACCCTTCCCCTGCTCTGATAGCAGTAAAGCCCTTGGAATGGAGCATTGTCACAGGATTAGTCTTCTGCTTGTAAAAGAAATGCCTTAGCAGTTAGTTAGCAGCATGATGCCGTTATCTTGTTGACAGTGCTCTGTGTCATTGATACCGTCTCCGATGCAGCTTCTGTTCAGCCACAATTTGTTTTCATTAAGCTTTCATCCAAGCTCTCCCTTTTACAAGACATTTTCCTTCATTTTCTTACAGGTGCTAGAGCATCTCTTGATAACTGTGTAAACTAAAACTGTACTGAGGGTATTTAATTTTAAGTGGGCATGAAAAAGAAAAAAGCAACCAACAGCTCTGGACCCTTTGCTGCCCGTAGTGCAACATGGCTGCTTGCTTGAGATCTTGAAATACGTCAGTTGTAGTTTGTTTCTATCAGAGTAATGTGGTAGTTGTATATATGCCACTTTCCCAGGAATGTAAATGCTTCGTTAGTTCTGTCCCTGTCCTGAAAAATCTAATATGGCACAAATAAAGTGCGGTAAATGGCTTCATGGAAAGCAGATGTGAGTGGAAGCCTAGACTCCTACCAAAGCTTTAGGGGACTTCAAAGACTGAAAGAAAGAGCTGAACAAAATATTCAACTGTGCCAAATTTTCACTGTTCTTGATGAAAGAGCAAAAGTGAGGAAAAAAAAAAAAAAGAAAATCTGGCTCCTTGTTTTAATTTTCTACTAGCCTAGGGCAAGACTTTTAGAAGGAATAAATTACAAGCAAGCAGGGAGAGAGACTGAATGGAGGAACTGCTGAACAAAGGGCATTCTTGGAAGGGTCTGGTTTTAGAGAACCTAGAAGTTGTCAGCTCAGTTATCAGGAGGCCGTCTCCCTCCCCACTTGCAAGCCCACTGCTTTAGAGCAACGCCACAGCTCCGCATGAGCTGACTGCATGTAAATGTTGTCGCTGCACAGCGGTGGTGAATGCTTGGAAAGTGTCCTCTGAAGAAGTGTTTTGTAGGACAGCCAAATGGAGAATGCTTTGAAAATTTGGCAGCAGATGTGAATGTGACATAAATGATTGCAACCTTTAAAGTTGTTTTCCAGAACAAGCCATTTGGGCTGGACTTGGAAGTGATGTAGAATATAGATGATGGTATTCAAGGGGCTAAAACATGCCAACTCTAAAAACTAGGATAATTCATTCCTGTTGTTTTGGGTATCATGTACTACATAAGGATTAAAAAAAACGTGCACAGAACAATTGGGTTTTTTTCTTTCTTCCTCAGATACTGTGTGGGAGTAAAGGCTTAACGAGAGCTGGTCAGAAAATGGAGGAGAAATATAAGAAAGCAACTAAGCCATGTTGCTTGTGGCAGTTTTACAAAACGATGCTTCATCTGTTTAAGATCTCTTCCCTCTCTAATCCCTTCCAAACTGCCCTGTAGGCTCCATCCCTGGTGAAGATTTGGCTGGTACAGCCTTGCTGGTGGGAGCTGTGAAGCTTTGACTGTCTTCTCACCAGCAAGCATCTCCACTGTAGGTGCAATTTATGTTGGTCAGCTTTGCATTTCCCTCGCTCCATGTGGGAGTAAGCTGCTGGAGGGTCTTTATCTACACGGCCAAGAAAGTATGATTTGAGCTATGCTAGCCAAGACAAATACTATTCTCCCCACTTGTCCTGATGTCTTGTACTTCTCCAGCTCCTAAAAGGGAGATACCTTTTAAGTAATATTAATCCACTCTTAGCTGCAAAATTCAAAGCTTAATTCATATAGATGTTTATTGTGACAACAAGATAATGGTTTGCAGGAATTAGTTTGTAGATGGACACATAGTTGTAAATTAGCTGCAGGACCTTTAGGCACATTTTACAAATACAATTGTGTTGCTGTGTCTGAAAATAATTACATTTGCTTGAGTTTGGGTCAGGCTGCCTAAAGATTCTCCACACTGTAATGAGCTGTTGGTGACTTGGTTTGTGGTTTAGGTGTAACTATGGGGGGGGTGTTAATTTTGATGGTATTTTTTTGTACTGGTCATGTAGCACAGGAAAAAAAAAAAGAAAGAGGGTAGCTGAAGTGGATGAGCAGTGATAAAGGAGAAGAAAAACCTGGCTTGCCAACTGCTTAGCTGATTTACCACTCATTTTTCTGCAGTAGGCCAAGCACCAGGCTGTATTTGTTTGCCGCTGCCTGCTGAAGCCTTCGACCTCAGCCTGCCCTTCTCTCCCCCAGTGCTGACAGTAAGTGAAGAAATGCTAAATTCATTCATCTGCCCGTGATCCCTTTGAAGTCCACCACTAAAAGCTCTATTGTTTTATTAGCTGTTAATGCGGCACGGGGGAATTTGGCTGTGCACGGCGGAGCTGGGGTGCGGGGGGAGCCCTTCCTGGTAATTTGTCACTCTTTAGAAGTATGACACGCTCTGCGCGGCAAACGCGCTGCCAGGTTGGAATGCTCGGGGCCGAGGCCGGAGCTGCTCGGGGCAGGGAGCTGCCACTGCCGTCGGCAGGAGTCCTGGGGCTGGAGCGGCGGAGGGGTTAGGGCAGGCTGAGGTCGTACACCTTGATACTCCGCTGGACGTTACGCCGGCCAAGGTCGATGTTAAATTAAAGATCGTGGGCTGCTGCACAGAGCCAGCAGTGCTGGCTACGGGCTGGACACCGACTGTAGGGAGCCCGCTTGTCAGAGCAGGCGAACGGGGGCAGGTGCTCGGAGGGGAGGTGGCTGCAGATGCCGGGATCAGGGGTACGTTGCCTCGTCTCTTCCCCGCACTAAGGCGGTTCGGTACCGAATGCTGCAACGCAGCTACCGGGGACCCTTTTCCTGCGCTTTCTCTGATGCGCGGAGCTGCGAGGTGGTGCCTCCTCTGGGAGGCTCTTCCGGCACCGGCGGTGCCCGGCGCTGGCATCGCAGGCTGGTGGCTCTTAGAGGTGATCCAATGCCTGAACGTCAACGCAGCTTCCTAACTAAATGCAAGCACGTGCTGGGAATGCTGCTAAGTTGCAAGATGAGGCTTGTCTTTCCCCACATGCACCCCGCACGGGCAGATGGTCAGCGATCCACAGCTAATTGATAAAGCACCCATCGCCTTCTCCTTTTGGCTTTCAGCTCTTTGTGTCTCTCCTCTCTCTGAGATGGAGGGAGCTGCAGGAACTCGCTGGTCTGTAATTGTCTGGACACACATACGCTTTGGAACTGCAAGCTGGCTCCTGTCCATGATCTGAAATCTGGGCACAGCGCTTAGGTGTTAAGGAAACGAAGTGGATGTTGCCTCAGGCTGTTTATTGCTCAGCCATGTTGGCAGGTACAAAGGCTCTCTGCAGAAGCCATCCATCACTGGAGCTGCTGCTCCCTGCAAGCACAATGCAGTTAATGGCAGGAGCTATGTCCTGGTAAACACAAACAGGAAGGCAAGCGCAGCCTCCCGGCCAGGCTGCCTGCAGGCAGCCTTCTTATTTGCTTTGCTTTGGTCCGGTTGCTTCTCACTAACTCAGCTTGATCAGTCTATCAACAGCGCCTTTCTTTCCATCGTTCTTCCCAGTGCCTTCTGTGGCACTAAGACTAAGTCAATAGAAATGTAAAACTTCTGCCTTATTTCCTCAGTCATCTGATGAAGCTCAGACTTCACTGGGGCAGCTCGGTGGTTTGCATAACTGCTTAACTGCACTGCGAAGTGTAGTTTCTGTCGTGAAGCACGCTCATTAATACAACATTTTCCTGTGATGTAAAACGGCTGCTGTTTGTTCCTGCTAACAGGGGGAAATGAGTCTCCCAACGTTTTCCCATGGCAGAAAGGTGAGGGGTCACAAGCAGCTTGTTCGCTAACATCCATAGCGTGGGAGTGTGCAATCGATTTGATCTGCTGTGCCCTCACCTCTGGGCTCAGGGACGTGCGGGCAGGGCGGCACTGGAGCAGAGAGGACAAGAGCACGTCAACGGCGAGATCACCATTCATTTTTGGTAGGGTCATTTAAAATTCAGTGTCTTACAAAAGCACTGTGCAGTGGCAGAATACAGCTCTCACTTTAGGGTCCTGATTCAGCAAATCACCTGCGAGACTTCTGCACGTGTTCTGCATAAAACACATCCCTCTGCGCTGGAGCCATAGGGTTTGAAATGTATACCTGTGCTGAAGCCTTGCTAAGGTTTATTGTTACTGATAGCAGTTTTGCTGAGAGGTAACCTTGCAAGGCAGTTGTTATAGAACTAAACTCAATACACAGCACACATTAAACTGCTCTTAAAGTAGTTTAAAAACCAGTGGCCTTTACAGGCTTTCTCCTAACATTGCTAGAGGGTTTGACATCCTTATCAAAATCTTTGCAACCACTTTGGTCCAATGTAAGTATTTGTAAACAGCAAAACCCACAATGATAATGAAATAATAATAATTATTCAACTATTTATGATGCTAGAGAGTTTTTCCTCTTTTGTGTAAAAAAAAAAAAGTGGTACTGATTAATCAACACAGTATGTAATCACATTACCAGCTTTTGCATGTGGTCACAGGTGCTGCGTATGCAGACTGGGTAGCTGGTGCAGGCAGGGACAACACCTGATGAGCACGTGCAACGGCTGTGACCCCCCTCTGCAAACCCCAGCCCCCTTTGGAGCAGGTAACTGCACACCGGTGGTGAGGGAGACTCATTGCCATTGCTCATCTAGTAATTAATGTCTTCTGAGCTGCTGCGGGGCATCACGCACTGCTCCAGCGCACTTCTGGGTTTGTAAAGCATGTCTGGGATACGCTGTTTTACACCAGGAGGAAAGTGTACTCCCTCTACTGATCAAACTCACTGTATTTGCAAACCCCAGTTCTTGGCCTGACGGGTGGATGGGAATTAGGGGTGCAGCATGCTCACACGCTCCCCAGTTGCTCAATTAGGGAAGTTCAGAATGACAGCTTTCCCCTCTGAGGGAAAAAGTGTCAGTCAGCTTTGGAAAGGTGTCATTCTGGGACAAATCCCTGCGCACATATGCCTTTCAGGCGGCTGTGCTGGCTTTCAGGGCTTTTAGCAGAGCAAACGTGGGTGCTCTGTTTCCCTGTTGGTGGGTGACTTGTTCGTGTGGGTGCTGGCTCCCGGCAGCCCCAGCGCAGCCACCGCAGAGCCCTTGAGACACGAACTGGAGCATCTCTGCAGCGGCGCAATAGATTGCTTCCTCACCACTTGCTTTCCAGAAGTTTGAGAGAGATTTGAATCCTGTCCCAAATTTCTCTGCTATAATGCTTGGAAAATGCATTTAAAGGAGGCATATACTCAAAATGCTGCTCTGCAGAAATTGTTCTTTCATCACGTTCCCATTAACCTTAGAATGTTTTTAAGTGCTTTCTCTTCTGTGGGAGTGAAACTGGGGAATATTTCCAGCTACTCAGAATTTTTTATTTCAACTCATGGGAATCGGTCAAACCCAAGATATCAGAGTCCAAACCTGACTGGCCTTTCGTCTTCCAAAAACGTCCTCCGCCCCATTATTAAGTCTCTGTATTCGGAGCCCTATTTCTGAATATAACGTAGGGATTTTGTGAAGCTCACCAGCACTTGTAGTGCCAGCGTGGTGCATCTCCCTGCTGCATTGGAAAGGTAGGCTTGTGCTTACCATGTTACTTCGAAACACGATAAGACAGACATTTTTAGAAAGCGGTTTGGTACTTCACGCATCTGGCTTCCAGTGGGAAAAATGGTGTCATGTCCTGGGCGACTTGTGCCTCTCGAGCTGGGTAAATGCCACCGAGAGTTCTGGCTATCCCTTAGAAAACAGCCAGTGTGTGTGCTGGGTTTTTATCTTTTTTTTTTTTTTCTGTCTTTCATCTTACAGCTACTGTTTAGGGGTTGTGGAGCAAATCGAAGGCGACGCCAAGGGGAAGGTTGGGTATTTCCTGCGTGTAGCTCAAGCTGTGCTCCCACCAGAAGGGTCCCTGTACGGTTTCTCCACAGACCTTGGCGTCGGCCTGCGTGTTAAAGCAGAAGGTGAAGACTGGCGCCGACTCCAGCTTCCCTGATTTCTTCCAGAGAATTTGCAGCAAATCAAAGCGTAACGGTAAAAGTGGCCTGTGGCTGTAGGGAATGTGAAGAGGCGGATCTTAGAGGGGTGGTAAAAGCATGATGCCCAAGGTCAGTATTTACACACGCCGCTCCTGAGCTAGTTTTAAACGGCAGCAATGGAGGTACGCAGCGAGGGAGCTCCCGGTGTCTCGCCCGGGATCCAGCCAGGCTGCCTGACGCGGGGTCCGTGCTCCCTCTGTTGTCGCACAGCAGCTCCTTCCACGGGCGCTTCGCAGCGCTGCCGGGAGCCAGCTCGCTGCGTGGGGCCGGCCGGCCGGGGCCTGCGACAGCCCGTGGGTGACAAACCCCCGGGGGTTGCCGGGGCTTATACCCACAAAATTCTTTGCTGTTTCAGTGGGAGGTTTGATGAGTTCGAGCCAAGCAGGGACTTTTCCATCCTTAAGCCGTGAAGCTGTCGCGGTTGCAGCCAGCCGTATTTCCAGATGGGTAAAATTCCGCAGAAACGATGATGGATTTGACGCGTCTCAAATGATGACAGCAGAGGTGCTGACTCCCCCTTTAATTCCTTCCCTTAACAGACAAGGTCCCTGAACCTGGCCCGCTTCACCGACATGTGCAGCGCTTGTTTCTCTTTCGCCGCATGTCTGGTTGGCTTTGCCTTCCTCCCCCTGCTCGTAACTCCCGGCTTCTTTCCTGCGGGAAAGATTAGGAAGGATAGGAAGTCGTCTGTGCAAAAGGCATCCCTGGCCAAAGTAAATACAGGTCACAAGATTAGGCTTCATCAGAACTTTAAGCCGGGCCCAAGCTAAACATATGAGCTGTCATGCTTTGGTAAAAGCTGCAGTATGAGTGAACTGGCATGACTGCAAAAACGGTAAAGCAGCTAAAGGGTTTTGCAATATGGAAGCTTTAAGTTTTGCTTTTAATGCTGCATTCCTGACAGTCAAGACTTGCGCTGAACTTCAAATGCCATTACTTTTGTGTGTTGGCCTCGCTTGCTACTATGAAAACACGCTTCCCAAAGCACAGCGACAGCAGCAAAACAGCACCATGAAGCTGGTCTGCCCCGGGGAGACCCTGCAGCACCGAGGAGCAACGCGGGATGGTAAGAGACGCCCTGTCGCAGCTTGAACCCCGGCTTTCTTGGCTGTTGACACTCTGAGACTGAATCTTTGAATGAATTACAGAACTGCTTTGAAAAAACCTCTAGCTGTTCAAGCATCTCATTTTTTAATGTCCAAATATCAACTTAAAATCCACCAAGGGACACCATAGCTTGCAGTCCTTGGGTAGTTGTTCACAAAAAAGGTTAACTGAACCCGTAAATGGTGCAGCCTCTCAAGTTTCCCTGTAAGGAGTCAGAGGGTAACTTGCACTGAGAGAAGGCCAGGAATGTTTTCTCTTGCAATGAGCAGAGCCCGTGGACATGGGACTCGGGCATTTGTCCTCTGGCGCTGTCTTGTTATGCATCTCTGGAGATGTTAATCCACCCCAGGCGTGGTGGGGACGGCAGTGATGGGACAGCCACCGTGCTGGGAGGAGTGTTGATGCTGTAAACCACACAGAGCTGCAGAGATCTGCAGCGCTCTGATATGTTCCATAATTACTGGTCATAACCATTATAAGAAAACAAACCCCAACCAACAAGCATTAAAAGTCTTCATGGAACAAAAGCCAGGCTTTTAATATTGTTTTAATGTACTTACAAAGCTTTAGTTTAGAGCCAAGACCAGCACTCTTGTAAGTGTGCAAGGGTTGAGACAATTTAAAAACCAAAATATTTCTCCCAGTAGAGACCTTGCAGCTTATCAGGTAACTGCAGGCTGCGTTTCGGCCATTTTTAACTGGGCATTAAAACTCTTTTTGACACTTGCTTTATTCCCCTACAATAGACCCTAACAGCCCCTCCGAGGCCTTCTACAGCCTGACGTGTAAAATGTAATGGGGATTGGTTTAAAGAGTGGAATTTGACCTGAGAGAGATGTGAGTATTTGGGGACTACTTAGTCCTCAGTAGCACTTGGGGGCTTTTTAGTTTGTGGGGTACTTTATTACTCATTAGCGCTCGGGGACATGCGTTGTAGCATACTTGTTAGCATGTGATATGGGCTGTCCGGTGGCTTTCTCTGTTTAAACACTGCTTCGTTGTGGCAGAGCTTATAGACCCTTCCTTTTGTCTCCTCCTCCTGCTCATGGAAGGAGCAGCCAGGCCCGGGGCTGCTTGGGGAGATCAGGGTGTCTCCGAGGGGGTTTGTCAGCGGAAAACAGCTGGGGAGTCCATTTGGCCACAAACATGACACCCATGGGTGCAGGGGAGCCGCTGGTGTTCACACAACCATAAATATATGGGCAAGAGAGCAAAGCATGCCCACAGGGAAGCCGTTCATGCTGGTTGGACTCTTGCATCATTCCAGTTCAAAGCTACTTATCAATGCAGGCAAGAGAGGTCCTTGTTTCAACCTTGTCCTTCTGCTTCTCCTCATCCTTGTGGGAAAACCAGGATCAAAGAGCAAGGTGGCCACCAAGCCAAGCCCCCCCACTCCCTGCCGCTGTGAGACCCCAGCCCTGCAGCAGCCACCGCCGAAAGCCGAAGGGGTGCCGTGCTGCTGGCAGACTCGCCGTTACTCTGAAGCAAGCCTGGGTGAAGCTTCCAGGTGAGTCTTGCCCTGCCCTGTGCCGCCGCTTTCTTGCTTTGCAGTATTGGCCAGTTGTGGAGATGCAGTGGCTCGTCTTGCATGACCAGGGATGCCCTCCCAGGCAGGGCTGCGTGGTGAAGGGTTGAGGTGAGCGCAGGGATGGTGGTAGTCTTTCTCACTTTTACTTTTCCCCTTAGCTTAAATTATTCCCAGACGTGTGAACTCGGCAAACAAGGATCAAGTTTTCTCCACAAGGCAAGGCTTACTCCAGGCCTGGAATAGTGCCTGAGCTTCCCAGCGGTCAGGAAAAAGCTTGCAGGGAGCAGATGAGCGATTCCTTTTGTATTTTCCATCCATCAGGAAAAGCTGCATCTGAAAAAATAATATCTGAACTGGAAAATAAAATTATACAAGTCTGAACAAATATGGAAACCATCCCTGACCTGCTATTGGAAAAGAGTCTCAAATGCTAGAAAGGAGAGAAGCAGAGAGAGGGAATGGATGAGTTTTGGCCTCTGTTGGGAATATGGAAGGAATTATTTCATTCTTTTTCCCCGTTTATTTGTTCTCTATATGGCACTCTGTGTGGTTAACCCTCTGTCTTTGTCATAAATATGTGGCAGAGACAAGTTTTTTCAGAGGTCCCAACCAAACCATCTGTTTTGCATCTGTGGTTTTGCATATGTAAATATTATTATTAATAGTAGCAAAAGCAATCATAATGGCAGCAGGAATAGAAACACTATTAATAGCCATAGTACTGACATTTTTATTTGTATTGCTGCAGGAGGTCACAACAGGCACTGGGACTCAGCTGTGAGTTTGAGTGGGAACACAAGGATGGTTGTTACCCCCAAGAGCTGTCGGTGGGCACGGATACAGCCGGGGGTGTGGTGCCAGGGTTGTCACGGTGGGACCGTGGTGCCCAGACCCTCGCAGAGGACCTTTCCAAGGGGAAATGGCTCCTGACAACCGCCAGCTCCCTGCAGCTCCTGCTGTTATGGCAAGGAGAAAACGATTCCCTGTGGGGAGAGCTGAGTTCAGTGGCTCAAAAGGGCCTGGAGACAACTGGAGAAGCTCCCCAGTAAAGGTAATAATGTGATTCCTGCTTATCCAGAGGCTGTATTTGTTGGGGGAATCCCAGGGACAGAGTGGTGGTTTCTGTGTTGCCCAGTACTGCACCTCAGCTCTCACTCCCAGCCCATCCCAAGGTATCTTGTCTCCGTACGTACAACAGGCTTTCCTAGGTGGATGACCTGTCAGAGCAACTCCTTTTGCAGACCATCAGCATAGTGGTGTTTGGAGAGACCTTACTTTTCTGTCCCTGCTTTACTCCTATTACTAAAAGTGACAGCAACTCTCCTTCTGCTATTTCAAATGCAGAGGGAAGACCTCAGGGCTGGGGGAGCAGAGGCCAGAGGCAGAAGCAGTGAGAAGGCCAGGTAGAGCAGGAAGAACAAGGGATGCAGGACATAGACACTGAACCTGGGGAGCTTGGAGGTGCATGTGCTGGAAGGACCACTTTGGAAAGGACGGGAGAGAGACAGTGAAAGGAGAAAGCCCCCGCCGCATGTTGGGCTTGGGTCTGATCCCCGCAGTGCCTGGAGACACACAACAGCAAAACACGGCTCAGCACACCCTTCTCCTTCCAGGTTCTCCCTGGATCGAGCCGGTATCTTTGTTCCTATACGAGGAATGTTTTTTGTTCGGCTCTGGTTGTTTTGCTGGATCTGCAGTGCATTAAACAGCCCATCTTCTGGTTTGTATTTTTTCCAGTTATCATATTTCATGTATCCTGGCTCCTTTCATCCAGCCCAGTATCCCCCCAAGCAGAGACTAAGCAGGATCCAGTCCTTGAGCTTGCTGCCTTCACAAGTACAGGAGTGACGTGGACCCCCACGCCCACATTTCTCTGCAGAGCTGTGGGAGCATTTGCAGCGGGGACTGACACTTCCCTCTCTTTCAGTCCGTCCCCTCGATCACGTTACCAGGGCTGGAGCTTGAGGGCTCCGTGATGGTACACGCGGCCCCTCAAACTTCACAGCGCCTGTATACAAGCTGCTTGCTTAAGTCTGGACCAGCAACAGCAAGCCAAGATTTGTACTTACTTCTTACGTCATTCAGATTTTGGCTATGGCACACTACAGGGGCACACGTAAGTGTCGGGCGTGTGGGGGTGGCTTGTCAGTGCTTTTAAAAAGTCCACCATGACTGTGCACTGTAACTTCACTTAAAACCTCCTGCAATTCAGCACTGTGTTGGTGTGAGTGCCCCTGACCCTGCTACCTCCCCGCCCGTCCCTGTGCAGGTCTGCAGACCCTGGGACAGATAAAATGCTTCTCTATCTCTCTTGGCAATCTTTTCACACAAGCATTTAAAACACAAGAAAAAAAATCTAATTGGATAAAAAAGGGGTAAACATCTAGTTCACTTCCCTCTCTGGCTCTGGCATAGTATTGACCCCTTAGCACAGACCCCAGTGGCTTTTGCTGCTATCTATCTCCTTTGCAGCGGGGAGGAGATGGGGACCCGGGGAGCACCAGGAGGGGCGCAGAGCTGCCAGGCTTCCTCCTGCCAACAGCAGCATCCAACAGGCACCCCGTGGGGAAAGGGGCAGCAGGGGACCCAGGCAGGTCTGCCGAGGTCCCCAAATTGGGCACTCAGCTCCCTCTGAGGAGCGCTCTGTGAGCTGGCTGATAATCAGGGTTAGCCCCTCACTGTCCCTATCCTCTGACCAAAAGAAGAGCTGGAAATCAGAGATAACAGGATAAGGATCATCTATGAACTCGAGATGTGCATATCCCAGCCTTCCTGCCAAGGACAAAGTCTTCCCTGGGCACAAACACAACTTTGAGGAAATTCAAGCGTTCAGGCTCTCCAGGATTAACTTCTGGTGGTGTCCCGGACACCTTCAGATCTGGTAGCTGCTCAACAGTGGTGTTCTTTTGTTGACAAGGACTGAGAGCATATTTCCATTTGAGCAGGTTGATTTACACAGTCCCCAGGGCTGAGCCCTGTCACACAATTTCATGCAAGTCGAGAGCATTGGTCTTCGCAGCCACCCGCAGGACTCCCGCTGCGCATGCCCGAGGAAGGGGCCGCAGCCCCGAGGGGCTCTGTGCACTCCTCCCCATCCCGGCTGTGCTCCTCTCACCTGCAGCCACCTCCCCTGGGACACGGGGCTTTGCAGTATCTGTTGTCCCTGACCTGTCCTCCTGAAGACTCTCCCCTTCCTTTTTTCCAAGAGATGCTCAGCTAACCTTTTCCTGCCCACTTAGAGCAGCAAGTGGTGCCTGTGGGTGGGCTGGGGCTGGCGGGGCTCTCCCGACCGGCAGCGATTATCCAGCAGCAACTCGGGGAGGGGGGCAGGGAAGCCGCTCCCTAATCCGTCCCCCGGCTGGATGGGTGCCTGGATAATTTCAGCGCGGCTCGGCACATTCGGACGATGCGCACGCTCTGCAGCGCAACCCACCTCCTCGGAAAGCTCGTGGCACAGGCATCTGTCACCGAAACCTGTCTGCGTGAAAGGCTGTCTGCACAACTGGGGGGAAAAAAGAAAAGCATGACAGCACAATTAGTGAGAGCAAATGAAAGGCTGTTTGAAGAGGAGGAGGGAGGAAAGGGGAGAGCTGCATAAATCCCTGGTGGGGTTTTGGGCTTGACATCAAAACCCCTTAACAGTGTATTACTTCAGCCCCCAATGTGGACAGATGTTGAGCTGTGGCTCAAAGGAAGTCAGAAATCTTTCCTTAGAAAAAATTTGGCTAGGAAACTAAAGAAAATATTGTGAAAGAAAAGGAAATAAAAGCCCACTAAAGAAGATTTATCACTGCCTCAAGCATTTCTGTATCCTCTAGTCTTATGAGGTCTCAGCCTCAGGGGAGAGAAAAAGAGAAACAGCCTGTTGCTACGTTAATGGCTCACAAATTTAGAGCGGGGACACGTTTGTCCAGTTAGACAATGATGGAGGGAGGTAGGTCACCCGGTTGAGGACTCCTCCAACCCATGCTAAGCCCAGACAGCTTTCAGAGGCCTCTGGCACCAGACTGCAGCTTTCCCTGGCACATCCATCCCGGCAGCCTTTCTGCTTGCTCGCTCACTTTTGCAAGGTTCTTCTGGAGCCCTTTGTCAGTGGCAAAGCATTTTAGTTCCCCAGAGAGCTTAGCATCATCCACAAACCTGGAGGTTTTGCTGTCCATCCCTTCCCAATGCCAAATGAAGGTGCTGAATAAAACCGGACCCAGCAGAGGTTCTTGGGCAGCCCCCTAAAAACTGTCTGTTAAACCCTGCTCTTTGCTACTTACAAGACAGAAATATCTTTTAACTAGGTTTCAATCTATAAAAGGATCCTTGTTTTAACCCCATGGCTATGTGAATTTTTAAAAATAACTTTGCCAAAATGTTTGTGAAAACATCCATCTGCTCTGCCTGTGGGTTTTCCCTGTCCCTAATACCTGTGCATGCCGGTATTTTCCTGGCGTCCCAGCACACCGGCAAGGCAGGATTTCCCCCTCCGGCAGCCGTGTCTGCTGGCTCTTTCCCACCCGCCTGTCTGCCCGTGTGCTTGCTGCTGGTGCAGACCCGACCAGCCCAGCAGGGACGGAGCAGGCACCCGCCTCTAGCTCCCAGGCTCCCCTTCCAGAGCCTGGTTTGTAGGTGGGAGCTGCTTTAGCAACCTGCCAGTCCTCTGATAGAGTAGCCATTTGTAAAGTCACATTGATCTAATTCCTCTAACTTACAGGCTACAAAGAATGAACTGAGTGTGAGGATCTCCCAAATACCTGCCGCGGTGAAGACCGACACAAAGTCGTGCCTAAGCTGCCTTGTCATGCCTTATCCTCCCTGGTTCTATTGCACCTTTATATTGAGCAATGGCTCCCTAGCCAGCTGCTTACTTCTGATATATTTAAAGAAACTTTAAAAAAAAAAAATTTGAAAGGAAATCTTCATGCTCTTTTTTAGCTCTTTTAATTTTCTGTCTACACTTTACTTGCTATGTTTTATGTTTTTTCCTTTTCTCCTCATGTGGGAAACCTTTCCACTTTTAAAATGCTGACCTTCTCCCTGTGATACCTCTTTAACCTTAGCAGTGAGTCAGGCAGGGTGTTTTTTAGGACCTCTTAGTTCTTTTTGAGTTGTGGCACATGTTTTACTTGGGTTTTAATGGAGCATTTTTTAATCGCCTCCAGACTGCTTGCAGGCTGCTTGCTTTCTGTCTGTTCCTTTTTGTTTTGTTGTTATTGACTAATCACCTTATTTTTAAATAGTTCCCTTTCTTGAAATTGCCGAGCCACACACTGGATTTATTTGGTGTGCTCTCTCCCACTACAGAACTAAATTGGTTGTTTTGTGGTCACTAGCAGAGAGCAGCTCTCCCACAAACACCTTGTGAAGCAGGTCCTGTGCACCATGCCCCATCAAACCCAGAGCAGCCGCTTCCAGCACTGCTTGATCCAGGA
The DNA here is from genome assembly GCF_964289735.1 of Phaethon aethereus. NCBI lineage: Eukaryota > Metazoa > Chordata > Aves > Phaethontiformes > Phaethontidae > Phaethon > Phaethon aethereus. The sequence goes on from NC_138592.1 coordinate 10,640,578, forward strand.
GACTCATTATTGTATCCAAAAGTACTTTTTTCCTCCCTGGTAGATCACTGAGCTGACTAGCTTCTCTAATCTCATTTTATATTTGCTGATCGTTACCTTTATCCTGATCAGAGGTCAGTAACACAGCCTTGGCTCTATATTTTTCCTATTGGCATCTGGGATTTCCTTTCTCAGGAAATCTGTAGTAATGCTGGGGTTGTCATTCCGGGCAATGGGAAAGCCTGGCATTATGTTATTTTATTTTTAAGCTTCTCCTATAGAGACAGAAGCACCCTTAAGTTTTGCCCTTGCTTTGTTGCTTAATAATATTCCTGTGGGTCTGCCAGCAATACACGTGGTCAAACTCACCTTATTGATTGCAGCTGCACCATTTATTTCCCCGCTGCTCTTTCCCTGGGTAGTGGCCACATCCTCCTCACCAGGGGTGCAAGTCTGAATTTCTACACCCACTGACTTTCCTTCAGCTTCTCATTTAAACAGTTGGCTATAGCCTTCCCATTCCTCAGTTTCACCAGCCACGCTCTGCTGCGATGGAGGAGCCGGTCCCCGTGGCACCAGACGGCAGGTTGGGAGCAGTTTTCCCAGCAGGGACCCCTTCCCTGGTGCGTACCCCCCTCATCACAAGGGGTACAGGACGGAGGTGGGACTCTGCTCTGCAGCATCCCCCAGGCTCGCACTCTGTACAACCACGGTGCGCTCTGTGTGATGAGCTGGGCAGCCCCTTGCAGATTCCTCCTGCCTCATGGGCAGAAGCTGTTGGGTTTGGAACGTTGCATTATGTTTCTCTGAAGGGAACAGCAAAGACTCACCCAGGGCTTGTTAAGCCCCCTTACCACAGGCTAACTTACAGCTCTCTGTACGCTCACCCACAGCGCCTGGCACTGTCAGCGGTCCTGCTTGCTGCCCCCAGAGCCAGCTTGCCCTCCCTCAACCCAGCCAGCCCTGCTTGCTGCCCCAGCAGCCAGCCCCCTGACCCAAGCCCACTCCATCCTCTTATGAGGTCCAAGGGCCCCCATTGCCTTCCCCTCGCCCCCCAGGGCAGCCCCAGCAGCCTGCCACCCCCATGCCGCGGTGCCCCTGAATTCCCGTTCCCACCTCCCTCCTTCACGGGCCCCATCAAGCCCAGGGGCACGGCACGGGGGGGCAGCGGCACCCCCGCTCTGTGAGGCGGGGGGTCCCTCTGACTCAGACGCTGTGTCCGAGGGGTGAGGTGGGCTGAGATTTTGGTCGGCGGGGGTGGGTGTCTGCCCGCCTGCCCGCGCCCCCCAAAGGGTGACACAGCAGTGCCGGGGCGCACCCGCGGCGAGGGGTGCAGCAGGGCCGGGGCAGAGCTGCCGCTGCGGGCCGGGGCGGTGCCGCGGTGCCGGGGTGTCCCCTCGCGGCAGGCCCGGCGCGCTGCACCCGCGGCCCCCGCGCCCGCTCCCGGCGCCGGGCAGCCGGCGGGGTGCCCCCCGGCTGGGGGCGGCGGTAAATGGTCACAGCCCCTAAAGAAAAACTGCTGCTGAGCCCTGCTGCCCCTTCGCCGTGCCCTCCCTCCAACCAGATATGTAGGGGTGCATGCAAGCATCCCCCCTCCGCCCCCCAGCCCTCTTGGCCAGGGATCCTCTGATGAACACACGACCCTGTTACCAACGGCCACAGTCTGCAGCCATAACCTGGAGGCCAACTTTAACTCCTAGGGCAGCACTGATGCTTTTTTCCCCCCCCAGAAAATCAGAGTTACTCCTGGTACAGCTCGGTATTCATAGGCTTTTTTTCAGGAAAGGAGCATCAGTTTTCTGTCTTACAGGTGTCCTTGTGTGCCTTGAGGTGACAGCATCTGCAGTGCAACGAGGGACTTCAGAAACACCAAATTCCAGCTGCAGCAGAGGTGCAGCGGGGAGGCCGAGGTGGGCGAAGGTAGTCATGGGTGACCACCATCGCTCAGTGGGAAAAGCACTTCCATTGCAGCCACCTCACAGCTGTGGACTGAGCCTAGCACAGATCATTTTCCAGTGTTTTTGTGGCTTCTCTTTGAGACAGGGGTTTGAGTGACATGGCCACATCCTTTGGTTTGTCCCTGTGGTGCCAACCAGGTGGCTCAGTGTAGTAGTCACTGGTCCCCAAGGACTTGCATTTTCAGTGGAAAACCCCAAACTTTGGGACTTCGTTCAAAAGAGGCAAGGATGGCTGCTCAGCAGGATATTAGCTCCTCCTTTCTCACAAGGTTTGGGGAGTGAGGGTGGTGTTAGTAGAGTGGGTTTTTATAGTTTATATGTGTCAGGAGGAGGGGTGAATTAATCAAAGAATGTGCAATTTTAAGAGGTGGAAAACTTGCAAAAGGCACCAGAATATTGCACGCATTTTTGTACATGCAAACCCTGGCCATGAATGCAAAGCAGCCCCTGTGTACAAAACACGAGTGAGATGTACTTCGACGCTCATTTAGCGTGGGCCCTGGGTGATGAGGCAGGTGAGCTGTGGGGCCTTGACACTGTGGGAAATAGCAGCCCGTGAGCTAGCACTCATTCTGCCTCCACTGAAACAGGGTGTTCACCTGCATTAGCTCCCATCTCAGACTCCAGGCTCCTACATAGACAAAGCGGGACAATATTAATGCACGCTGCTGAGTGCTTGACATATTCCTCCTGCACTGCTGTCCCCGCTGTAAAACATCAAGTATTTCAAAGAACTAAAAAATACACCTTGCTCACAAATGATCTGCACAGATGGAAAGCATTGTCAGCAAGTCGTGCTTTAATTTCTGCACACAAAACAATTAATCTCTTAAATGATAGGAGATACAACCCATGAAAAAGAAAAGATATCAAAGGAAGGGCATGTTCCCTGCCTGGGACCTACGATCCTCAAAGGACAGCTATTGACCCAAGACCTAAGGCGCTGCGGTGAGAACCATCTCTGAGCAGAGGTCACCAGTTAAAGGCCATGGAAAAGAACTGTCTGGATGGCACAGCCTGCTCCTCTCCTCAGGGCGATGCTGCAGGAGTGTCACTGGTTTCACGTGCCGCTGGCGTGCTCCACTCTCTGGTACTGGGCGTGTGTGCAGCTTGCTCCTCTTCCACGTCTCTGCTTCAACACGTTTCCTTCCCACACCCTGCCGGGCAATGGCGACGGTCAGCTGCAGCAGCTGCTCGCCGGGAGCAGCACTTAGCCCTCCCTGGCCACCCCGCCACGGGGGGTCTGCTCCGGCCCTTGTCATCGTGCGGCTGCACAACCTCCCTCTGCTCCAGCGATCCTTGCCCTGCCACCTCCTCCACAACCAGAAGGGCACACACACCGCTCCACCTTCCCTCGCCCATCACAGGCTTTGCATGGAAATCACCAGGTGGGAGCCTGTGGTACGCCAGGAGGTGTCTCTGCCCCAGAGGACAAGGATCAGTCCAGGATTATTCTAAGGACCCTGCAGTCCTGACCTGCCTGTGCCATGCTCTGGTCCTGCTCTCCTCCCCGCACCCACAAGCCCTGGTTTTTAGCCCTTTTCCTCCCGAGTGTCACTAGTGCCCTCCAGCAGCATGGCCGCAAGGCTCAGTGCAGCGACCTGCTGATGAACCACGCTGCAGCAATCACACTCCGTCCCACAGGCCTGCACAAACCTGAGATATTCTCAGAGGCACTGGCCAGACTTTGCAACCGCCCTGAACTGCCCCGTGCCACAGTCCTCAGGGACCGCTGGTGGGAAGCACCCAACGCCAGCACGCACGCTGGTACAACAGCACACGTACCGTTTCCTGGAGAACTGCCGGTCTATCTCCTCTAAGGACTGTCCTTTTGTTTCCGGAACGAAGAGGTAAATGAATATAACAGCCATCACGCCCATCAGTCCATAGAGAAGAAACATCCAAGAGAAACCAATGGCATCTGCAGAGAGATTCAAGAGCATGAAGGGTCCATTGGAGGTAGGTCGCATCATGGGATACAAAGTAAGCTGGTTTCTTATTGCAAAGTGGTCATTGGTGCCTGACTGGGACATTTTAATTTGGGAAGCCCTCCAAAGGGCAGGAAAGCTCCTTATCTGCAAGGCCTGGACCGGGAATAGGCAAAGGAGAAGGATGGTTCACACCAGGCTCTGCCCTAGCACGGCAGAGGGAAGGTGGCAGCCGAGCCCCCGGGGCCAGCAGTGCCTGCTGAGTGCCTCAGCCAAGAGCTCTGCTAGAAAGAAATCTTGTAAAGCCACCGGCGTGAAAGCTGCGAACTCCATGGTTTCCTGATACTGCAGCAGTATACCATAGGCCCGTGGGGGATGGATGATTTTTATGAAATGAGTGGCAGAGGGGCTCAGGCCAGTGTTGCTGGTGCCAATTTTTCTCGTCTTGGAGGCATCAGGGTCACGCCTATTCCAGTGTCAAGTCCCCGGGGTTCAAAATGCCACTTAATCTCCAAATGGCTTGTGGTAGCCACCTTCCCTAACCAGCTGTGGGAGACAGGAGGGATGGGGGACGGCCACTTACCAATAAGGTCCAGGAAGGAGAGGCTGATCAGTAAATTAGCAGCCCAGTTAAAGCTGTTACAGAAGGCAAAGGCTCTTCCTCTTATCCCAGCAGGGTAGATCTCACTGAGGACCAGCCAGGTCACTGCACGGATTAAAGATCAGAAAGACAGTTGTAGGGGTTCAGCAATTTATTTGGGAAATGGGCAAGGAAGATTTCAGCAGGGGTTTTAAACTCTGGCTTCACCCAGCACCCGCTGCTGGTGCTGTCAAACATTCATCGATCTCAGAGTCGGGTCACAGCACACCACTTCAAAACTCCCACGTTAGCACTCCACGGAGGAATGAAATACCAATGGACAGGCCCGGGGGGCAAAGGAGAAAGCAGGGGAGCTGGTCATTACACTCACAGGAGATGGAAAAGTTCTGGCATATCTGCTGTCAGGATGTGCTCTTTGTAAAGAAATGAGGAAGGGGTAGAATTAAGGAGACAATGTTGCCTTTGGGCTAAAATCAGAGCTAAAGCAATATATATCTTAAAGTAGTCTCTCTTATCCCAAGCTTATTTTGCTTGAAATAACTTACAGGGTGACTGTCAAACCCATGATACTTGCTCATTTATGTCTTTTTTTACATCAGATGCTGTTTTCTCCCGTCAAGGCATTTAAAGCGATAAATTCCAAAAAACAGTAGACCTCACATGGAAGCAAGAACTAATCTCTATTCTCATCTGATGAATAAATAATGATTTCAGAAAAAGACCAACTGATACTGCAAAACTTTCAAAGAAGTTCTGGTTCCAGTTCTGCACTGACTTTCTTTATCACACAGCAGAAGCCCCTCAGTCCTTCTGTCCTCAGCCCTCTATTTTCAGCCTCACCAGGGTGCTAGGAAGATTAGGTAGTGCTTGTGGGATGCTCTGATTTTGCAATGAGCTTTACAGAAAAAAAAAACCTATTACAAGGGTAGTGATACCATGGAAGAGAAAGTTATTCTACTGCTGTACCAGCCCTATAGCTGACAGACCTGCAATGCTAGAAAATGGTTCAGTGGGCAGAAGGGGACATTATTTCCAGTTCCCAGACACTGAGTTGCTTGGTAAAGCAGATGCATAATGAACGTTTCAAGCAGAGTGTAAAGATCAGCCCTAGTTTTATTCTCTGCGTTAGTGCAAGGATATATAAACACCATACTTACTTGGTCCAAATCCAATTGAGAAGGCACTTACGAAAGCCATCATGCTCAGCAGCGTAATCCAATTCAACACCCTATGTTCTGCCCAGGGAGCACCACCGAAAGGAGGGCTTGTGCTTTCCGCTGTCTCTTTTTTGGACAGACCTACCAAGCCCCTTTTCTGAGTGAGGGAAGAATCAGGAACAACCTCTCTGCTTTGAGTACTGACAAAAACTTTTGTAAGGCTCCTCATGGCAGGAAAACCAGGGCCTGCCTGACTTTTGACAGCACCTGATGCTGGTGGGATGGGTGACACGAGCGTCAGGGGGTGCTGGGTGAGGCTGTGGGATGAATTGGGGTCTGCGGCTGCCTTGCAGTCCCTGGCCACGGCCAGCGGAGCAATGCGGCTGGTGAGGCCGATGGTGGTGACAGAAATGGCCATCACCACGCAGCCAGCCACGAGTAGCACTCTCCTGCCAGCCTTGTCTGCAAAGGCCATCGCGACAAGCGTGGCCACCACCTTTATTGCCCCCAGCCCAACGGAGGCCAGGATCGCCGAGGAGTTGCTCTGGAACCCCACTGAGTGGAAGATTTTGGAAGCGTAGCCCAGCACATTGGGCTGCCCAGTGAATTGCTGGAAGAGCACCAGTCCCAGGCCCACCAGAGTCCGCCTTCTCATGTTGTCTCTGGTCCTGAAAAGGTCAAGAAATGAGTAATGCTTCTCCTTATAGGGCTCCCGCTTTGCTGCTGCTCTGTCCTCACTGTTCTGCAACTGAATGAGGCCCTTCTGGCTGTCTGAGTCCCACAAGCTTAATCTAACGGGGTTCACTGGGAGAAAGAGGATGCTGAGGAACTGCATGGCTGTCGGGGCAATGGCCAGTCCAAACATGTACCTCCATCCCTCATCCACGTCCGCAAAGATGTAATTCAGCGCATAGGACAGGAGGATGCCTACTGTGATGCCCGCTTCATAGAGAGACACCAACAGCCCTCGCTGATGGGCAGCCACCATTTCTGAGACATATATGCAGCAGGCCATGGATGAGACAGAGATGGCAAAGCCCACGGTCATGCGCCCAATGACCAGCCCAATAAATGACCTCGCCAATGTGAGAATAAGGCTGCCAACCAACAGGACCAAGTTGCTGACCAAGATTGCTCTCCTCCGTCCATGGCGGTCAATGAGGATCCCCCCAACCAGAGAGGCGAGGAGAGCTCCGATAAGGAGGGCGCTCACGAGAACTTCTTGCTTGAAGCAGCTGAGGTGAAAGTCTATCTGCAACTGCAGCAGTGCACCGGAGATAATCCCCAGCTCGTATCCAAATATCAGCCCACCCAGGAGAGAGACCGTTGCAGACAAGAGGAGGACCAGCAGTGCACGACCTGGAAAACAAGCAGGCAATGCTAGGTTCAGTTTTCTGACAGAAGTTGGAACAAGGTCTCCCAGGACAGCTAAAGTTCTCCATCTGCAAAGCCACGATGCTGAATTTCCCCACAGGTCACTACGTCATGTGCAGAGAGGTACTTGCAGATAGTCACACAACCTACCAGGCCTGCACACACTTCCACTAACTGCAGAGGCACTCATTTGGGGTGCAGAACTGTGAAAACAGGACTTTGTTAAGAAAGTTAAGACTTGTAGCGGAGGACAGTGATTTGCACTGCCTGGAGTTGTATAGGGGGATCCTCTGTGGTCTCCTGTGATTCTAATTACAAAACCTTTTCTGGGCAGGAAACACAGCTTCTGCTTTCTGGTTCTGAATTGTTCTACGTTACCAGTTTCAAGTTTCAGTGCATGTGGCACCATCAGCTCTCACTGCAGGCTCTGCATTCTCACTCCCTACCTCGTCGTTAAAAACGCTGCTCGCAAAAAATTATTTCTCCTAGTTAATCTTGCACTCTCAGCATGACTTTGTGGGGGTGGCCCTGATTTCCTCATCTCTCCTTCTATGGCACATAGCGCCCAGGATTCCCACGCCAGGCACAACCTTCTCAAGCTGGTCCAGGACTACAGGACAAACTTCATCATGAGCTAAAAAGCTCACTGTTGCCTGCCCCCACTACAAGAAGTGATTCTTCGACCTTGCCTTTCCCCTATAGCTGAGCATGTAAGTTTAGTTAAAGTAAGAAAAAACAACAGCAAAAGCAAACCAAACCCAAACCAACCAACCCACCCCAACCAACCCTAAAAAAACGAGGTGCTTGCTGCACATGCTTCTCACCCCAGGGAGAGGATGAAAGGGTGACCATGTGTGAACCATCAGTCATGTTACGGCAGGGGGGACTGCACACGGCATGAGAGCCAGTGCAGATGGGGAACAGCAGTGACAGTGACAGTTACAGTTTTGGAGACATGGGTAAAGTGCATTAGCTTAAAAGTTTGTGCTGATTTCTAGCACATACTATCTGTATTCTCACATTGGGTTTGTTTAATTAGAAATACTCACAGTTTCAGTAGACTGTATGTGGAAAGAATGTGAACACAACCACCAGACCATGGAAAACTGTCCTCATCCTGCCTTAGGGCTTTTTCCCCCCTCACAAGCTGTGTTTAATAGGAAGTGTCTCCATTCGGCCTTTAATTACAGCTAGCAATAAAGGTTATTTCTCAGCGACGGCTATATTTATATTTGTATTTATTCTGTAACCCTCTGTGTTTCCTTTGTGTTACTTATACCGTCCCAGCTACACGCCAGTCTGTCCCACCACGCTCTGTGTGGCTACCTGCACTGCTTTTATCACTCCTTGTACACATGTTATGCAGATAATCAGAAAAAATATTTGCTCACTGGGAACAAAAAGCTTTGTATAAAGTGGGCATGCCATTAGTTGCAAGCCACAAACTCAATTAGACACAGACAGCCCCGCTGTAAATACCACAGCCGATTGCACCGGGTTTTTGCCGTATTTCTTGTTCACCCGATGGGCGGTAAGAGTTTGTGAACTCGGACTGAAATCCAGCTTTGCGCACATCCTACTCTGAGGCAGTCGGGGAGCGCGAGGACGCTTCGGATCTTGACGTGAAGACAGAAAGTTTGGTGCGTCTCCCGAGGAGCCGCGCCAGGCGACTCCCCGCCCGTGCCAAGCTCTGGTCACAGGGCCGTGCCGCAGCGGTGGCCGCGGCCCCGGCCGAGACCGGCCCGGCTCCGCAGCCGCTGCAGCCCCCTCGGCCCGCGCCGCCGCCCCCGCCAGGCCGCGCTGCTCCCGCCGCTGCCGCGCTCTGCCCCGCACGCAGCCCCCCCGCGAGGGGGCTCCGGGATGGCCCGCGGGAAACGACTGGTCTCCCTGTTTGCTGTGCTCGCTGCTGGGAGCGCCAAGGGAAACGGGAAGAAAGGAGCTGGGTGCGGGAGGAGAGAGATGCCGTCCCAGCCTTTAGAAAAAAAGTTGGAAACTTCTTTTTTTGGGTTTTCTTCTGGAAAACTTTTCCCTGGGGCTGGACGCGCCCGTTCCTCCCTCCCGCGCCCCCGCCCGCCGCCGCTACCGCCGCCCCCGCGCCCCCCGCCCGGCCGGCACTCACCCATGGCGCGGCGGGGCAGAGCCCCCGGCGCTCCGCGGCGGCGGGCGCGGAGCGGGGCGGAGCGGGGCGGAGCGGGGTCCGGCGGCCGGAGCGGGGCCGCGCAGCGCCACGTCGCTCCCGTCCTGCCTCCCGGCCGGGCAGCCTGGGGCTTGTAGTCGCCCTGCCCGCCCCTCGGGGAGCCCGGGGCCGAGGGGGGGGTGTCCGGGGGTGTCCCGGTGCCGGGATGTGCCTCTCGAGGTGCCGGTACCGCCCTGGGGAGCTGATGCAGAGGGCCGGGGAGAGGGAGCGGAACTGCGGGGTGATGGATGAGCCTGGCGGGACGCGGTGCCGCTGGCCGCACCGTAACGCGGGGTTGGGCGTGTGACCGCTCCGTGCGGCCCAAGTTTGCCCGCGCAGGGCGGCGGGGGACGTTTTCCGAGGGGTATATTGCTAATTGCGCTGGAAACGAGGAGGTGGCAGGGCATGGCTTAGGTTGCTGGAATGACCGCTCCGTCCCCAGTCCAGCTCACTTGAGCCAGGAGTAGGAATCTCCTCTGCTCGCTGAATGCAGACCCTCTCCAATGCAGAGCTTCGCTCCTCTCGACTAGAAAGCCTCTAGAAAGCCCAGAAGAGACTGACAGTTTATTACATTTTAGGTAGCTCCGTTGCAAAGCCAAGGAAAGCCTGCTAGGAAAGGAGTGACCATTTCAAAGCTAAAAAGAAAAAAAGAGCAACATGACTGAATTTGCAGTCTTACCTTTCTCTTCTGTGGGAAAGAAAGGATCAGTCTGTCGAGCTTATCTCCTTCCCTCTGCACAGTGCTCCATTAGGCGAAGCTTTCTGTATTCAACTTTCCTTGCAATTAACATTCTTTTTCTGCTCAGTGGAACAGAAACCTTCCTTCTGGCTACTGCATAAAAGACACTGGGACTTGCATTTGGATGCAAGATCTTTTTCTGACTCTCAGGGTAAGTTCGTGTATCCCAAAGTCCAGTTTGTAAAACAAGGATTTTGCAAAACTTGATATGCCTAGAAGTGCTTTCAAAACTCTTTAACACTATGCAGTTATTCTTCCTCTGTGCCGTTCATGCCAACTGCAGCTGCTGGGCGGGCTGCGCTGCGGTGAAGTACGTGTGTGTGCAGTGAAGCACGCGTGATGTTCAGAAGTTTGCTGTAACCCAGTGGGTGTGGGGACCAGTGCAGGGAAGATGTGCTGTCCCAGGCTTGGGGGTGGGCTTGCACAGCTTTCCCAGAGCCATGCAACAGGGACCACCGCTGGAGGGTAAGTGCAAACGACCATAAACCTGCATTGCGAGCCGGGATGTGACTGCAGGTAATATTTCATTTAATCACACAGGTATAACAACAGGAGCTCCAGCCCAGCGCTCTGTGGAGCCCATACTGGTGAAGCTTTTTGCCACGGTACAAGATCAGGTTGGGGAAGGTCTGCATCAGTGACCATCGTGCCTGTGGTTGCAGGCACACCCCTTTGACACAGGCGAAAGTAAACAGGTTGGGTAAAGAATGAGGAACACGTGATATTTTTTTGAAACAGCTTTTCCAGTCATTCCACATGTTAACTTAATGGGGCATTTAAGAGAAATATTTAAAGAATCATTATTCTTCTAAGTAGGGGGATGCATGTCCTGTCTCTGCTCTGCAGACCAGTGGCACCAACTGTTTTTGTGCTTGAACTCATAGTTTTAGGATGCTTGAGATGAGCAATACTGGATCATGCATATCCTTTCAGCTTTAGTCTGTGGGATATCTGGCCTGCAACATGGGCAGCAGCTGATCAAAGATTTTGGTTTTGTTTCTTCTCAAAGTCATAGTGAATATCAAAAGTGTTTCAAGTCATCTACTGGGTTTATAGATTAAATAAATGCTTCCCATTCATATGCTCTAATTTCAATGGAAATTCAGTATGTAAAAATACCTCTTCTAAAACCTCGTATCTGATACAAACTGGCAGCTGCGCAGGGATCACACACTCGGTGGAGAATGGCTTCAAACACAAACACCAGCCTGCAGAAACCAATGGTGTTCCTGGAAGCAACTTTTCAATAGGATTGGCAATTCATATTAAAGCAGTTTAAACAGCTCTGAAAACACAACCACCTCTCATGACACTCAGAGGGAGAAATGACTGCAATTTTCTCTCTTCCCCAAGACCCTGCATATGAGGCCAGTTCGCGGTGGCGAGCAGGTACTACAGCTCTGTGTTGGTTCCAAGTTTTGGGAACACAGGGGTGTGCTGGATATGCAGTGTGATCTTGCACCTGATCTTTGGCCCCTGCAGCTTCTCCTCGGAGCTCACGCCTTTACATTTTGGGTGAGTTGTGTTATGAGCTGGGGAGATGTTGCCCATACATGATTCCCCACCACTCCAGGCAGAGAGCCAGCGGCAACCTACAGTCCTCAGCAGCCGCTGGGCAAACCCACTCTTAGCCACATGATCTGCAAGTCGCCAGAACAATTCCTTCCTTCTCAAATGATTTCAGTGTAAAAAGGAAGAAATGATATTTTTCTCCATGGTCACTCAGCATTTGTTTATCTGCCACGCCACCATTTTCTGGAGGCTTCCTGTTGTCTGGCAGGGCAATAAATATTATTAGCACAGACAGCAAGGAGGCAAGGTCCTAGGGAGTATAGGCAGAGCCTTATGGTATGTTTACAAAAGGTGGCCAAAAAGATGACATCAGTATGTACAGAAACGCAGCCGCTGCATGTGGCTGGGGTCCTCTGAAAAAAAAAGGTGAAAACCTGCTATGATGTACAGCAGGGATAATTTGGGGAAAAAAAAATCTTCCTTTGTGGTTTTTAAAGTACATCTTTCTTATCATAGCACTTGTAGCTGGGCCTGTTGAAGTCAGTGGCTTTGTCCCTAAGCTCCACATGAGAAAGTCTGGAGGGATCGGATCCACCAGGACTGGCTCACGCTTCATGTCTGCCGGCATATTTCTAGCCTTGCTCCCTCCTGCGATGCTTTCCTCCTCCTCCCGAGACTGTGTGTCTTGGCAGTGCCATTTCTCCATCTGATCCTTATCTCGCTCTTGGCTGCTGGTCTTGGCGGCGCGTGAGGGCACGTTCCTGCTTTGCAGCCGAACAACTGAGCCCAGGAATGTGCTTCCTGAAGAGCTCAGTGTTTGAAACGGCAGCCTGTGTTTGGTAACACAACCTGGCTGTGATTACTGAAAACGTTACTCTCTACCTCTGGACTGGAGCAGCTAAAAAAGGCTTTAAAATGACAAATTAAAATACAAATACATGAGGAGAAAGAAGTTCATCCCGGAAAAAGGAAGACACGGTGTTCAGCAATGCTCATCACACACTCGAGCATATTTTCCCTAATTGCGATTGACCCTCAGGAGGGGATTCAGGGGACCAAACTGACCAAACTCAACTCAGTTATTGATGAAAATTATAACCCATGAGGAGGCACCAGTGTTACAGCTGGCTGGGATGGAGCCAGCTTGCCAGGCACCTGCATTTATTGCATGCTCGTTTGTAGCCCAGAGAGCTTTCTCCTTATGACGCCAAGCTACATGCCTTTCTTTGATGTTATCCTACCCCTGGGGGTTCGCTGGCAATGCTGGTCAGTACTGGTGGTCACCCCATCGCTCCTGTTTCCTGCACATTTTAGGGATGCCTCCAGCATGGCAGCCTGTGGCAACCCAGGGTGCTCCCCTGTATCCCTGCATCCCTGTGCCCCTCCGTTGGGTGGCTGGTCCCTACAGCCTGCCCTGCCTGTAGCATCCTCTTGCTGGGGGACTTGGCCAAGATCTGTAATTCTGAGCTGCGATGGGAGTCAGAGCTGTGAATTCACACACAGGAGGGTTGATCCCTGTGCCCGTGCTGTGCAGGTTGAGAACACAACTTCGGAGCCAACCTCAGAGCCTCAGAGCTGGGCGTAAGGAGCCACTTGAGCCCTGATGTAGCCCAAATTCAGCCCTTTTCCAGTCTGTCCAGCTCTGAGGATGGCAGCCTCCATCCTTAATTAAGCTGGGGGTCAGGGAAGAGCTGCCCGCAGCGCTGCAGCCTGCCCAATGCCCAGGGATTGGCAGGACAGCGGAGGGAGAGCCCATGGGATCTGCCTTGGTTTCCATTAGCTTGGTTTGCCACACTGCAATTTCTAACTCAATTACATTGTTTGTAAAAGGAGAGTTTACAAATGCTTGTCACCAGGAGAACAAAGTTACATAATTAAACAATTTACCAGAGAGTCTGTGGCTTCAGTGCAATTCTCTGGGGTGATTCAATATTCCAATAAAAATACTGGGTGATACCATAAATATTGTAAATGGCTCTAGGTGGTTTCCAAGGGCTATGTCAACTGTTTATTGCATTCAAAGAGAAAAGAATAAATGAAATCACACAGAAGATAAAATTAAAATAAATAAAGTAATGGGAAAAATAGAGCAAAAATATTTTCTTTTGTATTTTGAAAGCTCTGGAGGATGTTTTTGGCCAGCATGAGAAGACCGTCACATTTGCCAGAATAACAAATCGAGGGCATCTCTGTGCACTTGCTCATAGGTTATATATGTATGCCTGTGGGGACTGTGCACGGATGCTTAGATAAAATCTGCCCACAACAGGGGAAAACCTCTTTGTTTATATGATTGTTTGTGGCATTTATAAATTCCAGCCACAGAGCCCAGGAACGTATGCCTGTCCCTGGCCGAGCTGTCGGGCTCCTGCAGCCCTGCCACGGCGAGGGCAGCTGAAGGAGGATGCCACGAGTCGGCAGAATTGTGGGATGGATTACCCATATCATTGAAAACTTGGGAAGGTTATTTAAAAATTGTTACTGAAGCAAGATAAATATTTGCCAGGCATGATCCCACCATGCAATGACAAGTAAGCTGTATGGAATGTGTTAATAAAATATAAATGTTCTGAAAAGGAAACAAATGTTGTGGATGAGGAAACAAGGACAAAATGGACTTGTGGCACCTCCAAAGGCAACAATTGAAAACGTGCTTACATGGACTGGGCTGAAGTCTCTTGCATCTTCTGAGGAACATAAATTGCCATGCATGCAGATCACCCAGTAGAGTAGTGGGTTTTCAGCATGCCATAAAAACCCAAATACTGCTCCCAAGGTAATGACGTTTGTCCATCTTTTACTAACAAGGAGATGTGAGGCTTGGCTGCTCGGGGAAAGGGGAGTCACCCAACTCACCGCATGAGTGGCCTGTGCCAGCCCCTGGGGCAGACGCTTTAGTGCTGCCCAGCATGGGGACCTGAGGTCACACCATGCCTTGTTGCAGGCTGGTGATCCCCTGCAGCCCACAGGCAAACCCCTTCTCCTCCCCAGCCACGAACTGGGCAGCAGCAGTGGATCTGCACGGGCTCCAGCAAAGGCTTTTGGCACATGAAGTGCCAAGAGCCAGTGGTAGAGCTCTGGTGGTGATGTCCTGGTGGTGATGCCCCACTAGTGCAGTCCTAGTGCTGATGCCCCAGTGGTGATACCCCAGTGGTGGAGCATCCTAGTGGTGATGCCCCAGTGGTGGAGTCACCGTGGTGAAGTTCTGGTGGTGGAGTCACAGGGGTGATGCCCTGGCAGGCGGCTCCGTGGTAGTACTGGGAGGGTGTCAGGGGAGCCACAACACCTTGCCATCTTGGGAAGGTGCACAACTCAGCAGCTCACTTGAAGACCTTGGGGCAGCCGCGGGTCCCACTCCCGCAGTGGCAGAAACACGGGAAAACAGCCCGGCTGGGGCTGGGGAAGGCTCAGGCACAAGTCCTCCCATCCCACAGCCACTCAGTATCCCCCAGCAGGGCAGAGGCAGGCAGAAGGCAGCAAGACTTATGGGAGGAAGCACAAAGAGGGGTTTGGGGAGAGACAGCACTGGGAAAAGCAAGACGAAGAAGTGGGACACAGGGCGCGTTATAACGAGGGCGCCGGGAAGCGGTACCAGAGGGGGCAGGGAAGGTGGAGCTTGGGGAGTTCGTACGTTTCCGGCAGGGCTACCGAAGATTGCCGAAGTGGAGGCGCGACACGCATGCGCTGTGTGGCGGTGGAGCCCTGTGATGGCGGCGGCTGCGGCGGAGGCGGGCGGTGCGCGCTCTGGCATGGCTGAGGCCGGGGCCGGGGCCGCGGGCCCTGCGATGGACGAGCCGGGGCCCGCGGGCCCTGCGATGGGCGAGGCGGGGCCCGCGGGCCCTGCGATGGGCGAGGCGGGGCCCGCGGGCCCTGCGATGGATGAGGCCGAGGAGGGCGCCGCGGGCCCTGTGATGGTCGAGGCCGAGGCCGAGGCCGAGGCGCCGCCGCCGCCGCCGCTGCCGGGGCTGCAGCTGGTGCAGCAGGGCGCCGAGGCGCATGTTTACCGGGGGCTGTTCCTCGGGCGGGCGGCCGTGGCCAAGCTCCGCATCCCGAAGCGGTACCGCCACCCGGCGCTGGAGGAGCGGCTGAGCCGGCGGCGCACGGCGCAGGAGGCGCGGTCACTGCTGCGGTGCCGGCGCGCAGGTGGGCCCGGGGGCGGCGGGGCCGGGCCGGGCCGGGCCGGGCCGGGGCAGCGTGAGACGAGGCTGCCCTGACAGGACAGGCACCACTCTGTGCTCACCGGCACCTCCCGGCTCTCCGCGTTGCTCAGAGCAAATAACAGACGTTTGACGGCCTTCCTGCTTCATCCTGAAGGATGCAGGTCGTTTCTTACCCTGGGACGACCTGCCCTACTTTTTCAGGGTGCCCCCCTAAAACGCAGTCGGTCCTTGACCAGAAAGCCCCTACGTGCCTTTTTCCAGGGAGTCTCGCCCCAGGAGGGGCTGATCCTCTTACCAAGCTCGAGCTGCTTAAGGCGGGAGGCAGGTTCTGCGTGGATGGGTTGGGAGTGGGGTGTTGGCGGGGAGCATTCCTAGATGTGGCATGTAGTGGCTGGGGGTGATCTCAACTGGCATTTCTGATTAAGGTTTGTATTGGTTGTGTTTTGTTGCTAAAGTTGGAAAATCCTGTAAATTAACAGCTAGCATTTAATTCTAGTTCTTTTTTTTTTTTTAACAGGAATTTCAGCTCCAGTGGTCTATTTTGTGGATTATGCCACTAACTCCATATATCTTGAAGATATTGTAGGCTCAACTACTGCTCAAGATCATATTAATTCTGTACAACAGAGTGGAAATGATACCAGTAGCCTCCTTGTCTTAGCCGAGAAGATGGGTGAGCTGTTAGCAAGAATGCACGATGAAGATCTTATACACGGCGATCTTACAACTTCCAATATACTTCTGCGACCACCCACAGACAAGCTGGACTTGGTGCTGATAGACTTTGGACTCAGTTTTATTTCAGGTCTTCCAGAGGATAAAGGCGTCGATTTGTATGTTCTGGAAAAGGCCTTCCTTAGTACTCATCCAGATACTGAAACTATGTTTAAAGCTCTGCTAAAGACCTATGCAGCTACATCTAAAAAATCTGGTCCTGTGATCAAAAGGCTGGATGAAGTACGACTAAGGGGAAGGAAGAGATCCATGATTGGGTAGAAGAGAGCAGGCTTAGAGGTGGAGAAATATTACTACTTAGGTTCTGCAAACATGGATATTTATCTTTCCAGTTGGTTTTATTTTACAGATCACTATTTTGATAACTGTGTCTTCAAATAAATAAATTTTGAATGAGTGTAAGTGTCGTAATCAAAGTAATTGTGAGATGTGAGCACAGACAAGAGAGAGATGATTAAAGGTCACTTCTTTCCTAAATGTTAAATATTTCTTCTAAAAGGTAGTTCAGTGTCATTCCACTCACACTATTCTTTATGTGGTTAAAGTCATACTGAGTGATCTTCCTCAGCCTATGGACCATGGATTTGTGGGAGGAAGGAGGGGCCTGGGGATACCAGAGCATCTACAAAAAGTAATTAAGGAAAACAAATGTGTTATTTTTCTTAGAAGACTTTACAAAACAGTGTTTGAATCCATTATAAATGTCTCTACATACCCTGAAAATTCTTAGGAGGACTGAATTCCAGGACATGGTCAATGCTGAAATGCAGCACTACACATAAGATAGGTTCATGTTCCTCCGGTAGTAATTTCGGCTTTTTTAACTTTCAGTGAATAGTCTTTCCTTAAGCAAAACAAAAATTGTTAATCAAGAACAGTTTTCTGCTGAGAAACTTCCACTTCAAGCAAGTAGTCTGCTGCAAATTTCTGGTTTTGGGAGCTTATAAGAGGGACTGCTTGTACTGTGATTGCCTGCCTAGGTAGGCAGTTGGCAGAGAGGTAGGCAGTAATACTGGGGTTTTTGGTAATGTTTTCGCCATATTACTTGATTTTCTGGATTACTGTATCTAACAGTGTCAATGTAAAACGGCCCAGAGGAAAAGTTTAGAAACCCTGCTGTAGATGGAGGGTAATCAGTCCTCTGTGTTACACGCAGAATGGGATGCGAGTTGTGTGCTGGGTGAGTGTGTAAGCTTTGTCATGTACTTCAGATAGACAGCGATTTAAAAGAAACAGTGAACTTCTCCCCGCGCGGTTTGCTGTGTTGGGCAGCCTCGTCGTCCGTCGGGGAAGATCCTCTGCCCCTCAAGAGAAAGGCAAACTATTCCCTTACGCTCTTTCTGCTGCTCGGCCTGAAAAGGCTTGGGCATGACTTGTGCTAAGAGGGCTCAAGCCGGGCCGGAGCCTCGTTCCGCACGGCCGTATCGCTCGCCTCTGCTCTCAGTCACGGACACGCCCTGACTGCCGCGGGAGGGGAAAGCGGCCGTGGGCAGCAGCGCGGGGGTTCCGGCGGGCACAGCCCCGCCCTCGGCCTGGCGGGGGGACGGGGCTGGAGGGCTTCCTCCTCCCCGCTTGAAGCAAAGCGACCCGAGCAAAGCCTTGCCTGTGGACGCGCCAGGAGGGGACGGCAGCCCCCTCGCTGGGCACCGGGACCCCAGCCCGCGGGGCGTCCGGCTGCGGCCGCTCTTCGGAGTCGGCGGGGGCGGTGCCGCCGCGAACCACAAGGCGCTGCCGCGGCGGGCAGCTGATTCCGTGCGGTGGCGCCGCCGCAGCGCTGCCGCCTCTGACGAGCGAGACGAGCGGTTCGCGGCCGCGCAAGTGTCCTAGCGCTGCGGGCTGCCCGTGCCCGGTGCGCATTCACCTCTTGCCAGAGGAGCCGCCTGGGCGAGTGCCCGGCCCCGGCGTGGGGCCCCGGGTTCCACCGCCCAGCCACAGCTTTGGCTGCGGGGCCCGCGGAGCCCCCAGCACCGCGAGCCCCCGGTGTGTGTGCTGTTTTTACTGCCTGGGGGCCAGCCGTGCTCACCCCGCACGGAGCACGCTGCGGCCCGGCCGGGGAGCACGAAGAAGGAGCCGTGTTTCCGTGCAGGGAGCAGTGGGGCTTTAGGAGCCGCTGCTGCTGCACGCTCTGGTACCTGCTTGGAGAGCGAATGTCACAGCCCAAGCAGCACACGGCCACTTAAAATGATGCTCCCGGGGTGGCCTGCGGGCTGCTGGAGCGAGGCGTCGTGGCGTGGTGCGAGCAGGTGGAGTGAGCTAACGAGTCCCCTAACGAGGCCTGATCTGAGCCCCGAATCCTGGACCCACTGAGGGGAGGCAGCACGCCTAACCTCCCTGCCCGCCATCCCCCATCTGTACAAACACCGCTTTCACCATCTCCTGGTGATGCCAGGGTTATGTTTGTAGAACCCTTTGAAGAAGTCTGTTTCTAACTATCATTATGTTTATTAAAATGCAGCTCTCCCTGCGGGACCGCAGAGTAGAAACAAAGCTGATCAACGGCAAGTTTTCGTGGCCAGCACGGTGCTCTGAGATGAAGGCCTGCGGTGGAGCTGGGGTCAGCAGCCCGCGGTGAGGCTGGCTCTCTCGGGGGGCCGGTGCGTGGGGCTGGCCTTCTAGCAGGGACTCCTGAACTGGCCTCTGCTGAAATCTGCTCTGGGATGGTGCATCAGAACAAAGCAGAACATCACTGATAATGAAAAGCAAAATGTTTTCCTTTTTCGCTGCGTGATAAAACTCCTCCTCGTTATATAAGTGTTACTTTTTGCACATCTGTTTTACAGCTTGTTGATATTTCCTCTTGGTCGGCCTGATGTGTCTGTATGGATTGCTGTAGTGAATGCTGAGGTATTGCTGTTTGGCAGCGGAAAAATCACAGCAGGTGCACAGCAGGCAAAAAGGACGCTGGACCTGCAAAGTACCCACCCCACACCCTCTTGCAACCTCGGCTGTATCACTGGTTGTGCCTGTGGCAGCAGCTCCTTGGAGGAAAACTGCTGATTCCGCGGCTGGTTTGCAAGGCAGGTGGAGTTTCCAGTCTTGGTTTGACTGAAGGTAGCTTGGCTTGCTGCTGTGTTAGCTTTCAGTGCACCTGCATGGTCATAAGCAACACTGAATCGTCGTTATTATTATTGATATAATTTGCCATTGCATTAGTAATACTCAGGCTTTATGTCCAATGTGCATGCATTGTCATAAGGAAACTAGGACTCCTGTTGTTGGTTTTTTTTACATGAATAGTTTATCTGCTGCAAATACAGTTTCAAGCCACCAATATTCTTTCAGAGTTTGTTCTGACTTTGTAAAAGTCCTTGCAATCCAGTTTAGCTCATTTGAGTTTAAAAGGAAAACAAATAAAATAAAAACTACCCTTTTAAGTGAAATCAGAACAATGATCTTTGGAAAGCAGTAAACGAACTTTTAGGCTGGGAACCCAAACTTCTTTTTAACTCAGAGCGACTGTCTTGTTTTGTATTTCCACCGTGGGCCAAAGCAGCCCCGCAGTCAGTCCCACTCCCTTCAGAGTAGGGGTCCGGACACTGGGGACGGTCACAGCTCCGTGTGACACTGTGCGAAGCGGTGATGTCCTGCCCCAGCTTACCCTGAGGGGCTGTTCTCGCCGGCCCCAAAAGCTGCGTTGGCCCCAAAACCCTGGCGCCTGCCTGCCTGGGGCAGGGAGAGGCAGTGGGGATGTGAAGGGTGATCGCTCCTCTTGCACCAGCCACTGGGGGTCTCTCTGCCACCATCGCTAGCACCAGAAAAATCTTTAAATTTGGGAAAAATGTTCTTCCCACAGAAAATAGTGCCATGTGTGTGCTGGATGGACAGTGATCACTCTGTGTCTTTCCACCACTTGAATCTTTCTGCTGTTAAGAATGAATTGTTGCCTCAGGGGACCAACTCCAGGCCTGCCAGGAATGGCTTCATTTCCAGGGGCTTCCCGGCACCTGCCTGGTCTTGTTCCACATCTGGGTATCCCCCAAAGTGCCATGAACACAAGGAGTGTGCAAATAAGCTGTGAAAAGAAGAATAAAAGGCAAGAGGAAAAGGCAAATGAAATGGAAATAGAGGCGTTTCATCAGCAGAATGTGCAGCGTCAGGCTTTCCGAGGGAATCTCTGGTTATTGATGGAGTTGCCTTTTTTGTTTATTTTGCTGTCTGACCATCATCAGTGATGTCTCTCGTGGGAGTGGGGAGCCAGCTTGCAAGCTCAGGGTTACCAGCCTGACAAGTATTATTTGCAGTAATAACAAGTTCTGTTTTACCCACTAAGTGCAGAACTGAAATAAGGGGATTTGGGGAGATAGATGTGAGTTGTAGACCTATAGGAGCACCAAGAGGAAGAGCAGACGTGAAAGAAAACACAAGTATGGCAAGAAACAGGAATGAAAATGCGGTTGCATAATCTGGGTATGCTGTTACCATGACTTTTGGACAGTGGCTGCTCTGTGCCGGCAGTTACTGTGTGTATATGTAAAGACTGTGCATACAAGCTATAGGCTGCAGGTTTTTCGAGTGAACTTTTTTTTAGTCTAGGCCTTGATGTCTGCAGGAAATTGATATTTTCCAGTTTTGCAAGATGCAAAACACTGATAACCTTTTGCAACCCTGCTTTCCCATAAGTGCTGATAGAAAACCAAGTTAGTGCAATAAAAGCATAAAAGCTCATTTGTAACCCAGGGTTCACTATGTGAGGGTCACTACAGATAAATAAAGCCTCTCCCTGCCCCGAGCACAAGCTGTGTCCCACAGCGGTCCCTTTGGGCACCACGCAGCGCCTCTTTCTTTTGCAATAAGCTAAATTTACTCTCTAAGTAACGGAGAGTAACGGCCCAGGAGAGGAGTGCGGTCTGATCCCAGTGATGGCAGCGGAGCACAGCGGGGGCACAGTGAGGGCAGCTGCGGCTGCTGTTGGCACTGGAAAAGGGGGGTGGTAGTAACGGAGTTTACAAGGAAACAAATTAATTAAATGTTAATTCAGAGCTGCAGTCCTGGAGGGCCGAGTGACCCAGCATGTAGCCCCTGCACAATGTGCTCGGCTGGGAAGCGCTGAAGCCTGAGCCCAGCATCCGCCTCGCCGAGCCGAGAGGGGCCGGGTGGGATCGGAGCAGGGGCTGTCCAGGCAGGGACTCGTATCTCGGAGGGGGAATGTGCTCCCGTTCCCCTCGCCCTCCGCACTGGCAGAAGTCTGTATCTTCGTAAGAGAAAGAACAGATTGTGGCATTGACAGCTTATTACTCTTTTGAAGCTTTTTTTAAACTTACAAGGTTGATTTTGAGAGAAAAAGCTTTGTAGAGCTCCTTTGGTCCAGCACGTGGCACACACTCATACACGCGCACCCAGTCTCTGGCTGATGGGTATACTGGGTAAGCTGAACCTGTTTTAAGCAGTTGCGCTGTTTTGATGGCCTGAATTTTGCTGTTAGGTCTTCAGCCATCCATCTGCCCGTCCTCTCCATCATGCACCACTATCCGAGTGATAAAGCACCTTACGCTACTGTAGCCCACTGTAGTGGCATTAAGGCAGCACAGGAATCTCCTACTCATTTTTTTTATCGCAGTAACTTTTTCTTCATGTTGTCAAGCAGTTAAGAAAGGCGAGACAAAAATCCCCATAGCTTTCTATCAGTCGAGCTGACTGTGCTTTCTTTTGGGCCCCAAGAGAAGGTGCATTTGCCAGCGGGACTGGGCAGCCGGAGGGCTGGGCGCCAGGCGGATGCCGGATCCTTGCTTTGCCAGCGGCCCCCGGCAGTGCCCGGCAAAAGCTTTTGTGTCCGTTCCGCTATTTGAAAAGAACCGCGGTGGTGATGCCGTCACCCTTTAGTCCCTGCTGGGGATGGCTGTGGGGATTAACTGGTTTGTTACTATTTGTGCAAATTTATATATATATATATATGTCGTTATGGAGAGAGAGTGGAACAGAAGAGGTAGATCCACACCTGGAGCAGAGTCAGTTCAGATGGGGATATGGTCCTGTCTCTAATGTTGTTTGTATCACCACACTCTTCCTCTCTAATTTCTTGTTCCCTTTCTGCCAGTGATTCATGGTTTTTATAAGCTGGAGAGAGCTTTTCTCAGTGGGGTCTGCTTTTTTATCCGATGCATTTGACTCCAACTTCTTTGATGCTCCAGGAGTGACCTGCCTGGAGGTAGTAATTGTCCAGAGAGCCAATTGTGAAAAGGGAAAGGTTTCTCAGCTGAACATGTTTTTTATATATCTTTCACATACATGGGGTCAACTCACCCAGGTTTTTAATATGTTTTAAAGCACTCAAAGGATGCTGGTGAAGTACTAAGTCAGGGGGTTATTTTTCTTTCCCTTTTTTCCCCTCACTACTCAGCTTCATTTAGCCCCCAATTGCAAGAATCCAGGCGATGCAAAAAGCAGAGAGAAAATCCACCTCCCTTGACTTTGATCTCTTGCTCAACTTGATGGTGCATCAGGTCTGTTTCCTGTGATGTGTGCCTCTCGCTTGGGCTCCCCGCGGCCCGATGGAGACCGGCAGCCTCTGCAGCGCACGCTGAGATTTACCTTGGTCCAGGGGAGGGGAACACATCCAGCCCCACACGCTCTCCCATTTTCCTTCTGATGACCCTGATGCAGGGCAGAGCTGGCATGAAAATCTGCCCTCGGGGTTGGAACCGGGCAGTTTTTGCGTTTCCTTTTTGACTTGTGATTGAAGCATCCTCAGCTGCGTGGGTCTGGCCTGACTGCGTTAAGGCCAGCCAGGGTGTAGTCATACGCTACTCACTTGCCGGAGCTCGCGCTTGTGAGAGCCAAGACTTTGCCTCCTGCTCTTCCGGTGTTTCCCATGGCTCTATCCCGCTCCGCTCCACTGGCCTTTTGTTTGGTTGTGTTCACTTATTTTTAATTAAAAAAAAAGCGTTTCTCACATGGCATGGCAAACAACTTGTCAAACCTCTGAGTTACTGGTTAAATTAAACTGCCAAAAGCAATTGCAGCTCCCTGTTTTTCTCATGCTTTTGAGTTTTTAATGATATGCATTTGCGTACTGTTTCTGTTCATTTGAGAACTAATATTTTAGGTTGAGAACAGATATTTAAACTGCTGGATTTGGACGGGTGTTACCTCTAACAGCCGCTTGTATACTCACTATTTCTTTACAGTTAGATGTATCGAGCCTCAGTTATTAGCACACCCGGGTGCTATTCTATGGCCAGCGATACCCAGCGGGTCAAACCGAACGAGCTCTTGTGCTGCCGGAGTTTTTCAACCAGTTTCGAGACGTCCCTGGTGCCGACCCCCTCCGGCTGCAAAAAGGGGGCGGCCGCAGCTGCCGCGGCTGGCAAAATGGTGAAGTACGCGGGGGGGGGGGGGGGGGGGCGATGCGGGGGCCGGGGCGGTATAGCAGCCTGGCAGGGCAGTATAGGGGGGCGAAGGGCGGCCCGGCGGGGCGGGCCGGCCTGGCGGCGCGGGGCGGGGCGGCCGCGCTCCCGCGGGATAAAGCGCGGCGGCGGCGGGGGCGGCAGCGGCGGCGGGCGCGGGATGGCGGCGCTGGGGGCGCTGGTGAAGAAGGCGTGGAGCGCGCGGCGGTTCGTGGTGCTGCTGTGCGCGCCGCTGGCGCTGCTGCCCGTGCTGCTCAGCCTGCCCCCCAAGGTACCCGGCTGGGCTGCGGGCTGGGGGTACCCGCTGGGGGGGGCGGCACGGAGCAGGGGGACACGGGCCGGGGTGCGGCTGCAGCCAGGGGACGCAGACTGGGGGCACCAGCGGGGGGGCAGCGACTGGGGCCGTGGACGGGGAGCACAAACTGGGGACGCTGATTGGGGGCATGGACCAAGCCCTGGTGCTCAGTCCCACCTTGCTCCTCAGCCCCAGCAGTACTGGGCCCTCGCTGGGGGCACCTTGCTACCTTCCAGGCTTGCCCCACGGAGGGACGGGACCGCCGAAGGCTGCTGCCTGCCACAGCTCCTCTGCAGCCGCCTTAGAGCGCGAAGGGAGGGGGCATCCTGGGCTTATCTTAACTTCTTCGGGGCAAGAAGGAATAGGTAGCGTGAGCTGTTGTTTATGTTGCTTATATAGACATGGGGAAGTGTAAGGGACCTGTGGTTCAGAGTCAGCTCAACCTAAGTGGCACTGCCTAGTACTTCTTGCTGGGACCTAGCTGCTTACTGCAGTTTTTATCAGTAGCTCTCAAAGGAGAGCTGGGGAGACTGAGGCAAAGCAGGTCCACAGCCAGCATCACCCAGCAAAGTGTTTGTAGAGCTGGGGTGGAAGGCAAGTGCCCGGGGCTCAGAGGCTGCCTGGCGTTGCTGTCCCATCCCCTGTGCCATGGGAATCGCACTGGGCAGCAGTGTGGGCAGGGAGAGAGGGATGCTGCGGAGCTGGAAGTGGCCATGCAGTGGGGTTTGTGGTGCAGGGCTGGGAAATGCAGGGGAGCCGCAAGTGCCACCTGCTCCGCTGCGGGCGATTCTCGGGGGGACCTTTGGTGCTGTAGCTGAAAAGGCTTTGCGGGTGAGATTTTTGTGGCGTCCTGTAGATGTGGAATAAACTGGTCTCCTGGTAAGGTTTGGGCTTTGGCACATGTGTTAGGCTGCACGTTAAGCAATCTGTGGCAAAACTTTGGAGACTGGAGGATTTTTGCAGCTGTCCCATGTACGCAGCTCTTGGGCACCAGGAGCCGCTGAGCCCTGGGTGGAAGTCCACGGGGCAGTGAAGTCACTGGGAAATTTTGTGCTGTTGACTTCAGTATGGGCAGGATTTCACTCTTATTTTCTGACTCAGATCCATTTGAGAATGACTTTGTTTACGTCAGAAAATAAGTGATGTTCAGTACTTAGTGATTACAGAATGATTCCGATGTTGTAAGGACATGAAGGTGGCATTTAATTCTGCCTGTATAGTGCTTGTCAGGTGAAACCTTTATGTTCAAGATAGCAAAATAAGTGTCCAAAAAAAAAAAAAAAAGAATGGCCATTGCTTTATTTAATGACACCATGTGTTAAAAGAGAAAATTCTTTGGATTTAATCTCCTGTTTTTCTATTTTGCATTAGTGGGTGAGTTATTAATAGGAATATACTAAATGTTTGCCTCAAAGAGCAGAAAGCACATTGCACAACAGGTACTTAATTCCTTTGCAAATTCATAAGTAGATAATGATATTTGTACATTCATTTACGGTAGCTGAACCAGTGACTTCAATTATATTTAATAGTATCTTGTTTGACTTTGGCACTTGTAAAATCATGAGATATGGTTAGAGGGTGAGGAGACACCGTACACTCAGCACAAGCGTGTGCCTGAACCATGCAGTGGTTAATTGTGAGAATAAATCACAGATGGACCTGGCACTGTGCTGCGGGGAAGCCATCCATCCAGATGCTCTGTGTACTGGTGGACGTGTGTGCTGTTACACAGGCTGTGTAAAGATTTGGGTGTTCAGGAAAGGGATTTCTTTACTTGTACAGAAGAAAAAAGCCTCTGGTGGTGTAATGGTGCTGTTCGCACCCGCTCCACTCTTGCAGCATGCTGGTAGCCTGTTCCTGGGTGCAGCCCACGGAGGACCTCAGGCACCGTCCAGTCTGACCAATGCTCTTTTATTAAAGGAAAAACTGGTGATGGCAAAGTAGAAGTGTTTGCAGCTGAGAGGGTGAAGGAGCAGCAGGGCAGCTGTGGGCAGGGAAGGAGGGGCCCTGGCAGAGCTGACTGGTCTGCCCGCTCACCTTAGCGATCTGTTTTTCATTTTCCATGGGCACCAAGTGCATTAACCGTGGGTGGCAGTGAGACTGGCCAGTACCTACACTGGTCGCTGTCAAAACTCTGATGCTCGCGTGGCTGTTAACCAGCGCAACACTTCAAGCAAGCCTGACTGCAGCTTCGCCAGCTTCCCCCCACGTCTGGCACAGGGGTGAACCTGTAGCTGTGAGCTACCATAGAAAATCGTATCTGTTCATGTTCAGGGGTCAGTGATTCATCTACAGTTTCAACACGAAATTGTCTCTCGCTTGTTCAGCAAGAAAGAACACTTGCTGTTGCATCAACAGGGGATTAAATTCTGACGCCTGGAGCTTGCTCGGACTGCCCTCCGCAGCCCGCGCCGCAGGGGGCTGCAGGAGAGGACGGGAGCAGGTTACGCTTTTAACCGCGGTGTAAAAACACCAAGGAGGGGAACAGGCAAGGGCTCAGCAGGCAGGGGATCTGGTGGTGTTGGAGTTGGGAAGTTATCCTGGCGCGTGATGGAAAATGTGTGCCCTCAGCTGCACCGCTCGGATCGGGTGGTTTATCCTAATGCGGGACTCGAGTTCAGCCTCGTGCTCTCCTGGGCAGCCAGGTAGCAAGAGCTGCCTCGGGTGTCCAGCAAGCTCCATCTCAGCAGGAATTCAACTGACTGGGCTGCTGCCGGTGGGAAGCTGTCCCAGGCAGGGCACTCACGGAAAGTGGGCTGGGGCAGGAGGAGCTCCTGGGTGCGGTGCAGTCATTGTAGCAACCTTGATGCTACCAAGTACTTTCACATCTGGAGTATGGGAGAGTTGGATGGGCTGGAGAGCCTCATGTTCCTGCTGGGTTGGTCGGTGTGCTACCCCACAGGGTGTTACAGAAACTGGTAGGAAATGAGAAGCAGTGAGGCTCAGCCTTTACTAGTCTCAGGTGGATCTGGAGACCAAGAAATCATGAGCTAAAGCTGATCTAACAGAGAATCACAAATAGAATGTGACTTCTTGGATTAGTATGTACTTCTGAGTGACATCATAGTCTGGGTGCAATGGGTTTTGCAGTGAAACCTGCACCTAGATGACATATCCCTGGAGACCAAATCCTCTGAGAAAAATCATCCATCAAGTCTGACCTTGCTTGTTGCTGATGAACTCCAGCATCCCTATCTGCAGTCTGCTATTAAAGCTCTTGGCAGCTGTCAGCCCGCAGTGGTTGTTCTCCAGATCTCTGTGTGAGTCCCTTCAGAGGGACAATGTCAGGGCTGGCACTGGTGCTGATATCACATTGACAGCCCTTGTTTTTATTTGACGCTCTTTGTAGGTTGCCGTCATGGAGGGAGAGACTTCTATAAGTGGGTTTGTCTGCAATCTCCTTCCTCTTAAATAGAGAAATGATTCTGCTTTGTGGACAGGTTTGCTGAGACCTCAGGGTGTGCTCCCCAAACTGTGGCTGGAACAGTGACTTGTGTCCATCAGAAGGAAAGGCTCTGTGTGGAGCCGCTTCCTGGGAACCACTTCTCCACACACGGGTCTGTGTGCCACCTCCTGCTCTGGCGGCTGCTGAAATGGCTGAATATTTGTCCCATGAGTGGAAGTGCCTGCGACCCCCTGCTCAGAGGGCTGTGAATGATTGCAAAGAGCTCGGGCAGGGCAGGAGAGGCTGGAGGAACTGTTCTGCTGGAAGGGGCATGGGGGGCACTTTTAATGAGCTGTGCAAAGAGCTTGTTCCAACATCTTCTAATGAACTCAATGTCTACAGCCTCTTGGCTTGGTAACAGCTGAGGCAGCCAAATCTGCTAAAAGGAGCTCTGAGCAGGCAAATAGGGCCCAATGCCTTCAGAAAACAGACTTGACTTCCTCAGTGGCCATAGAGCAATTTTAAATTAACTTGAACATAATGAGTCCTCCTGATTAGAACAAGGAAGACTTTAAGAACTTCCAGAAGAAAAATGATGTTGCTTGCACTTGAAAGCAAAGAACATCGTCCATCTCCAAATGATGGCACTGTGGGGAAAGGGGGTGAGGCAAATGCAGGCGAGTGGGGTGGTGGGCTGGGAGTGGTGGAGGGGAGCTGGATCCTGGGCTGGAGAGCACAGCAGGAGCACAGGCAGGCAAAGAGCAGTCAGGAGAGCAGCCTGGCAGGTGAAATAAGTGATTGTAGCCTGATGATACGTTTCGTTCACGGAGTCCATCTCTGCCGTGTACGTGCCTGGTGATTTAGAAAGGCCAATTTCACAAAGCTGGAAGCAATGGTCAGTCAAAAGAGATGAGAGGAAGAACTTCAGTGAGGAAGGAGGGGTGGTAACTGGAAGTGGGGTGGCTACATTTTACCATGTGCTCTGTGAGCTTCAGGCTGGAGAGAGCACAAGCCTGGCGGAAAGCAAGCTGGCACAGAGGGGAAGCGAACGCAGCAATACTTGGGGGCAAAAGGCAATACAGATTGGGAGCCAAGAACTGTAGAAAACATGAAAAGGGATGTGAAAGAATTGGGGAAGAAATCCCGGGGTAGGTAGGGTATTGAGGGTGAGGAGCGGTGTTTCGAGCGTGTGGCACAAAAGGAATCTGGCCCATGGTATTCTGTTGATAAATGGACAACGCAGAAGAAGCCACATTCAATGAAGCATTTTTGTTCTGTATTCAGAAAAGTGCTTGTAGTACAGTCCTATATCATAAGTTGACTGATAATGAAATATTTTTATTGTGACAGTAACTAAAGAGATATTAAAATACTTGCATCCAACCCTGGCTACTTTAAATCTACGGGTTTAGGCAACTTCCATACAAGAATTTTGTAACAGCTGCCTGAGGAGTTTTGTGAACCAATAAACTGAGTGCGTTTCTACGTGCCCCAGGGTAGATGGAGATCACCAGGACTGCTGGCTGCAGGGCAGGCTGGTCTGGAGGCCCTTTTGGGAAGCAGATGCCAAAAGAGGGCTTGAGATGGCAATATGTAATTAGCTGAACATGGCTACCAGACTGGCTACCCATAGCCAAGAGGATTAATGTGATATTGGTGTGTATGGAGATGTGAAAGTTGAGCAAGAGCAGTGAGGATCTACCAGGCTATTTGCTGAGGTTGTGGCTTTCACCAGAACGTCCTTCCAGTCTGGCTTCACAGCTCAGAAACGGCTTTGACAAATTGAAGAAGTCTCAGAATTCTGAGTAAAGGACTGGAAAATGGGCCATGTGATGAAAGGCTGTGGGAGCTTACCCTATTTGTTTTAAAGAACAAAAAGGCAAGGAGTAACTTGATCGCCTTGAATGGGCATCCATCGCGAGCAGAGTTTGAGTAAGGGTGGCCCAGGCTAAGGCATAAAGGAGGAGCATATAAGAAGATGCAGAGGATTGAAATCTGGCAGATTCAGATTATCACAACATAATTTTAACAGTGAGGTTAACTGTAGGAGGGGCTTACTAAACTTGTGGTGGGTTCACCATCACTGATTTTTTTTTTTTTTCCTAAGCAAATGTAGTGGATCTATGTTAAAACAAAACCAAACCCTGATGCTGAAATGGAGATTCAAAAGGGGAGCCCTGTTAACCTCACACAGGGTGTCAAACTTTCACGCTGTGCTGTTTTAGCTTCACAATCCATGTTTCAAGTTGAGGGTTCTACTGCTGCCTCCAAGAGAAGGTGTGACCCTCGGACCTCTGAGCCAGGGAAGATTTTCTCTGTGATACCTCATTCGTTTTTGTCATTAGTTTCCTCTGTGATCTTGGTCAATTTGCCCGATTCTGCGCTTCAGCCATCCTGTTTGCGAAATAGAGAAAATGACTCTGTTTTTCTGCTAACTACAAAATACTTCAAGAAGTTTAAATAAAAGTGTTTAAGTTTTACGTCTTTTTAGCATAACTCCAGAGCAAAATATCTTCCCTGCAGCTCTTACAGCTTATGCCCCTGTGTTACTGGCCCCTTTCTAGCTACTCTGCAAATACCCAGTGGGAGCAAAACAACTCTGCTGGCAGGAAGGTTGGTAAATAGGGCTTGGTTTATGTCCAGATTACATAATGTTTGCGGGAGCTGGGTTAGTGGAAATCAGATTCACATACCCATCCCATCGGAGAGCCTGCAGTGTGAACGAGATGGCCAGTAGCACAGTGCGAGCGAGATGCTAAAAGCCACCGGTACTTTTTTGTACTGGGTAGTTCTGAGTGTCACAGATAGGTTGTTCCTTTGGTAGTGGGATAAAAGGGCTTCAAGAGCTCCAGTTCCAGACAAAGCGTCTCTTGGTGTTGGGATCGAGGTCCTGGAGGGATTCTGGTGCCTGTCTGCCACTCGTTTGCCTGGTCATAGGGCAGAGGGGCGATGGGGAGAGCCCATGTTGGGGAAATGAGGCTGTGATGACCATGTAACCTGCAAAGGTGGAGGAAAAATCAAAGCTTGGCCAGGGTAGGGCTTCTTCGGGCACTGGGTCTGTCTGGTGGGGAGGCCATGGATGCTGGGCAGGCAGCACTGGGCTGCCCAGGAGCAGCCTGGGGCTGATGGGGAACAAGGTCCAGCTGAGCTCCTGATGTCCCCTTTCAGGGTGGCGGTGGGGACTGGTGGCTCGTGCATGACCGTGCTTTGGTGCTACGCCTCGGTGAGCTGGTTTGCCTTATCTGACCCACATTTGCTGCCAGCACCTCTTTTCCCTGGGATGCTGCCCTTCCAGGAGACCTCCTGCTCCCTTCAGCTCTCCTGCCCACGGGAGACAACCTCGTGGCTTGGCTTCCTCTGCCGTAGCTCAGCAGGTCCCCCTGTGTGGAAAATCCCCGGTGCTTTCAGTGCAACGAAGACAGGATCTGTCTGGAGGGGCAGAGGTTGTTCCCAAGGCTCTTGAGCAACAGGATGGAGAGCTGCTGCCGTCCAGAGCCACCGAGCGCTTCCCTGGAAATGATTAAATGGTTATAAAATTAACCCAATCACAAGACCCATTTTAAAGTTCATACGTGCTACCATTTTTCCCCCTGAACTTTGATAGACTTATTTTGAAAAAAATAAAAGCAAAGCTGCAGGGAGGTGAGAGAAGTAGAAGGAGTCTGGCAGACACACAGCGGAGGGATCGAAGGATAAAGATCATGTGGGCATGATGGTCCTGCACGCCACGGCGTGGGCAGCCCTGGCCATCCCCCTGAAAGACCATTCTTCTGATACTTGTTAGCATTTATTGTTTGCATACTAACGAAGTTTGCTGGGCACTGGGGGCATTAATTAATTAACATTTGCAAGATATCTTGAAACCAAAAACTTTTCAATTTTATTTAGTTTGATTAAATTTTATTAATGATTTTAGATTTTATTTTTTTTTTCTTCACATTGAAGTGGTCTTGTTCCCTTTTGATTCAATGATTGTCCTACCTTAAGTGAAAAATTTCTTTAACATAGGTGCAATTTGTCCTCTTTTGGAGTAGAATAAGTTGGATAAACAATACTATGGCTTTCTTTTTAAAGCAGTTTGCTGTTGATCCATATAGATTCCAAAATTCTGGGAAAACCTTCCATACAGTAGTTTTCTTCCCTGTTTCAGTTTTACTCCTTGGCTTTTGATCTTACAGTGAAGCTTAGTTATTAGATTCATGCTGTGTTTCATTCCAGCGGTTCCCAGAACGTTTTCCATACACCAGAGAGTAAATATCCCTTACTTATAATTAGTTTTCGAAATCATACTTCATCAATTTCATCAAGTCAATTAAAGCCTTCACTGATACGCTCTTATATCAATGTGGTGTTAAATATTTTCAGTTGCTCTGTAAGAGTCAAAGTGTCTCCATTTTGAAGTTGACTTTGCACCTTTCCTTGCAGAAAACTGAAGAATGTTTTGCCAGTGGGAGAAAGAAATTATTTATACAGCCTTTAGAGATCAAATGGGAAAGGGCTTAATGAGACCAAAGCTATTTCTTTGGTGTATAAAAAGATCCAGAGTAAAGGGAAGTTATCAGTTGCCCTGGGAATGAAATCACTAGTATGGTGTGCAAACATTTTTAAACATGATTCTATATTTTTGCAAAATTTAGCACTGCCAGGTTTGTTGCTCTGGTCCTGCTGGTTTGGAGGAAGTGAAGCCATGGGGAGCTCCTGGGAACTGCCAGGAGCCAGGGCTGAGCCTTGGGAATGTAAAGGGCTTATTTCACAGTATCTCATGTGTCATTTTACTGGGGTCAAAAATTAGGACTGCAAATGGTCTTTAAATCCAGATCTTGGGAACTTCACATAAAGTGGTCACTCCTCTGCGATTAACGTATTAAAAAAATCAGAGCAAATTACTCTCAGTTCTGCGGTATTTGTGTTTCCACGTGCACTGAAGCACTGGAGCTTTACTAGCAGAACTGCCCGTGACACGCGAAACTTGAGTGCTAAAAGCAAATCGGAGATTTTTGTCATTCTTGCCAATTTTCAAACACTCACTACAGCTGTATTGAACGATAAATCCACATTGGCTTCAATTCTCTCAGCTTCACGCACCCGGCAGGGTGTCAGGGTAGATTCTGCTCTTTGGCTTTCTCAGTTGCCATGGTTATTTTTGATCCTCCGTTTGTGGGGTGTGACTGGGCTGGTGTCCGCACTAGGAGCCCGGGGACACCCGCCTTCGGCTAACGCCCGGAGTGAGTCTCTTTGCAGGTGACCGGGCAAGTCGTGGCTCGGCAGCAGCTGCCCCGGTGCCTTGCCGCACACTCAGGCGCTGCGGCCGGGACCACGTTACCCCCGAAACGCAGCCCCGCGCGGGTCCCCGCCCGCGCTGTTCCCCACCCAGCCGCGGCGCGGAGCAGGGCCGCCTCCCTCGCGAAAGTGGCGGCCAGCGCAGCCGCGGGCGCCGGGGAGCACGGTCCGAGCGGAGGGACAGAGCTGCCTTTGAGCAACAATTCAACCTGTTCAACAAGCTGGAAAAGCGCGGTAAAATAAATAGCTCTGCGGCTTCCAAATGACTCTCGGCTGTTATTTATAGCGCTGTGGGCGCTCTGCCCTGCGGCCGCTGACAATATCCCCGTTCAGCCGTGCCCTGACCGAGCCCAGCCCCCCGGGGCTCTCCCCTCCCGGGCTTGGAGCCGTTCTCCTGGCTTCTTTCCGTCGCTCGTTATTTCGGCCGGGGCTGTCATGACAAATGGCCTTGGTCTAGTCTGTGCCTCCTGGGTGGGTGAATGAATTCACGCTGCGGCGCGAGGGCACTGGGTTTCTGCCAGCCTTGGCCGAGGCTGGGGCGATGCTGGGCATGGGCGAGCTCCCTGCCCTCAGGAAGTGGCGTGACACCAGGACGCTTGATTTACCGATATCCGTAGGGACTGGGATGGGTTGCCATGGAATGGTTTCTCACAGATCTCTTGGGAGACTCTGATCCAAGAAAAGAAACCTTTCTGTGCCTCCTGTTGCGAATGCGGGGACTAGGTACGCCCGTCTCAAGGCTGTTTTTTCCATAGCCATGCAAAGCACGGTCTGTGGAAGCTGGGGAGAAAGCACAAACGTTAAGTGTAACAGGGTCAGCTATTGGGACACCCGAGGATGTTAGCAGCCGTGCCTGCTGAGGATTAGCACCCTAATTCAACGTGTTGGACCGTCCCTGCTCTGCAGAGCTTCCTTGGCTGATACCGGCAGCGCGTAGGAGGGTCAGGCAATCGAGGAGGATTTGGGTGTTGCTGTGGTCTCAGAGGACTGTTGTAAGCCCTGAAGCCCTACACAATGTAGGGGGGAAGATGTTGCACTTGATGGAAATGATTTGGGAGAAATACTGTATCCTTGAAGGAATAATTGGTGCATTTTGCTTGTCTAAATGTCTCCAAGTGAAAAGATGTCTCTGTAATGCCACATGTCTTACTTTTCCTCTCTCCTCCTTTTGCAGGAAGGAAGATGTCTCTATGTGATCCTGCTGATGGCCCTGTATTGGTGCACGGAGGCACTGCCCTTGGCTGTGACCGCTCTGCTTCCCATCGTCCTCTTTCCCTTCCTGGGGATCCTCCCATCTAACAAAGTTTGCCCACAATATTTTTTAGACACCAATTTCCTCTTCCTCAGTGGCTTAATCATGGCTTCGGCCATTGAGGAGTGGAATTTACACCGCAGGATCGCGCTCCGGGTCCTCATGCTGGTGGGAGTCCAGCCAGCCAGGTGACTACGGGAGCAGGGGGACGTCCCTGGGGCACGTGAGCTACAGGTGCTCGGGGAGCAGCACCGCTGTGCTGGGTCGTGGTGCGAGTGTCCCCCATACCAGAGAGCTGTCTGCAACCCCTTTTCTCCAGTTTATTGCGTTTATTGAGCTGTTTGCCTTTGCTTAGAGGCCAGCAGACCACAGGGAGAATCTTTTTTTTCGGCCCCGTATTTGTGCTCCGTCCAGTTACAGGACAGTCGCAGAAGTCCTTTTTGCTATTAGTTTTGTTATCCTTGCACATGAGCTTTTCTTGCCAAACTGAAGAAATTCAGCTTTTCCTTTTTTCTCTTTTCCAGACTAATTTTAGGGATGATGTTGACAACGTCTTTCCTGTCCATGTGGTTAAGTAATACTGCCTCCACTGCTATGATGCTTCCAATTGCAAATGCAATTTTAAAAAGCCTCTTTGGGGAGAAAGACACATCTAAGGATATGAACAGGGGAAATGAAGAAAACCAAGGTAATTGAGACAGAGCAGTAGTATAAGCCAGCTGAGGTCTGCCCTGCTGCTGTCAAATATGCCCCATTTTAGTGACTTCACTGGCACATGTACCAGGTTTCTCAGCTGCAGCTTGATCTCAGTGCTGGTCCCATTTTAATACACTCTTTATTACTGCAGTGGAAGAGTATTGGCATAAAACTGCCTTTTGTCCTGCCCCTTCCTCATGTCATGCAGGAGGCAATGCTTGTGAGTTGTCTGGAAAAATCAAGAAATGGTGATGCCCAGCCAACCTGCCCCATAAACCTGTGGCTGGCACGAGTGGAAGGCCAGCTCTGTGGGCACGGTGGTGACGGGGTTCATAGGGATGCCTCGCTGCGGGGACAGTCAGAGCCAAGGAGGGCTGTAGATAGCCACACCTGGGCAGATGAGTGCTACATAATGGTGAGTTGCTGCAGGGAGAGGCAAGGTGCTGGCCAGGCAGCGAGAGCAGGGCACGGGTGAGGAAGAAGGGCTGCCATGTGCTCCTGGACACTTAGGTTCTCCTCTCATTCTCCTATTTGTTCCCCCATGGAACTGGAGCCTGAGCTGGAGGAGAAAGGGAGGAGGACAGGGAAGGCTGGCAGGTTAAATACCTATTGATAAAGTGCTTTGTGATTTCCCAGCTTGATGCTCCTGCTTGGTGGTGTTCCCGAGCAGGTTGTGGGCAGGCTGGGTCACGGGTATGCAGTCAGATAAGGTCTTCCTCCAGCCCTCTCTTCGCAAGTCATCTACCAGGAGTTTGGGCTCTTGGCAGACAGTGATGAGAAACAGCAAAACAGAAATGAAGTAATGAAGTCCTCTTTGCAGCTATTGTTGGTAGTTGGAGCAGTAGTCACGGCTTCCCTTTCTTGCACTAATTAGTAATTCTTCTGCCCTTGTGATTTAAAAAACAATGGCTTTTTGGTTCCCAGTGAGTCCCCAGAAGACAACTCAAGCATGTGCATACTCTAATAAAGATATAATCAATCATTCATCATTGATGTCTAGCAATCATAAGGTATTTGCACTCCAGGTTGCTTTATCACATTTGCTTTATGAATTTTTGACTGTTCGCATCTATTAAAATCAACCCCACTGACTTTCTTGCTATAATTTCTTATTCTGTAGAAGCATTGTGTTTTGTCAGTCTGCTTTTAACCTTCTTGACCCCATCCTCTGAAATGATTTGACTGTGTAGCTGTGACTGTAAATACAGTAGAGTTTGGGAACACATAAAGTCAAGACCCTCATTGTCCTAGACATGGGCAAGCACAAAAAAAATTAACGTCCTTGGCTCACAATGTTTACAGTGGTGAGAGAAGCCGCAAAAGGCAAAGGGAGAGGCATGCAAGTAGAAGAATGAATAAAGTGATGCTTTGCAAATATCATGTGATGGCGTGATGATGTATTTTTCTTTTGAGCTAGAGGCTTACAAAAGCAATACAAGTGAAGGAGGAGTCATCTGTAAAATGTACAACATCAAAATGCAAGTTTTCTTGTAGACTTTTTATTTGAGCTTTAGTGTCGCAAGGTAGACTCATCCTTTTCTGTAATCTTTCTGAATGGATGAGAAAAGCTGAGTTCCTTGAACGAAGCCCTAAACCTGAAGTCAGTCAAAAGCGACGAATCTGAAGCTACGCCTAGGAGCGGAGCTGTGAAGGTGAGCGTTCTGCAGGGTGTTCCTCTGTTGGGTGTCCTCTGCAGTCAGGGCTGGCTGCACATCTCCAGTGGGGCTGCTGCAGTTAGTTTTTTTGACATGATGAAACCTGACTGAATTTAAGGAATATGCATTTGAGAAAAAGGTATACTCATTTCATAGTTCACTTAGTTTTTGTGATCTGAGTTGTAATCTGTGTTCCAAAAAAGAAAGGCAAATTTATTTGTGGGAGGGGACTGTATGTGGAAGCAAACTTTTACAATGGCATATGATAAAGTCAGTTTGCAAATCTGCATGGATATGTTTTAATAACACTGTAGCAGTGCCCAGGAGGCTAAAAAATACTTGGGTGGCTAAAAAAATGAATTAAAAGTATATTAAACAATATGTAGTATGTAAAAGCATTTGATTTTTCTGAAGAAATCTCAACAAGCCTATGAAACCAGCTTTGTGAAGGGCTTTGCTTACGCACACAGTGCCAGAATTCAAGTGATGTCTCTGATCAGTTGGTCATGCTTTTTTGCTGATGAGAGAACCTCAAGGCTGCAATCACTTATGTCCATGCTCAACCATGTGGGCAGCATGTTATAGATCAGTAAATATTTGCATGCTTGTCTTGTTGATAGGTAAAATTTGGTGTAGTGTTGTGTTCATTTTGACACTACCGGCTGCTGATGCAAGAATGCAGTTAGATGAGCCTTGGCAGCTGAAGTCCCAGCTGGTTCTGGTTGATCGAAGCAGGGTCATGAACTGAACACCTACAGGCTTTTTTCAACTTCCAGGATTTTCAATTTGGAGGTGGGTTATAGATGCCCTACAATTCTGTCTGACATCTCCAGCGATAGGTGTGTGACAAGCTAGTGAGCCTGACCTTCTCTCCTGCTCTCTGCCCACTAACCCATCATTGGCAATATTTCATTTCTCTGAGCAGCTTCAGTATCTCCAGGTAAAAATCACATGAAAATATTACTGTCCTTTCTTTTCCTGCATAAAGAGTATCTTCTGCAAATTCGAGATAAACTGCAGTCAGTGCTTGAGGTGTTTCACTGGTTTGCAAACCTGGAAACGATCTCTCGAAAGAGGCAGGTGGGAAATGTGCATTTTTGGACACTGCTGCCAGCTTTGGCTGCCTAACCCCAGCCCATGCTGGCAGGGTATGGCCCAGCTCTGCTGCCTGCACCCCTCGGTGAGTGGAAATACTCCCTCTCAGGCTTTTTCAACTTTTTAGAAACAATAAAAAAAGTCAATAAAGCCAAACTTTTCTAGGACAAACCTTTCTGCCTCTAAGGTATGAGGGTTTTGGGTGAAATGGCCGCTGAATCCTCGTACTGCTCAGTGAGAAGAGTGTATAGCCAGGTCCTACCTCAGTGGCCTTTGGTCTTTTTTGACTTACGGACCTGTAACAATTTTCAACTCCTTTTTGCAAGTTTCCCAGGAAAAGTTTGCTCTGCAGCAACTGTGGATTTCCTTTGCACAGTTGCCTTTTGCAGACCTTCCTTGAGAGGTAACTCACAGATGGTCCTGGCAAGGTGGGATGAGAGTTTGGGTGTAGCAGGGAAAATATTTGAAAAATGTGAAGAGGTGGAGTGTAATATGTCTGTGTGCAGAGTCAGCACTAGGCTTGAGTGGGGCAGCAGTGGTAAGAGGCCTTGGGCTAAATGAGTTGGGGGATCAACAGTCAGCCATGG
This sequence comes from Phaethon aethereus, assembly GCF_964289735.1. Taxonomy (NCBI): domain Eukaryota; kingdom Metazoa; phylum Chordata; class Aves; order Phaethontiformes; family Phaethontidae; genus Phaethon; species Phaethon aethereus. Next base: position 10,678,488 of record NC_138592.1, read on the forward strand.
GTTAATGTTTGTCTTTCTAATTACATCCCTCCATCGCGCCATGGCTGGGATGAAAGCTCAGCATGTGTGCATCCAAGCCAATTAACTCCAATTCGGTAAATTAGCGATGTGTAAAACATGACTTTGCAAAACTCCTTGGTTCACTGAACTGGAACGAGCTTTGTGTCTTCAGTGCACACGCGGATGAGTCCAGAGACTTTGACCACTGGCCCCTCTCCATGCACTGCTTTCGGTCTCCGGTGCATATATGGGTAGCAAGAGGATCATGGTTCGGGCTGAGGAAGCGTGCAAGGAAATTTGGGGACTGATGGGGTGGCACTGGCAGGAAAGGGGCTCTTCATGCTGTGGTCTGCAGAGCCTGGGAAGGTGCAGGGACACAGGCCTCTGGACCCAAAAATGTCCAAAGAGCCCTAGGAAGGGCAGTGGAGCCAGCGGTGGTGGGGAGGTGAAGGTCATAAAAGTCACAAGCGTGCCAGTCCTGAGGAGGACCATGGAAAATGGGGTTTAATGGCACACCTCTACTCCCAACCTCAGAAGGTCAAGCCATGAGCCAGAACTACAAATGCCACAAGCCTTAGTGTGAGATCTGGTAAAAAAAGAGTGATTGTATTGCATTTTTGTCTTTTGATTGCTGAATTCTCCCATATGTGTATGTGTGGTAGAGTGGTGTACACCTCCCAGTTTACTGCCGAAGACAACGCTGGTCATTCTGGTCAAAATATGCCCTTTCCCAAGTGCTCCTGAGTCCTGCTCACGTTCCCTGTGTGGTGATAAGGACAGTGAGGCAGAGCCTGTGTGGAATATGCAGGAGAGTCCCTGGGAATTGGGTATGCAACAGAGTCCCCCCCGGGGTGGCCCTAAACTTGTGCTGGGGACTAGTCTCTCAGCTTGCAGGGTCTGTCATTTATGGAGGAGACGATGGGCTTGGGAATGGCCCTTGCTGTCGGGGTGGATTTCAGAGAACCTGGTACAAAGCCTAATCCCCAGATGTGCCCCACTCTTGTCTTTAACGAGCAAATTACAGCTTTACGGTGACTTTGCACTAGGTGTCTGCAGGGGAATAAACTCTCATCCCTTGGGAAGGCAGCTCCGTGGCAGGGAGTGCTCCTGCTCTACCTTGGGAACATGCCTTACAGATGCATCAGGTCCAACAGTTTTTCTTCCTAAGAATAAGCTATGGCTACCCCCCCCCAAAAAGCCCCCACCCAAACCCGTGACTTGGTAAGGGGTAACTTGAAACTCCTGCTCATGTTAGAGGATCCCAGAGTCCAACCAGTGGCAGTTTTAGTAAAAGGACCAAGCACGTCTGGGTGTTGCAGGAGAAGCTGGGTGCTGCGATGGGACCAGAGTGGTGGCAGGAGGAGACGGGCTTGTTCATCCCTGCCAGGCACTCCTGTGCCGGTGGCACGAGCTCACCCTTTGTTTGACAGGCCCTCCTCCGTAAATGGCAGTTGTTTCCTCTGTTCCTCTGTTTGGTTCACGGAGAATTTTCTAGATGCTTTGAACTGTTTTAAAGTCCTAATCTTTCTTTTTCAGCATCTTTACAGCAGAATAAGCTTTACACTGTACCAACTGAGATGCAGTTTCTGGCAAGTACTGAGGAGTAAGTTAATTATAAAGTTTGTATTAGACAGTTGAAAGAGAGAACTATCCCCTGAGTTAGACCAAGTTTTAGGAATTTGAAATTCAATCATTGAAATGTTTTGATTATACCAAACATCCCAATCACTAGCAGCCTGATGATAGAAACCCTCCTCTCTGTGTGTCCAGCATCACTCTGCATGTCCAAATCATTGCAGAGATTTTCCAGCCACTCTGAAATGGTAGCCAGAGGTGTCTCCTGCTGAGGAACTGTGCTTTGGTTTTCTCAGGATCATCAAACGTGTGAAGCTGGTGATGTAAAACCCACCAGGTTTTACACACTGGTGATGGTCCTGCTTTGATAACAACGACGGGAAGGAAGCATCTTTTCAGGAACAGATACTTCTTTCCTCTCAGTGCTATCAAATTTTATTTTTTTCCCTTCTAGCAGTCCTGTGGACTTCATGCTAAGTGTTACAAGTTGCCGAGGGGCTGGGCAAGGCGCGTGCACCCTCAGCTCCTATGGACGGGTGCTGAGGGTGCTCTTCCCTCTGCAAGGCTGCTGGTCCCGCGTGGCAGTTCACCGAGCAGACCCCTCTGCTGCACTGAGCTGCTTAGGCGTCCTTGAGGACAGTGTTAGCTTGGATTTCTAAAAACTGTGAATTTTCCTTCTGTCAGGGCTCTGAAGTGGTTGCGCCGTATTTAAACCAGGGCTTTCACCGGATTCTCTTTTGGACTATTTTAAAGCAAAGATCTGACGGAGGAGAAGGAGGTTGCCAGCGATGCTCCCTCAGACTTAAAGAAGGAGGAGGAATACAAAACAAATATATGGAAAGGTTTCCTCATCTCAATCCCGTACGCAGCCAGCATCGGAGGTACAGCAACGCTGACGGGAACTGCACCAAACCTCATCCTTCTGGGACAGCTGAAGAGGTATGGGAGGCCATCCTGGAGAGCCCTGTAATCCTGGGAAACAGAGACACGTTCTCCATCCCTGTAGGAAATTCCCGTCCGTGCCGAGAACTAGGTTGCAAAATGTATGCCCTTCCAGAACATTTTGGGAAACTGTGAGCAGATGAATGTAGAGGGTGGTTGCATCAGCCTCAGCCGTAATAAGCAGATTTCCAGTGTACCCAGCCAGGCTGTCAGCCAAACCAATGCATACGTGCTTCACCTTACTGATGCTCTTAATCCCATTGAATTTAATGGGACTTGACTACACGCTTACAATTAATCTGGTAACTCTTCCGATGAAACAGGCCGTGTAGTGTTTTGTGAGCAATTAATCTACCGCTCGATGGTAGGAAGGAACATAAGGAACCCGCTACTTCTGACCCGTTTTCTTAGTCATAAAAGATGCCTCCTGTGTGCACAGGAACAGAGATTTGTGCCATCCCAAGTGCCCTCAGGGATTTCTTTGCTGGCCTCTACAAGCAGTATGTTCAGGCTCTCCTAGGTATGTCCAGCATCCCCGTGAGGTTCACGTTCAGACTCTCCAGCAGTTCTTGTAGCAGGGTTTAATCCCGGGCGTTCAGGAGTATCACTGTGTGAAACATCAGCCGTCTGGAGGGAGATTTTCAGATCTCCCCATGGAGGCTTGTACAGCTGGGCTGGGTGAGCTGTGGGTGGCAGGGTGGCCTGGGGGGCTGTCCCAAGACAACAGTCCCCAAATCTCCTACTGCCCAGATAACGGCTAATACACACGGGGAAGTTTGTGGGATATTTTGCTGCTGATTTCAGATGTTTGTTTACCCTTGAATTGAAGGGTTGTTTTTCCCTTCTCGCATTAACCTGATTTTTCACGTTTGCTTAGTTATTTTCCAGAATGTGATGTGGTGAACTTTGGTTCTTGGTTTATGTTTGCATTTCCTTTAATGCTGATTTTTCTTCTCCTGGGATGGCTATGGATCTCCATTCTGTATGGAGGAATTGACCTGAGGTATGTTTATATTCACTATACATATACGTTGTCTGGTTATTACCAGCATTGTGATTCATCATGATTCTCAGACTAAATCTACTGATATCACCCAGGATCATCTCGTGGATGGTGGGGGGGTTTCACAACTAACTTCGGGATGCTCATGCTGTAACAAGTCATCTATTTTTAAGAAGCTGGTAGGGAACAGGAGTGTTTTAAAGATATCTCATAGCTACATATACTTTATGTAACTGAAACATATCTGTACAGAATACATATTATATATTCATTCAGTTAAACATGCGGTTTTTAAAGGTTGTTTTACTGCCTGACCTGAGCCTGTGGAGGTCAGTGGCAGATTTTCACTGACAGAAAGGAAAGCAGGACCAAACTTTGAAGACCAGCGTGAAATCTTGGTTCCCTTGGAATTAGTAGCAAAAACCTCCTAGGACGTAAAAGAGCCAGGATTTGTTCCTGGGGCAAAAACTTGGGTTTGGAACAGATTACTTCACAACAGGGCTTAATTTTACAACAACGTGTTAATCTGTAACTGAGAATAACATGTTTTTCCGATAGATTTTTGCTGGATCCATGCAACCTCTAGTGTACACTACTTAAAACGATTGCAGCGTTGCCGTGCTGGTTCCTTTGGAGCCCTTTTTCCCCCGACACACTCTCATATGTGATAGCAACAAACTCACAGTCTTGCTTCCTCCAGGGACCATACAGAATTTCTAATATTTAGAGAAGTCTTTAATTGTTATTTTAAGTTTAAAATGCAAATAGATGAGGGGGGGGAGGGAGACCACAGGTGTCCAAATATTTACATTGTCTCAGAGACAGGAAAAAATCAATGGGAAAGTTTCAATCCAGAAAATGCCGAACACTGGTCCTTAAATTGCTCGTGGGGCTTCACGGGAGGCTCTGCCGGCTCACGGCCGCTTCGACCTGCGCCGCTCTGCGTGGCGCGCCCGGGGCTCGTGCAAGCGGAGCCTGAATTCCCGCGTCCGGAATTCCCCAGACGACCAGGTGAGGGAAGGGGCAGCTGTGCTGGCCAAAGCCCCCGGCAAAATGCCAAATCGCTCTTGTGCTCAGAGAACGTGATGCTTTTTGTTTTGTTTGGCTGCCTCTGCCACGCAAAGCCCGGCTTTATTGGGATAGCTGGGCCGGCGCAGATACCAGTATTCCCTGGGGCGAGGCGCCTCGGAAGAGACATTGCAAAGCCGCGCGAGCGCAGCCGAGCGTCTGCGGGAGTTCGGGCTGCTGTGTCGCGACTCGGGGATGGTGGCTGGACTGTCTATACGGCCAAGTCCTTGGTGTTGGCAGCACAGTACAGGTAGATGGACGTCGCTCCAAGAGCAGGTCGGCTTTGCTTGACTCCAGAAGACATTCAAAGGCTTAGGCACAGGCTGGCTGAGCTGAGATGCTGCTGCCGTCAGTAACGCCCCCCCCCCCCCCCCCCCGAAAAATACGAAATTAAAAGGCCAAGCATATCTATTTGAGGTTCAGGAATTTCTGAATGTTCAACCACTCATCCACGTAGAAGATCCAGACACGATATCCCTTTGCGATGGGGAATGAGTTAAGGAGGCACGGGCACCGCGGGGCCAGACAGATGCGTCTGATGCAGAAAGTTGGGTTTTTTAGGTTTAATCAAGGTCACAGGCGGGGTTAGAAGCCGGGTGCGGCGGCATGGGATGTGATGGGCGATGCGGTGCGAGATACGAGTATATCATTTGTATGCACATACTACAGAGGATCAAACGGTGTGTGCGGTCGGTGTGGCCGGGCTAAGAGGCTTAGCCAGGGGCACATTAACATTCCCGGCCAGTTAGAAATTCCTCACATTTTTGCTGATCCTCAGCAGAATCCTGGGATCACCCAGGAAATTGCAAGTGACTTGAGAAGCGGAGGGACAGATTAATTTTCCATGTCACTCTCTTCCTAGTTATTCTGTCCAAGTAGGTATCTACTAGAGATGAGGAAATCCTGCAGTGCTGGGATTCTCTTTTGGCAATCGCAGCCCATGCTGGAGGTAACAATTTAGAATATAAATGAGAGGAAACTTCCTAACCTCTGCAGGTTCTCCGTTGTATGAATGCAGAGAGAAAGGATGTATAAAACAGGGCCTTATTGCCTGTATCTGCACCAGAGACCTTCTTCATCATCAGTCTTCATGATGTGGGGATAACAGCAGAGGTGTGCGGCTCTTTGAAACTTGCAGAGCAGGCACTGAGGAGTGCGTCGTGCGTGCACGTGCTGCAGCGGTAAATGCAGCATTTGCTACGCGTCAGTTATGTTAGAGGCATGTAAAGATATATCTGTGTTTCTTGGCAGGGGCTGGAGAATGAAAAAGTCAAATATAAGAGTGGATGCAGAAGCCCGAGCCAGAGAAGTGATAAAGGAGGACTACCAGAAACTGGGTCCAATAAAGTGAGTCGTGAAGTCGGGACCAAAATGAAAAAGAAATCAAGTGGGTTGGAAACGTCCTGTCTTAAGAGCGGAGAACTGGGGGAAATGGAATTTTTTAGAAGAAAATGAAATAGATGTTTCCACTCAGAGTGTTTGTAAGCTGCTGGAGTTTGCTCCACACTCCAGCCTCTCCACCTTCACTAACGGGAATAATCGCGAATAGCAGCTTGTACTAAAATCTTCTCAAGAACAAAGTTCATGTCATAGAGTGAATTCATGCTGGGTTGTTTAATTACTGTTTGTAATTTTTCTGCTCCAGGGACAAAAACAATCCTGTGGGTGTTACGTGCTAACCAACACAGGCTGAATTTTGAACGTTTGTGCATACTTATTGTGTGAAGCAGGAAGCATTTACTGAGAAGGCTGATGAATCATATGATAGATATGAATCATATAGATTGTGGATATACTTTAAGAAATCGTAATAGCTGCTCAAAGAAAGCATATGGAAAGAAGTCAAATCCATGTCATGGAATACATTATTTTTTCTGAATAACTCCTTCAACTGTATTAGGTGAAGAAAGAACAAGACTCTTTTAGCTTCTTATTGTAGTTTCTCAAAGGTCTTGTCTTCTGGAAAAAGCTTGGTGCAAATTGCAATGATGGGCATCAGATTTTGGAGAAAGGAACCAGCAAAAACATGAGTTTTAGACTTCTGAGAAATGCCAAAACAGGGGGAAGCAGGAAAAGTTGAGTGTCTTCAAGAATCAAACCCTAGGTATGTCCATCCAGCCACTGATATTCTGGGCAGCCAGGGCTGGTGAAGGTTTTTGTAACTGAACATCTTAACCTTAAATGGTCTGTGTTTCTCCATCTGTAAAATAGTATTTTCGTGGCGATGCTGTGAAGATTCAGAAATGTTTGTGTCATGCTATTGACATTGTAATTATTGCTGTTGTGTGGAAAATGGAGTGGCTCTTCAAAGACAGTTGTCTGTGCCTGTGCTGTAAATGAAAGAAATTGGTTTATTATTTGTTCCATTCAGTACATTATCGAGCAGCCTGCAAAATGTCTCTGAAAGAATCAAAGTCCCACTTTGAGGTCTAGGAGTGAGAAAGTCCATTAAGCCATGCTCTACCAATTTGATTAGCAACCCTATAACTTAAAATCAATGCAAGTGGCCTCCTCCCAATGGTTTAAATGCCCTTCCTTCTGCTCAGAGAGATTTTAAACAGTGTTTTGAGGTATGGTCTTGGTTAAATCTTGACTCCACTAGAGTCAAGCCTGATACTTAGTGAATGATATTGTCATTTGCCCTGCTGTTTGTCATGTGTCTAAGGGATACTGTTTAGATTTTGACCTTGAAGTTTGTTCCTGTTGTCTCATACATGATTTGAATTTCAGCCATCCTTCTACACTGCTTGAGCTGGAGAGAAGCTGTCCCTGGCTGACCGTGCCTTAGGGACATCCCAGAGCAGTGGTGAGAGGAATGACCATGAGAAGCTCCTTGGCCTTTCCTCTCTGCCACAGCCAGAGGGTCAACCTTGCGTACGCCTGTTGTGACATCTGGTCTGGGCACTCCTGATGCCTGTCTTGTCTCTCCTTACTGTCTTCCGATAAGAGATTGCTGGCAGATATCAATATTTACAAATAGATTTACAATCTATTCCAATGTTTCACTGTAGTTATTTTTAGAAAACCAGCCTAACTTCTCACCCAAGCCGCTGCAGCTTGAGCTCAATATTTGCCCTAGCTTGGATCCACCCCTTTAGCACATCAGCATTTTAACTCTGTTTTTTTTATTTTAGGTTTGCCGAACAGGCAATTTTCTTCTTCTTCTGCATGTTTGCGCTCATGCTTTTCTCCAGGGATCCCAAATTCATTCCAGGTTGGGCAAGCTTCTTTGCACCAGGGTAAGATTTTATTTTCATTCCACTGTCACATTTTTCAAAAGCATTTCCAAGTCGTTGAGATTCCTGGGTTTCTGATTGCATTGCTTAACACTATTACTCAGGTTTCCTGGAATAAATTAAACTGAGCTTCAAATAGCAGAGCCAGCTTTATTGTCTCTGTCTCCCGGGGGAGGTACATGAAGCCTGGTGGGAAGTTGGCATATGTCTATCTGAGGTCATCCTTAGGGTTTTAATGTTGGGAATGCTGTTTATAGGTACATTTACAGTGAATACTGAATTCTTCATGCGATCCACTGATTTCACTGGAGGTCTGGAGACTGAAGAGAGATGGCAGGAGCTGACCCTGAGTGCTATCCTGTGTCTTTGACAAGTTTGTCTCCCCTGTGACATACATACTTTGGGAAGACGAACGGATATAGCAGTCGGGGAGTGCTACAGCTCAGAGAAGGTGTTGTTACTTCTTAACAGAAGAGACCTTCATATTTTTTTTTAAATAAAGCCCTAGATTAATGCATGATTCCTTAATACAACAAAGTAGTTACGGACTTTTTCCTCATCAGTTAATAGCTCCTTACGATCAAACACATGCTTAAGCTCTTTGCTGGAGGGAGCTTGCCTTTCACCTTAGAGTCTGAGCATTTTGCAAAGAACTCTCATAAACAAGATGATCTCGGCTCTGCCCCTCTTCCTCCCTGCAATGAGCTGAAGAAACTTGTCCTCACAACCACTCATGGACTGGCCATGACTCCGCAATCAGAACAGCCGGAGCATCAGTGTGGTGGGGATTAGATCCTGGTTTTTACATTTGTAGGGCAGCTTTTCTAGGGGGTTTGCAGCCCATTGTAGAAATGTAGCTCGACGGGGAATTAAAAAGAAAAGAACTGTGAACAATGAGCGTTGTTCAAAGCTGATGGAAGCTTGTAATCTTCTTTGGTAAATTCCTGTTCTCAGAAACTTTGTAATTCTACAGGATTGTGCTTCTTACAAGTGTTTCTGCTGCTTTTGGACAGGTTTATCTCAGACGCAGTTACGGGAATCACCATTGTGATTATACTCTTCTTCTTCCCTTCGCAAAAACCTTCCTTCAGGTGGTGGTTTGACTTGAAAGGTAAGCAGGAGACCTCTTTGGGCAGGGACTCTGCCCTCGCCTGTGCTCTGGCAGGGCAGGCACAGGGCAAGAGCCAAGACTATCCCCGCTTGGACCTGCACCAGCCCCAGCAGCTGCGCTGGCCGTCGGGAGCCGCGTGGTTTGAAGGTGCGATTTGATCATACAGAGGATTTTTTCTGAAGCGCCAGAAGAGGTTTAGCAGACGCTGCCCTGCTGCCGATTACAGAAATGACTCGGTTGCTCATGTAGCTGTCAGAGATGATGCCATGGTGGCTTGAAGCGAACTGAAATCAGTGTTGATTTACCGTAGCAGACCTGATTGTGAAACAGAGGTTTGGTTTCTGACTCCCAAACAGCTCCTGTCCCTCAGGGGGGTGCATGAACCTCTGAGAGGGCAGAGCTGGGCTAGTTGTCCGTACTCAAAAATAGGGACCCTCCCTCACTTCCCAGAATGATTTAGAATTTAAACTCCTAGATCCCAAACTCTCCAGCAGGTTTTGGTACCAGGAATCTTTTGAGATCTTGGATCTGTTCTCTTGAGTAGCAACGAGATACAAATTTTAATTCACAAGCCACCTGGAATAAGAGATGGTCTTAATGTGGAGATGCAGCTGACGAAGGCCCTTTGTGGATGGTGCAGCACCACCTGGGGTCCGTGGGAACAAAGTACTGGCTGCTCTGAGTCCTTTGTTGTGCTGTCCATAAACAGAAATATGTTTAATCAGGCCTCCTCTGGATAAAATATGTGTGACCCTGTTCAACAGAAAATTACAGTCCCATTAGCGCATTCTTCCATATGACAGAGCTCACTTCATCATGTATTAAGAGGTGGCCTTTAGGGGAGACGAGCTCTCTGCTATAAAACTCGCCGGCTGTTGAACGGCAAGTGGAAAATTAGTAACATATTCATAATTCAAATGGTAGAAAATTTCCTCCTTCCACAGACTCCCATTTGTTGAGGACAATGTTTATGTCTGTTACAGAGGGAACATTGACCTGATATTAAAGTGTTCCTTCAAGAAAGCCTCAAAGAAATCCTTAAGGGCTAGAATTTCTTTTCTTTTCCTTTTTTTAAAGTTCTTATATTAAGTTAAATGATCTGTTAATTGTCTAGCTTAAGAGACTCCATATTTATATTTTAACCATCAGCAACTCGTGGTTGGTGAGCTTCAGCACTGATGTCAGGCTCATGATATCATTCTGTCAGATGATGACTGACATGCTCCTCTCTGGGTGGGTGTTTGACATGGGGGTTTTCTCTTATTCTAGCACCAAACACTGAGACGCAGCCCTTGCTGACTTGGAGGAAGGCCCAAGAGACAGTTCCCTGGAACATCATCTTGCTGCTTGGAGGAGGCTTTGCCATGGCAAAGGGCTGTGAGGTGAGGCCTGCTGCAGATGCCACATTGCAGTCATCCTGCCCAACGGAGTTGGATTTTTATCACGGAGTCACTTGGGGTTCTCATTTGGCTCTGGGAAACTTGCATCTGCGGGGTCACAACACTTGAAGGACATGTTTCTCAACTCCTAGTGACAGCAGTGTGCAGCAGATAACTAAGGAGGTGAAGAGATCTTGCAACTCCTTTCAAGCTGCTTGCTGTTAAATACCCTGAGAACACGGCACATAGGTGCTTGTGTGGGTCGGTGAAGGTCGCGTGTAATTTGCAGTTCTAGGAGAGGATCAGTTCACCTCCAGGGATGCAGGAGCTCTGCTCTGCAGCTTGTTTGCTCTCCCCTTCTGCAGGAGTCCGGTTTGTCTGTCTGGATTGGAGGCCGTCTGCATCCCTTGGAGGGGGTACCACCACCCGTGGCTGTCATCCTCATCACGATTGTCATCGCCTTATTCACAGAGTTTGCCAGCAACACCGCCACTATTATCATCTTTCTGCCTGTCTTGGCAGAGCTGGTAAGGTAGTCCCATGGCAAGACCAGCTCCTCCTCTACTCTCCTCTTCGCTCTGCCCCTTGGATGGGCAGGTTTGTATTCTGTCTGTGCTGGGACAGGCACCCTACGGTTCTCCTGCTCCTGGGCCTCAGGCACTTTGAAATCCTTGGGAGCAGCAAAGCAAGTGCCTGTAGCATAACGTGGACCCCGAAGGATAATAATCCTTCAGATGTTGTTGGCGAGATATATGATTGTTTATCATGGAGTGTGGGATACAGCTGTGCACGGTGCATTGGCTGTTTGTGTTCTTTGATATATCTGCCTATGACTTCTAATCCCCAAGGTACAATTTCTGTTCCTTTCTCTTTTTCAAGGCCATTCGCCTGAAAGTAAATCCCCTCTATTTAATGATACCAGGAACTATAGGATGCTCTTACGCATTCATGCTGCCAGTCTCAACACCTCCTAACTCAATTGCGTTTTCTTCTGGACATTTGATGGTCAAGGATATGGTAAGTTCTTTTAGATACAGAAAAAACTGAAAGCAGTCAGCCTGAGTGGAGTGTTTAAAAAAGGAGTTTTCCAGATTGTTACTAGTTCAATATGTAGTAAAGTGAAAAGACAGAAGTCTGATACTGTTCTCAGCAGTGCTTGAAGGCACGGGGATATGGAAGGAGCCTGTATGACATCTGGCCCTGTGAAATTTGGAGCCACTGTGGCTCCAAATGGTGACAAAGCTGGTCTTGAATGCGCTCAGCATCTCCCAGACCCGGCTTCTGTTCCTGCTAGTGTCAGCAGCTCAACTTTCATATGTTTCTGGATACAGCAAAAGTTCCCCAGCTCAGTGAAATAAAGCTTATGAGTAAAATTAGGCTCAGTCGCAGTTCCTGCTCACATTCCTGAGGTTAAACAGATGTTAATGTTTTTGATGGATCAAAGCTTGGTAAGCATCTGCAGAATGGCCTTTGTGGCTTAAGAAAGCCTGCTTAAGATGTTGCTAATATTAACGGCAATTAAGCCTTCCATTTTTATAATGTTTATGTTCAAATAGCTTCATGCTTCACATGCTGTAGATGTCCAGTCTAAACTCAACAGCTGTCTTTGTATTTCTTTTGTAGGCAAGAACGGGGTTGCTCATGAATCTTATGGGAGTTCTGCTGCTTAGCTTGGCTATGAACACATGGGCCAAGAGCATCTTCCAGCTGGGGACCTTCCCTGCATGGGCCAACATCCATGCAGAAAATGCCACCTCACTCTTGACAGCTGTAGAAAATGTCACTTTAAGTGCACTAAATAAAATATGAACAAAGCTACCCCCGGGGAAGGACTCACTCACTTAGGACTTGGGCAATGGAATCATCAGAGTATGCACAGGAGGAAAGCCACGTGGCTGCTCACACTGTATGGGACCCTCTGGTTTAATTTTATTTTTAGAAATACTGGTCGGTGTCACAACATCCATTTGTTATTTTCTCTGAAGATCTTTTCCCCACCTTCCACAGGTACCAATCAGACTCTCCCAGAGTCCATCTGTTGTAGGTCGTTGTTAACTGGACAGACCTGTAAGCGTCGAGCATCTTTGGGTAGATGCCTCTCCCCATGCGAAAGCCAGTGAGCTTTGCTGCTCTAGCTTCTGATAGCCTACCTTGTTTTGGAGAGTAGCCCTGGGAACAGGGTGGAGGCAACTGGATTATTTATGTGCAACCCAATGTGAGTGTGTGTATCAGAACCTGACTGGGGGAAGGTGGTGTGGCCGGGTGCTTCTAGCCGGATGCGAAGGATGGGGTCTCATTACGATCTCATGAGTAATTCTCTCATGAAGAGTGAAGACTATTTCTTCAGGTTTGTGCATGAAGGGATGATTCAGGAGATGTGTCGGTGGGACGCAGTGCATTACTCCAAGCTTTGGAAACAGGAAGGCAACAGTTTGTTTCCAAACGTGTTCAGTATTTTGAAAACCTGGGACAGTAATTGCTGCCTGGTTCTTTGCACTAAGTACACAGATGGGGGTTTGGGACCAAATTAATTTCTGATGTAACTTTGGACGTCGGTGGTATTTCACCGTTGGTGAATGTGGCCAGTTTTAGGTTTGTGAGATTGACTCACTCATGAGCGACCTGCTGAGTCACAGGTCAGTGGACAAGTTGCATTGGAATATTATTGACACTTCTGAAAAACAGGCTTTGATTCTTAACATCTTTTTAAATCTGATTGCTTGGGTACTTTCAATGAAAGCATTGCCAACTGACTGTGATTTTAATCACCGTTTTATCTGATTTTTTAATTTTCTGTAAGAATCTAAACTATTTAAATTAAAAGATCAGTCATTGAAATAGATGGATTGAAAGTTGAAGGGTATGATTCTTGGTTTAGGGAAGGTGAGTGTCTGGATCCCTGCTCTGGGACAGATTTCTCTGATGATGTAAACTGGTGGTGCTGGCAAGGCGGACTGGCCCGGGGTAGGGATCCAGCGCATCCCCCCTGCTCCTGTGCTGCCGATAAAGCCCAGGGCCGGGTGGGAGAGCTGGCAGGGCGATGCTCACCAGCCACGGCTGCTGCTGCGGGGGATTACCCTAGGCTCGCATGGTAGGTGGGGACTCGTGGGGGTTGAACCGAAACCGCCAAAACGAATTGAGTGTGGAACTTTGATCAGTCAAGTTCAAAAAACCCCTTAATGTTCAACAAAATCCTTAAGTTCGACAAAATCCTTAATGATTGTGGAAAACGTACAATAAAGCACATTTGTTAGCACATCACATTGTCCTGTTTGCTGTGTAGGGTGAGAGGAGAAGAGCAAAGCCTGAGCCCCCCTCCCCTAGCTTCGCCCACTGATTTGGGCAGTGGGTCCCCCGGAGGAGCGGGAGGGCGGTGAGGTGTCCCTCACAGTCTGAGCCAAAATGGAGCCCTGTTAAGCAGAGGAGCGGTGAGACTGGGAAGGCTCCTAGCCCGGCGTCTCAGGGCTGCGGTGCCGAAGGGGTGCAGCCGCCGCCGCGGGGGATACCCCGTCCCGCTGCCCCGCTGCCCCGGGGCAGCTCCACGCCGGCTGCGCCGGGCTCTGTCGTTCTGCACGGATGCTCCCCGTCACGCCTTCGCGAGGATGGGCTGAAGGGCGAATTGCTCGCTGCAGCTCCCTTTCCCAGCCAGCTCTCCTGTGAGCGGCACGGCATCGCTGTCCCGGGCCGGGGAACGGGCTGCGCCCTGCGCGGCCGGGAGCTGCGGGAAGGAGCCCTGCTGTCCCGCTGCCCTGCATGGCGAGAGCTGCTGCGGCAGGGGATCGGTCGGTCACTGGGACAGAGCTGTCTGCCTGCAGCCTGGAGGACAGGCAGCGAGGGCCTTTGGATCGTCTGGTTCCGAGGCTCAGGGTAACATCGGGTCCAGCTCCGTTGCAGACGCAGGGGCCACAGGTTTACTTAGAGTCGCAGCTCTGGCTTGGTGCATCCTAGCTGAATCCAGGAGGATGGTTTTGCTTGGGCTTGAAAGTGGAACTGAGACCACAAAGTTTGTGTACAAGTCTTCAGAAATCACCCCCAGCATCCTGGCATGTCTGTGGCAGTGTGTGTCCAGAGAGCAGAAGGTACTTCACAGCCAGGGAAGGTTTATTATCTCTGTGCTGACATGGGAAACTGAGGCAGGGAGGGGAACAGTGACTTACCCAAAGTCACACAACGGGGCCTTGGCAGACCTGGGAAAGGTGTGAGGAACACCTGGATCCTAAACCTCTACTTTGGACAAAGACCTGGCTTCTGCCAGCTCTGTCAGCAGCTTCCGAGTTTCCCAGGGCTCCCCAGAGGATCTGGTTTAAGGCGTGTGGACGACAGCATTACCTAATTCTGCTTTTTCATATCCAGGCATCTGTGAGAGCAGGACTAGTCTGGTATGCTTGATTTTTGAAGTTTGTTTTTTTTTTTTAAACAGAGATTTTAATATTTAGTATTTCTGGGGTTCAAGGGTGAACTGGCCTGCGTGAATGATTTCTGATTCCATTTGCTGCTGCTAGTACTAAAATTTGCCAAAAGCAGCTTTTAATGGTAAGTCAACCCCCTTATTCTTGATGGGGCTGTGATGTGAGTAGAGATATGAAAATTCCCAGGAAAGAGCATTTTAAGCGGTGTACTAACCGTCTATAACTTTGACTGTGTTATTTTAAAGGAACTGTGCCCGCCTATGCACCGTTTCTCTAGGAATGTAAAAATCCAACAACCATCACAAAAGCCATTCACATTAGCAGCCTGCTTGTGAATTTTAATTAACAGGAAATGCCACTCACGCATTGAAATTCAACATCCCAAATATCTCTGCTTCACTCCTTTGATGTTCTCCATCCAATCCCAGACCAACATCCACATGTTCTCCTGAGACACTTGGAGGAAAATCATTCTGGTTTGTTTACAGCAGGAAAGCATTTTGTAGTAGCTTTTATCCCAGAGGCATTCAAGTTGCTTTACAAACTGTTCACACAGAAGAGCTGCTGTATGGGTCTTCACAGTGGTGAGTGATTCCGGGGCTGCGCTCAGCCGATTTTCACCCGGCGGAGATGCTGGAAGCTCAGGAGAGAAAGCGAAACAAATGAAAGCCTGGCACGATAGGCGAAATTCAGCTATTGCAGGTTAGATGGCCTGGGTTCCCTTATAACATTTATCCCTCATCAGTCACGGAAAGGATATTACTGGGATTTTTCTGTATTTCTACAGTAGAAACCCAAGAAGACATGGCCTGGCTCTGTATCACCAGAAGTTGTTCATTTGCATGTGATTTTAGCAAGCAAAGAGTCACCACCAATGGGCTAATCTTTCCCACATCCTCAATTTCTTGAATTGGCAGCATAACGCGATCAACAGGTGCCGATGATACTGCCATGGAGAATTATCTTCGCCCTTAAATCATCCTATTTTTAGCCCTGCATTCATCTTTACCCAACCATTTCCTTAAGCTGGAGAGTTCACGTACCCCACGCTCTACCTGTGATACAGCTGCTCCTTTACGGTGCACCCCCTCCCATCACCGTCACCACCGCGGGGCTGCCCTGTTGGGGTGACCTTGCAGGTGTCTTGGCAAGAGGCTCGTGCTGGGACTGCCCTGAGACCCGCTCTGTGAGCACTGCGGTCTGCAAAGCAGAAATGGATTTAAACTCTCTGTCCTGGTGGGTACAAGCTCGGTCACCGTCCCTAAGCAGAGCAAAGCCAGGCTATGCTTCCCGGCTACGATACAAATGAAAGCCTCTGTTGTCGTCTTAGAGTTGCAGCAAGCTGGTTGCAGGCATGTGGGTCCCTTCTTTGTCTCCTACTGTAGCACTAAAAAGTCTAAATCAGGGATGTTGTTAGAAAATTTTAGAGCTTAAGCTCTATAGGGACTGGAGCTTGTTAAGAAAGCAAAGCCCCTTTATACCTCCTGGGAGCTGGGCCACAAGATCCCAGTGACACGGGGTGGGAAAAGGCAGCTCGGGGCATCCCGGGGGGCCACGGCGTACGCATCCCCACCGCCGGCTCGCCAGCCTCCCGTTTCTCCTTCTCTTCCTCAGTTTTCTTTAAAACTCCTCCACCCACAGACTGCTTTAGTTTCTGAGCTGAAATGAAGACAGACCTTGAGGCACTTTAGCAGAACGTGACCGCAAGATGTCACAGTTGCTTCGCTGAGACGCGCGGTCCTGCCGCTGTCCTGCTCCCCACCTTCGCCCACGGTTCTTCCCGTATCTGGACACACACACACTTTTAGTTTGTTTTTTTGGTTTTGGTTTTTTTTTTTTTTTTGGCAAAGCAAGTTTGTTCATAGTGTCCTGGGGAAAGTTAGGCATTGATGGATCTAGCTCATTTAGAGGTTATCAGTTCGGGGTATAAAACAGGAGATATCCTAGATTTAGGATAGTCCAGCCTGCAGAGATCAATTTTGAGTTGAGCCGGAGGAAAATCTAGGTTTAACTTTGCATATAAACACTTCTTGGTGTTCCTGGAGTTACTGGTCAAGCACAGCTCCCCCACAGACTTCAGCTCCCCTTTGCCAGATGATGCAGCAGGCTCAGAAAACATTTTATCACTATGTTGGGGATTTGAGGTTTCTTTGTTCTTTATTGCAAACATTTTTTTTTGTGACCCAGAAAGCTACCTGCTTGGCCTGGATGGGGTCCCAGTGGCTGGTGAAATCAGTTAGCTCAGAAATACAGCAAGAAAGAAGTTTAATCTCAGAATAGGAACTAAGGAGAACCCAAGGAGTTTTGCAGAATACAGCTATGGGCCTTTTGGGGTGGTCCTTTACGGTCCGCAAATTGAATTCAAGACCTAATTCATGGCCTGTGCAAGCAATTGCTATGGATGCTCCAAACAAACGGCACTTTCTTTCATGCCCGCCCGGCTGGTGCCTCTTCCCAGCTGGAGCCGGTCAGAGTTTCCCATTCGGTGTCTGTGCTCCCGGGCACCAGGAGGAAACCTTTGCTCTACCAGCCGTGCGGGAAAAAGAAGAACCTCTAGCACTAAAGCGGAGTCACTGAGTGTCGCAGCAAGGGCGGAGAGGACCTTCTCTGGCACCTGCAGGAAGGGCTGAGGAAGCAGGCAGAGGTTTGCTCTGCCCGCTTGCGCTCATGATTGCTTGTCCTGCAACGACTGCCGCTGCCCTGGGGTCCGGCCGTGTCCCCTGGGGAAGGCGCCGCTCTCCCACCGCTCTCCGGAGAGCAGAGCCCCGCGTGCTCCGTCCCCGGGGGCGGCTGGGACAGGGCTGACCTCCAGCCCTTCGCCCTCTCCCGCCCGGGGAGCATGAGAACACCCCAGGGGCCTGGCGGCTCCCGGCCGGTGGGAGGGCTCGGCTCGGCACGGGGCAGCGGGTCCCTGTAAGGAGCGGGCTCAGCAGCGGCTGGGTGAGCCGTGTCGCCTTTGCCCACGGGTGGTGGCTTAGTGTGAAAGCGTTGGGCAAAGGGGCAGGTTTGGTGGGAGCCCGGGAAGGCTCCCATAACCCCCGAGCTCAGTGCAGGGGGTTTCTTCTGTGCCAGCTGATCGCGGGAGGGGGAATCCTCTTCTTTGGAAACGTCACTGAGGTGCAAACACCACGGGCTGGTCCTCATGTCCCAGCTGGAGCTCCGTGCCCTGCACATCCCAGGGGTCAGGTAAGTCGGTCCCATGGGATCCACACGTCTTGGCTTGAGGTCTGGGAGCTTCTCAGCATCTCGGGAGGCTGCCTCCGGCAGGGCTTTCTTTGCAGTGGATTTGCTGGCTGTATGGAATTGGGGAAGTTTAAAGCCTGAAGTTTCATTTTCTTCTGCTAGGACTATGAGATGAGCCTTCAAGCAGTTTCTGCACCCTGCATACGAGCTCACGGCTTCAGCAGGGAGCAGCAGCCTGCCAGGAAAAATGAACAATTGTCAGCACATGGTTTGCTGGATCCTACCATGCCCTTTGTGCCATGACTGATATCTGAAAGAGGAAAACCTCCCCTTCTCTCTGAGAGAAATCTCAACCTTGCTGCTTGCGGGTGGGCAGTGGGAGGAGAAGTCAGCTGGGACGAGACAGCTGATTTCCCCATGAGGGATGGTGACACCCCATGTTCCATGTGACGCTTGTTCCAGCTTCGGCAGTCCATATGTCATTGACTCATTTTTTTCAGCTGTGTGTCATGAAAATAAGCCTCTTCTGCAACAACGGTAAGGTCAGAAGAAGTGTAAAGCCCAAGCAGTGCTGTGCATCCTGGCTCTGTCCTGTTGTGGGGTTATTCCCCAGGCTTCACACACCAGGTTTGTCTACTTACTTCAGGAATTGCCAGCACTGATGGTCTGAATTGCCTTAAAACAACTTTTTTTTTTTTTTTTTTTTTTTTTAAATTCCTGGTGCTCTGGTGCCAGCTGCCTTGGTTTCCTATCCTGTGTGTCCCAGCAGCTGCATCTAGGACCCTCTCTCCGAGCGCTAAGGCACTGGGGCATGGAGGGATTTCAAGCAAGACTGTGGCACCTCTCTGCCTCTGGGTATGTAGTGTCTGCTTTAATCCCTTTCCTTCCCTCTGTCTTGATAGCTGTTGAATGGCCTTTTTCCACTGAAAAGACCTCCTTTGCTAGTCAAAATTCTCCTTCAGGGGATAACTGAGGCTGCTGTTGGGTGGGGGGAGACAGGGATCGCCTGGCTGGGTTTAATCCTGGGGAGAGGCTCGTTCTCGCCACCAGGTTTTCCGGTCTCTGGGGAGTCACTCCAGATGTGAAGCCTGAGAAATTATTATTCCTTCCCAAATGTTTGTTTTTATTAGACATTTAAATAGCTTTATAGGACATTTCATCCTGTCTGCAGTGGCCAAGTTCTTATCCTTGGAGAATTCATCTGGTACTGGAGTTTCAGTATGAAACTGTTTTCTCTGATCAGTTCTGTATTTGTCACCCTGAAACCTGCAGATTTTTGCTTGGTCTCCTCTGAAGAGGCAGGGAGATCAGAAACTCCCGCTCAAACACCTCTTACCCATCGAACACCTTGTAATTGCAGAGCTGTAATTCCACAGCAGCCAGGAGCCTCCTCTTTCTCCCTTCAGCATCCTCTAAATAACCACTGAAGCCACTCTTAGCCACTGGAGCTGACCCTTCCGAATGAGTTCATTATGATTTTTATAGACGAAACCAATGCTTTCCTGTGCTTGCATTAGAGGAGGAGCAGTCACATTGTACTTGGTATTTATCTTTCAAGAAATGAACTTCCCTGTCCTGCGTGCTTCCAGGGAAAATCTTGGTCCACGCTACTCAGGTTAGCAGAGAAGTAGAGAAAAGTGAGACCAGAGGCACTCAGAGAAGGACATTGTAGAGACCCATGAGCGATCATCTCAAGAAAGCCCCCTAATTAGCGCATTCCCGTACTTCCTCTGCTAACACCCCAGTACTTGCTCTTTCTATAGGATGAGAGCCCGTGTCTACTGTGAAGACTTTCTGCTCCCAAAGGTGCGCAGGACCACGGCAGACCTGTGGTCTGTTTACTCCAAGCCTGTCCCAGCAAACGGCAGAGAGCTGTGGGCCTTGTTTCTGCAGTGTTCCTGCGTTACAGCGGTGATGGGAGGCCTCTTTTACAACTGGATGTTTGCTTCCCTGGAGTACTCCTGGCATCTCTCCATTGCAATGGCCGTCTCCTTCAGCCTGCTCCTTCTCCTGACCCTTTTCTTGGTGCATCCTGCCCGTTGCGTCTTCAGTATGATCATGCCTACGTTAGGTACCAAACAAGGCCGGAAGCTTCTCTTGTCAACCTGCATCATGATAGTAGCGGTGAACATAACACCCAACATCATAAGCAACATGAAAACCATACTGCAGGTTATTAAGTGCATCTGCAAGAATTCCTCTGAGAGTCTTTTGAACTCAACTGCTCTGCTAGAGAGAGCTTCCTGGGAGTTTGGGGATGCAGTCCAAGAAACCGTTCATTCCATTAATATTTATAAGCCTATGAATGGACATTTTCAGTTTTCATTGCTTAAGAACAGCTCCTTGATTTACCAACAAATGCACCTTGCTGGTGAGAAAATTGGGAGGGACTTTTTGGCTGTTGAGGTACTGGTCAAAGATTCTGTACGAGTAGGCAACAAGCTGGTTGCTGGCTTCTCCATGTTCTATCTCTGTTTTGAGTCCACCTGGTATTTGAAAAATTACCTCACCAACCTCCACTTTGACAATTTTTACATCACCAAGAAGCTGGAACGTTTAGCTGTGGATAGAAAAGCAGCTCATCTGCTGGTGAGCTCATCCAAAAACCTCATTCGACCAACAGGCTTAAAGTTGTCCCGGGAAGAATTGATGCTGTGCCTCGTGCAAGCCATGCTCCTCACCGTGGCCCTGATGCTGATGCTGGTGGTCGTGGCGATGGACCACTTCGCGTTCCGCGTGGCAGACACCGCGGTGAGAAAAGCAGCTCAGTTCTCCGCGGTGCCCGTTGCGCTCAGCATCAAATACAATGTAAGTGCTGGGGTCTCCTGCCCGTCCCTGCACAGGGACCCTCCTGTGTAGAACGTCACAGGAGGCGGCGGTGGGGATCGCAGTCTTTGTAGCCTTATTTACACGTTCCTGACTTCCCTCCCCGGCAGCGGCTGGGTGGAGGCTTGGAGGGGAGGAGGTGGAGGCACAACCTCAGTTCCTCCTTCCAGTGCGTCAAACAGCAGCAAATCCCCGCTCCAAATTACAGCTCCTTGGGAGCGAGGAGGGCAGCAAACGGCGCCTCACGCTGCAAAGACGCTGCTAGCGCATGGCAGTCAGACGTCCCCATTACCTCCAGGTCCCTTCCCGAGGCGGGGTGGAGGAACGGGCGTCCCTGCGGCACCGTTGCCCGCCGCAGTGTGGGTGCGAGCACAAAGAGAAGGGGCACGCAGATGAATACACGTCTCGGCCGTGAGGATGTCTCGTCTTAGTGACTGGCCGTTCTTTAAGGAGAAAGCCTTGCTCACTGGCTTTGCTGTCACCTTGTGCCATCCTTTTCGCAAACCTCCCCAGTTTCTATCCTTTTTAATATCCTTCATCTGAACTAGCTCTGGTTTAGTTTTTTAGCTTTCCTCCTCTACCACGCAGCCTGCCTCCCTCCCCGGCCCCAGGGCTCCTTAGCACAGATCCCTGCTTATGGTGAGCTTACAGTAAAACAATCAGGAAAAAACCTCTAATACTCAAATATGCAGCCACTAATACTGCTGCCTGGATTATGCCTTTCATTGTCAATCTCACATACCTGTTACGATCGCTGTAACAGCAGATGAAGATGACAGACAGGACCGGGTCTCGCCGTGCCCGGTGCGCAGCGCCTGCACATCGTGCTGTTATTCTCGCTCAGCCTGGAGTGTATATGCACTTCGATGTCCTTCTCTTCATGCACCCAAACAAGCTGCAACGCTGATTACACACCCCCAGGCTGATGTTTTTGTGGTAGTCGGTTGATTTTGATTTGTTCATCCCCCATTTAACTCTTAACAATTTTTATTTCAGGCTAAAATAAGGATCCTGCCCTTTCTTTTGAAACTTTTACGGCTTCCTTATGAAGAACTACCACTTCAGAACTTTGAAAGAAGCTACCACCATTATCTGATCTTCAGCTCTGCCCACTGCAGGATCAGCCCCCCGACGCCTCCCAACCCCTCTGTGCTGCTCATCGTGGGGCTCCTCTTCTGCATCCTCTACGCTACCATATTCCTGGAGACCTATGCACACCGCCTGTGCAGGAAAATCGCAGGCTCCTTCTTCGAGAGCTGGGAGGAGAAGCGGGCACTTTACCTCTACGAGAAGCTGTCCAGGAAACACAAGGAGGAGCAAAACTGCATGAGAAACTAGGGGTACTTTTGGAAATGCAGGGTATGCCTGAGACCTGTGGCAGTGGCCGGGCAAAGGCTTCTGCAATATGGCCACGCATTTAGTTTTCCAGAGTCAGAGAAGCATTTGGAGTCTGGGCAAAAATATTTGCCAAAAAAAAAAAAAAAAAAGGGTGAAATGACACATTCTGCATTAATTTGAGAAAAATGGGATAAATTTACTTTTTTTTTTTTTTAGTCTAGAAGTCTGGGGTCAGCTGTTCCAGGAACGGTGGCAGACGATGGCTCATATGGCTGGAGGATATCTGCAGCATCAGGCAAAGCTAAATGGGTAATATGTTGGAGCTGGGGTGGGGGAAGAGCTCATTTACCTCCCCCACCACATCCATGCTGGAAGAAGTATGCACTTCCTTTCTTTCCCAAGTCTTCAGGCAGCAAGAAAGGAAACTTGATTATTTTAATTTTCAGGGAGTTTTTCTTTCAGGTTTCATGCATAGAAACTTGAGTAAACTGGGTAAATACTAACTTTTAGAAGGTAGTTTGTTCACCGAAGAAAGTGTAATTTCAGCCCACTGAAATAAACTCAAGACTAATATGACCATGAGATGCACATCCTGGGCATGAGTGGTGGTGGAAATCGGTACACAAAATCACTTCAAATGGCTCTTCAAAATAAAATATAAATAGAAGATCTGAAGGATCTCAGAAGGGAATGATACCAGCCAATAAAGGCCCATCTGGGTGTTGGTCTCTTTTCCCAAGTTACAAGTGATAGGACGAGGGGAAATGGCCTGAAGTTGTGCCAGGGGGGATTTAGATTTGATATTAGGAAAAATTTCTTCACTGAAGGGCTTGCCAAGCACTGGAACAGGCTGCCCAGGGAAGTGGTGGAGTCACCATCCCTAGAAATATTTAGAAGACAAGTAGATGTGGCACTTAAGGACATGGTTTAGTGGTGGACTTGGCAGTACTAGGTTAACAGTTGGACTTGTTGATCTTAAAGGTCTTTTCCAACCTAAATGACTCTCTGATTCTGTGACTCTAATTTAGGCCAACATCCTGGAGGACTTCAAAAGTGGTAGACAGAAACTTGACATTTGAGTCAGTGCTCTGCAGGCAACGGGGAAGTAGCAGGACTTGGAGGGCTGGACTTCCCTGAACCGAGAGCTCATTTTACATTTTGGGTTGTTTCAAACTCAAACTATAGTATTGAATCCAAGATGCAAAAATCCATCACTGGGGCAGCATCTGAAACATGTCCCTTTTGAAAGAGAGGCGGCTTGGATGCCTCTGTAAGGGCAAGAGCCAGAGGAGGGGGAGATAAATCAGTGCCAGGTTAAAAACAAAGCAACTTCACAGCTTCGTTTCTTCAAAGCATCTCTATTATTTTCCTCCCTTCTTCCATTAGAGTCTTCATTAAGGTAATTATTTGACATAATGCACTTCAATGAGATTAAATTACAGAAGTGAAGTGGCCGCTGCAGCCAGATGCACCGAATTCTCTCAGCTTCTGAGGTGCTTGAAACAAAGTAGGTCTGGGTTATTTCTTTTTTAAGCATCTAACAAAATCCTGGTGCATTCATCTCCCCAGTTTTCTTAATTCCCTGCTGTTCTGATGATTAATCCAAGCACCTTTCTGCCTCTATAGCAAATAGGGGGCTTTGTCATGCGGTTCTGTAGAAAATGCCCCGTGCTGTTGTGTTTGGGGAAAGCAAAAAGCTTTCCATGTGCCCACTGAGCAGTCACACTTATCTGGAGATAAGCGTTAAAATAGCTCTGAGGAGAACAGAGGAGCACCTTCAGCCAGCAAACCATCCCAGCAGCATGTTGCCTTCCAACAAGCACATCTTTAAAAAAAAGTTTTTCCTTGGGAAGACTTATCTTTTTGGCAAGAGATGCACATTAATCTTTAAGAATTTTTTTTTTTTTTTTTTTTATGTCAAACAGCATTTGCCCCTCCTGAGTAATGTCCAGTTCCTCTCCCTGCCTTCTGAGGGAGGTCTTCAGAGGAGACTGGGGCACGGGGAGAGGAGGCTGAAATGGTGAAGTGCTGGGGGCAAGCATGGGGATGGCCTTTGTTTTAGAGATGGGCCCTCCAGTTTCAGATGGGTTCAGCGTGGGTGAGATCACAGAGATGGACTAAGAGGACTAAGTACCACCCGTTGCATCCTTTGGACAGGCACTGCCCAGCTCCCAGCCAGGGCAGCTGAGCAGTGTGTGAGGCAGCTCCTGAAACAGCCCTTTTCAGCCTCAAAAATCATATTTATTAGGAAAAAACTGACCCCAGTCCAGAATAGTTCTCCCTGTCCTCTTTAGAGTTTCCTTCAGCTCCCACTAAATTTTAACCACTAAAGACTAATCCTGGGAACTCTGCACTTCTAGACTTCGGCATCAGACAAGCCTTGATTAGCGTAACTACATCTGCTTTAAAGGATACTAATCAGTGGAGGTATCGCTGCTCTGCCTCTGCCCCCAGCGTCGCAGCCTTCATAAACGCCCCGCAAGGCAGAGTTGTGCTCCCGTTTCCATTTGGCAGAAGAGATGTTATGAAGTTCGTTGGCGGGCATCACGCCAGTCTCGGTGGGTTCATTGACAGGGAGCCACGGGCAGCGGAGCCTTGTTGCCTGCCTGCGTCTAGGGTCAATTCTCCTGCCCTCGCTTGGACATCTGCCGTAGGAGGCAATGGATCGTGCCCCGGGGCCACCCGTCCCCTTGGCCTCGTGACCCTCACGCAGGGCTTTTAGCTTTAATAGCCATGTAGAAATCAGCAGGGGCAGAATTGGGGTTTGGAAGGTGAACACCTTGCGAAGCGCTGGTGAGGAGGTGAGGGCTGGGCGGTAGCCGAAAAACTGGCTTTTGTCATGGTGATGCTGAGATTTGTTACCGGGAAAGGAGGGTGATAAACGTTGTGAAATGTTACGTTGTGCCTGTGCTGTGAAGTCTCATCTCATTCGTGTTGGAAGGATTTTTTTATTTATAGGAGAGAAAAAGTCACTTTGATACCCATTATGGTTAGTTTAGAGGTGAAGTCGTACTGATGTTAAAAGGTGTATGTGCTGAAGGCTGGTATAGTTGAACATCACTGAATCGATGCGCAGGAAAAGGTGTTAACGCAAGACTACCGTTGCTTGAGTTGATGTCATCAAATATAGATATGTGTCATAGTTAAGTGATGAATCTGTTTTGAGGAGAAAAGGGATGTTGAAAGCTGGCTCTTTGCCATTGTGCCACTTAACCCAGAGCCCAGATTTTCATGTAAGAAACCAAACCCAGGGAGCTGTGGCAGACGTGACGCTTGAGTGGGAGACTCAGGGAAGAAGAGCTCTCAGCCTGCAGGACCAGGGAGGAGAACCATGGGGAAACCACCGGTATGGAGTTACACCCGAAGAGTTATGTGACAGAGCTGAGACCCGGGGCAGCCTGTGGTGAGCAGGGGGGACCCGCCAGCACGGCAGGAAGGAGCTTAGTCCCTGCAGGAACTTGTTTTTTCACCTCCCTGGGGGGTGTCAGCAGGACCCCAGGAACAGAAATGGGAAGGGAGGCCCTGAGGAGCGGAGGATGCTCCGACGGCCCCTGCTTGCGGCACATCAGCCACGTTGTCCCTGGTGCCAAACAGGGCTGCGATGCTTTCCCTGGGTGGGGGGGCTGGTGGGGGGCAGAGCTGCTGGAAATTGCTTTGCTCTCCCGCGAGGTGTTGTTCCTCAGCAAGACAATGGCGTGACAAAATAGAAAATGTTACCCATTATAGTCATACTATGTGCTCAGGAGGCAAGCTGCCTTGCCAGAGTTTGCTTAATGGTGCAACAGAGAAATACTGAACGTAGTTAACCAGCAGGCAAAGCTAATTTATTCACATATTTTTATTAAGCAGGACTAATTTACAAACCTCGTTATTTGCTAAAGGGATTTTTCCTCCTTCAGAGCCCCTCCATACTCCCACCCTCACTTCTGCTCATTGCAGCTCTCCTTGCCTTCGTTTTCGCGCAGCAGCACGCGCCGTCCCGCGGGCAGGAGGAAGCGGGCAGGGAGGCTTTGCTTCCAGCCGCGAGCCCCCAGCGCCGTGCCCGGAGCCCACGGGGCCCGTCCCGCGTGCCCAGCTCCTCCGCGGGGGAAATCCCCGCTGCGCAGCGCCGCTCCTACCCCGGCACAGCGGCTTCTTTACTGTCTCTAACTGCGTTCTGCGGGGAAGGATTTCATCACATCTGGCTTGGAGATTTTGAAATCTGTGAAGTTGAAAGTTCGGGGTCAGACATTTGTGTGCAATGAGGCTGAGGCGGGGCCGGGGTGCTCGGAGGGGCTGGGGAGCATTTGGTGGTGGGTGCCAAACTTCCTTGCTGTTGCTCATCAGTGCCAACCCCAGCTTGCATCTTTGTTGATGCCAGCCTTGACCCTGCCGTCTGCTCCAGCTGCCGCCAGTGGAAACGTTGCTGTTCATTTTGGGGGAGCCGGAGCAGCCGGCTGTATCGCAGTTGCCCTTCCCTGCTGTTTGCCGTTAGGGAGCTGGATGCTGCAGTAACCCACCAAGGACATGGGAACCGGAGGGGTTTCTGGAGGGCTAAGGGGACCTGCAACTGCAGCTGGCAGCTCTCCCTGGCGCTCCCATCGGAGTGCGGCTGGTTGCTGGGGGCAAAGTCCTTTAGTTTGGTCTTGGCACGGGGGTGACCCTGTCCGGAGTCGTTTCCCCACCAGGTCGCCCTGAGGCCATTTTTCCCAGGCGTTACCACCACACGCTGCCTGCGGAGCTGTCTGCTTGGCGGGGCACACAGGGGTGACCCGGCAGGGCTGTATGTCTGTTTTCTTCCTTGCACTTGTTGAGGTTTGAGACTTCTTAATTACCTAGAAAAAAGTGTTAATTACACGAAAGAGAGGCCCATGGGTTACTCTTTCCTCCGCCAGTGCAATAAGCCCAGGGAATAGAAAGACCCTCACATATGGGACAGGATCTACCCTGAAGCTCCTGATTCTCTTGTGGTATATTTTTGTGGATTTTTCTTGGATAAAATATATGCTAAGTTCCTGCTTATGGCTGGCTGGCAGGCAAGAATGACTAGTCTTAATATACTGAGGAGCAAGTGTAAACTGTTCAGTGAAGACGGTGCTTTAGGAAAGATCTCGTCCATAGCCACAGATTTGCACCTACCGGAGCAGCCAACCAAGCAAACAAAAACCTCTCTCCAGAAGTAAATCCTGATTTTTAAGCAAATTTCATTTTTATTGCATTAATCCTATCTATAGTATTTGCACTGTAATTGCAATGAAGAAGCAACAACTACCTGCACTTAACTTTAGGAAAGGAAATATTAATGCACATAAATAAAAGCTATTGCATAGCATTGTGCGAGTTTTGCCCTGAACGCGTGCCCTTGCTCGCAGTGCCGTGCAGCGTACCTGAGGAAGCTTTTTGTACTGGTCAGAAGCGCCACATGGAACGTGACTTCAGTGAAGGAAAGCAAAAAACGGCCGATGCAAAGTGCTCTAGAGGGGGAGATCTTCTCTCTCTTTGATCTGACCGCTGAAACCTCTCGCTCTGCGGAAGCTGATGCTGTGGCTGGCCGCAAAGAATCGCTCTCCGTGTCAACAGAAGCGCTCACCGCCGCTGGCACCGCGCACCCGCGGGGTGCTGCCAGCGGCACTGGCGCCCAGCGGCAGACGGTCCCGAATGGTTACTCCCATCTGCAACTTCCATAGAAATATGCCAATACGCCCAGCAGCCAGCCAGCGACGATGCTCTCCGTGTGTCTGCACCTCTGGTCACCGGGCGAGCCTGAGCCTTCAGCCGGCACGGGCGGGACGGTGAGCGGGCGCAGAAGCCCTGCCTGAAGGGGCGAGGAAATTCCTCAGAGACAGTTGGAGAGGGGAAGAGCCTCTTTCGGATGGGGTTTTCCCTGCCTTTCCTACAAGGACAGCCCGCTCCAGGGCCTTGGCTGGGCTGTGAGGTGCTGGTGCCAAAACAAGAGGTCGGGAAAAGAGGCAAGATTATCTTTAGAGGTAAGGGGTGATAAACAAGCCGATACCTAAGCGCAAAGGTTGCCAGAGGCTGATTTGAAGCAGCAAAGAGATGTGAGCACCATGTTATTCTGAACCGATGCCTGGAACTGGTGAAAAGTGACTTTCCTGACTTGGGGCTGAAAGCACAAATTCATAAACCCCCAGGATGACTGTGGTCCTGCAGTGCCTGGCACCTGCCCTGGCTGGCAGATGTGATTCGGGACTTTGAGGGCCAGTAGCTGATGACCAGGCATCCCATCGCTCCCAGCATGATTCCAGATAATTACCCTGAAGCAACTGCCAGGAGAGGTGAATCGGGACCTGGCACCACAGCTGGTTCTTGTTCTTTTGAGCAAGTTCTCTTAGAGATCAAAATTTTTTCCAAGGAGGAACCAAAATGTGTCAAAATGAGTTGGGGACGTGATACAGCTGCAGAGAGCAGGGGAGCACTCTGAGTTTGTAGGAAGAGCTTCCCTAGTCCTGGCTCTTTCGAATGCAGATTGTGTCAGGGTTTCGCTCTGAACTCAGTGCCTCACGTTTTGCAACAGAGGATTTCCCAATTAGTGGCAACAGGCCTTCAGCCTGCAAGAAAAGGAGAGGAAGGAAGAAGCAACGCTGATTATCCCAGAAGACTGCTAAAAGCCAGGATGGCGATACAGAAGCCCGTCCTCCAGGCACCTTTCTCAGCCCCCTGATTTCCAGAACTCTGTGCACATCACTGATTTCCAAAGGTTGCGGGACATTTGACCGCCAGCTCACTCTTCAGGCGCTCGGAGAAGCCCCGAGACACAGGATTTCAGCCAGCAACTCCAGTGGTTCGTGGGGGCCGTGAGACGTCGCGGCACATTGAGGAGATGCCGATGAAATCAGGTTGGCCAGAGGTTTGTCTCCATCGCTTTGCAGCCCTTCCCAAGGACCGGGGCAGAAGCAGTTCTGGGTTTCTTTGCAGATGAGCAATTGAGGAAACGAAATGGCCAGAAGAGATGTTTTCAACATGCAACATAAGGTGGAAAAAAGTGCCACGTCCCCACACATTTCTTATTTATATGCTGTACCAGTCGAACCTTCTGTAATTCCTCATCTTTACCTGGAAATAGCTGGGAAGATACTTTCATATCTGGGAAGGGGGAGAAGCCAATTCTGTGAGTTTATTTCCCAAGAGATTTAAAAAAAACCCCAAAATGGTGATCCATGGCTCAGGCAGGAAATTTTCCTTTGAAGTAGGTTGAGAAACTGAAATGGCCAAGCTCAAAGGCTGAAAACTTCCTCTTGCATTAGTTGGAAATGTGCCGTGGCTGTTCAGACGATAAAGCAGGAGCCCTGCAAATTACAGGAAGGAGCAGGTCGTAGCCGAGGGCTCGGCTGAGTCACTTTTTCCTTTTACCAAGGGAGAGAAAAGATTGCTCCATGTGCCTGATGCTTCATGCTCTGTGCTACCAGGGCCTTCGGCATCACCAGGTTCACAACCCCAGTTAGGTGGGTGTGCGGGGTGGGGGAACTTTGGTCCTGCTTAACCCTTTCCTAAAAAACAAAGGTGCCTGAAACCAGCATGGGCTTTGCTCTCTCAGGAGCAGCTGGTGTCGCACGCGAGGTCCTGGGCTCCGCGGGAGGGGAGCACGGTGCTGCCGATGGGTCTGACGGGATGCAGGAGCTTTCTCCGGCATTAAAACAATTTCATCTCAGCACGAGGAGAGCTTTTTCCTCTGGCTGGACGCTGCGATGAGCAGCACCCACAGGAAAAACTGAGAAATGATCAAACCCCACAATCAGCTGAAACCCTTCGAAACCACTAATTGGGTGGAAGAGGCTGCCTAGCAGCAAGAGCCGCTGTAATTTCACCCATTGTGCTTTGGGATTAACCATATTGGCAGAATCAGTAGGTAAGGCATGATCCGTGCTGCACTGAGGCGCGAAGGCAGGCGGATTAGAGACGCTTGTTCGGGGGAGCATCTGCGAGCGCAGGACCAGAGAGGTGAGCTTCAGACAGCTATTTTTCGGCGCTTTCATGCCCTAGACGGTTGGGCAGGGTGCAGTGACAGAGTCCAGCGACGGGGGCTTTATGGATGCTACTTCAAGCAGGTTCCTGGACATTTGCATCAGCAGTGACTGAGGGTTCACAGCATTTCGCCACCCCATGGCGGACGCGCTGTCGCTGCCCAGGCACCTCTGCGGGGAAGGGCGAAGGTGCTCGCCCTGACCCCCCGCGCCTGGGCGCCGAGCCGGGGCGGCCTCGCGTCTCCCGATGCGTATCCTGGCTCTGCGCGCAGCTGGAAGGGGAGCGGGCGCGGAGCGAGAGGGCTCTCCCGGCGCCGCCCTCATCAGGCGTGCAGCGCGGTGCCGTACCAAGAGCTTGTTGTTACAGCGTTACGGGGTTGACATTTAGATGTCGCAGAATCTGAAATAACCTGTAATTACAGCCTAATTATTCTGCCAGGGTTTTTCTTCTTTCATTGTATTGCATGCAGCGCTTTTGTCTACCCTCAGCCTTATCTCTACTATTATCCCCCCGGGATGCCCCTCCAGCACCTCATCCACCTGATTACTGTTTTTGGGAGCTGCCTATTTCTGTCCCTACCCCAGGTGTATCCCACCCCACGTGTTGTCCTCAGGATGAGCGCTGGGGTGGGTGATTCAGGTCAGGCATGACGCAGACGGTGCCCAAAAGGCACGTCGGAAGATGTGTCATTTTTCACACTCAGCACGGCTTCAAGCCTTGCTGGTTTTGGGGACGGCTCAGATTTGGTTACCCAAACTACAGTTTCCTTTTACAGCCATTGGTTTCCACGCTGAGTGGGAGACCTGGAAAGACCAGGACTCTCAGGGCTTCCCCTTTGTTGTGCTGCCCTGAGAGCCAACACCTCCACCTGCTCCTCTGGCTTTTTGCTGGCCCAGGCAGAATTCCTGCTGGATTGGGCACACTGGAGCAGGCGGCAGAGCTTATCGGCGGCAGCAAGGGTTGTGAAGCCCGACTCGATGCTGTGGGCGATACCACCAGCCCTGGAGGGGCCGTGGGGTGTGCAGATGGTGCCGTGGGCGCTGGGCTCGGTGGGAGGGGAAGGGGCACTTTGGGCTCCTTCTCCCACAGCTAAACCCCCACCCGGCGCGCACGGCCAGCCTGGAGCCCACGCTGCTGGTGACGCGAGGCAAGGCAGGGAGCCCCTTGGCACGCAGGATGACAAGGTTTGTTTTCACAAGCTTTGTAAAGACACGCTGTGCCCCAGACTCACTTGGCTTCGCTCAAGCCAAACACCTGCAGCAATGGGGGTTTAAGAGTGAGGGGAAAGTGGCAGCCCCGAGAGCCCCACAAAGCATCCTTTCCCACACTGCTGTTCTCTGCAGAGCTGCGTAAATCCCCAGCAGTTTGGTTCACTGCACTTATCAAATCAGTCCAATGCATATTTCTGCAAAGTGATTTTTTTTTTTTTACTATTCAGGCTGCGTATATAAGAGCGAAGCCCTTCCAGGAGCTACTTGGAACAGAGTCTGAAGGATGTAGCTATTAAAATGCTAATAGGGATAGTTCACAAATCAGGTGTACTCGGAAGCAGTGACTTAATTGGTGTGCTCCTGGCTGTACGAGGCAGCTGCTGGACATGGGAGACTGAGCCTACGGCGCAGGGAGGCAACATCCGTCACGCAGCTCCAAGAAGAGCAGGCCAATTCCTCCTTTGTTATTAAAAATTTACCCTGTGACCCAAAGCTGACCTCCTCATGCTCTCCTGCATCAGCAAACAACTGCTACATTGGTCCATCTGTGCAATATTTTGATTAAAAGCCAACTGTATAATGCTGGCCGAGAGAAGGCGACGCGGTCGCTGCTCCGAGGGGTAGCAGGAAACCTCCTTCCTTTGGGCTCCAGGCGATGAATCTAGTTTTGCGACGACTGTGTGATGATATATTTCTGGGGAAAGATCAGCAAATATCACTTTTTATTGTATTAAAAATTCTTGCCCCTCTATTCTTCAGTGGGGCAAAGCTTAGCGCCGCTGGCAGGAGGGTGCCTCCTGAAGGCTGCTCCCCATTGCCCCTGCCACCAGCGGGACAATACACCCTGACAGCAGCTCCCTGCTTCAGAAATCCAGGTTTTTACAGGGGAGCTTGTGATATCTGTTTTCATCTGATTGCTGATCTCTGAACAGAGTCCCCTTTTTCCTTGAGGACTCAGGCTCTGAACACAGCAGGGGAGCAGGGGAGGGCAGAAGGGATTTTTTTTTTTTCAGTTTCTTAAAGTGGCTTCACTTTCCATTCTTTAAAATTTCAAATTATACTTAGTAGCTGAAGAAAAATCATCAAGTTTCTCTGTGCCCCAAAGGCATTTCCAAGATGGTTTATCATAGGTTTCACAAAATGTGTTTCGAAGAGGTTATACAAATCATAAAGAAAACTACTCAAAAGCCAGGAGGCAACTCCGCTGGCCAGGTAGGGAAGAGAGGAGCCTGAGATGACCCACAGAGCTGCCTGTGCTCACTGAGCCTGGAAATAACAAATCATCCCTGCTCTCACTTGGGGCTGGGGAAACATAATTTCCCCATGACAGCATTGCCCCAAGCTTGGTGCTACAACAAGAGGTCGGAACACCTGAAGGCTGGCACCACCAGCCAGGTTTTCCTGTCCACCCGGCCGGCACCCGCTGCCCCCATGGGAGATGCTGCCTCGCCCGTTCCTGGGTCTAAGAACCTAATTCTTCATTGTATTCAGGCCTGAATTGGTTTTCATCCACAGAAAACTGTATCATTGTCTTCCTCTTAATCCCTCAGTCTTCATCCACAAGTTTTTCCGGAGGGACCATATACTGTTCCCTTCCACGTCACTGGCACAGATGCGATGCAGTCTAGGTCCATGAACTGGTCCCTCTGGGGCTCTCCGGGAGCTGCATCCCTCCAGGGATGGCTCCCTGCTCGCAAGAATGATTAGAAAACCACCAGCTAGTTCATTTTGATGTGTGTGTAGCACATATCCAGGTCGATTTTACACCTTTTTAGCTCTGTGACAGCGGCCTCTTTGCTTGGGTTTGATCTCTGAGGACATTAACCCATAAAGCCCCAAAGCGATTTGCTTCTAGGCTGTGACTCTGGAACAGGTGAAGGTAATTTTGACCGAACTTCTCCCTCCTTTGTCTTTCTGAGCAGCAATAACTGTTGCTTTTAACAGACTGACTCATACCCCATCTCTAATAGCACTTGTCAGCCCTCAGGCTGCTCTGCGGAGCCCCCGAGCACCTTCCTGCCGGCTCCTCCCTGAGCTGCAGGGGTGCAGAGGTGGGAATCACTTCCCCACTACCGCTCACAACTCAGACTTCAGCAGTTCCCCAGGGCCCAAAATCCTGTAACGCAGCCCCCCACAACCACCTGCAGCCTCTTCATGATTCAGCTTCTCCGCGTTCACAGTCACCGTGCGGATGCAGCCTCGGTGCCCCAGCTCTAACAGCAGAAGTTTTATGGGTTTAATATTTGTAGGTTATGAAGCACTAGAGACCAGAGAGGTGTTTATCACAGATTTGGGTAAGAAAGAGGATCACTTTCTCCCAGCATTTTTTATTAAATATGCTGAGCCTCGGAGGTCTTTTCTGTCCATAGGACTAAATGAGCTGCCCATCAAGGCTGAGTGAGAGGGATGAGCTACATGAGGAGCGTGGAGAGACGCTGAAGCTGGTGCTGAACTTCCCGAGCACCCAGCTTGGGTGCAGTGCTGCTAACCCAGCCACGGGGCTGCACAGCCACCCTTTCCCAGAAACAGCCCGGCGCAGCCAGCACCAGGGACACGGCCATTCCCATTTGGGAGCTCCCAGGAGAACGAAGACCTCTCCTTCCTGACGTGTCAGGCAGTGGGTGAAGGTAGGTATTTGCAGGGGACGGCAGCTCAAGGCAATGCTAGTGGAGAAGGAAACACAGATGTTAAAAGAACCTAACATGAAATGTTAGTTAAAAGAATCAATGTCTTTGGAGACCAAAACACTTCGATTTGAGAAAATATTTTATATAAGCACCCAGAATCTTTACTCTCAGCTGGTTGGCCTCAGTCATGTCCTGAACTTTATAGCTGTTGAAGGAGTCTATAATGGGACACGTTAATGGGAAATGTTAACCAGCATTCACAGCAAACCTGACCATTTTGACAATGTGTAGGAGATCTCACCCAGGTGTGTGCATCGCGCGTAGGCAGCCACCCACGGCCCCAGCCTTGCAATGGGCACACAGATTAGCTCGGGGACTTGGGCAGGAGGAGCTGCTTCAGCTGGGTGATTTAATGCTGCTGTTATCGCTGTGCTAATAACTACTGAATTGTCAGTGCCACAAAGCAAAGCCTCGAGGGAAATAATTATCCGCAACGATCCTACACAATGTTCCAGGTTTGAACCAAAACAAAAACGTTCTCTGGTCTCTGCAGAGAGTTTGTTTCATTTTTGTTTCCTGATCCCACAAAACGAGTTCCTGGAATTGGTTTGAGGAAGCAGATGAACCCCAAGTTCCCCCGCAGGACGTTTACACAGGGTTTGTGCCCTGTTCCCTCCCACGCGCAGTGCCACCATGCCAGCAGCTCACCCGTCCGTGTATGGGAGTCAGGGATGTCCCAGGAATAAGGTTTTTGCCCATCCGGAACAGCTGCTCTGACACTCTGCACAAACCGCAGCAAAAGGAGTTAAAAAGAATTGTTAATCGACAGGTATCAGATTCGGGGCTCCGCAGGGCTGCGCGGCCACGTGATGCCGCTGAATGCCACGGCTAGTGCCTCGACGCATCAAATAAAGGTGACGAAAGGGGAAACATCACTTTGTGTTTTAAGCAGAGGACTAAGTTGCAAGCTGGGTCTCATTTTCAGCTCTGCTCCTGCTCAGCTGAGAGATCTCAAAGGGTTTGAAAGGTCTCAAATCCCAGTGAAACACAGAGAGAGCCAAGGATGTGCTTGTCCCCTCAGAGCTGAACTTATTAGATGGAAGGACTCGTCTTTCGGTGCTTGGGAGACATTTCTCTGCACCTCTTTCAGTGTCTTTCTAAAAAGCTGTGGGGGCTTCTATCACGGTGAAATTGTGCCTGGAAGCGGAGCACCCTGCTGGGCACGAACCCAAGCAGCAGGGTCACACTGCGCTCCCGCAGCGCAGCGCGGCTTCGGCCAAGCTATGGCCGTACCCGGCACAGGGGGGTCTTCTCCCTCGGGGAGATGCTGTGAACACCTCCAGCTCCCAGCCAGTCCCTCTGCTTGCTGGAGGACAGGATTTACAGGACAGAGAATCCCAAATCCTCTGTAAAGATGAAGGAGGAGGGGGAATAGGAGGGGAAGGGCAGATATTTGGGGAAAGACATCTCCTTTGCCCCCATTTGAAATAAATATTGTTTTCCATAAACTCGTGAAAAGCAGGCATCGATGATCGTGTTTCTGAGGCCTCAGCTGCCTCTGCCACAGCCTGCATCTGGAGGACCCCCCGCACCGCTACGTTGCAGCCGCAGCCTGACAAACCGCTGGAAGCCTGTCTGCGTTAGGTCGCTCCAGAGCAGTGGAGTACGCAAACCCTTGAATTACGTGAGCAAATACACACGCCCACACTCCCTGTCCTTACCACAAACTCGTGAAATAAGATTAAATCTTGTCATTACTCATTTATCTCCTGTTACGTGCTGCTCCACGACTAGTTCCAAGTGCCATGCAGTAGCAGAGGCCAGTTTCTGACCACCGTGATGCTCAGACCGGGGGCTTCCTGGCAGTGTCCATCACGGCCGGCACAGCACAGGGAGCTGCCAGTGCTGACAGATTACCGTCTGTTGAAATAACTCTGTGCCAGCCACAATGAGCAATATGCAGGAATAGGGTATTTTTTCCACTTGGAAAAGAACCGAAGCAGATGGGAGCAACAGTGGGACCTTCAGAGAGGGATAATGTATTACAGCTCTGCTAATGACACAGGATAAAGCAACCAGGATGCTGCACCTGGTAATAACCAGGCTGTGTTCTTACCAGAAGACAGAGATGTTGATTATTACAGATAATTGTAGTAGTGCCTTTTGCCTGGCAGCTCCCCAAGCCTCACAAAAAAAGTGTGTGATGGATGCCATCAGACTGGTCCTTACCTGGAGGTGGGTGACGGGTGTTTCTGCAACGCGTGCTGGAACGGCCGCGAGCGCGAGCGCTGGGGTGGCAGGCTCCTGGTGAGAGGCTGCAGGATGACGCAGAGAGAGGAGCAAGGGAATTTGGGCAGTCGGGATGACTAAAGCGGGCATTGCTTGGCTCCTGAAGAGGTGACTGCCAGCTCGAGTAGGTGAATGCAGCCTGAACAGCTGTAATTAATTAAACTGCCGTAATTTCTAGGGGGATTTTAAAATGCATCTATTTAAGAAAAGGGGGAAAATTAGAGCAAAGTGCAGCCTGGGGAGGCCTCCAAGGGCAGGGACAGGACCTGCTGTGCCTCCCCAGCCTGGGGCCATAGGGTAGAGGTGCGAGGCTGGCCGGGGCATGGGCAGGCCCTGGTGCAGTCTGCCAGTGGAGCCCTAAAGAAAACAAATGGAAAGAGAAGGGAATATTTGTCCTTTATAACTGATCCAGAGGTGAGTGAAATGTCATGGGAGGGAGGGAAAAACTACAAGGATTGTACCCTGTGGAGCCAAATGGAGGCATGAGGTTTCCCAGAGAAAAGGGGAACACATTATTTGCCACAGCAAGCCAGAGTTTGGGGCAGACTGCTATTTCCTGGGAGAGGAACATGGAGCTGAGGCAAAAGGCATTTCATCTACCTGGACAGCCCAGGCTTAGAAATTTGCCTGTGAAACCCTGAACTTGACTCACCCAGCATCAGGACGAGCCTTCACATTTTGGACATGCGCCTCAGTGTCTGTCTTTAATTTGAAATCTAATACAAAAGTGAGCTTTCCCCTTGTCCTTTCCTCTGCACCACAGGTTAGGGGACCTTTAGCACTTTATCTCTGCAAACACAATTGCTCTTTCGATTTGAAAATGCATTCTCTGACATGGTGTGGAGACGTCAGGAGCAAGTACGGACCTGGAAACAAATTCTGGCTGCTGTGGACCATCAGGGAGATACAGGATCTCCCAGGCCAGGACTGGGTAAGCCTTTCCCCAAAGCTCTGATGTGCTTGTCTGGGACAGCGGTGGCTGTAGGAAAGATGACATTGAGGAGGTCACTACCTCGTGTTTGATGACCCCCAGGGAAGGCAATCCTCTGCCCCAGCCCGAGGGAAACAGGAAAGGCTGTGGGTCTCCATGGCATCGCCCTGGTCCCATCCTCTTGAGGATGAGGAAGGAAGGAGCCCTCATCCTCAGCTCTGCTTGCCCGGGGGGGAGCAGTGCAGCCTGTGGCTCAGCTGGGGACACAAGACACCCACAGTCCGGGGTCCCGGAGCAGACCTGCTCGCTGCTGGGGTGCTCTCAGCCCCTGCGCCTCTCCGCGCCCGGGGTCTCCAACCTGCCCTTCCCCCCTCCTCCCCCCCCCATTCCCTGACTGGGCTCCTTCCTCCTCTTCCTCCTCTTCGGCTCAGCGGTGCGCTAGGACCCGGCGGGCGCAAGCGGGGGATGCGGGAGGGGGGCGGGCGGGGGGTCCCGGGGCTGTGGTAGCCCTGGGGGGTCGCGGGCGGTGCTGGGGAGGTCCCGGTGGGTCCAAGGCGGGTCCCAGCGGCTGGGAGAGGCCCTGCGGGGTCCCCGGAGCTGGGGGTCCTAGGCGGTCCCGGGTGGTTTTCGGGACTGGGGGGGTCCCGGGGAGTCCCGGGCGGGTCCCGAGGGCTGTTGGGGGTCCTGGCCGCTCCCCGCCCCTCGCGGCGGAGGCTCGGGGGGTGAGTTTGCAGGGGAGGAGGGTGCAAGGAGTCGGGCAGCTGCAAGACTTGGGGTGAATCGCGGAAAAAAAGGGGAGGGAGGAGCCGGGGCGGGCGGGAGGGCGGGGAGGGGGCGCGGGGGGCAGCGGGGCTCCGCAGCGCGACTCCCGGTTCCCCTCTCTCCCCGCCGCAGGGTGCGCGGAGCTCCGCCGGGGAAGACTTTGGGGGCCCATGGAGAACGGCTCGGCCGGCCCGGCAGCCGCGCTGGCCGGCGGCGGCAACCAGACCCTGGGCAGGATGCCCCGGCAGCCCCTGGAGCTGCAGGTGGTCACCATCCTGCTGGTGCTGCTCATCTGCGGGGTGGGCATCGCGGGCAACGTGATGGTGGTGCTGGTGGTGCTGCGCACCAAGCACATGGTGACCCCCACCAACTGCTACCTGGTGAGCCTGGCGGTGGCCGACCTCATCGTGCTGCTGGCGGCTGGGCTGCCCAACATCTCGGAAGTGGTGGCTTCTTGGGTGTACGGCTACGCCGGCTGCCTCTGCATCACCTATTTGCAGTACTTGGGCATCAACATCTCCGCCTGGTCCATCACCGCCTTCACGGTGGAGCGTTACATCGCGATCTGCCATGCCATCAAAGCGCAGCTCCTGTGCACCGTGTCCCGCGCCAAGCGCATCATCTCCTCCCTGTGGCTCTTTACCTCCCTCTATTGCCTCATGTGGTTCTTCCTGGTGGACACCACCCAAGTCACCTTCTCGGATGGGGCACAGGTCAGCTGTGGCTACCGCGTCTCCAGAAGCCTTTACATGCCCATTTACTTCTTGGATTTTGCTGTCTTCTACATCATCCCGTTGGGGCTGGCAACTGTCCTCTACGGCCTCATTGCCCGCATCCTCTTCATGAGCCCCCTGCCCGCCACCCCGCAGCACTCCTGCCTGGGCTCCACACACCAGGGTGGCTCCCTCAAGCTCTCCTGCCGCGGCAACAAAGGGGCCCTGAGCTCCCGCAAGCAGGTAGGGGCTCCCCGCCGGGCTGGGGCACGCTGGGCTGCAGGCAGCGCTCCCACGGGCACAGTGATTTGAGGGGCATTCTGGCAGGGGATGGGGTGCCCCAATATTTTGCTTCCCTTTGTGGGGGGAGTGGACGGGGGTAGTTTGCTGCACAGAAGCCCCCCCAAGCCCAGCTGGCTCCCCTGCTTTGGCTGGGCTCGGCGGAGCAGGACAAGGCTCCGGCATCACTTGGGAGAGGCAGGAGTGCAGGGGTGTGTGCCGGATAATTAATACTGATTGCCTCCCTGAGGAGGGGAGTGCTGGCTCACATTATGCCAGAGGGACTCGCAGGGTCCTGGGCAGGTGACCTCAGTTTTAGAGGAGCAAAGGGAGGGGAGAGCTGGTGCGAACCCCTGCCTGTGAGCCCAGCCCTGGCTGCAGCCCCCCCGACCCTGCAGCTGGGGAGGGCACCTCGGTATCACAGTGGGGTGTTTGCCTCTCGGTGCCTCCTCTGTCATTCAGCTGCCTGCTCGCTCCCCATCTCCTCCTCCTCCCACCTCCTGCCCTCTTTCCTCCTCTTTCTGTGTCCACATGGACAATTACTGTCTCTTGCCCCATCTCCTTGGACAGGTCACTATCTGGACACAGGACACTTTGCTAGCTGGCTGTTTGCAGGAGACCATCCCATTCTGGGTTTCAAACTCTGACAGGCAGAGACGTGGGCTGTTTTAAAGGAAAGGGCTGAATTTGGGAGTCTGGTTTAGGTCCCTGAAATCACCAGTTCTGTTGTGATTTCCAGACAGGCTGAAGTAGGCTTCAGCCTGCCTTAAAGTCCTTGTGTTTCCAACTCAGTATCTCATCACCTGACTTGCACAGGAACATTCCCCAGGAGAGACAATTCAGAGTCACAGAGGGGAAGAAAACAGCTCAGAGGACATGTATTTCCTCATGAACTTCTAAATCTTTCCAGTTCGGCTTTCTCTCCCTTTTGCTCCAGCACAAAGGGAGAAATTTTGGAGGTTTCTCCGCCAAAAAAACCTC
Organism: Phaethon aethereus; assembly: GCF_964289735.1. Classification (NCBI taxonomy): domain Eukaryota; kingdom Metazoa; phylum Chordata; class Aves; order Phaethontiformes; family Phaethontidae; genus Phaethon; species Phaethon aethereus. The sequence goes on from NC_138592.1 coordinate 10,718,313, forward strand.
CAGGTTTAACACAAGTCCTGACTTCTGCAAAAGTACTTGGAGGCTCTCCCAGGGTTGCTGGCTGCTGCGGGAGCCTCGGGCAGGGTGTTTGGCAGCGAGCTCTCCAGATACTACGATGCAGTCCCTAGAGGTGCGGGTCGGTGGACGCCTCCCTCCAGAGCAGCCGCTGCAGGTGCTGTGCCGTGGAGTGGCCGTGCTGCCGCAGCGTGCTCCAGCATCATTAGGACGAGTGGCTGAGGCCGTTAGTCCTGATGGGGCTGGATGATGGGTGCTCCAGCTCCTGGAAACATCTTGTGCTCTCTTTTCTGTTACACTGGGCGTTTTCTTGGGATCGTCACTACCTCCTGAAGTATCTTAGCACGCAAAGACTTCCCCTGGCTGGCCTGACATCACAGAGCTGGCATCATTAGGAATAAAGATGACTCTGAGTTTTTAAACTGTAAAGCAGTTTCCCAGGGCTTCCAGCTGTGGTTTGTTGAATGCTTCCCTCTGACTTCACACCAGCAGCTCTCCAAAACGAGCTGTGCTGAGCGTGAGGGAGGAGGAAACCCCAGCTGTGTCACTGGGGGCGTGTGGGCTAGGTGGCTGACACAGGGGTTGGTGGCTGTTAAAGCCATGCACTGCTGCACCCCAGAGGTGGCTGCAATCCAGGTTTTTCCAAAAACGTCTTTCACAAGTTGGATATGACATAGGACATGATTGCTTCATTTGATATATAATCATAAGGAAATTTATATGACTGTGCATAAAACTAGAGGGGGCAAAACCAGGAGCCAGGTGTTCAGCTTTAACCATTTGATTAATTGCTGAGGGGATCTGCTGGATGCTCAGTCCAGGAATAAGTTATCTGTGCACCAAAGCCAAGTGAAAAACCACACAGCTCTTTTGACAAGGGTTTTGGGCAGCGTGAGCAGGAGTGCTTGGAGCATAACGAATCCAGGCCCCGTCAGAGCATCCACCTGAGCACTGCCTGAAATCCAGCCAGAGGTTTTTGTTGGCAGTGCAATGGATTGAGGAGCAGAAGCTGCAGTGAGTCATGATTCTGCATCCAGTTATGAGGGAAGAACCAACAACCCAACCACCCAGGGAAGAAAGAGGCCTCCAGAGACCCCAAGGGCTCAGTGCTGGATTCTTGGACTTTGTCTCCCTGAGCAGGGGCAGCCAGGGCCACAGGAATGATGTTTTTGGGGAGATGCTGCAGCATGCAGGACCCCAAAGGGGCAGCGGGGGCAGACCAGAGGGGAAGCACAGCTGAGTGCTAGGGAATGGGCAGATCACTAGGAAAGAGATTTTAATGTGAAAAAGAAGGTAGCTGAGCCCATTCCTGCCAGCAGAGCTGGCAGATGGAGATAATGGATACGAGAAGGAGCTTAAAAGCGAGTGCAGAGGAAAGCGGCCCCACGGCCAGTGGGGCCCCACAGTGGGATATGTGGGTGATGAGGACAGAGGTGTGTGTGCCCCTGGGAAGGGGCAAAGCTGTGTGTAGGGTCTCTATGGTCCCCACAGCACTCCCAGAACCTGGGTCCATGGGACACCTCTCCAGCTTGGCTTTAGCAAAAGTGGGAGAGAGGCACAGAAGGGACCTGAGTGGTCTTCTCCAGGCAAGGTCCACCTCCAGGGAAATCAATGGCAAAAAGCCCCTGTGCAATGGTCAGGCATGAGCCCTAAAAGGGAGCAGCCTGGACACTGGTGTCCTGTGTTACCTTCACCAGAAGAAAGGTTTCCCCTCTGATTTACTGGTAGCCAGAGCATCACTGCCCTCAAAGCCAGAGGAAACTTATGGAAAGCAGAAACACGGATGGATCTCAACTCGGACCACCAGACACTGCTTTGCAATAGCTGACGCTGGCTGAGGAGCTCATAAGCAGGTTTCTTTGCTCATTAATCACCCGTGGCCAGGGTGGAAAGGAAAGGGCAGCCTGACAGGTAATGGCATCAGCCTCTCATGCTCTCCTGAGAAGTGCTGACAGCTTCTTGAAAACATTACCAGGAATTTCCATGGGGTCCCTTGGTAAAGGTCCTTGTCCTGAGCATCAGAAGCGAGGACACAGCATCAGAAACTTCTCTAATAACCAATGCTGGCGGTCTCCAATCTGACAGGGTGATGAGGGAGCTGTGAAAGTGATGCACATGCTACCAGTGGGGAAAATTGAAGCGAGGGTGCAGTTTCTTTAAAATACAATTGCCATGTAGACTAAACCACTGAAGACACCATTAGAAATCACGCTTGCAAGTCTGGTCCAAAACAGCAATGCTGTTGCTGTCTGGCAGGCTTCACATGTGCAGCAAGAGCTTTAGAAGACCCTGCAGACAGCAAGTTGCATCCCAGTGATGTGGCAAAGAGGAACCTCAATCCCACAAACACCGTTGAGTTTGTTGGGGTGATGGTGCAGAAGCATCTGCCAGATTCCCATCACAGCCCAGTGGTGTGAGGGTGGTTCGGCTCCCGGAGGATGTGTCAGCAGAAGAGCAAAGTGGGGTGGGAGGGTGGGCGTTCGGTGTGTGTAGCTGAGGTGGTCCCTCTGACCAGGGTACAGGCACCCACGTCGGCACTCCTCCTCTGGCCTCTCTTTACGGTCAGAGGGGAACCGGCTGTTTCATGCCCCGTGCCCAGAGTCCCCTGGGAGATGACCAAAAGGGGCTACCCCAGAGGTGCCCATTTTTCTCCCTTGACTCTAAAGAGCCTGGATGCCTGGAGGTGTTTTGCTGTGGAGATGCGGAGTTTGGAAACACAATTCTCACTGTGTGCTCCTACGCAGCCCCAGCGCTGCACTTGTTGCTTTTCAGAGCATGGAGATGCTGCTGTTCCCTCACTGGTGCCTCTAAAACACGTATGTCCAGAGCAGGACAACACAAGGCGTGAGGTTTTGCTGTATTTATCACCTGTAGAAGCAAAGCACCCTCCAAAAACGTATTTTACCTGCCGGAGAGGGACCACTAGAGGGAGTGGGATTCCTAAAAAAGGATGCTGCAGCTCAGGACGCTGGTGCCTGGACAAGGAGGGGTGACACTGGCTGGGGAGAAGCGTCTGTGGCCGCGGGGGCAGGGGCCAGGCTGGACACGGCGCTACGAGAGGGGATGGGCTGGAAGGGCTGTGCAGGGACGCAAGATGCCGACCACCTTGTGTGGAGCGAGAAGGATGCTCAGTGCAGGTTTGCTCTGGGAGTTACACGGGGCTTGGCCCACGGAGGTGCCTGGTGGAAGATGAGCTGCCCTTTAGCTTTGGCATAGGGACCCAGCACGTAGTCAGGGGTCCGTACAGCAGATACCCTTGGCCATCGAGCAACAGCACTGGCTTACGTTCTCAAAAGTGGTTTTCAGCTAAATACCAGCTGTTCTAGTAAAACATCCCCTTCTGCTTACAAACCCTCGTCTTGCTTCTATCCATAGCTCCTTTACAGCTGCTGTGTGCACACACTATGTACAACTGAGCTGTTGCAAAACACTTGTTGGAAAAATTTTTGTCCCTGAGCTGATGCTTCCCTGAGGGATGTTTTGAGGTTGCAGCAAAAATGACTTTTTTGGGGCCATAATTCAGGACTGCTCCAGTTAGGGCTAAATGTCCCAAGCTCTCCTCAGTGCTGATTAGGTTAATTTTTCATATGAGCACCAGAAGCACGTTCAGATCACCTCAATGTGCTACAGTCACTTGCCTCAGCAAGGTAGAGTGAGGAAAGGCATGGAGACAGGTTTCAGCCATGCATGCAGACGACGCTAGAGATTTCGTTCCCCAGAATGGCGATACAAGAGTGACTTTGGGATAGACCGTTAGGTTTTACCCAGAGGAGACATCCTGTGTCGACACAACTTTGCTAAAGTCGCACCCAGGAGAACATGGTCGGTTTTAAAAGGCAAATTTCCACCTTACAGCAAGTTCAGGGCAGGGCTGCCCGTCCCAGCTTGTGGTCTGGATGCAGCGTCCTCGGGGAGCACTGAAGGCATTTAGTGAGACGGAGGTAATAAATCCTCATGTTGCTGTTTCCCGCTGGTTTCCCTCCCAGGACAAGGACAGCTTTTTCACAGGGCTGTAGGATGGTAGCAGCGAGTGCTCTTTGGATGACAGCACTGTGTGGTCTTCTGCAGTCTGGAGGAAGGTATTGGGATCTCGCTTGGGTGGGAGCTGGGCAAGCGCTTGCTGGCACTGCCGGCATTTCCGTAACAACCAGCCAAAAAGCAGGGGCAGTTATGGCTAAAAAGCAGATGAATCACTGGTTCTTTTCCAGACTACATTTCTTCTGGTCTCAGAAAGGACCAGAATGAACTTAGTTTTCAGCCTTATTAGGATACACTTGCCCTGGTGTTGTCACTCAGATGCAGAGTTCAGATCATTGTTCACAGCCTTCGTGGGTTCCTGAACAGTAAAACAAGACAGAGGGTTACAGTGGTTGAAAAGCCAAAGACGTTTCAGTCTCAGGAGACAGCACATGAACAGTATTAATGTGTTAGCTTTAAAGGAGACATTTCAGCCGTACAAGAAGCCTCCCAGCCAGAAGGGACACCTGCCAGAGAGCAGAGCGAAGTGTATAAAAGCTCAGGGATTTATTCTCCCCAGCCCTGCGAGGGGTAACTTTGCATCTCAGGAACTGAGACAACCGCTGAGTGAGGAGTGCCTGTGTCTCAGTGAGGACCCGCAGAGATGTGGTATTTTGGTCTCCTGGGACATATTTTGCAGCAATCCTGCTGCCTAGGACTGCTGATGTTGGTGGAAAGACTCCCACCAACCTTAACCCCAAGACAGCCCTCTAACATGGAACTTCCAGGCAGGGCAGGGACGTGTTCAGTCTCTGCATGGGATGGAAAAGCACAGAGTTTGCCCTCATCTCCCAGGAGGAATAAACTGCTTAGGAGGGGAATTAATTTCTGACTGAAATGGTACTTAGGATCACTTAAGATGAAGAGCTTGTTGCATTTTGCTGTAGCACAGTTTTGTTCAGATCAACTTCATTCAGCTTTTCAGAAAAGAGACCTCAGATGCATCAAAAATATGGCAAAAGCAATTCTCTCTTCAAAGCTCAGAAGCGGGTCTGTGGAAGGCAGCAGGCTGGCTGAAAGCTCCATCGCTGCGTCTCTATTTGCTATAAAGATGCTTAGAACAGTAGAGAACACGGCTCGCATCCATATGTGCTGCTCATGGGGCATACGGTGTTGAAGCAAAATCTGCTCCTTCCTGGGCTGACCCGGTACCTGGGAGCTCTCTGTTCCCAGGTCTTGCAGTGCAGACCACAGCGATACTGGCTCACCGCTGCTGCCAGGATGCTCCTTCCCTTGGCAAGGGATGCCCAAGCCTGGATTGCCCTGCCAGCCTCGGCGGAGGCAGCGGCTAAAACCATGCTGGCACGTGGTGGTTTTGATCGTGCGCCAGGCAGCTGCCGTCCACTCCCAGCCTCCCTGCTCAGGAGTACTTCTGTAAACCAGTTCAGATCACCCTAGCAGTTGCACACTAGTAGGGTGGCTTGAAACCAAAAGCTTGTGAGATGGTTCTCGCTCTTCTCGATCCAGCCAGCCCTGCCCAAAGGCATTGAAAAGCTCTGAGGCTACCTTTTACTGACACAACCTGTACTATCTCTCCTATCTTTCCCAAAAGGCAACAAACTGCAGCAAACGTGCTGCAGTCTTAGTGACAGCCTCAGCACTCCCCATATCACTGCAAGATCTTATTCTGTGGAGTGTCCTCACATTCCCATTAAACCACACACAGCAAAACACTTCTATTTTGGCCTCAGCTTGATAATAGTCCCTTTGTTGTAGGGAAAGTTTTGTAACTGAAATACTCACAGCATTACAGGAAGGCACAGTTTCTTGTGATGAAGTAAAAAAAGCACTCCAAGACACGCGGAGAGACTGATCTAAGTGCTTATTTCCATATTGAGGGCTGGACTCATTGCACAACTCCCTTTCTGATGTTTGAAACACCACTGCCTTAATATGCTTGCAGCATCAGTGTTTACTCATACTTTCCTCCTTGGGGACATGTGTAGTCTGTAAGTATTTGTTGGAGAATGATTGTCACCTACCAGAAATAGCTGTCAAAATTATTAGGAACACTGGAGTTTCAGTACAAAAGCCCATTTTCTTAAAAAAGCTTGAGTCGAGCTGCAGGCAATTCCGCTCACTTCTGAATTCTCAATATCTTCTTATTCTTAATATGTTAATGTAGTACTTCCCTAGTGTGCTGCAAATTAAAATAACCCATACCAATTAGCTAAGTAACTCCCATATCAGCACAAGTAGGAATTTGTGCAAGACTGCAGACAGTCTCCTCTGCTGCCAGTGCTGCTCTGTACCAGGAGCCTATTACCTGGAACAATACAGCTGGCAGAGGAAATCCTAGGCAGGGAGTTGAGGTATACCCCGTGGCACCCCAAAACTCAGGTCCCCACTTCCGCACAAATTATTTTCCCCATTGATTTATTGTTATGTACAATTTTCAAATTTGCTTTCTGGTACAGAAATTGTCATGATTATCCCAGCCCATTTCCAGGCTGGTGGATGCTTGTCCTGAAGAATTTTAAAGGCTCTTTAATGGTAGGTGAAAACCTATCATTTAAGAGGTTTATTTAGGCAAGATTTTTTCATGAACAAAACGGTTTCAGAGAGGAATAGCACCATGGTTTGGATGCCTATTTTAAATGCTTAAAGAGAGATGTAAGCAATATGTAGGCTGAATTAGCTGTCTGCACCATTTCTCCAGGTGGGAAAGTTCTGCTGGAGATTTAGCATCATCTGACTATTTCTCTTTTTGCATATCCCCACTGGCAAGGTGACCAAAATGCTGGCTGTCGTGGTGGTCCTCTTCGCCCTTCTGTGGATGCCTTATCGCACACTGGTGGTGGTGAACTCCTTCATGGACCCTCCGTACCTGAACATCTGGTTCCTTCTCTTCTGCCGCACGTGCATCTACCTGAACAGTGCCATCAACCCCATCATCTACAACCTCATGTCACAGAAGTTCAGAGCTGCCTTCAGGAAGCTATGCAAGTGCGAAGAGAAGAGTGCCGAGAACCCCGTGCCGTACACCGCCCCGGTGTACTACAGCGTTATGAAGGACCATTCTCATGACAGCTCCGATCACAACGTCACCGAACAAGAAGATCTGAACAGCCTCCCTGCACCTGCAAAGAAGAACAAGCCTGCCAAACAAATCCTGGGACCCTGAAAGAGGCAGTGGGAGCTATGCGGCTGTATGCACTGTGTTCGGGAAGTGCCAACAGAATTGCTTTGGCATTGCAGCAAGCTTAATTTAACACCTCTCCAGGGTATTTAACAAAACAGATTATTAAAGGCAAATTAATTTGCTTTTCCTTAATGATAATTTGTTTTTGTTTGGTGAAGTGTTAGGTACAGGTCAATGTTGAGCATCTTTAAAGAATCTGTAGTTAAATATAGCAGTGCAACGCCATTCTGTGTTACGTGCAATTGTTTGTTGAGTTGGGCCAGGGCATTGAAAGGAAATCCGGGAAGAGAAGGGTATTCAAGGAAAAAAAACCACTCTTTCTGCTGGACCAGTTTTCTTATAGGGTGAGATTCACCTACCCAAATTTACACGCCTGTAACACAGACACCCTCTAGGGCAGCTTCTCTAGAGTCCTTTTAGAGTTAATGGGGACAATTAGGCACTTCCAGGAAGCAGCTCCTCTCATCTCAGCACAGTCCTCTGAGGAATACACATAGCTACCGGAGATGGATGCTTCCTCAGATGTGACTATTTCTGTCCATTGACTGTAAAGGGACTCTCTCCAGTGGAGACTCCTGTGTTAGGAATAACCAAAGTTGGGTGTCATGAACCTCACTTCATGCTTTTAGAAATATTGCAGTGCTGGTAGCACACACCCCCAAGGTCCAGACCAGTTGGATTTGTTACAGAAAAATGAACAAACTAATAAGGAGTGTTCCCTAAGTAACAGTAAAGAGTAATAAAGAGTAACAAAGAGTAATAAAGAGTGTTCCCTAAGAACAGTAATACTTCCAACATCGTGGTCTAAGCTTCTTTTGGATAATTTTTCCTTTTCTGTCCAATTTCCTCTAGTTGCTTCAGCTGGATACTGTAGCCTTGCCCTGTAAGCCCAAGGTGTGGTGGAGCTGCATACCGCCGAGCAGCGTTGCTCACCGTCCCGGCTACGGTTGCATTTCAATGGCAGGTGAAGCAATTCTTTCACTTCCTGAGAATAATTTGCAAAAGTCCATAAACTGTTGTGTGATAAGTGACACGCTGACTATAAGACATTAACAATACTCGTTGCTGCTACCATCCTGTGAGCAAAGTGGATGTTCGTAACTCGTGGTGTCCAAGAAACCAGCCCAAGGACACTTGCCCCAGACTTGCAAGAGCCTATCTGGACTAGGAGTAAAATGAAAAAGATTACGCATGAGCCGACGCTAAGGCTCTTGCCAAATGAAACGAGTGTCAGCCACCAGTCACCCTCAAGTAACTGCAAAAAATTCTCTGAACAGCCAATTCAGCCTCTGTTTTTCATGGAAACTATAGTATTAAAAGATCTTAGAATTTTGCATCCACTTTGGAAAATATCTGTGTGATGTTTTTAAGAGCACAATACGTTAAGTAGCCATTCTGCATCTATGGGAAATCACTTCCCTGGGCAAATCAGAACAAGACCTCACCTCCCACCAGTGAGGTGCTGGGAACTGACCAGGACCTATTTCATTTCGGTGTAGGGTGGCTTTGCATGTATGATTATTATATTGTGAGTTATTAAACTATCTACTTTTCCCCAAAAATAACTGTAGGATGAGGGAAGAGAACATTGTTTTTTGCAATTATTGGGAATAGTGTGTGTTTGGAATTTAAAGATTCATGCCATTTTTGTGCTTTTTTTGTGTATTTTGGGAATTTAGGAATGAAGTTCCTCTTTATCCTTGTTAAGAAAGTTCTGCACAGGGATTTGGGATTTGGTTTTTGAAGAAAATTTAAGTGCTTTTGCTACAATGTGTGAAAATTGTTCCACTTGGCAAATGAAACTAAGAAATGAAACAATTTGCTTGCAACAATCTTTTCTCTAGTACAGATTTTTTTTTCTCCTTAGAACAGAATTTTCCTTAGCAGCTCAGAACAAGCCATTGATAAAAGCATCTGCAGACAAACCAGAGCAGTAAGGATCGGGGTGCCTCGAAGTAACACACAGGTAAAGCTTAGGAAGAGGAAGGGGAGCCCTGGGGCGGCTGCTGGTCCCCCTGAATGTGGCAAAACCCAGAGCTGAGGTTTGGATGGGTCAGCTCTTACCTTCAGATGCGTCAGCTCGTACGAGGCCTGGGTCGAGGCTGACGGGAACGACTTACTGCATAGCGCAGAGCTCTATGTGCTAATGGTCCTTCTTCCAACGCATCGGAGCTCTCTTCTCAAAACATAACAGCTTCTTCCCCTTCAGCCACCCCATGTCCTGGCTAGCCAGCACAGCAATTAATTTTCTTCATCTTCACAGCCAGCTGTGGCTGGCGGCTCGCTGGGGTGCAGGGCCCTGCGCATGCGGGCGCCTTTGGGTGCACACACGCCACAGGCAGCCCCGACAGCCAGAGACATACGACAAGTAGCATCCCACCCTCTCCTCTCGCCTGTCCCTCCCTGCTCTCCAGCCAACTAATCTGTACAGCTGTAAGGGGACGGGGGATGGCAGGGAAGGAAGAGAGGAGAAAATTAACCTTTCTTAGCAGTGCAGTAACTTGGTAACACCCTGCAAGCACAGCGGGCTTGGGGGGGAGGAGGAGCCGGGGCTGGGGCTCTGTATCCCCGCGCCGTTTGCTTTGGTACGATAACCAGGTCACGGCAGCAAAGCGCAGCCCACGGCCCTCGGTGCTGCGGGGCTGGGGGCTCTGGAGGACGGGGCCTCGAGCACAGGCAGCACCTCCTCGGGGACGGGCTCTGCGGTGTCCCCCAGCCCTGCACCCCGTGGCTGCGGGTGCAGAGAGCAGCAGGAAAGCCAGCTCTGGCCTGAGGCCACATGGGAAGAGGATTTACTGTCCGAGCTTGAAAACCCACTCGCCTCCTGACCGAAGGCATTTCTCAGGCATGGGGTGTGCAGTTTGAGAGACAGCCTTGATCTCTGCAAACCCAAGTAGCAGCTCAACTCTGAAGCGTCTCCAGCAGGATCTTTTCCACCTCCCCGTCACATTTCCAGTCTTCACTGTTCCCCTTTATGCTTTCTTCCCCCCAAAGAGGCAGCCTAAAAGCACTATTCTCTTAATTAAATTTCAGCCCCAGGCTAACAGCTAATTGATAGTTCTGAAATTTTTCTTCAACATACCTGGGATTCAATTAAAACCCAGTTCTATTCACCCCTTTCTGCCCTTATCTGCCAGGCACTGCGTGACCCTTTGTTATTTTTTGAGAAGTAATTGGCAGATAAATTCCCCCCGCACCACAAGACCTCCAGCAAATGCACCAGAGCATTAAACTCTGTAGATGAGGAATGAGTTCCTGCTCCTTCTCCCTGCATGTATTCTGACACGTTAGGAGGATTTGAGAGAGTTTTAGGTGGAAGTGGAGGCGGAAGGTCAGCACTCTGCTTGTTAAGGAGATGCTGGTTGAGAGGACAGGCAGCTGCGTGCTGTTCGGAAATAAATCACCAGGAGAAAGGAACTAAAAGAAATAACTCATCACTGTAACTTCCTCTGGATATCCCAGGTCTGAATAAAAAGCTTAATTCCCTATAAGAAATCAAAGAGCCCCCTTCAAGCTTGAGCCTGGATTGCCTCGTACCCTGCAACACTCCACCCTGCTTATACATCTGAAGCTGCAATTTACCCTCAGCATTTATTTACTCTCAACAGCACAAGCGTAGGCTGCGAGTTTATAAATATGCTGCCAAATAGACAATCTATTGCTCCTAAATAATGTGCCACATTGAAGCTGCTCCTCAATTTGATCTAACCTGTTAGTTTCTTAATTAAAGCCCTTCCAGTGGTTGGTGACCCGGTAAAGCGCTTTCTTCGATTACACAGCAAAGAAGTCCCCCGGCAGGAGAAGGGGGGGCCTGGCACTGCCGCAGAGCCCCGGGGACGGGGATGTATTTGTGAGCAGTGCAGAGAGGAGGGCAGAGCGGGCAGTGGCTTGGGGAAGGGCTGGTGGGAGAGGGATGAGTGAGGTTTATGGGCTGGGAGAGCCACGGGTTGGCTGAAGCTCACGGCATTCATCAGGGACGCCCAGTGTAGGAGACACCACATCTCGTGCGTTCACCTGAACCTGGCTGGTCCCGGCGCACGGCGGGTAGAGGCCACACAGTAGCTGCCTCTATGCAGTGCACGGATGGGTCCCCAGCAAGGGTTATTTACTCCTGCAAAACACAGAAGTTTAAATAACTTACCAAAATCTTCAGTTTAAGCCTCAGTCAGGTTGTCTTTTTACCTTGTATCTAGATTTGGGTGGTGGAAGAGGTACTTTCAGGGAGGAACTTGGGCATCCACGCCAGCTTGTGCCGGAGGAGAGCGCGGCTGTGCTGATGGCATTTTGGGAGAGCCTCTCCCCTGCGACTCTGGCCAGTGCCCTGGGAGCCAACCCGCCCCAGGGCCACGTTAGAGAGTGATGCACAAAACACCAGCAGTTCCCTAAAAAAGGGACGAGAAGACCACGAGGGCACCCAGCACCTCCCTGCAACCAGAGCAGGCTACTAGAGCTTGGTTTCTGCTCTGTGGTACAATCTTGCAAAGAGCACATTATTAAAACAAAATAGTGGTACTTTTAATTAGTAATACTCCGGTCACTGAAGAGGATGCTGAGCAGCGGCTTGAATTTTTCAGAGACACAAGGCAGGGTGGACCACACATTCGGGAATGAATTCCATACAGCCCCTTTTCAATCCGGGCTGGCCCCTGGCTGCTTCTTTGAACTAATTAGTTCAAGCAAGCCCCAATTAAGGAGCCACTAATAAAGTCTGGGGGATAGTCCTACAGCATTATTAATGTACTCACTCAGCAGTTATTTGTTTATTTTGCAATCCATGTTTCCCAAGGCCTCCGGAGGGCTCTTTGGCCAGTGCTGCCCCAGGACCTGCCTCCTCTCTGCTTGCTCAGAGGTCGCTCCTCAGCACTCTTCAAACCAGGGCATCCATTTTGGGGAGCACGCTGTGATGCACAGTGAAGCGAAGCTTGCCAGTCCCACAGGACTGACTCTAATTTGCTAAAATACCCCCAGTTTAGCAGTTAACCAGCCCTGCCCATTTCCGCCCTCCTGGGGTTTAAATGCAGACCCGGATGGGAGGGCACTGATGGAATCGCCTGTGCCCCAGATCAGGGGCCCTTTCCCAGCTATCGCCTGAGGGCAGGAACGTAACTGCAATGCCACATGTCCCCTGTGCCATGGGTGATGGACAGAATTCTTAAGGACAATCTGTGTTTTATAATTGCTGAATTTTCTTTGGCAACCTCCTCGGGAGTTGTGCTCTGAGTGCGCTGTTTCTATAGAGACAGGGGATGCTGCAAGTGCACTGGCGGCTGCTCGCTGCTCCTCCCAAAAGCAACGTCTGAAGCCACGAGCTGGGAAGCCTTTAAAAGCTTCCACCTCTCAAGGAGAAGGTCCTGGGGTGGTCCTGGTGCTCCAATGATTTTGAGATGGTCAGTGAGGGCCCGTTGTCATCCCGTGATGGCTGATCCTGTCTGTTCTCACAGGCACAGCGTGGGTGGTTGCTCAGAGGAAATAAAATAAAAGCAACTTTTTCCAGCCATGAAGTGCCAGCATTTCTGGCAGAAGAGGACGGGAGCGGTGGCCACTGTGAGTCCCCTTGCTGTGAGTCCCAAGCCAGGCATGGCACGCCCTTGGCTTGGCCAAGCAGCAGGGGCAAGGCAGAGCTTTCAGAGCCGAGGCTAGAGGCTAAGCCGTGGCCAGGCGTGAGGAAACATTTTGCTGGGATCACTAACGATGGCTCTTCCCTGTTGCATTAATGCTCCCGGGACTCACTTTGGCTTCCTCCAGGAAGGGTCCTGGAGCAAAGGCGGTGGCACAGAGCCAGCCCCGGTCCCAGCTCTGGGACCAGAAAGGAGCACAGTAACCCCTCTGCAATTCCCAGCATCTAGTCGCTGCTGGGGACACCTTGGCCCCAGCTCTAGCTCTTCATCTCATGCAAAGATGAAGGCCAAGAGAGGGGGTTGCTCCCATGAACCTCGACGACCCGCAGTGACGGTGGAGGGCAGCGTGGTCATCCCCGGGACGCCTGGGCAGGTCACACTCAAAGGACACCAGGGCTCAGGTTGCACCTTCCCTCCCACCGGTGGAGGCTAAAGCTGCTGCCCTTCAGTCACAGGATCAGGCCAGTGCCTTTATCCTGCTTCTCACATATCGGACACTTCCCTGCCCGCACCCAGGGACGCTGGGCCGGGAGCAGCGTGGGGGACATTACCCCTGAAACCAGCAGCTCCCAAGGTGGAGACCCAGCACTGTTCCCCCTACCCTGGGGAAGGGGCAGGCTTTTCATTTTGCCTTTATTAATATTTTTGAAGCACCACGTCATTGCTTTAGCAGCAGACTCACCTCCCTCCCTGCTGCCTCTGCCACACATGGGCCAAAGATCTGCTCCATTCATCAGGAGATTTATGAGGTGCAAAGGGCTCTGGTTACACTGCTGCCCCCAGCCTCCTCTCAGACGCGGAATGAATGAGACGCTGCTGGTTCTTCCCATACCAGAAGCAAAACAAGCCCAGAGGAGAGTAAAGCCTTCATTTCACTGAACTCAGCTCCTTAAGTCTCTACCAGAACGTGAAATCTTCTGCCACGAGACCCCCTGTGTCCTGCAGAAGCTGGGGGAGACCCTGTTGCCCATGGAGGCTGAGCCTGTGTCCCGCCAGCCCCTCTGCACAGCCCGGCTTTGCTCATGTGAGACACTCCAGAAATAGAAAAGGGACTGAAGGTTTGGGTTACTCTGGATTCCTTGGGCCCCTGGGCCCCACTGCCCCCGGCTGGTGCTGGGCTCTGCTCTTCCATCCCCCACCATAAATCACCCGTCTCCCGACTGCCATTTCGCTGTCCCTCGTGCCTGGCTTTCCTCTCACTTTGGTCATTTCAAGGGGCTGAGTGAGAGGACGGGCTGCGGGCAGAGGAGAATCAGTCCTCTCCAAACCCAGGAGGACTGCAGTGCCAGAGGAGCAGGCAGCGACACACAGCTTGGAAGAATCTTGGCAGCAGCCCTGGGGTCAGAAGGCAGCAAAGGGACCTGTCAGCAGCCATCTGCATCACCCAGGCAGGCTTCGGGCCAGCCAGCAACCTCTGGAGGAGGCCAGCGTGATGGTAGCACACAGAGCTTGCTCAGATGCTCAGAGAGCTGGAGGTGTCTTCAAACGTTTGGCACCAAACTTTTAAAAAGCAATCAGTGAAAACAATTCTCTTTGCAAAGTACCCCCCATCAACAAAAGATGCACAATTTTGAAATAGATACTGGGAAAAACCTAAAATCCATCCAGATGCCACCTATGAAATTCTACACCACATGTTGATAAACTCTCCTTTAAGACTGCATTGAATGCGTCAACCTGGAAAGAAACATGGAGATTCCCCTGCAAAGATCCACATGGATACAGTGAGCAGATAACTGTTTATTATTGCACGTAATCCAGCAGAACAACCGACAGAAAACTCCGGACAGTAGTGCACAGATTGTAGTAAACAGCTTGCAAAATCTGTGATGAAGGTATTTTTGTGTGAAGAGTGAAATGCATCTGCATCTTTGTAAGACCTGAAAACACAATATCCTAGTCAGTTTTGAAAGCATGCAGTCTGAGGTAAATCTGTTATTTTTGCATCTAAGAAAATGAAATCCCTAAGGGGCTATATATATATATGGATATATATCCATATCTCAGTGCAGTATGGATATATTTATACGTCACATATAAGCAAATCTACCTACTTTTCTCAGAAGGTTACTAGGAGGAAAGCACATTACTGAGTGAACATCACATGCATAAAAAATTGGGGTGGGGGCGGAATTACCTTAGCACTGTTGAAAAAGATCCATTTTTGTGCTTAGTGATAAATAAAAGCCCCTCAGGTCTCTCAACGGAAATTGTCTTGGCGGCTAATAAAAGCAGTTGGCATATTGAAACTGCAGAGCTGGCAAGTGAGTGCCAGCAAAAGGAGTCAAAGGCAGCAGAGCCTGGGGTTTGCAATACATTTATACTTAAGAAAAGAAAAAAAAGAAAAGAAGTAAATTGCTACTGAACTATGCTCTGTGGAAGTGTAGATGATGCTGCACAGCTTTCTCAGGACTGGTACAGCCACATGGCTTTTAGGGAAGGGATCACATTCACTTCTCCCACAGTTAACACCAAGTATTTGCTACTGTGGCAACGTTCCTGAGCTGAATAAGGTTAAAAAAATAAACTTGGTTCACAAAGAAAAGTACTGAATTATTCTCACTCTCTTATGCCATAATTAGAGCAGATAAATTAGGCAGGTTTTGCCCTGTGTCTCCAGTCAGTGTAAACCCCTGCCTGTCTGCAAACCTGTCTCTGAAATCCTTTCAGACTGACCTTTGGAGCAGACTGGGCATCTGTTTTTTTCCTAAACCATCATTTCCCCATTCTTTCCAGTCCCTCAGGTTTTCCTAGCCAGTCCTGTGCTGTGGGACTTCAGGATACACAGAGGTGCACAACCGACTATAAATAACATTTCCGATTGTCTTAAAAAGGGATAGAAAATACATATTGTTCTTAAAAGAAGGAAGAAACATGTCCAAGCACTCAGCCTCACACTAAACTGTAACTGCATCTGTGCTGACTTTCCAAGCTCGTACTGCTAAGGATCAGAGCAGATCACGCTGGAGACATCTCCTTCCAAAGGTCACTCTCTGTCGCAGCTGTGGGAAGCATTGGTGCACATTGCCCAGGCCTCTAAGCCTCGCACACAAAAACAACAGCTAGAATTGTCCCTCTGTACTCTACCACTGCTGGAAGTCTGGCTGCTGCGTATTTTTGAGCCTAACACTCAAATACACGGCAGTCACTCAGGTCTCTGCACCTTTTTCCTTTTGGGAATAACGTAACGTTTCCCATGACAGCCACCCTGCATCCTCTGACTGGAAAGTCTGTTCATTCTGTTGCAATGAAAGAGCACAGGAGCCCCCCTGCAGCCCAGCGCACCAAGGAGAGGAATCTGCGGGCGTAGGGAGGTATTCTTCAGTAAGTACCTCCTTTTCGTTGTAACTCGCACCATTTTCATAGAAAAAAGGGGTAAAGGGACAAATTCAGCACACCTATTTCCTTTCCCGTTACAGTGGGAATTCTCCCACTGCAAGACGCTTCTATGCAGAGCATTGCTCGTGGCAGGAGAGCGCTTGGATGGCACCTGGTCCCAAAACAGGCACCATTTCCACCCGCAGCACCCCCGCACGCACAAACAGCCTTGGATCAGCCAGCCCCTCACACCCCACCCCGCGGCCCCCGTCTGTGGCGTGTCGGCAGGCATGGGCAGGACTCTGGTTACACTTCAACAAGCCCAATTTCAACTTGCTCCCCCTCTCAGTCCTTCATACATAGAAAAGGACTCCAGGCAATGGGGACAGGAAAGACTTTTTGTTCGTCCCTTTGGATGATTTCCAAGCATGGAGGGCGGTGCTGTCCACCCCTAACCGTGGCGTGACTCTCATGAGTCATTTTGGTTGCTGTGTATTACTTCATCTCCACACTGTGGATGATATTCTTTGGGAAATCTCTGACACTGAGTCAACCAAGGGAGTTACAAAACACATCAGTGCGCACACATGAGACCTTCTCACTCGTTTTCCTACAGCTACAGATAAATCCCCCATCCCTGGCATGACAGGACAGTTGATGACTTTGGTGAGAACAATTTAAGGCAACTGCTATTTTATACAAAGAAGAGAAGGAGACTGAATTGCAGAAACCCTGGCTTTTCCTTGGTAGATTGCAGAGGCCAGCCACAGCCTGGGTGCAGGGACTGAACTGATCTTCAGGCACTTTCGTTTAAGGTTGATGTTTGCAGTGCAACCTTGGGATCTCAAGTCCTCCTCTTAGGTGTTTCCAGGTGGCTGAGATTTGATCCCTGCCAAGGTCTGTGGTCTCCATCAGCAGCAATGCCTGTCCCAGACACAGATGAACGGGAGAGTCAAGGGGGAGCAAAACACACGACTGACGTGTAATTGCGGCTGTCTGCAAGACTTTCACCTGTGCAGGCTGAGTGGGGGCTCATAACACCACAGAAAGCAGTGCCCATCAGAGCAGTTCTGTTCCCTAGGAGGCCCTAGGAAGGCAGCCCGATACCCTCATGGGCCTTGGGAGATGCCTCTCATGTTATGTTCAAGTGAGGCCCAAAGCTCAGGTTCAGCCTTGATGGTTAGTGGTTTTTTGCAATATTTGAGCTCAAGGCAACAGAAATCTTGTGCAAACCCATGATGCGCTCCTGTGTGCAGGAACCCCGCAGCACAAGTTACCTCACAAGATTTTATTGCCACCAAATTCAAATGCAAATCCTCATCCCAATTCAAGTGGAAGACCTGATCGAGCTCCAGGTCAGCCTTAGTCAGATACACGTCTCAGGCCATATTTACCTTTGGTAACACAACAACATAACAACAGTGGCAGAACTAGCACTGGTGCAATTAGAGCTGCAAATTTCAGAGTTTCACATTTTCTTTGTGTTCCTGCCCCTTGCTGGGCTGAGTGCCAAGAAATATTGCAATGCACGAGGTACCTGGCAGCAGCAGCCATGGAAGAGAAAATTGTAAGTGTTTCTTGCAGCTTATTTGTAGAAAACAAATCTCAAATTTAACATCATACATTTTTGTACATTCACTCTCCCTGAATCATGTCCATCCAACTGGGAAGGCAAAACTATACTGTGGGATTGCATTCAAGCAACACAGTTCAATTTTTTAACTTTGAAGAAATGGTTTTATGAATAGACTAGAGAACTATTCACTGAAATTACTCCACAAATCACTCTTTGAACAGACAATGGGTTACTGAGGATCTCAACGCTCAATGCAAGGCAACTGCATCTATTGAATAAATGCCCATGCATTTTCATCACCAGGGCATCCATTACTGAATGATTTGTGTTGGCAGTAAAGCCAGTCAACCCTAAAATGTCCACAGTGAAGTCTACAAAATGAGGATAAAATCTCATTCCTCGTCTTACCTTGTCCGAGGGGCACATCATGTCAAAAAATGTACAAATAGGATGGCCAGACCAATGTTCAGTAAGATGACCATGCAGATCACGATTGTGTTAGGTCCCTGAAGGAAAAATCCAAGACAGAGCATTAAACACTGCAGTTCCAGGTGAGGAGACAGCTTAATTCTGCTATTCAAAACCACCAGAATCATCTCCTCCCAAAGAACATAAATCTGCACTTAACAACCAGCCTAGTTGAATATCTATAAATGCCTATCCCTATTTCTCCCCCGCAAACTCCTTTTAAGGAGGCTAAATCGGGCTTCTTCTGAGGCTAAAGCAGATTAAAGGAGACCCTGACCACAGGCACATAAACTGCCAAGCCCATGTCAAGCTGCTCCTCCCAACTCCTTTCTCCACCCACATCATCCACATTTGTAAAGTTGCCATTTTTAAGATGAACAAATGCATCCATATGAGATGATTGCTCTAGTTTCAGACCAAAATATTTCCAAGCTGTGCTTTTGCAAAGTCACGTTGGAACTGTTCACGTCCAAAGGGCTGCAAGATGAGAAGCAGAGGACTAATAAAACATCTGGTTTTACAGCTGTATTTGCTAACAGCAAAACTGAATTTCAGTGACTGTATTTTAAACCAGGGAAATCAGCTGGTGATTTGATACCACCGTTCAGCTCAGGAGGTGCCCCTACTGCAAAAGAGTAAAAGTAATAGGTAAAAAAGACATGTCACACAGCTTTTTCTTCCCTGTCCTACATTTCCCCCCAGCTTTCCAGATCCATGTTGACTGGTGAAGGGGTGGGAAAAGAAGGGGGGAAAAGTGTAAAAAATTAATCAGAAAATTGCTGTTTTCCTCAAATTTTGAAACAAGGACATGTCTGAGATCATATCTACCCTGGAGCAGAGAGGAAGATAAAATAACAGGGTTATGAACTCCAGCCCCAGCAGCCATGGCAGGGTGGGCTGGGAAGGCAGCAGGAGAGGGGAAACCAAGACTCTCCGTCCCTGCCTTTGGGATCCCGAAAAGAGCCTCTGAGAACTGCTCGGGGCCTGCTGTACCCCTCTGGGCCCTTTCAGACCTCCTGGGGAAAGATAAACAAAAAGAAAAGGCAAAGATGGCTCCCAGGGGTGCTTTCCGGGCTGTCCCCACGTCACCTCTTCGCACTCCTCCGCCTCCTGCGCTGCCACTACTGCTGTTGCCGGGGCCGTGCCTCTCTTGGCCCCCGCCTTGGGCTCCGTCCGCCCCGGCACCCTGGCCTCAGTCTTCCTGTCGGCAGCGGGCTCGGCCCGGCCCGCAGCCCTGCGCTCGGGGCTAGGGCGCTGCTTTGGCTCCTTGGGCCGGGGTGGCTCCGGCTTGGCCTCTGCCCTGGCTGCCGGCTTCTCCTCCTGCTCCTGCTCCTGCGGCGGGGCAGGGGTGCCTGCCCGGTGCTGGGGGTCCCCCCGGGGCTCCGGGGAGGGTGGCTCGGGCTCGGGGAGCGGCTCCTCCTCATAGTCCGCAGCAGGGGAGACCGAGGAGGTCCGGACGGCATAGCTATGGTAGCCCTTGAAGAGCTCGACGTCGGGTTCGCGCGCCATCCTCTGCAGCGGCCCGATCTCCATCTGCTCGGCGGGACGCCCTCGGCCACGCGAGGCTGGCCGGACCTCGCCCTCGGGGGGCGCGGGGCTCCCACCGCCCACCCGGCCGCCCGCCTCGGCCCAGTTGCCTGGGTGGAGGCCGCCGTCCTGGCGGGGGGCCGCCTTGGCCCGCTTGGCCTCAGGAGGGGTGGCGGCGGGGCTGGGGGCCGGGCTGGCGCGGTGGCCGGCCTCGTCCTGCTCGTGGAGCTGGGGGCTCTCGGGGGGCGTGGGGGGCGGCGGGGCGCCCTCGGGCCGTGGCGCCTCCTCCTCCATGTTGACGGTGTGCTCTGCGTTCTCCATGATCTCCTGCAGCAGCTTCCGCTTCTGGTACTCGGGGCCTGCGGAGAGAGGGGTTGGTGTGAGGAGCTGTCCCGGGGGCCGGAGGGACGGCAGGCCACTCCAGCTCCATGCCACCATCATGCCTTAGAGAGCTGTGCCCCCAGCCCCGGCGGGTTTAGGGACGACGGTGAGAGGGTCCGGGCTGGAGGCTGGGAGAGGAGGCGCTCCCAAACCAGAGCCTGCTTCCAGGAGGAACTTCCCTCAGGAGCAGCGGCGGCTCTGAGCTCTGCCACGTGCTGTCCGGCTGGGAAGAGCCAAAGGAGCAGGAGGGGAGCTCCAGGTGGGGGTAGAGACAGTAAAAATCTGCAGCCCAGCTTTTTGCAGTCACACCGATGGGCTATCCTGGGGCTAAAGAGGATCCAGCTCCCATCCAAGTTTTTGTGGATTTAACGGCTGGGAAACTCTTCCATGTGGCTTCTTTGGTGTCTAATAGCGTGGCAACTTCACAAGTGATACAGTGCTCATGCACGGAGCAGGGCTGGCCCTCCTCTCTGCACCGAGCCCCGCAACAGCAGCACAATCACCTGGCACCACCACACAAGGTGACTCAGGGCTTCAGTTTTCGTTCTGACCTCATCTCCCACGCTGGCTTGTCAGCACTTAGCAACGTTGCCTTTGCTTCAATTGTTCACCTATCATTAAATCTTTACTTCTTCTTAACCCTAGGCCGTGTCTGCAAAGCAAATTGCAACCCGGCTATGGTCTGGGGAAGCCAGCCAGAGCCTGACACCAAAGATATCCATTGTGCTGGGCAGCTGGCTGAGCAAAATCCAGCACTGAACAACTGGGAATATCTTTTGGAATAATGACCCTGCACAGCGCTCTGCACGCTGGGACCTGTGCTGGGACAGGAGTCCCCGCACATCACCACGATGCTCACAGCAAGTGAGAACAAGAAGAGCATGCTCCTTATGCGCAGCGCAAGGTCGCAAAGCAGCTTGTTTGAAAGCAAAGCACCTGCTTTTTAAAGTGGCTTTGGCCTCATTCTGCTGAATCCAAGCGATGCTGAGGGCTGCAGACATACAGGGCTTGCTCTGCGCTCCAGAATGGCACAGACCCTGGAGCCATGCTGCCCTCAGCTGCCTCATGTTCCTCCCCTCATCTTCTCCACCCCAAGGACTGATGCAGACTTGAGACTGATCAGGAAGTTGGGATTGGTGCTCCTTTCCCTCTAATACATCAGCAGCGTGATCTGCGCGCTGCTACGTCCTGCCCACGCAGGCAATGCCTCCGCTCGGAGGGGGCAGTGGGGAGAAAGAGGGCACTGATTTTAGCTGCTCTGGCCTGCCTGCACGCTCCTGTCAATCAGCAGGTGACCCATTCAGGGCCATTTATTTCTGGCTGCAAGTAGATTATTTGGAAGCCATTTCAACAGTTGTTCAGACTCCCCAAAATAGGCTGCCTGCAGCTCCAGGCTCCTTGCTCTCTCCTGCTGCTTCCTTCTCCTCCTGAATAATTCACACCAAAAAAACCCCAACTGTCTTGAGGGCACCGCACGGCTCCGATCCTCCTCACTTCCCCACCTTCACCTCCCAGCACGACATTTCAGCAAGGCCTTCGGCTTATGTGCCTCTCCTCTAAGCTAGTAGGGTCGATGCCCTAAATGAAACCCAGGGCTCAATACTTATTAGAGAGATGAGGCTTGCTGAGCGGGGTTGCCCTGTGCCAGACATAGCAGGGCCTATCTGCCAGGACAGCGGGGGAAACGCGGCTGCTGAACACTGCCAGGCTCTCCTGGCTCTGTGACCAGCAGGTCCGAGTCCTTACAAAATCCAAGGGTGGACTTTTGTCTGTTCCTGGACAGTGCAGCCATGCAAAAGACATTTCCCCTTGTTGTGCACTTAGAGGATCTGGCCATTTAAAAGAATCATAGAAGAAAAGCATGCATCAGCAGCTTACAAGGCCAATGAGAGAGGCCAGGACCCAAGTGAAGCCCCACATAAAAGTGGTGAGAGGATTAGGTACCCGAACAGAGGCCAGGCTGCTTCAGGCATTTTGCAGAGACTGTTTCAATTGTCTCATTCAATTGCCATGGGTGGAAAAAATAATCTAGCTAGATGTCAAAAACCTCCCATCAGGAATTCCAGTTTCCTTTGCCTCTGTGCTATAAATACCCCCATGTGCAAAGGGTGAATGTGGAGCTGTGAGTGGCAGCTGGGGGGCTTATGGCAGGATCAAGCGACGTTTAGCTATTGTTAAATGAAGTGCCACATGCTGGCTCATGCCCATGCCCAAGCGCTGTGGTGTTTCTCCCCTCAAAGCCAGCTCCAGCAGGCCTCGCTGGGTGGTGGGGAGGAACGGGCAGCCCTCCAGCACAGCATCTCCCCAGCTAGTAGGTACAGGACAAGGTGGGAGTATGGGGAATTTAAGCAAATCTCTCAGCATGACTCTGCCCAGCCAAGCACCAGGTGTGAGCTGTTCCCCTTTCCCACTGTGTGCCGTGTGCTGGGGTGTAGTACCGAAGACCCAGAGACATGAAAATCAGAGCAGGAGCAGGTAGCAGGTTTTGCTGAGTAGGAGTCAACCTTCGGCTTCTATCCCCAGTTTTGCTGCTGTGATGGTCCCTTGTGATCCTGCCCAAGCACCCACGGGACGCTTGTTCCAGGTAACAAAGCCAGATAATAAGAAAGACAGGATAAAAATGTAGGCACTTGGATTCTTGTTTTCTGCTCTGTTACTACCTTCCCTCTCTGGAAAGGAAAGCTTTCCAGGAAGAACATATCTCTAGCTAACTTGCTCCAGGGAAAGGTAATGGCATTCACAATGCTGCTTCTAATATTACACTTCCCATCTACTAATCCTTAGTGCTTGGTCTCACAGAAGGAACCTCCCAAATATTTTCCCAACCAAATAATCAGCAGTGTTGCTAGCTAATAAATAGGGAACCAGGGAAGCAGTATTTTGCATTAGCAACTTTCTTATAGGATATTACAGCCCTTAGTTAGCTGAGTCTGATCATACCCTGGTGCAGAGTGGGGCCCCACAGGATATGGGCTTGTGAGTCAATGTGCAAAGCTGTTCCAAGAAAAAGCCATGAGGGATATATCTACAGGAGCACTGCAAACAGACCCGAGCTTGCTGCCTGTCCTACCTGGCACTTGGGAGGGCTTCAGCGTGTAGAGAAACATGAGGGGAAGTTGAGGGACTGTGGGTTTTGCTTCCAGGCTATGGTAACTTATTCCAGCAGGTAAAACAGTGGTGTAAGAAGGACAGCAAATCATCCAGGGCAAGGGGCTGGTTTGCCCAAAAGCCCCTTGGAGGGCTTTGGGCTGCACAAAAGAGGATTTAGGATAGACAGGAGGGCAACTTGTGGAGTTGAAGGCAGGTGAAGCATTTGAATATATTCCCCAAGGAAATTGCAAAATCCCTCTTAGAAGATGCCTGTGGTCCTACCTGGCTGGTAGAAGTCTGGGGAGAGCTCCCTGGCCATCATTCTGGCTATGCCTGATTCGTTGTTAGCTGCCTGAGCTGCCTGCTCAGACCCTTCGGCCTTGGCTTTGGCATGAGCCGTCCTGCGGAGAGAAGAGAGGACAACAGTGAGCACTGTATGAGCCAAGGTTGTCCCAGCTTCAGCAGCAAACTCTGTCCAGCAACAAAATCCAATCATCCCATCTGGCATAATAGCATTCAGCGCTTGCCCACTTCACCCAAAAACCCCACACTTGAGGAGACAGACCAGATTTTCAACAAGTAAGGAAGGGGCACAGACGCTTAAGGCTAAGGTGTGGAGGTTGCACGTAGCCACGCAAGGGAACAGGGCAGGTGTATTTGCAAACGCAAGCATTCATGTGTTGCAGTGAGGCAGCAGATGCTGCAGAACAGGCTCGCTGTCATGCTGCAAAGCACTGAAAACTTAGCTCAGAGGAATGACTAAAGCGTCACCGCAGGCATCTTTGGAGCATAAGGGGACAATAACGTGATGGCTGAACACAGCCCTGAGCTGCTGCACCTCGCCAGAGGCAACATGCCCCTGCCCGGCACACCGGACATGTTCTACCCCAAATTTCTCTCCTGTAGCTCTCCAGCAAACAACACACATCCAAGGGGCTCCTTTACTTGCCGCAACCCTGGCAGGCTGCTCTCACCACTGCTAGGAAAGGCAGAGCTATTGCCTCCCTCTCAGCTTGGTTCCCCGAGTCCTCTCCACTCCTTCCCAGCACATCTCCTCCTTGCTCCACAGGGCTATAGGGCTATCAGAGTTATTTTGCTGGCCGGCTGTCATATTCCTCGCATGCCTCACACTTGGGGCCCTTGTGATCTTTACGCTAAAAGCAGGGTTGGCTTTACAGCCCAGCTGCTCGCGGTCTGGGAAGGAGCTGACTTACTTCAAACAGCAAAATCGCACCTTAAAAATAAGGGAGCGTGAAGCACCATATATTCAGCTGCTTTGTTCCACCCGAGGCTTACAGATTGCTGCTTTCCCCATGCTCTCACAACCATGTTTTCCGAGGCTCCCCATATCTCCCTTGCTGCATATAATGGAGCATACACTGGCTGCACATGCAAAACCACCTACTTCTGTGCGGACAGTTAGATAAGCAGTTAGCAGCCCTCAAACACCAATTCACTACAAATTACAACCTTTAATTGTAACCTGATGACACCTTTTCAGACTCAGATTGGCATCTGGTCATGTTTTAGGACAAAAAATGAGGAAAGATGCAGTTCTCATCCCTGCAGTGAAAATGCTCCAGAGGAATTTTTGGACTGTTGGTCATGAAATCAGGATTAATTCTTTCCCATTAAACTGAGATGCAGTATGCAGACAAGACTAGCTTTAGTCTGAATACTCAACAGGTGCAATGAAAACGTGATAGAAATGCTGTTCTGAGACCTTTAGAGGGCAGAAGATATATATACATGCATACATACATACACACCCCCCTCCCATTTTGAGTAACTGTGGGGAAAGAACTAAATGCAGGGCATTAATCCCAACTGATACAGGCAACAGTGTGACTTGACGGGGAGCCGAAAACGCTGTTCAGGGCCCTGCGATAGAGAAGAGGGTGCGGAGCTGCTGTGGCTCAGCCTGTCTCTCCCTGGGATGACATCCCGCTCCGCTGGAGCCATGATTCACCTCCCTGCCCACACTCACACGTTATCTCCCCACTTCCTCTGCCGGCTGAGCTGCCTGGGATTGCTGTCATTCTTGGTCTTTTTATCCCAAATTATTATAGCTCCTGAAAAACCTAGAGACAAGACATGGTGAAGCAGAAAACAGCAATTTTAAGCTGCTGCTCACAAGCAAGAGGTCTGAGGCAGCTCTGAACAGAGAAAGCACCTCCTTTTTTGGTAGCATATAATCAGCGTGATTAATTCCATTATAATCTGGCAGGGGCCAAGGGGAATGTTTCTGTGCTCTCCATGCCTGGGGGATCAAGCTGGGCGCGCTGCGCGTGGGGCACACAGCCTGCCCGGTGCCTGATCTGGGACGAAGCTTGCAAAGTTAGGATCCAGCTTTTCACCCCAGCAGGACATGCTCCGACCCCTGGCTTTGTCCTGCTGCTCTTGAGGGACAGGATTCACCATACAGAGATAAAATCCTCCCTTTCAGCTGTTTGCTGAGCCAGGCAGAGGCTATCCCGGCTACTTCCCAGCCAGATAATCAGCCAGCTGGCCCCAGCTGGCAGAGCAGCAGGCAGCTCCTGGCAAGTGGGTGGATGCTTTCCTAAAGGTGACTTCCAAAAAAGTAATCTGGAAGTAGACTGGATACAGGGTCTGGTCTCTCTGCTACTAAGGACAGAGCCGGACTCATGCTGATGTGTTACAAAATGGGTGCAGATGGCTCCTGCATGCTCGGCTCTCCCGCAGCATCTGGGGCCAATTCAGGGGAATGGCCTGGGGGTGTTGGAGGTGACAAGACAGCTCCCAATTATGCTATTCTGCTGCTGGAGGTTTCCTTTCCTCCAGAGGAGTTGCTGGATGCTATCCAGCTGCTGCATGGGGCTTGGGTACTGCAGTTCCTTCAGGTGAAGAGATGGCGAGGCCAGGAACACCCCAACTTGAGTTGCAGAGGCTGTGGTGAGGATGCTGTGGGTGGTGGGGAGCTGAGCCGGCTGGGCTGAGCCATCGCTGCGAACCACTGCGGCCCCAAGGCTAGCAGGGCTCTTCAAGAGCCCTCCTGGGCACAGAGGGGCGTGAGGCCAGGGAAGCTGTGCAGGCGCCAGCGGGGATGCTGATGTCCTGCGCTGGGTCCCTCCGTCGCTGAGATCATTTATTACAGCAGCAGCAGGCACGTGATGAACATCTGGCTTATGGACACAAGGCATGGTGTTTTAAGTACATCTCCCCTGGCTGTGCCACGTATCCCTGGGGCACGAAGGGAAGGCACTGCTGCTTGCAGCCCTCCAAAAAGCCACGCTGAGGGTTTAGTAACACCGCGACAAAGCACAGCCTGGAGGAAAGGGACCCGCCATAATAATAACAGCTAACTTGCCTAGAGTATTTCTGAATTTATTATTTATCTGCATGGCTGGCAGTGCCTGGGAGCTGAACACAGAGAAAAACTTGGCCCTGGCTGCAAAGCAAGAGACAAATACCAGGTGCCCTGGGAGAGCCCAGCGCATGCAACCCGCAGCACAAAAGCCTCTCCCAGCCCACGACCCGGGGTCTGCCGGGTAGTAGTTAGAAAAAAAAGCTCAGTCAGGTTTGAGGGAGAAAGGAAGGTGATCTTTGAACCTTAGACATGAAACATTTAAGAGGAAAAATTTCTTCCGAGACTCATATCTGCTAAAAAACAAAATCAGCTTTTGCAAAAAGGAAAATACTGGCGTTTTATTATATGCGTATAAATTTGATACTTTTCAGGTGGCACTTGAATCAGGGCCACACTTTTTTATTTACTACTGGTTGTGCTGTCAGCTCCCCGCGTCCTCCCCTGTTTTTGCAGCCTGTGCAAAAAACAGCAAAGGAGAAGGTCTGGAGATGGAAGAGGTCAAGGGTGAAATGGAAACAGAGGCCCACAGATTTTATAGCACCCAGCAGCAGAATCCAAAAGCCTCTTTTCAAGGCAGTGCTGGAAAATGAGCCACTAACATTAAACAGAGCCAACTGGGGGCAATAAACACAAAGAGGGGCCTTTACAAACCAACACTGGTGCTCCCCGTCCCAAGTGAAGCAGTACCGCCCGGGAGGAGCGCTTCCCAGTTTCACCCTGAGCCCTCTCCCCAGGCAGCGCCATTAAAAATAGCTCCGGTGAATTCTTTGCAAGGAGGAGCAGCAGCCAAGGGGAGGTATGTGGGCAATGCCTGCAGCCTCTGTCCCAGCCCGCCTGCCCCGAGACACAGTGGCTGCTCTGGGGCTGCCCCGGGCAGCGAGACTTCACACCCTGGCTGGATGGGTGGGAAAGGGAGGGTTAAATGCATCTGCTGTTTTATTTGCTCCTCTGGCACTGCTCTAATGCTCTAATTGTTTTTGTACTAGTGCAGGACAGAGAACCACTCCTGTCCTTCCTGGCCATCTCCCAGAAACACTCCCCGAATCATTCCTCCGACAGCTACTAAAATCCCCTGTGGATACACGAGCTGCAGCTGAGCACCATGCTAACAGGTGAGACCCAAAGCCAAGCCAGCATGCCTGTCTCTTTGGACAGTTTATGTGGTTTTGCACATCCACATTGGATTAGACTGTAAATGAGATTGGAATTAGCAGAGAATACTGCAAATACCAGATGGGGCTGGGGCGCCTGCAGGTACAGCAATGACCTTGTGGCTAGAAATAGGGGAAGAGCTCAGCTCTCTGCCCAAGCTATTGCACATTTGCTTGTTAAGGGAAAGACAGACCTGTCCAGCACCATCCTTCCTTCTCCGGGGTCTCCCTCCTCCCATTCATTCAGCAAACCCTGAGCAAGGACCAACTGAACACCTTTTTCTTGCCACGAGCTGCCAAAAAGGCCATTCATCAGTTAGCTCTAGGAAGGGAGACTTCGGCCAAACTCCTCTCTCCTGGCAACTGGCTTTTCCACCCCCAGCCAAATCCCTGCTCCAGCATCCAGCAGTATCATTTTGTCCTTCTGAAGAAACTTAAGATAACGGTTTGTCTTGGCAGGAATGTTTGCAGCACTCAGGAGGGATAGAGGGAAAGCTGCAGAAGTGCTTTTGCTGATGGCAACATGGTCCCTTCTGCGTTCACATCGCAAAGGCAAGGACACACAGACCTGACCAGCACAGCCCTGTGTTGGGGGTTGGACTAGATGACCTTTAAAGGCCCCTTCCAACCCAAACCCTTTGATGATTCTATGACCTGACCAGGACAGACACTTTCTGGCTTCTCGGTTTTCCACACCATCTTTGGACTTGTGTCACCTCTGTAGATGGAGCATCCCTTTCTTCCTGCTGAGGCCAAATCAATCTCCTTTGTGCCTCTCCCTCTGCCTCCATCTGTATGCAGATACCAGCAAAGCTCTGCTACCCTCATTTGCCTGTAAGCAGGGAACAGCCCTTTTCAGTCTCCCCTGCCACTTTCCCTGCCCCACAGTCAAACCCATCTGTGCATCCCACCCCACAGGCATCCTGCCCCGAGAGCCAGCTGTACCTTTCACCCTCCTTTTGCTCAACTCACTCAATTTAGACTGACATCCCTGAGGTGCTCAAGTCTTTGCTGGTTTGTATTATGCACTCTGCACCTGCAAGGTGTGATCTACATTGTGAATTAAGCATAAATGATCACAAACGGCCACCTAAAGGAAACACCTCCATACCACTGTAAAAGAAATCCAAAAAGAGAAGCCATCCTGACCTTGCAGAGCAACTCTGCCCTCCAGCCTCCCTTCGCTTGCAGCCAGCTCACGAGATGCTCCAGGCTTTTCACTCATGGTACCAGCACTTACACTTACCAGTACTTACACACTTACACCAGAATTGGTGACACTCTGTACGTGCCCAGGCTACTTAGCTGGATAAATCAGACCTTTTCTCCTTCCTTCCACAAGGAAGGGCACGATCAGGCCATTCAGTCAGCAGAAAAGCATCCTCTTCTGTGCAGTGCTTCAGGAGCACAGGCCTGGCAGAGCTCCCTGCCACCTAACAAGCTCAGCAAGCATTAGCCTTTATGATTACTTGGTGAATTTTTAAAATACCGAAATGTTATCCTCAGCTCTAAATAGCTCAGAGCCACTTGCATCTTTCACCAAGGGATACTTCCCCTTGGAACAGTTAAAGTGATATTAATCTTACAGCAGACAGATCTGCAGCTGTCTTCAGTAAGACGACAACCTACGCACCTCAGCCCTGTGCACGGGAGATTTGCTCAATTAATCTCCACCACCCTGACTGCCCCGCAAGCCGAGCAGGACAGGGTGGGCAGCTAGCCGTCAGGGCTCGGCCGTGCCAGTCTGCACGGGAGCCCACGGGCTGCGACGAGCCAGCGGGACTGGCATAGACCGCAGTTGCTCCTGTTTCCCTCACAGCCCTGGGATGCCAGCCGGAGGCTGCCCAGAGCTGGCTCTAAATTGTAGCCGTGCAAGCCAGAGCCTGCCGGCTCAAAGGGCTGCCGGCCACCGGTACGGCAGCCTGGCCTCGGGGCCACTGCACTGGTCCCAGAAGGGCAGGACAGGCAGCTCCTCGCCCTGCCAGAGCCCGTCCTGCCAGCACAGGCTGGGAGCAGCCCACGAGAACATCCACAGAGATATCTTTGGGGGGAAAAAAGGGGATTTGCAGCTGCCAGCTGGACTCTCTCCTCCTTCCCCTGGTTTTCAGGTCCGCTCTCCTCCGCGCTGCCCTGGGTGCAGATCAAGTGGAGCCCGAAGGAGCAAGTGTCCCAGAGCAGCACAGCCCTGGGACTATGCACAAATGCCACAGATTTATTCCGGCTTCCACCACACCATTACCCAAGGGGCTTATCTAATGCTCTGGGGACCCTTATTTAATTAGCTACCACTGCAAGATCAAAGCATCCAGGTTATGCCACTGATAAATGCATCAAAACATCTTTACAGCACATGTGCAATCGGGGTCTTCCAGCCTTTCGTCCCCTGTGTGCTCCTGCCTCCCTGCCTGTACCTGCCCTGAGTGGGCAGGGGCTGCTCCCTGCCCAGTGGAATGAACTCCCACTTCCAAGAAAACACCAGGGCTGCAGCAGTCATTTGTTTTGGGGGAGCCCAGCCTGACCCAGGAGCTCCTGCCCAGCCCCAAGCTCTGCCAAACAGACAGCATCCACAAGCCAAGTGTGTTTTACCCGACTGCCAGCTCCACCAGCACTAAAATGGGTCAGAATGTGTTTTCTCTCTAAGACTGTTTTTTTCAACGGAAAGTTTTAGCAACTTCTAACTCACATGTTTTTCAGAATTCAGCAATCCAAACCAAGAGACTGAGGAACTGCAGTATCTGTTTTGTGATATTTTTTTCCCAGACAAAAAAGAACAGCAGGAAATTTTTTTTTTGAGGAAATGAAAACAGGCAGATGTCTTAAAATATTGCATCTGGTCAGAAGCCAAATTATTCATTAAAATTTAAGGCAGAAACCTTTTTCTCCCAGCCCTCTAGGTCTCTCGAGCTGACATTCACAGATCGGAGGTCCAGCAGAGACAAGAGGGGGAGCAGGGAGCTGCGAGGGCTGCCAGCCCACTGCCCAGGCTGCAGCACCATGTCCCCTCCGTGCTTGCACCCAAGGCTGCTGGGACACCAGCTCCCTCCTGGCGCTCGCTGAAGGCTTAGCAGGCCTCGCAGGAGCAAAATGACAAAAACTTGGACTCAGAAAGCCAAAGGGCTCTGGCCCAGCACCAGAATAAGCTGAAAAAAATGTACCTCCTCCAGGAGGAGGGAGGGTTTCTGTATCTCGGGCTTTATGTTTAAATTGGACATTTTGCTTAATTTTTTTTTTTTTTTCAAGGTAAGCCTATTTCACATTCCACTGGAATGACGATAACCTCTGAGCAAAGCCTGACTGAATCAGATGATTTTAAAGCCTGGCTCCCTGCCTGCTGATTTCAAGCATTTGGATGGGAGTTAAAGCCTTCCTGCTCCACACGGCAGCAGATCGATTGAACGAGAAGCTACCATTTTCCACAGTCGTTTTTGCAGATTAAAGTCACACTTCATTTTTCCATTTCTGTGTTTGTAAGCTGTTGAGAATAGGATTTCCCACAAGGTCAGAATGAACAGCCCATTAATTCCACTTTCCCTGCCTGGCTGGCTATCTGAGTCGTACCCATCCCTGGGGCTGACGTCCTGCCATCCTGACTCTGCTCCTCTTGAGGGGATCCCTGCAAGCCACAGCCCTGCTTGCTTGAACCCCAAAGACCTGGGAAGCCCTGGAGAAAGCAGTTTATTGCCCAAGAGATGCTTTCTCCTTGGAGCTACTGAAAGTGCATGCTCCCTCTTACCCTAATAGGGCATGAAAGTGCCTAAGGAAATTCATGTGAGGCGGGTGAAAAACAGATAAAGCTGCGCGCACCCTCCTCTGGAGTCAGGACGCATCTCGGCGCAACAAGCACAGCTGGCCAAAAATGTGTCAGTGCTGGAGCCGCAGCCAGCCTGGGCTGGGGATGAGGCTGTTCCGGGAAAGGGCTGAAGGAAAGGGGTGAAGGCATCACACCATCACTCGTTCCGTGGCACCGAACCCCTCCAGCCTGCAGAGCCCCAATCATGGGGGGACACACATCGTGGGGGTCCCGCAGCTGGGGCAGGTGTCTGGTCCTGGTGTTGGACCCTAACCCTGGGGCTTGCTGTCCCCATGGCGGCATGGGATCGGGAACAGAGAGGGGCTCACCCAAACCCTGCAGCCTGCTCCCAGGTCAGTAAGGGTGAGCTAGAAGGAGAGGTGAGGCCAAGGGTCTTTTGGGGTGGGACGAGCGGTTCAAAACAGGCAATACTTCTACAGAACTGGAGACTGGTGCTCTGGGGCA
Source organism: Phaethon aethereus (assembly GCF_964289735.1). Lineage (NCBI taxonomy): Eukaryota > Metazoa > Chordata > Aves > Phaethontiformes > Phaethontidae > Phaethon > Phaethon aethereus. The sequence continues at coordinate 10,750,199 of NC_138592.1, forward strand.
GCAAAACCACAAAACTCAGCCCAACCAAGCCCACACCAGCCCTGCTTAGATCCCTGTCTCTGGGACAGGATCTCCAAGACACCAGCGACACAAAGCCCCCAAGCTCCCAATCCAGGGTGCGGGGAGGCTCGGGTGGAAGCCCTCCTCCTAACCAAACCACACGCGGTGACAATACAACGCCATGGCACAAGGCAGCCAGGGCCTTCTTGCTCCAGGAACTTTGGGAGAAATCCAAGCTGAAGTGGTCCTGGCCACGGTGGCACAGGCCAGGCAGGTTTCCCCTCGCCGTCCCCACAGGTGGTTATCCTGGACACCGACCTCGGTTTGCGCTGATAAGCCATTGGAGGAGGTCCCGCCTGCCCAGGAGCTGCAAGGGGAAAAGGTCTTTATTCGCCCGGTTTCAGGGGAATGAGCAAGCGCTGCTGGCACTAGTGCTGCACGGCAAGCAGGAGAGTCCCAGCCCCAGGCTGCAGATGGTGTGGAAATAGATGCCAGTGACTGGGTTTCTATTAAACAAGAGTGAATTAAACAGGATTATCCTTTTTATAAACACATCAAGTTCTGTGAGAAACGTCTTTGCTGGGAGAGCAGGACCAAGGAGTGTCCCCTCACCGCCGTGTCCCGGCACCAGTGTCCTGACACCCAGCTATGGCAGAGGCCATGGGGCTGCCCTCATTTCTCCCTGCCCATGTGCGTGCTGGCTCTCTCCGAGCCCTGCCTGCGGAAGCGGCAAGATGCTCGCTCCCACTATGGGGGCTGCGGAGCAGCCAGAATACCTGGCCACCAGGGACCTGCCCCCGGCTCCCCTGGCTTGGCTGCTTCCAGGTGTGGCTGCACCTTGCTCAGCGTGAGCCTCCCCCTGCGCCCCGCGGGGAGTCTGGGGGGATTTTACTGAAGCCAGGGCAGTCCTGTTTCCCCCTTCATCTGCACCCACCTATCTTTTAAGCCTCCTGAGAGGTCAGTCTGTGGCATCTTCAGTGTCTGAGTGTAGAGCTGCAGAAATTCTGCTCCCAACTCCCGTGTTACTCTCCAGCAGCTCCAGCTCAGAGGTGAATCGCAGCCAACATCCCACCCGGGGCCAGGACAGGCTCTGCCCATCTCCCAGCCATTGCTGCCTCCTCCATCCCTGGGTGGTTACACACCCATCCATCACACGGTGCATGCAGTCCTGGAGCAAAGCGACCATAAAGCTGGGACAGCAGAGGAGGATCAGCTGCTCTCCCGAGAGGGGAGCCTGCCTGGCAAGGACTGCCTTGAGCCACCGCTGCTGCCCACTCTCACGGGGTGGCCATGAGCATCCTGCCCTCCAGCCTCAGACCTAAAGGTCTGAGAATGCGCCGGTCTCCTGATGTCTCTACTTCCCATGCTTCTGGTAAAAGCCTGAGGAAAGCAGAAATCGAAGGACAGTTAAAAAAAGAAATCCTAAAACTCTTTCAGGGCAAACTCTGAGTCGGTTTTGACAGACCTGAAAATCCCAGGTCGGAACTCCCTGGCCTTGGAAAAGCCGAGCTATGCCATCAGCCCCAGTACAGCCAAGGCCACCGCAGCCACGGCTGCATGCCGTGCCTCACCAAGGCGGTGCATTAGGAAGGCATTGCTTTGGCTGCCCACCTTCCCACCGGCGGCATAAACCCCCGAGAGTGCCAGGGAGGGAGGGCAGGGCGGCTGGCCGGGGCCGAGTCATGCCAAATAAAGCACCTTATCGGTGGAAGCGCGTGGCCGAGCTCCAGCGGCGTGGGCTGCTGCGGGCCTCAGCTCTCAGCTGTTGCGCTCGGGCGGTGCTGATAAAGCCCTGCTCTGCCTGCCCTTATTTAGTCAGGAGGCTCTGCTGACTCCAGCGATTTCGGGACGTCATTTGCACCGTACACCCGCGTCCCCCGAGGAGACGCTCGCGGCTGCCTGGCTGCGCAGGCTGGAAATGCTGAGCGCAGGGCGAGAGCGGCAGCGCTGCTGGGAATGTGGCTGGGCAGGGGAGGTTCGGAAAGCGATACGGGAGCACTCAAGTACTCTTGTTATTTGGAGGGAGAGCTAAGATGCGCCACAAAGACACGTGTAGGGACAGAAAAAGAACTTAGGCTTCACAACCAGGCAGCAGCTCACACTATGAACGATGCCCACGTGTCGCTGCCGGGGAAGCCACACCGGTGTGATTTCTGATGCCAAGCGCTCACCGCAGTGCCGCGGCACTTCAACACAGCCCGGGCTCACCGTGATGAGTAAACCCTACGTTAACAGGAATTAACACCTAACATTTTAAAATGCTTACAGATACCTACCCAAACAGTAGTATTGCAGGACCTCTACAGATACAACATTAAAAATAAAAATAAATCCAAAGGGTATTCCTTTTTAGTTGTACTCTCCAGGCATAAAACACCCAGCTGCACAGAGGCTTCAGGGACAGCGTCTGAAGACGAACAGAGGAAGCACAGCAGCCATTCTTGCCTCTTACGCCTTGCTCTCCTATTGATCCTGGGACATCTGGCAGATATATCTGAGGTGCTGTTTACAGGACGTACACCCGTCAAACAATCTCAGAGCGTGGCCAGAGCCGTGCCTTGCAGGACACACGGCCAAGTCCCTCCATGGATTTTGCTCCAAGTCACTGGGAAGCACAACCCCGTGCAGAGGCAGACCACAGCAGACGCTGTTGCAGTGGGACAGAGGGGGGATTTGCAGTATTTACAGTCATTTTGTCCCCCAAAAGCACCAGTGAGAAGGAAAGCCCTTGTGCAAGCTGCCTGGCTACTGAGCGTACGGCTTTCAAAAAATCAAGTGTTCTCCCTGCAGCTGGTCCTGCCCTTCCTCTTGCTTTTTTAAAATTTTATTTTAATTTATTTTAAAATTTTTAATTTTATTTAAATCTGGTTTTGAAGAGTTGAAAGTTGACCACTTCCATGGTCCTCCTCCCTGCTTTCAGTGGAACCATCCTCCCCATGGGACAGGCGAGCACGTACTGCACAGGCAGCACCCCTGCGTGCTATTCGGCACCAACCCACATGCCCAGGGAACTCCAGGACAGCTGTTATACACCTCGGGATGGCTTTAACTGGCTGGCTCAAGGCTTGGTGGCGGCTGTCCCGTCCTCACGGGGGACCTCAACTCAGCTGCTCTACGTAAGCACCAGGGAGATGACGTCCCGGCCGCGATCCCAGGACCTCACTGCCTTTCCCACCCACCCCAGCATTTTTTCGAAGGAGCCCCCAGACAGGATGGAGGGTGGGAAAGGGGAAGGCTAGAGGGACGCGGCGGGTGCCTTCACCTGGCACTGTGGGAACAGCTGCATCCCAGCTCCGACGGGACTCCCTTGGGATCACGGCAAGGAAGTGCACCAGCAGAACAGGGCACTGCTACGGGACATCAGACGGCACCTGGTAACCCCTACGTCTGCCTGTGGCTACCCCTGGGCAGCAGCAAAGCCGCCTGCAGCGGCTGCACTCCACAATGACTTTTCTCCTGAGTGACAGCAGCCTGGGGGGGATTCACCACACTTTAACTTCCATTGGCTCCATCCCAGTGGCTGATCCCCAGCGCTGCCGATAGACGTGCCCCGGGTTTCTGCCCGATGTCTGAGCAGCGCCAAGGGGCTTTGCCTGGGGTGAGGGGGCAGCTGGCTGAACTGGGATGGGCTGCTCGGGACAGCAGGACCCCATGGCAAATGATTTTAATTAAAATAATGAAAAAAAGAATTTAAAAAATCACTGTTCCCTTAGCCAGCGGTGAGGCAATGCCAGCGCTGTCCTCGGCTGCTTGCACAACGGGCAAAGCAGCTGGGTTGCCAACCCGGGAGGATGCCAATGGAAGCCGAGGAGGCCAGGGCAGCGCCGTGCGGGCAGGACAGGCAGCGGGGCGGGCGGTAGCTGGCATTGCCTGCGGTGCCGGCTGGGACACCCAAGCCCAGCAGCCATGTGGGGCAGGAGCAAAGCAGCCCGGTGCCGTGGATGCCCTCGGAGCAGAGCGCAGGACAGGGAAGGTTTGCTGACGGCGGCTGCCCATCATCCCCGCCCATCTCTGCAGGGCAGATCACAGGCAGGACACACATCGGCACTGCCGGTAGCCGCCTGCCCGCACACCCCCGGAGCTTGGGCACGTGCCTGGGATTCCTGCGGTGCAACTGGCCGAGGCAGCTTCCAGCGCTCGGGTTTGTTTTCCCTCAGGATTTCTATGCTTTAAAGAGCCTTTTATGGTGCAAAAGAGTGAAATCTGGTCTTCTCCTGACGTTTGACCCCCAGAGAGCAGAAGGCTGGATATCACCACAGTTCAGCTCTGCAAGAGGCTCCCCCAAGTGCCAGAAGCAAATGAAACTCAAACGTCTGTATACAACAGCACAGGTACGTGGAGGTAGTCAGGCTTCTGACACTAATTAGTGTCCTGCTAATTAGTTCCTAGCAATAATCTTACATACAGATATGTCACATCTTCCCCCAAAAAAGGATTCGTGTAGCCTCAAAGACATTCCTTCGGATAAGGCACACACTGCCATCCAAGGAGAAGTATAAATGCTCCATCCAGAAAACTCCACCTTGCAGTTACGAGCTAGGGCAATGCTAATGATAGTACAGCCCTTTCATAAAGCAAAATAATCACTTTTCATAATCTGTCTGCAATTACTCTCTGTCTTGTGTGTGGAAACTGAGGCAAGGTTGAAGGCCAAAGAGAAAGTTGGTGGCAGAGCTGGGATTTAATCTAAGGACCCTCTTGAGGCAAAATTATCTATATTTGCTCTCGACTGCAAAACTGAGCTGAAAGCAGGAGGAAGGAGAGCGTCGGTCAGATTTTCAAAAGGCAGCAGGTAGAGAGGGTGGCTCTGCCCAGAGCAACGTACGCCAGGAGTAAACGCTGATGGAAACGGTGAGTTCTAGTTTACAGGACGCAGGAGCCCAAATTCTGCTCGGCTGCAGGCAGCGCCGTGGGGATGGAGCCCGGGGCATCGCACAGCCGGGGCAAGCAGCGTCCTCCTCCCCTGCCGCGACAGCCGCACTCCCACAGGGTCTGTGAGGGGAGGACTCCCTGGAGGAAACCAGCTTGAACATCTTATTTCCTCCAGCTCCAAGGTTTCCTTAATAGGAAATTATTCCCCAGCCACGCTGGGGAGGGATGCAGTTCCCGTCGGGGCAGCGGGCGCATTCCAGTCCCTGATGGAAAACACTGCAGAGCCGCTTTTGATCCGAAGTGTAAATAGTGTATAATAAAAAGAGGCTTGTGTAAACCGGCCAAGCTCTTGGGGAGCAGCTTTTGCAGCTTCAGCCTTCTTTTATATGTGCACCCAGCGCCGTTGCCACACACTTTTCCCAGGCACGGTTGAAGCCGGTGTCGAGCTGAGGATCTAGTGGGCCCCACGCCGCCCCAGCCTGTTATTTTTATCCCAGCTCGCCCTGCACGGTGTTTCACTTGCAATTCAGCCCATTTTTCTCTGCCAGCCTCTGAGGCAACTGGGTTTTGCTAAAAAACCAATCATGCTCCCTGCAAAACTTTGGAGCAGAAATGGCTGCCAGGAGAGTAGAGCCGGAGTTTCTCGGAGGGGAGGGATGGGGTTTGGGAACAGGTGCCCTCCCCGCTGCTGCTACTTCCCTTCTCTGCTTGGTAATGAAGGAACTTTGATAATTAAACAGCACTAAAAAGGAGCAAGGCAGGACAGCCCTGGAGGCCCAGGCGCTGCCCGGCAGCTGAGCAAAGCCTGCCCAGGGCAGGGTTTCAATGGAGGGGCAAGGTGAAACCTCGAGGTCTTTCATAACCACATTTCCCCGAGGAAGAGAAGAGGAGCGAAGGCTCCAACCCTGCCTGATGACCTCTGGTCTCTGCCAGGCCGGCTCCGAGACTGGCAGGAATGCTCTAGGAGGACAAGCACGCTGCCAGCACCGTCCGGACGCAGGCAGGGATGCGAGCAGGAGGAGGAGGTTCTCCCCTGCTCTTCCCAGGCAGACCCCTCTCTTATCTCCTCCCTCCTCCATCCTTGGAGGGACCACAGACCCTCGCACACTCCTCCCTTGCACACCCCCACGGCTCGCATCCGCTCACTCGCTGCTGGCTGCCGCAGCCCTCCTCCCACCCCTGGGGTCTGGCCAGGACAAAGTGGGCGAACAAAAGGGGGCAAACCTGGCCGAGTCCTCACCGGTTCCTCCCTTCCTGGCACCCTAGAGCGTTGCGGGCTGCGGGATGTGGCCGTGTGCCACGGGATTGGGGTCAGCCATCCAGCGTGGGCCCAGTGATCCACCACTGCCACCTCCCTCACAGCAGAAACGCTCACTCAAAAGGTGGCCAAGGGCAGCTGGTTCCTGGGGGGCAGACGGGACTCCCCAAGCAGCCCCCTCCTCAGTTTTGTGTCCACCACAGGTCCTGCCTCCGAGTCCGCAGCACCCCAGCACGGCAGTGCTTGTCCCAGACAGCCCGTTACACCGAGCCGCTAACGTTAAGTGGCGATCCTAAAGCACCCCATAAACTCCTCACAGAGCTACGCGGGGGTCGCCGGGGCTGAGCCACGCTCTGCTGCAGACCCGACTCATCTGGGACATGTCCCACTGGCTGCTCACGAGCCTGTTGGATTCACCATAGCCAAACCCCACCATTTCTCCTCCTGCCCTGTCAATGGCGCCCAGCGGCTCCAGCGGCCTGGCACGGCACCCCCAGCGGCTCACGCTCCCCAGCCCACGGAGCACGGGGCCAGCGCCAGGCCCTGCTGCCCAGCAGCTCCCTCCTGGGCCAGGGCTGCAGGAGAGGGCGCAAGCAAGAGGACAGGCCCTGAACACCCCCGAGCTGCCGCGAGGGCCCTCGGCCCCGCTCCACCAGCTCTATGTACAAAGGATTAAATAGAAATTGCAGGGAGCCCAGTCTGACCCCGCCGCCAGCGTGCAGCGAGGAGGCAGGCAGTACGGCTCCTGAGGGGCACGTGGGATGGGGATCACCACCACCATGGGGACCTGTGCGTTGGAGCCCTGGGTGCCTACCTGGATGCCGCGATCTCCGATTTCTGCCGGGCGATGGCTGCGGCCCTCTGAGCCCCCTCCACGCTCCTGTCTACCTTCTGCCGGATTTTGGCGCTCTTGAGGGGTATCACGCGCTTCTTCATGCCCTTGACGAGGACGTTGTGGCGGTACTTGCCCTCCTCCTTCTTGCCGTTGGGCAGTGTGGTGCAGCCATAGCCGTGCCGCAGGTTGTCCAGCCACTCGCCCTCATACTTCAGCCCGCTGGAGCGCTCGCTGACGCCGAAGCCGGCGCGCTTGTCGTTCTTCCACTCTCCCATGTAGGTCTCCGTGGTGGTGGCGTCGATGTCGGACTCGAAGGGGGGGTACTCCTCGCCCTCGGCGCCCTCGCCCAGGCTGACGGTGGAGGTGGCATCGCTGGCGGCCGAGCTGATCCCGCTCTCGCTCTTGAGGAAGCTGACGCGGCTCTTCTGGCTGGCCAGGGACGACTTGGACTCGGACTTCTTCAGCTTCCCCAGCAAGGAGCCCCTGCGGAAGAGCCCCCCCTTCTTGGGCTTGCCGGCCTCCGCCTCCGCGTAGAGGCTGAGGGCGAAGCCCCCGCGGCTGATGGTGGGCGAGAGGGGCAGGCTCTCGGGGTTGGCGGCGGGGGAGTCCTGCTGGGGCAGGGTGCCGTTGCTGTGCTCACTCCGCAAGGAGGAGAGGGAGGTGCGCAGTGGGGAGCGGACCACGGAGGCCATGCCGTAAGGCACGCTCTGCCGCACGCCGTAGCCGTGCCGCATGCCGTTGGTGAACTGGCCCTGGTACGTGCCTGCGGGAGAGAAGAGGGAGGGGTGAACAGGCAGCTTGCTCCTGGGTGAGCCAGCAAAGGAGGGTGGGCTGTGGGGCAGCACTGCCCTAGAGTGGACGCACCCCCCGTCCCTGGAAGAGAGGAGCCCCGGCTGCAGCAGTGCTCACCCGCATGCACAAGCGGCAGTGCCCAGGGAGCGGAGGGCCGAGGACACGAGCCCGAGAGCCACTGCTGGCAGGTGACAGCTCATTGGAAAGGGGCTGGGGTGCCAGGGGACACTGGTGCAGACCCAAAGACACTTAACGGGTGGGGTCTGGATTTGCAGCTGGAGCAGGGAGTGAGAGGCAGCCCCGCGGGGCTGGAGCTTGGGATGGCAGCAGCCCCAGCGGACACGCAAGCTGCGGTGGCACAGCTCTCCTTGGCTCAGTGACAGTCCCTTTCAGCCCGTTCTGCAGTTTGTCACTCACAGGCTGCCAGGACTGGCTCTAGACCCCCGAGATGGGTGCCAGGCCATAGCACAGGCTGCCCCTGCACCCACATCTGCTTGGCCCTGGCATACAGCTTGTCCCTGGTCCCAAGACCAAGGCTTGTGCCACACTGCATGAAGCAAGAGATGGGCGAAAAAGGGAGGAGAGGAGCAGAGCAGCTCTGCACCAAAAAATGCCACCCTACCACACTCCTCCAGACCCAGCTCAAGAGGGCACACAGTGACGGGGGAACGCAGAGAGGGTCGTGTTCACCATGGCAGGGCTGCACCCTGGGTACAAGAACCCTGCTGAGAGCCAGCAGGACCTTGGCAACGACACCTTGAAGGACTGGGAAAAGCACATTGCTCCTCTCCAGGCCCCTCCAGGTCTGCACCTTTGCAGGCTCCAGAAGAGTGAGCTGGAGACCACCGCTCTGATCTTTCTTTCTAGGATGTCAAGAGATTTAAATCAGTAGCATCAAAGCCCCCGGCAAGAAGAGCCCCTAGGGGGGCAGGAGGGCTGGCGGGGCAGCCTTGTGCTCGCATGCCAGCGCAGCCTCCCCGTCCCGCCGAGCCCTGCGGGACGGGACGGGCTGTCTCCCCAGGCTGGTTCTCTCCCAGCCCATCTCGCCTCACTCCGTAGCCACGGTTGCCTCAGAAACCAGCAAACCAACCCAAACAAAAGCAGCATTCAGCTTTGCTCCATTGGCAGCCGGCGTTACGGGACCTGGAACAGGCCACCTCGCCCCAGACCAGCACCTGCAGGGCAGAAGCCGCTGGCAGCCCCCCATCCCGGGGCACGGGCAGAGGGTGCTGGGAAAGCAGGAGCACCCTTGGAAAGGCCACCCTGCTCCTTTACTCTCCCGGCTGCTGCTTCATGCAAGTGAAGGGACAGCCATGCCAGGGGCATTTTTACAGGCATCTGTCCTAAATGTGGTTTTCAATAAGCAGTAACCACCGGGAGGCACCAAATTTTGGGAGAGCAAGCACTCCCAGGGTCCCGGGGAGGGTCAGCAGGGCTGGGCTGAGACAGAAGGGGGTGACCTATCTTCAAGGCATTCATGTTCCTACTCAGACACTGTTACCAAGACCAGGGATGACCCTGCTCCCCAGGGAGCAAATCCAGTTCCTTCTTTGGCAATTGTGGGAGTGCATATTTTACAGTCTCCCAGGCCACTTCTGCAGCATAATCTCTACTCCCAAGCTTCAGGTTTCGTTGAAATCCTCTTTGGACCTGCCTGTGGGGTGTTAACTTACAGCACCAGGGGCCAGGAAAGACAAGAAGTGCCCGAGCAGGCAGCAGCTGCTGCTCCAGGCTGAGCCACCCCCCACCAGCCCCTGCCCACCCCACAGCACACGGAATTGCAGGGTCCCCACAAACCTTTGGTCCCTCCTACTAAAAAAAGTAAGGGTTGGGGTAGTGCAGAGCATCTGCAGGCTGCGGCCAGCCGTGGGGAAGCAGTGTGCCAGAGCTTGAAGCTCCATGAGGAAAACTAAGGTGGGCAGCGTGGGATAGGGGCTTGGGCATCAGCAGGGAGCCAAGGACCATCGCTGGAGATGCCCAGGCATCTGGGTGTGTTCCTCATCGTGCTCCCACATCCCTTTCCATAAAATGGTGATGAGTCTTCCCAGCACAAAATTAAGTTACGGAGACCCCCGTGCTGCCCCCACGTCCCTCCCGACCAAGAGCCGGTGAAGTCGGTGCTTCGTCCCCACCCACCCAGCCAGCGAGCAGGGCTGACACATGATCAGGGTGACACTGGAGACCTCCTCCTAGGACAGGACAACCTCATACATAGCAGGCTGCAGCTGATAGCACCTCCATGTTAACCCCCTGGAAGAGGAACCCTGGAAAAGGGTCGCAGGTTTAGGGGGGCTCAGCTGCTCCTCGGGAGCCAGGTCGGAGCAGCTGCTGCCCTCCAGCAAGTCCCCAGCCCCCTCCATCCCCCCGGGCAGCACCGGGGCCACCTGGACGGGAAAAGCCATGAGGCATAGCGGGTCTCCAGGGAGCAGAGATTGGGGTGCCACTTCTTGGGGGCACACGTGCCTACCCTCAACACGAGGTTCCCCACCAGCTCCTCACGCTGGCCTTGGCTGACTGATTTCAGCCCACACAGCACAAACATCGTCCCTCCAGCACGTGGTGTGGCCAAACCCGCCAACCCCACCTGGCTTAACGGAGGGCACTGACGCGCCACGCTGCCCACAGCTGCCCAGCCAACCCGGGGGCGAGTGGGCACTGCCATGTCCCCGTCACGCCGCGATTCAGTGCTCGGCTGAGGCTTCGTGCCAGAGCAGAGGCATAAGCCACCCCTGGAGTGGGGCCAGAGGCTGCCGAGAGCGGCTGGATGTGCTGGCGGCCATGTGTCGGGGCACGCAAGATTTGAGCGGAGCCAAGCCCTGGCTCACCCAGTGCAGCCAGTTCAAGAGAGGATGGGGCTGTGAAAACCCCTTTTCACTGCAGGCAGTCACTCAGCAGGACTGCACGTCCCTGAGCCACTGCTACCCCGGAACACCAGAGCAGTCTGGGCAAGGGGGGGCAGGCAGGACGCAAAGCTGCCAGCCAGGCAGCCATGCACTCACACACATCCGAGGTTCTGGAAAAAATAATTAAAAACCCCAGTGGATGTGAAAAAAACACACCTCTATTTAGGATGAAAATGAGAGTCCCACTTCCCTGCCTCCCCAGCCCTGCCCGATTCACCAGGGCAGTGGGACAGAGCCACCTAACCCCAGCAGGGTGTGATTATTGAGGGACAGGACCCCAATAATCCTTCATTGCCTGCATTTTTTCTTGTCGTAATGACAAAAAACACTGGTTCCTCTGCGATCCCCAGGTACATAGTTCATCACCTCTGCCCATCCCTGACCAAAACAGCGGGGTGGCCCTGCCCGAGTATCGTCATAGGATGGGAAGGATTAAATCGTGGGACTGATGAAAATGGTAGCCCTGCAGCCTTCAGCTCCAAACACACCAACGGGGTGGCAGCACCCTCCGTTTCGCCCTGGCAGCAGGATGGGACAGTGCCCAGCTGCATCAAAGGCGAAAGCGTCAGCTCCTGGTGCACACCCAGCCCGGCAGCGAGAGCCCGCTGTCAGCAGCGTCGCAGCTCCCCTTCCCAGCTCGCCTCTAAGCTCTCGCATCATTAGTGATGAATGTAAATAATACAAACAACCAGGTAAATAATGCAAACAACTCAAATCGTATCACTGCCCTACGATCCTCTGCAGCTACCCAGATACTGTGATGACAGATGTGTTAGAAGAACCTAGTGTAAACAGCCAGGGACATTAAATCAATGCACAGCACTACATGCAAGACAGGCCAGAGAAAAACTAGTGCTTCCTTTTGGTGCCCACAGTATTATCTGATGGTTTCTGTGGGAAAAGAAAGGGGAAAAAAAAAAAACAAACAGAGAGGGGGAAAAAAAATTCACAGCATTAATTCATGGGTCTAATTCAGCCACGCAGGAACTTTGCTACAGAGGCAGCAGACACAAGGCAGCACCATTTTGGCTCGCCCAGACCCTGTTCCTACTTCCCTGGCCGCAGTCCCATGGGTGCTGCTCCTTCTGCCCTATCCCAGGCCCCTTCCCGCCATTCTTTCCCTGCCCCAGGCACCTGAAGAGCCAGCAGTGCTCCATATCACCCCATTTTCTCTCTCCCGGTAAAGCACGCTTCTGCATGTCTTTTCCCCTTTCTTGTGGTCTGGTGATCACTGAATGGTTTAGTTGTTTCCGCACGCAGTTAGTTGACACCACTGTTTTCTCTGAGAGCCATAGAAACCATATTGCAGCATCAAAAATAAGTTGGTTTTAGGCTGCTTTGATTGCAAGAGAGTTTTTTTCACCTATATATATATATATATATATAAAAAACCAGTTATTTGTATAGCAAAGCCTAGCTTTGGGCCCAGATCCTTCATATGCAGTACGACTCTGCATTTAGCAGTGAGATTTTTTTTTTCTGCCATGAGATTTGACTGGGTCAAGGAGTCAGAGTGAAAAGCACAAAAGTATCCAAAAAAATGAGGCCTTCTTTACAGCAGAGACAAAACTTACAGGTGAAAGCCAGGTATTTACTCATAGCTCAGGTTGCAAAATGGTGAGTTCCTTCATGCCGTGCCTTCCACGACTCCAACCACCATCCGCTGCAGCTAAGCACATCCTGCCTCTCTACAGGGCTCCCAGCTCTTTGCTGGTGACAGCGGCAGACACACACGTATATTCAGCTTGCATACTATGTTATATTTCTTTGGGTGTTACCATCTCTGCCCGGCCACCCCAGGAGCTCCGAATCCCTTGGGTCATTCCAATCAACATGAAAGAAGGAGAGCCCTTGAAGCCCTCGGTCTCCCATAAGTTTCACAAAAACGGGCACTTGGTAGCTGAGGAAAAACAAGCAAATGAAAAGCACCACGTGGTGCCTGGGCTAAACCATACCATGAATCCACTTCTTATTAAATGCCACCAAAACTCCATACAGGATTCAAAAAGCTTCACTCCATGTTTGGGCTTTATTTAACCACCATCCTCAGCCAGCCACAAGATAAAATATACTTATAGGGTTGTTTGTGTTTTGTAAGTGTATTTTGAAGTATAAAGGTCTTACATAATTACATAGATAAAATATATATATAAAAAACTTAAAGTCCATTTTAAAGCATTAGAATCAGCTACACCTCCTTGAAATCCACAGACAGCCCAACCATGACCTAAAGCTTCTAACGACCTGGCTCTGGTTCCCAGAGCCCTCTTCCTCACGTGGCTAGCTTCCAGGGGGCTTGGGAATCACGTCGCCTACTCGAGGGACAGCAGATTTCCAAAGCCTTTCCAGATGTTTATCTTGGCAAATATTAACAGGTCAAGTTAGCAGCCTGGTCACATCTGGATCTTGCAGTTGGTTACTGGGTACAGGTGAGGAGACAAAACAGGAGAGGGTCCTGCGAGTCCTACACAGACGATGCTGGCTGGTGATTTGCACCTTGGCATCGGATGCGGCTTTCTACGCGTTCCCATACCGCCAGAAAAGCTCACGTGTTGAATGAATGGCTCGGACCAGCCAGGACGTGACGGCCGAACGCGAGGAGCGGCTGCCGGGCACCACCGCGCAGCCCTCGTGAGCCACATCTGGTCGGGCTTCGGGGGGCTCAGCTCAGCATTGCCCAGGGTGCCTTTGGCAGGGCACATCTTCACGGGTCAGCGATCACGCAGGCGGCACATTCTTGGGTGCTGGACAACACCCCGGGGAGCACTATGCTGACTGAAGCAGTATCTTATATATGCTTACAGGAGAATATTTTGACTCATCTTTCCCCTCCTCTGTCCCAAGCTTTCAGTCCATAACCTAATCAAATTCAAACTCCTACATCAAGTTTTGCCTCTTGAAATTCTCCTCTACAACATCAACTGGAAATCCAGGCGCCTTGCACCCTTAGATGTATTTGAGAAAGCAGCGAGGAAGCAGCGTGCAGATTCATAGGAGACCTTGACATCTCCAGAATGAAAGTCCCAATGGGAGCCGACGTTGGCAGCTATCTGATCGCTGCGGGTTACTCATCAGAGCACACCTTACACGTAACCCACACGTCCTACGGCTGCACGTGAAGTTTCTGCGATGTACAAGCGCACACGCACTAGCCTGAACTCTCGCTGCTGCCATGCAACCTGCACAGCTCAGGTTTAACCGTTCCACGGCCACGGGGCAGAGCGGGCTGAAAAGTTAAGGAGCTGGAGGGATGCATCAGTTCGTGCCTGCACCTACAACCTCCAACAGCACAAAGCCAATGAGTCAACTTCAAGACGATATTCCCAGGCTTAAAGTTAGCCACGTACCTAGGCAACTCATTGAGAAATATTTACATGAAAGCTTAAGTCTAACAGCCAGTCTTGAATTAGTCCTTTTTTCTAATCTCTATAAACCCAATGCTTTTCATTCTGAAGATTTATACCACTACTGTTATTTTTCTTTACAAACTAACTCCATTGCCTGTCCCAGATAAATATAGATGCAATTCTGATCCATATTTTGAAGGGTATTTCTTTCAAATCACCCTCTCTATTTAGCTATCCTAAATATGGCAGCCTGGAACATTACAGTACTGAAGAGCTACAGAATTACTTGCACGGAGATTCTTGCAATGTTTCTAACCCCAAAATTGCCACTAATGCAAGAACACAATTAGACTGAGCATTTACAGAGCACAACAAATATCTGACTACACGGTGCATTTGTGTACCAGCAGGGCTTGAGAGCTTCCAAGTAATTGAAGGGATTTATTTTAGGGAAAGGCGTGTGACTATGTATTCTAAACAGCTTAGATGTACTCAGCCAAAATGGTGCAGCAAAGCAGAGGTCCAGGCAGCCCGTCAGAGGCAAGCAAGCCGTGTTTAATGCATAGGCAAATCATGCTACAACGCCGTGGGCGGCTTATATCCGATGTGAACACATTTACAACTCGCTGCCCAGTGAGCAAGTGAAGGGCTCGCCGTGGTTGTGCACCAGCGAGGGCTTTCTGGTTTGGTTCGGTGATGAGCTGTGATAACCAGTCCTTGGGAACTACAGACTACACAAATCAAGTTGGTTCATGTTAACTATTGATACAGACACTCGAGAGCAGCTCCCGAGGGAAGGATGGCGGGGGCAACGCTCCCGCTGCTCCTCCCTCGTGTCCGCAGATGGCGAGCCGTGCACTCTGTGCCCGACTGTGAAAGTCGGGGCACATACAGACGTTTAGGAGGTGGTTGCCCCTCAAGCCCTCCTTCTTTCCTGAAGCACATCAATGGCTCATTATAGACCATCGTGCCTGTCTGGACCTCACTAGTGGGGATAGGATCAGGTCACCCCTTCAGCAGGGACAACACTCAGCCTCTGCCATCACAGGCTGGGTCTCACGCTGTTCAGTCACCCTTACCTCCGTCGGCATACGTCTCGGTGCCATAGCCATCCTGCAGGCCGTTATTCCAGGTACCTTCGTACTTGGCTCCGCTGCTCATGCTCTGCCTCGCGCCGTACCGTCCCTTAAAGCCATGGGTCCATTCGCCTCTGTAAACCCACCGTCCTTTGGTCTCGATTCCTAGGCCGTGCCTCTTGCCTTGGGACCAGTAGCCTTCGTAGGTGTTGCCGCTGGGCCACGTGTATATGCCCACCACTTCGAAGCCGTAGTTCCAGGAGCCCGAGTACTCACCCTGGCCCTTGGGGCCGGTGCAGATGCCGTGCCCGTGGGCTTTGCCCCCTTCCCAGCCACCACAATAGGCGCCTCCATCATCGAAATCAAACCTGCCGCCGCTCATGGTACCCGCCGGTGCCCCCCCGCCGGGCAGCTCTCTCAGGGGCAGAGCTCCGGGGCGGCGGGGGCAGCCGCCGCATCCCCGAAGGAGCCGGGCTGGGCGCCGGGAGCAGCTCCTGCCTCACCTCGCCCGGCCGAGGGGCCGCGGAACGGGAGGAAGGAGAAATTGGAGGGAGGGGAGAGGGGCGGGCCGGCCCCGAGCCCCCCCCCGGGAGGGGCAGCCGAGCCGCGCCGCTACCGGCCCCGCCGCCGCGGTCATGGGGGCCCGGGGAGCCGAGCCCCGCGGCCGGGGAAGGGAAGGGGGCGCCGAGCCGGCCGCGCTCCCCCGCCCCGCTCCACTCTCCTCCCCCGCCGGGAGGGAGGTCAGCGCTGCCCTAACAAGGCCATCGGATCCCAGGAGCTGCTCCCAAAAATAACCCCCCGGAGCCCGGCCTCCGCCCGGGGGCCCTTTTATGAGGGAGGGAAGAGACGCATCCCCCCCCCGCCCCGGGCAGGGATCCAGGCGAAGAAGAGGCTGGGAAAGTAAATGTCTGCCTAAAATAGAGCCTGGGAAGGGGGCGCGTCGCTCCCCCCCGCCCCAGGAGAGGCGGCGGCGGCGGGCGAGCTGTGCCCGCTCCGCCGGAGCCCCGCGGATGCCCCCGCGGGACGGAAGCTCGCCGCACCCCCCGGAACGCCACGGGGGAGAGGGGGGTCCTGCTGGCACCGGCGGTGGAGCGGGCGGGGGGCAAGGGGCCAGGCAGAACTCCCTACCCACTGCTTCAGGGTAGTGGAAAGGATTAGAGAGTCCTTCCCCCCTCTCCCAAACGACCACCAGCATCTCTCGTGCCACAGCTGGCAGCACAACCCACTCCCACCACCTTTGGAGAAGAAAGGTGAGACCCCCACCCCGGGACAGCTGCAGACACACTGACAGCAGGGACAGCCCACCTTGCTGATAAAACCAATCCACATCAGCTACAGATGGCAGAGAGAGGACAAGGAACAAGACACTGGGCACCAGCCTAATCTAAGCCCCCCCTTCTCCCAGCCACACCTGCCCCATCTCCTAAAGAGAGCCTCACAGCAGGACCACAAAGAGATGGCCTTCTCCTCACTGATCACGAGCTGCTGAGGAGCTGCAGTGGGGTGAGACTGTGCTATCAGAAGTGCTTTGCCCTTCGAGACAAGCTCCCGAGACCCTCGCCGAGCTCTGGGACAAAGCTGTCACAGACAACAGCGAGTTTCAGACAGGCGTAACAGTTTTACAACTTGGACGACCTCTCATTGGTGTTTCAACAAAGAAGAGGCATAGAAAACAAGCCATACAATATATAACTGCAAGAAGAGCCAAGTATGTATATACAGCACAAACTACAAAATACCTGCAGGCACAGGTGCAAAGGACCAGCTGCCCACTATAAAGTTGATTACCAAAGGCCTCACTTTTATTCAGCCACAGGAAGGAACAGGCACTTCAGTAAGGGACTCCAACACAACTCAAACTCCACTTGGCAGAACTAGCCCTCTACAGCTGCTGCTTCTTAAAAAAAAGTTAGATTTTGAAATTGGGTCAAGTTGGATTTTTTTTTTTTAAAGCTAAGCTTTGAAAGCACAATGGAGTAGTCTAAAAGTTCTCTGCACAAATTCACATTTGGAAATTCACATTTTCTCAGAGCAAAACTAGAGGAGGGTTTTTGTGGTTTCTGGGTAGACCAAAGCATCTTAAAACACCCTGTAGTAACAGAAGGGAAAGTGTTAAGGCAGCAGTTACAGCTGCCCAGGGTCTTATTTCCAGGATTTACCAGCCCAAATATGTTGTAACTGCCCTAAGAGGATGCCAAGTTCAGGACCACATAATTATTTACTCAGCAACTCTTCCTAATTACACAGTACAGTTGTGAACTGATAGTACACTTTGTTTAAATGTTAACAACTTATGCAGATGTTGGCATTTAAAGAGCTTTGGTTGACTGCTGCCTAACATACCCGCAATCACACTTCAGAAAGCACCAACCCTGTGTACACTAAGGCACCGCCCAGAGCTGGTTTTATTTCTTCATTTTGGTAGAAAAAGTCATGTTCTCCCCGAAGGCTGAGGAGGTGCGGAGGAGCCCACTGCACCCGCCCGCCCCTGGCCTGGGGGTGACCTCTAGTGGCCCAGTGCTGCTTGCCTCCCTTCCCAGTCTGTACCAGCTCACACCGCCTCCCTTCCCAGTCCACACCAATTTGCATCTTTATTTTTTTTTTTTTACATTACCTCCTGGATTTCAACCCACTGTCTATTGACGTTGCAATCCTAAACCCTGCAGGTACAGGTCTGCGGTGACTAACAAAAAAGCAGCACCATATTGAAAGGTGTGCTCAGCCCCACAACGGTGCTGTGGCTGCTGCTTGCAAACATTTGGGAACAGTAAAGAATGTTTATTTGAGAATTAAGGTCATTCTGCACTTTGCAGCCCAGTATTGCAGACAATAGTCACCAAATAATTGCCTTGAATTCAGAATGCAGAAATACAGCTATTTAAGAGCAGGGAAATGGGAGATGTGGGGCGCAAGTACACTCTGCAAGGGGTAGATGACACTTCAGAACTGGCAGAAGAGGAAAACTTGCATGGTCACTTAGTTCTAAGACAGTAGATACTGCCACAGAAATTACCAAAAAACCCACAAAACCAGGGAAATGTTAGTCTCCATTTCTTCTCCAGACCTTAGAGGTCAGAAAAGTTTGGGTACTGCAAATAGTAAAGACAAGCTTAACACAACTCATGTCACCCTCAACAAATCATATTACCTGATGGGATGCTCCTTTGCTATACACATAAAAGACAGACTGTGCTGATGCACACAATGTATGGTTGTTTCTGAAGAAGTAAATTTCAGGAAGAATACAAAGCTCCAAGTGACAGTGGTTTAGTAAAAAGACTGGATAGGAAAGAAAATACAGTGTTCAAGATTTCCCCACTGTGCAGCTGACAGCTGTTCACTCAAGTCCACAAATATCAATACCTGAAGAATACTTATACTTGGTGTTAGACAGCAGGCTGAACAACGCAGAAAATACAGTGCAGGAATTAGAACCACTGAAGGCTGTTTCAGCCTTCATAAAAATACACTGAACAGAGTCCACCACCTCATTCCTCCTTCGGTTAACCAGAGAAGCAACCCCCAGAATAAAGCAGGGTATTCCTGCTGCTGCAGGCAAGTCTAAGGCCCACTGGACACTCAACAAAAAGTTACGGTTGCTTTACAGTTTCCACTAAACACAACAGAGATTAGAATAACCTCTTAAAACAGCCTTGTTTTGATCTTCCAAGTTTCTTGTCTAATCAGGCAATCTAGTAAGCCAATGTTACTTTAACCTATTGGCACCTGACTACATTAACATCAAAGACAGGGAAGAAGGATACCTGTTCATCTGATCAGAAATAAAGCCTCTTTAGGCACAAAGAAACAACACTACCTCCACCCAAGAAAAGATGGCTCTGTCTCCTGAATTTGCCTAGAGTAGCAATAGTACCAAGAAGAGGAGACAGTCACACTTCTTTATAAAATCAAAGGCACAAGCATCCAAAAACACAAGCGTGTTACAGCCTGAGATCAAAGCCATTTCAAAGAAGCCAAATTACATGAAATTTCTCACAATAATAGCTCTAATCACCAAGCAATTTACAGACTCTTCTCTTCCAACAAACCAAAACAGGAGGATTTTGAAAATGAAGCAGAATTTCCCAAGTGTTAGGTGACCTCAGTATACGCAGCTACACTCTAAACATGTTCGCTGTGTTTACTTCATTATCTATTCCAAGCTTAAACTAAAATGCTTAAGCTAAACTGTTTGTCCAGCTTAACTAATGAACGCTAGCTAAAATGCAAAAAGGTGTTTTTATTGCAAGCACAGTGAGCAGGGAGAGGGTTGCATCTCACATGAATGCGACAGAGGGCAGATTTAAACCACCCACCCTCCTGTTTTTAGCACTCGTTGCCATCAGGTGTACATCATTTCTGCCATGTGAGACATTTTCTTTGGAATATACAAGTAATATTCCATGTATCCTGAAAGATCTTCAATAGTCACATCATCCACAAAGGCCCTGGCTTGCTCAGAGCAAGAGCGTGGAGAACTTGAAGGAGTTCTTGATGGCAAAGACTGGGAGTGATCCTCAGAAACTGTTCTTCTAACAGGTGCCAACGGGAGGGTGTTCTGCAAGCCAGAGAATTTGTACACTTCCATATCTTGCCATCGTTTACACTGACAGGCTTTATCTGCACATGCACACGGCTTATTCATGTTCAGCTTGGACATAGATTGAAAGTCAGAAAGCTCTGTAGTCTTTAGGCTTGCTTTGGATAGTACAGAAATGGCAGCTGGGGAGCTCTCCTGTTTGTTCTTGGACTCCGACTGTGTAACAGAAGTTCCCAAAGACTCAGTATCAGCTCCCTTCTGGCCAACGTCAGGAGCAACGCTGCATCGTTCGTGTGCACAAGCCTCCTTTGGGACTGGCATCCCAAACCCAGTGCTGTCTTCTGGGGCATCAGTCTGGCTCTTGTGCACTAGCTGGTTGCACATGGAATGGGATTTTGTGCTGCAATGGATAAACTTTGGAGGATGAAGAATTGGAGACTTGGAACGCCTGCGACGCTGTGTTCTCACAACTCCTCTTGAGGGCTTCTTCATACACCTACCAAGGAAAGACACAAGAGGGAGTGAAGATTCACTAAAAGACTTATCACTGGATTACAAATAACATCGGGCAAAATCCCTACTGCATTTATATTGCATGCAAGAGCTTTAAGCTCAGAGTATTTTGCTGTCTCAGAATTTGACTTTGTTCTAGTCAAGCAGCTGTATAAAAGGAATGTGTGAGAAGCAAAACCTAAAGCATGTGCTTTTAAGATTAGAAAGCGAGTAAAGCATGTGAGACGAGAAAGTAACCTCTGAGAGAAAGACAAAGCAGAAGACAGCACAAAACTAATGAATCCAGGCTAAAGAGTAGTTTTGTTTCAGTAGGAGATCTGTAAAGTCCTGCATAGACACTCCAGAAACCAATTCTTTATTTTAATCTAGTTCCCAAGGCATGCTGACAGCTTCTACAATGTCAAACAGTTATTGAAAGAGGTGTATTCATGATTGTCCAATTCAAAAACAGCAGTTCACATTTACATTAAGAAACATCTATAATGTTTAGTAACCTACAGCTGAACTGCATTTCCTTTCACCTTATGTAACTGTAAATAAGAACAGTAGTTACCTATGAAGATAAAAATGTTGTGTAGAGTGTTTTAAACAGCCTCTTTAGTAAAGAAAACTTGGTTCCCTTCTGTAGGGGTGTAGTTACCAGAAAACTTGTCTATTTAAAATTCCCTTTCAATGCAGTATCATTTGAAGTCATCTGATAATCCCAAGCTTCTCTTACCCGTGCCAGGTTTCCTTAGAAGTACACACATTCTTAGGTTTGGTTTCATCTGCCACTGTTCTAACTAGGGCTCTAGGACTTGTCCCTTCACCCACAGGGAGAGAAGCAGTAGATCTGTGAAAGAGAAAATGAAAGGATAACAGCCTAGACTGGTTAACATTATGAATATGAAAAAGCTTACGAATCTTCTTTCCCAGAAAAGATTGCCACAAATCATTTACAGAATGTCTTAAAAGACCTGCCCACAAAGATCCCAATCAGAAAAATAGTGCTTACATGTTCCTATCTCAAAAGTTTGTATAACAGACTCTTTCACCAAACACGATACCATTCAGCAGCTAGACTGCAAATCCAAACTCCACACATCAATGATGAAGCACACACAATGGCTACATTTCAGTTTCCCAGGAGAGGGGAGGGGAAAAACACCAACACTGAAGAAACACGTCTCTTTTTCCAGAGACAAATGAGCCATTCTTTCCTAAAAATAAATGTTCTTTGGACATAAACAGACTTTGTTTAACTGAAGAACACTTAAGCCTCTTCTGTCTAAGACAACATCAGCTAAAACTCTTCATACTATTGCAAGTTCAATCACAACAGAGTTGTGTCAGATATTCAACTTCTATTCAAACCAGGGACCTTGGAAGATTTACTAACTTTTCCGATGCTATAAATTTATCCCAAACTCCCACTCTCAAGGAGCTGTGATAATCCCAAGAACAATTTTTCCAAGTTGTGAGTTCACATATTGCACTGGAATTCACAAGGAGATTTTCTAAATCCTGTATCACATTGGTTTGTAAACAGGGCCGATTCCCTGAAAAGTGAAAATAAGTCTCCACACGCTGTTCTGGGACAGCTTTAACTGATACTTAGAGGCTAAACTATTAGTCAAATACCTGCTATTTTCCATTTAAAGAACAATGAACACAGAGCAGTAAATCAAAGGCAAACAGTAAAAACAAAGTAATTAAGTATGCCTGACTTGAGGGTGGACTAGAGATACTGAAGAAATGAGAGACACTTGGGTGGTGATACGTTTCTAACAAGTTTAATTACTTAAATGAAAGATAACTTTAGAAGCCCATCTACTCACCGCCTAAATTCTATGGTAATTCTACTTGCCACCTTGGTATTTATATACTGCCTTGCCTACACTTCTGTTTCAGTCACTGGGATAATTGCATCACTGACAACAGCTTACTGAAACACAGTACTATAAAAGTAGTATGTAACGGTGCACATTTGTCAACAGGAAAAACATTCTATAGAAGCCTTTTTTTTTCCCCCACTTCAGATAAGAATGATTGTCACCAACAGAAGACACATGCTGCTTGTGTTCTGCTACCTGGGACAGGGAGGGTAAGTGCCACATGTCAGATCTTCCACAAAACAAAGCAACACAAAAAGCATTCTTTCCCATTTAGTGATTTTGGTTATAAATAGGAAATTTGTAAGTGACATCAATAAAAATAGTTTGTGTGGGAATCATGCACTGAATCTAGCGCTCTCTTTTACAGACATGGAAAGAACATTCCTCTCCTGGGAAAAGCTGGGGGTTTATTCTCATGACAGGCCTTCAGAGCCATGACAATACGCTAACTTCAATAGTAGAGTTCTAGTGCTATGGACATAACCTTTGGCAGCCAGATTCATGCCAAAATTCATTTCAAGCATGAAATTTCCTTTCAACTGCTGACTATTGTTAGGTTTGTTTCAAGCCTGTTGGGTAGCAATCAAACAAATAACAATTCCTTGAGAAGTGCAGTCTATAGGTAGTGAATTTATTTCAGTTTGTTTAACTAGCATCAAGGCTTTCAGTGCCTAACCTTTCGGAATTACCTCATTCCTTCAAATTTAACAGCAAGGGTGTTCCCTTCAAGTCTATTTGTAATATATAAGTCTGTACCTCCCTACAGTGTTACTCACCCAGCTGTGTCAACTCTCAGTTTTTTGAATGCTGTCTGCAGGCTTTCCTCTTCTCCATCCTTAGCTTCTGTTTTCATTATTGGGATAGCCAGAAGCTGACAGAGTTACCATGTACTGGTACAAGCAGAAAAAGAGACATGGATGTAAGAACCTTGTTAAAAGCATTAGCTGCCCAGCAGCATAATAAAACATGAAAATAAACTCAAAATAGCACGCTGAGTGCACAAAGCTGAGGTCATTCTTGTAGAACTTTCAAAAAAGTTGATTCAGAACAACAAGCTTTTATGATACCCAAGAATGGAACAAACAGTCTCTTGTACAACTGCATAGGTGAATTAGCAATTTAAAGTAAAAATTTGGTGTCAATAGCATCTTGCACATCCACTACAGTCTAGACTATTTGTCTTACAGTGTTACCAGAATAAATCCAGAAGAGGTTAAAGGCAAGAAGGAACAACACTGTTGGAAGTCAACTTTAACTTTCTACAACTGCTATTTCCAACTTTGGCACTTGATGTTACATATATACTTAAAAAAACCCAACAAACCAACAGATTTTTCTTAAAACCAGATAAAGTTTTAAGCTAAACAAAATTTTTGTTCTTATGTCTAGATCCCAGCAAAACAAACACAGTCCTATCAGAACGCAGTATTTTGATTGCAAATAGCCATTAAAATTTTCTGATATCATCTCCGGAACAAGTACAAATGCAAATAAGAGTACAAACAGCAAACAGTAAGCCTTGTTTTAAATAAAAAATGAAATTGATAAAAAACTGGCTGATGTTTTTGGTTTTTTGTTTTTACATCTACCCTGGCCATCATTTAATCTGGCTACAAAGGAATTTCAAATCTTTCTCAACTTGATGCTTGTCAGCACCTTACAGCTCTGCAATCATGTGTACGATTGTACATACACCAGCCACGCTTCTGCTAAAAAATACTTGATAAAGATTTGCTTCTATAGCACGAGCTTTGTTTTTGCTGAGCAGAAACCACTGACTGTAGCAAGTCTCAGTTCTACAGCAGACTACGTCAAGCTCAGTATTTGTTGAACTTTACCCGATTAGCCTGCTTCATTCAATGCTTTAAATTCAACTACTTCTGGAAAAAACAGGGCCATTTTGTGTGGGCACCATTACTGTGAGAGCCTTTAGCCACACTGTATGGGTTGTTGACAACATAGTCTTCTCAGTTTTTTTTTTTTAAATTACAATGTTGTCAATGCTTGACAACATTCTACAACGAGACTAGTTTGGTAGACAGAGAGAGAGCAGTGGATATTCTCCACCTGGACTTCAGTAAGGCTTTTGACATTGTCTCCCACAAGACCCTCAGAGAAGGTGATGAAGCATAGGCTGGATGATCAGTCAGTGAGTGGCTGGGCCCAGAGAGTGGTGCTCAGCGGCACAACATCTAGCTGGAGGTCAGTAACTAGCGGTGTACCCCAGGGACCAGTACCGTGTCCAGTCCTGTTGAACATCTTCATTAATGATCTGGATGATATGTCAGAGTGTACCCTCAGCCAGTGCGATGACGACACCAAACTGGGATCAGTGACTGATACACCAGAGGGACCCCAACAGCCTGGAGAAAGGGGGCCAACAGGAACCACACAAACTTCAACAAGGGGAAGCGCAAAGTCCTGCCCCCAAGAGGAACAAGCCCATGCGACGGTACAGCTTTGCAGAAAAGGCCCTAGGGGTCCTGGCAGACACCAGGATGGACATAAGCCAGCAACGTGCCCTTGTGGCAAAGGGCCTAGTGGTATCCTCGGCTGCAGGTCGAGGGAGCTTATCCTTCCCTCTATTCAGCACTGGTGAGGCCACAGCTGGAATGTTCTGTCCAGTGCCGGGCTCCTCACTACAAGAGAGACACTGACATGCTGGAGAGAACACAATGATGACGCCACTAAGATGACGAAGGGACTGGAGCATCTCTCCTATGAGAAAAGGCTGAGAGAGCTGGGACTCTTCAGCCAAGAGAAGAAAAGGCTCAGGAGGGATCTCATCAATGTATATAAATACCTGAAGGGTAGGTACAAAGAAGACAGAGCCAGGCTCTTCTCAGTGGTGCCCAGTGAGAGGACCAGAGGCCACAGGCACACTCTGAAATGCAGGAGATGCTGTCTGAGGAAACACTTCTTTGGCGTGAGCGTGACTGAGCACTGGCACAGGCTGTCCAGGGACGCTGTGGAGCCTCCTTCCCTGGAGATATTCAACAGTTATCTGGACATGGTCCTGGGAAACCAGCTTGGGGTGGCCCTCCTTGAGCAAGGGGGTTGGACCTTCAGGGATCCCTGCCAACCGCAACCGCTCTGTGATTCTGTATCTTCCTGAAGCTCTAAGAATCCATTATGAAGGTAACTATCCAAACCCAGCAAACGATAACAGCTCCTGTAACAAGAACACACTTACACAGAGCACTAACTCTACCTAATAATACAGCAATAATGCCTCTACTAGTACTACTTTTACCAACTAAGCACCAGCTTTTTTGTAGCATGGAAAAGAAAAGGTCTCGGTGAAGAGAGAGGGGTAGTCTGAACCTCTGCAGAACAGTTATTTGTGCAGATACAGACTGGTAATTTCTGTTCCCTCACAACCTCATTCCAGTTGCAGACGGCAGCTCTCCCCGCTGTTGTTCCAGCTGCTCACTCCAGTATGATTTCATCTGGACACCCTGTATTGCAGACAGCTATTATGACACCTGCAGAAGTATAATGTATCATAACAACTTCAAGGCACACGCTGTCCAGTGAGTCAGACAGCAAGTAAACATGAGAGAAGGAAGCTAACACAGAGATCGACAACATGATGCTCATTGGAGCAAGTTATTTTATATACTCTCTTAGAGGCTATTCCTCTGGTGAAATGTATCAACCTTACTTCAGTAAGATTCTTCCTTACCCCAAAAAGAAGATTCTTTAAAATAAAAAATTCAGCCTACAACCCTTTTTTTAATACCAAGTCCTTGTTTTATATAACATTAGCAAGAAGATGAGAATAAGAAGTTTTTAAATCACTGTACGTTATTCAAAACGTACTCCCAATTTTAGATCAAATATTTAATCATGCTGCCCTTCATCACTGACACAGTAAATCCTCAAGACGATGCAGAATTAATTCAGAACACCCTCACTCACTCTGTGATAACAAAGTATAAGCTTATACAAGCTTAAAAATTTTAGACACACCAGCCAACTAGCACTACTATCAAGAAAAGATGAATTACTGTGAAAAACAACCAAAGTTTAATGTTGCGTCAAAAAACCACATTGAAACTTCTGTTCTTTGTCTCCTAGGAAAATACACCTCCATCCTTTCCCATTTTACTTTCAGCTATTTCCCAGCAATACAGGGCCATGAACTTGACATACTGGGAGGCATCCACCACTACTCCTGGGGCGGTGAGGGTACAACGCACAAGCGCACGCATTTGGTTTCACAGATGGGCACGTAAAGGGATGAAACACCCCAAAGACGTTCACGGCCAAGGCCTACAGCTGCACGAGAAGCGCACCGTACAGTCCGCCGCCCGGAACCGCCCTCCGGGAACTCCACACGCTTTCACGGCGCCCGGGCTCGTCCGCCCTCAGCCCCGGGGAGCCCCCATGCTCAGCGGCAGCGAGTTTTTACCCCATAATCCTGAGACGGGGCCCGGCGGACATTCCGAGCGAGCGGCGCACAGGCGCTTGAGTCCCGACCCTCGTCAGCGGCGGAGACCGAGCTGGCGGCGGGGTGACTCAGCACAACCCCCGCGCCCCACCGGAGGTTCCCCAGAGCCCTCTAGCTCCGCGAGAGAGCAGGCAGCGGCGAGGGAGAGCCCCGCCGCAGAGACACGACGGCCTCGCCGGGGAAAAAGAGGAGGAGACGCAGCCCCCGCACTCACCACGCTCGCCCGAGAGCCCAGCACGGGCCCCGCCACCTCCCGCCGGGCCGCGCCGCCCGGATAAGACCCTCCCCATCACCGGAAGCGACGGCGGCCGGGCGGGGGCGGGGCCAGCGCCGCTCGCGCACGCGCCCTCGGCGGGGGGGAACGGAGGCGCGGCGGGCAGCGCTCGCGCATGCGCATGTCCCGCGGGGCTGTGAGCTCACTTCCTGTTGTGTTCCGCGCCCTACCCGAGCGCGAGGCTAGAGACGGCAGCGAGCGACGCGGTGAGTGGCGGCGACGGGGGGGGGGGGTCCCGGACACCCTCTCCGCCCCTCCGGGAGCTGCTCAACGGCCGTGCGGGCGGCGGAGGGGCGGCCGCAGCCCTGAGGAGCGCGGGGGGGTCGGGTGGCGCGGCGGGGGAGAGGGGCCTCCGCGGGCCGTCCCGGCCAGCCGGTGAGGAGAGGCCCCTTGGGGGGGCTGGCGGAGCCGCGACAGAGCGCGGGTGGCGTGAAACCGCGGCCCTGGGAGATGGAGCGTTGCGCTGCCAGCGGCCTCGGAGCTCCTGGCGGACTCGCGCCCGCGGGGGATGGGACGGCAGCGGGGCCGTGCTTCAGGCCTGGCGTCGGTTCCCTCCGCCTCGCCGGCGTGCTGTTCCGTTGGTGCTGGGGGGTGTCCCGCAGGGGCGAACCGTCCTCGGCGGTGGCGGTGCCCGGCTGTCCCTGGCTCTTCTGGTGCTGTCATGCTCACAACTCAAAATCAAGTTGTACTAGTTGACAGAATATATATCGTCTGTTCACCCGGGGGGGGTGGGGGTGGAAAGATGTTTCATTATTTTTGACACAGGCTCTGCCTGTCCTGCGGAGCACAGAGTTAACAGTGAGAAGTACTGGGCAGGTCTGGTCAGAAGGCAGTGAGGTTGCTCACAGAAGAACGGGCATCCATTACGCATGTCACTTCAGTTTTGTGGAGACCACATGTGTTCAGACCTCAAGGCCAAACCCTAATCTCTGTATTTCAGTTTATTTTATATGGCATAGTTGGTTACACACTGAGAGCTCATAAATGGAGTTGGAAGCTAAAGATGAAGAGGAAGAGAGTCTGCAAACAGCTTTCAAAAAGCTGAGAGTGGATGCAACAGGGTAAGTGAGCAACAAAAAGGACTGTGTAATTTGTCAGTTTCTTATTACATATTTGCATTTGTTTTCTATTATTTTGAATCTCAAAACAAATGTCATTTGGTGAAAGGTTCCTTACTCTCCAAGAGGAGACACCTGCATCGCTTCAGATGAAATGCAGTCATCAAAACCGTCTAATAAGCAAAGCAATACTTTATTACTGGCTAATTTTGGCACAATATCCAACTGAAATTACACAGTGACTGTATGAAAACATGAAATGACTCGCCCAAAGCGGTGAACCCGCTCTTAACTCTTGTGGTAGCTGTAGTCACCTTGTGTGATACAGAACTTGTTTTTCCATTTATGGAAATGCTGGTGTCTTTGGCCACATTATCAGCCTTTACTATAATGCATGACTGTTTGCTTGGAAGGCATCTGAAGGACAGCAGCAACACTTTGTAGTGTACTGGAGAGCCCACTGGACATCGTCAGGCTAAATATGAGCACTGATTGTTTCTGATTTCAGGGGGTTTTGTAGAGTAAAATGTCCACAGACATTCTTATACTGAAAACTTATCCCATAAGACACTGGGTATACCGATAATCGATAGTATAAGCGTCTTCCTTAAAAGTAGGAGTTGATAAAATTATGCAGTCCAGGTCTTTGTGAGATAGTTCACTTGAAGTCTTTTAGGAATTCACAGGCACAAGAGAAAGCTTTGTATTGACAGTTAACGTTACCTTGTGAATTCATCTCCATAGCCATCAATACTGTGAACGCATGACTTCCTTTGAATGTTAAAATATATTTTGCTTTGCTACTCATTTTCTCTACTTCAGGAGGCCTTCTGTTAAATGTGGAAAAAAAATAGCTGTTCTCTCATGAGGAACTACGCTCATTAAGCATACCCAGTGACAGACTATGGGGACTTTTTGTTGATTCCTGATTATATCTTCTTAGGCAGAAAACAACCTTGTTTTGCAGGCATGTGTTTTGAACAGCTCAAGTCTTGTGACTAATCTCTTAAGATCAACTTTGGGCAGAGTACTTGGCCTTTTCTGCTAGAATTTCAGCCTCATTTCTTACGATTTCCTATCCTATGTTCCAAATCACACATACAGCCGTCATAAATACAGATTGATGTGCTGAGGCATTTATGTTTGTTGTTTGGACCTCCAGGGACAGATGTCTTTTTCATTCCATGTTTATCTGGGAAATTTAATTAGAAATTTAATGAGAAATAAACTGGTAATCTGTCCTTATCTGTTGTACTTCATCCACTTCTCCACTGAATCCCCCTCAGCCTGCTGCTATGGGTTCCTGACGTTGCACTTTAGATGAGTAGGAGTCTATCTTTAACAACTATTGTCTGACAAGAACATTTGGAACCTGAGTTTACATTCCTTTAATGTGTCATTTTGGTACAAATAGGGCATGACATCAGCCTCTGGGCATTTTGGCCTCCTTTCATTTCATCTCACCTATCTTTAGACACTTGACTGATGTCAATGTAGTAAGAGCAGTTAGATAAATCCTGTTCTTAACCACTGACCATAGAGGAAGTCAAGGCTGCAAACTTAAATGTCTTAGCTAAGCATTTAAAGTGAATAGGCTGAATCTAGACCTCTGAAGCCATATGTTCAGGCAGTACTATAACATGGCATTTCCCATTTTACTCAGATGTATTGCGGCTCTGTCTGTGGGTGACGGGACGATTCTCAGAACACCGATAAGAGCAGCTGTGGATGGAGCCAAGCAACAGACTGTCTGCTTGAAGGAAACATGGCATGGGTAAAACACACCATTCACTGCACCGTGCATGTGTTTCTGGTTTGAGACATTTAACGCTTGCATACTGTTTCCAGTGAAACTTGTTGTTAATTAGTTGCTTCAACATACTTTTTCTCTCCTGTCTATTACAAAACTTTACCATAACTAATGGATGTTTTTTAAAGGAATTTCATCAAAGACTTTAAATACAATATTGCTGCCTTCTTAGAGAGGGTACCTAAATCTTTCTTTTCAGCTGATTTCCTCAGAAGTCCTTTTCTTCAAGTCTTATACCTTTGAAACCCCCTCTCAACTCTTTCTTGGGTTATTTTATTTCTGTATTGAAGTACCTGTGTATTCAGTGCGATTCTGCCAGCAGCTCCAACTCATATCCAGGTTCTGCACTACAGTTCAGTTTGGGATGACAAAGTATCATTTGCTTAACACGTGTCTTTCCTTTGGGGGAGCCCAAATTTCTTCAGACTCCTCCACTGTTCCTGTCAGAGATTGTAAGTGACCAGTCACCTGACCTTTCTAAGCAGGAAAAAAAAATAATCTAAAATGTTTTTAGACACCTTTTAGAGCTTATTGAGCTATGGTGTAGATTGTGGAGTTACGTACTTGCTCACCTGTTATAACCCTGCAGGTGTGTGAGAAAACCTTCCAGAGGATCAGCAAGAGTCCCGCGTCGCAGACGCTCCAAGTCTCCTGTCCTGCATCCTCCCAAGTTTACGTATTGCAATATGCAAACCAACAACCAGCTGAAACACAAAAGCCAGGCAGACACATCAAAGGGTAATATCAGTTCAGACATTTTTGTTACGTCAGAACACGGTACAAAGGACGGGCACGATTCTCACTTTGAGGCCAGTGATGACAGAACTGAAGATTTGGAAGCTTTCACTGCCGAAGAGCCTTTGGAGAGGTCAAGAGAGAATTTCCCTGCTCTCTCCTCATCCTTTGAAACTAGCTTGCATTCTAGCCAGACCTCCGATTTCCAGTCCTTATCCATGCTTAACAATGGCAAGCAGTGCCCTTGTACGGACAAAAAATGCCAGTGCAAACAGTGGCGAACCATGGAAGTGTACTCTTTCTCTGGCTTACGGAGTGTCCTGTCAGAATGCGAAAAGGCGGTCCTAGGAGTCCATGCCCAGTCTCTTCAAAATAGATCCCCTTGTGGGACAGCCTCATCAGGTTCTCCTAGATCTTGTTCTGAGCAAGCTCGAGCCTTTGTGGATGATGTGACTATTGAAGATCTTTCTGGATACATGGAATACTACTTATATATTCCCAAGAAAATGTCTCACATGGCAGAAATGATGTATACTTGACTGAAAGCTATAGAGAATCCTGAATCAGAGTTTGTGGTAATGGTTGGGTTAAATGCCTTGTCAGTGCCATGTTTTCACTGTTGTGTATTTCATCAAAAGTTTCTTTGCCTCATACAGTTTAGTTTTTCTAATAAAATGAAAAATGGAATATAGTTTCCGAGCTTAGTTCTAAAAAGAATGCAGTAAAGTCTCTGAATATCTTAACAAAGCACTGTAGTTCAGATGAACTCCCTTTGTTTGTAGGTTTGTGCTATGGATATTCAAGCTCTGTATGCCGTTTTCACCATGTTTTGGGGAAAAAAAAGCGCCTAATAGGTTTTGTCCTGAAATTTTGCGGTGTTTGGAAGGTTCATTCTTAATGTGTCCCAGTACTTAGAGAAATATTTTATAGGTACAGCTCCATCCTCCTCATCCTGCTCGAGAGAGAAGAATGTGAAGGCATTCAGTATTTTGGATAGGATGGATCTCCTTTCCGTGAACACTGTCATCTGGCTCCTTTTTAGTTGGATCAAATTGTGAGTGCTTCTTTCTCACGAATTTGTTGGAAGGTACAGAATGTGTGAGATGTGTGCTTGGACCCCTTCATAATCTAACTAGCTCACTCTTAAGTGGTTCTATTTTTCTGCAGATAAGTGAAACTCTTAGAAGCAAAAATATATTTTGTTATTTGTGCTTTACAAATGGAATAATTTAGAGGGGAGTGAAGGGTTTTTTTGGGCCATGCTGTCTCAGAAGCAGAGATTGTGGAGCCATCTACACAGACTGTTTGTTTGATACACAAAGCAGTGTGGAAATAGGGTAAACAAGAAGTGTATATCATACAGGCTTTGTGGTGTAGAGCTATAACATTCCTTCTGGTTGAAAATAATGAAATAAAGTTTTGTTGCTGAGACTTGCATTAATAAATGTTTGTCAAAACCTAGCAAATTAAAGCCTGAATAATTTGACTTACACGCATCTCCCCTCATGACACTTTTTTTTTTTTAAACCTAAAGTCTGCTTTCAGCGTCGGCACATGCTAAAGAACTGTTTGAGTAAACTACTGCTGTTTTTACTTATACTTTAAAAAAATCAGTGGTCAGCAAGCCAAGGAGTCATAAGCAGTTGTATAAAAATAGACTGTAGCAGATATAGACAATTGGCCTTGTATTCTGTGCTCAGACATTCTAGATGATAATCGCTGTCTGTAGATTTTATTCTAATTATCACTGAAATTTACACTACAGATCCAGGAAGTTCAGATTTGAAGTTCAAATAAATCCAAATAAGTTAACATCAGAATACAACTAAAACTGTTATTTTGTTCCTCAGTATCATGCAGTTATTTAGCACGCGATACTGGCTTGTACTCTCAAATTAAATTTAACAGATTTCTAAATTTTATGTTACTGTACACATCCCCCATACGTACCTCCGTATTAGAAGAGAGATGTTTGGATACTTCAATTACATGTTTATAAAAGGAAGTCTGTTTAACCTTAGTCGTTACTGTTGAGTTACTCAGGGATGGGGTGGGGGTCTTTTTTGGTCTTCTGATATTTGATTTTGAATAATGACAACAACTATGTCATTATTTTACTTGTAACTTACTGATTACATTTACCTTCTTACCTGTGAATTGCTTTGTCTGCAATTCTGAATATTTAAACATTGACGTGTTTTTCCCTCTCTGGTTAGTACTTTACTATACCCATCCCTTCACCTTCCTCTTTTCCTTTATATGCACACACAGAATTTTGGTTGTGCTTTCTTCACTTTTTCCTATCTTTCTCCTTTCAGTAAATCGGGTATATGTACTTTGCTTTTAAACATAAATATTTAGTACTAGCTATCTTTGCTGCTGCTGTTTTTCAAAGGCTATTTCTGCTTCAGCAGAGGGTGTCTGCTCATGTTTCTTGTTCTTTTGGTTTTGTGCCCTTTTTAAAATCGTTTGAAGGTATTGTTGCTAGATGCAGTATTTCTCCCTTTCAGACCCTTTAACAATCACCCTGCCTCTCGGTGAGCATTGACTGGGAGCCTGTGTGTGTGAAGCTGGTGCACAGATCTTGAACGTGCACAAAGACAGTGCTTTAAAACCGGTATTGGTTGTCTGCGAGAGGAACAAAAAAACACCCCTTTGCAGCTGAGGCCCTACGAAGTGGCACTTTTCCCCAGAAGTGTGGTGTGGGTGGCTGGCTCAAGGTCACCTCGGTGCAGTTGTCTCTGCTGTGGAGCAGCACACTGCTGCTTCTCTTCAATAAAGCGGGCACAAACCCCCGGAGGTGTCTAGACCTTTAAGCTGGTGTTAAATAAGATAAGCCAGGACTGACAACGGTGGAAGGGCACAAGGCCATTTTCAGCTGCGACGCAGGACAATGTGCAGCAGACCTGCTCTGTCCAAGGAGAGCAAGGGAAGTAGGGAAACTAGTCCAAGATACGCCCTGAAGTTTAGGGTCGAGAAGGAAATTCAAACTGCCAGAAGGCCAGACAGGAGGGACGAGTTCGAGAGCAGGTTCTCTGGGCACATTTCCATAATGTCCTGGGCAGGACAGAAGTAACTGGTAGCGAGGGGGGAGAGGAAAGGGGAAAGACGTGACAAAAAACTCAGTGGTTTAGTATTCTGCCTGAACTACCATTTGTGCTAGTGTTCAAGCATGTCCAGTGCTGCCTGCAGCAGAGGAAGGGCAGATATTTTGCGTTCTTGACTGCAACAATCAGGCTTGTAGCAAACGTACCAAAACGTTGCTGCTGACATTCACATTGCTCAAACCATCTTATATTAGTGAAATGATGAGCTCTAAGAAAGAGAACCCAATCCCAAACTTAACATTTCCTTCAAAGCCTTCCCAGTTCAGCTTTCTCACCTCACTCTGATAACTCAGTGACTCCTGCTTGCAGCCTGCCGGAGGCCTCAAGTGTTACTGGCAAACGGCATCTTCTCTGGGAATGCCTGCGCAGCACAATTAGCTTGATTCATGAGCATCAGCGCTCAGCCTTGGAGGTGGCCCGGTACAAGCAGTGCTGAGCGCAGCCCTGCCAGCCTCGCTGCTCCCAGCCTGCTGCCGTTCCTGCCCCAACAAGCCTGGGGAAGTTTATCTGTCCATGGGTACTTTAAGATGTGTCCCCAGTCAACCTACAGAACTTGCTGAGAAAGCACTGGTGGGCTTACAGCGCTCCCAGGACCTTCCTTGGAGCAGATCCCACCTCTCTAATGCCTATCTCAGCAGATCCAAGCTGGTTTATCTTTCCAGTGACTTCCCTCCATCTCAGCACTTCACAAGTTACTTGCCTGTCTAGTTTCAGGACTAGTTCAACTGAAGCAGGATGCAGAAGGGCACCCTGGATCAATGACATTTATTATTTCTTGCCTTATAGAAGCCAAACCGAGTCCAAAGCTAAGCTTTACATTGGCAGACACTGAATCAGGCCACCTGGAAAAAAAAGTCAATAGAGCTGATTCTACAGCCTGATTTCTATCCCCTCCTTCTAAAACAGGGAAGGTGCTCTGGGCCTGCAAAGTCCCGTGACCAACTCCGTCTGCTGGCTCTCTCCCCTCTTTAACGTTTGCATCAGCTCTGAGACGAGACAGCCCAGATCGTGTATTCCCAAACCGCCAGCACCCTCAATCCTGCCCCGATGGCACCTTCTGCCAGGGCTCTCTCTGCCAGTGCCACCGGGTCTGGCCGCACACCATCCCGCAGGGTGGCCTGGCATCGTCCCCTTTTGCAGGCAGGAAGGCTGTGGGCGAGAGCTGGGGATGATCTCAAGGTCACACAAGGTCACGTAAACCCTAAAGCGGGCTGGCGCACCCATCCTGCCCCTCAAGCCTTGCTCAGTTTAGCAAGCCAAAACCCAGCTAAATAAATACGCACTTCCAGAGGCACTGAGTACCTGCGGGACCCAAAGGGATGAAACGACTTGTCATCTTTTATTCCCAACAGCACAGTATCAATTCGTCACAAAATATGCCACTAGATGGGGCTTTCTGGACAGCAATCTGCAGGAGAGAACTGCTTCTGCTTGGTCAAGCTGCTCCTTTCCTTTTCTAAACCCAAAGGTGTCCCTTTCCAGTGAAAGGAGCCCCAAAAGATGCGCCTTGGGCAGTGAGGGCTCTCCTGCACGGAGCAGGCGGGAGGGGAGGCTGCAGAGCAGACGGCACGATGGTAAAGCGTGCTGGGGCCAGCTCTTTAAAGCTCAGTTTCCTCTGAACTCTGCTCCTTTCACTCTGCTCGTGGGGCTGGGTGCCAGTTTGGCCTGCTCCCTCCCAGTGGTCTTTGGTGAAGCGTGCCTCAGTTTTCCCACTTGAACCAGCTCTCCCAAACCCTCCCATTTCCCTCCACACCTGGGGCAACCTCAGCAGCTCCAGCATGGGTGGAGAAGGGAGCAACACACAGAGGAGCCACGTTTGCACCCAGAGCCCTCGCACAGCCCCGAGGCGCAGGCTGGCTCCCTGCGCCCGCAGAGCCCTCTCCTCCATCCCCTCCAGAACCTGCCCCCGTCACCCCTATAGCTGGGCTGGTTTTGCCCCCTGGCACTGGCAGCTAGTCCCATGCGTGGAAAATTATCTCCAGGCTGCCAGATTGCCAGAGATGGAGCATGACAAAGCCAAGTGTTATAAAGCACAGGCCCAGATGTCCTGCTCGCTGTGTCCAGAAAGGTGTCAGCTGCCTACACACATTAGCCTGCAAAACTCTGGGCGATGCTCATAGCGCCTGGAGAGTGCAGCTCCGGAAGCCCCAGTGCTCTCTGAGCAGAGGGAACCCGAAGTGTTTGCAATTGCAAAAAAAATTGCAAACTCTGCAAACCTCGCTAACTCTGGAAATGACTCCCAACCGTGCCTACTTTGGTGCAGGACGGCTGTCCGGTTTGGCTGGGCACCCCAGGGCTCCGGGGCACAGTGAGGGCTCCTGGGCTCTACCCCAGTACAGGCTGCATACCATCCGTTAGGCAGTAATTAACCTGTGCTCTCCAAAAAATCACCAAATACCTTTAAAGAGCCGTTGCTGCTTCTTTCCATGAAGGTTGTGAAGCAGGCAAAACACCTGCTAGATGTTTTAAAGCCAGTACTCATCAATGTAGCTATTTATTATGTATCTGCCATATCTAAATCAGTCGGAAAAAAACCCTTAATCTCTGCTGCAAAATATTCCTAAGGAGCCGCAGGGGTTGGAGATGCCCCGGATGGCCGAGCTGGCAGGCAGGCAGGCAGCAGGAGCCTCCGCGGCTGACTTGCTTATTGAAGCGATGCCTGTAATCACCGCACGTTTCCGTGGGAGCCCCGCTACGGGTGGGGACGGGCTGCAATTTACCCACGCCGCTGCCACCATCCTCTCCTGTGACCCTCTCCGGCACCCATCGCCCTGCGCTGCCCACCCCGGCCAGGGAGATGGAGCTGCCCCGGGAGTGATGCTGCTGGCAGGAGCCCATGTGATGCTGGGCTAGCGCCGCTCGCTCCCTCGTCCCTCTCCCCGCGCGCTCGCAGGCTGTCATGGCGACTCCCAATAATGTTACTCCCACCAACTGCAGCTGGTGGCCCATCTCGGCGTTGGAGAACGACGCAGGGAAATCCACAGAGGGGGAGGAAAACCAGGACCCAACAGACCCTGCTCTCAAATCCCAGGACAGACTGGTTTTGTACCACTGGACCCAGTCCTTCAGCTCACAAAAGGTAAAAAAAAAAATAATCACTCGGCTGGGTTCCTGGGGAAGAATCACCTCCAGTCCCCAGGGCACCCACTGCCTGGGGAGGATGGGGGCACTCGCAGGGAGAGCGAGGGGCTCGTC
Organism: Phaethon aethereus; assembly: GCF_964289735.1. Taxonomy (NCBI): domain Eukaryota; kingdom Metazoa; phylum Chordata; class Aves; order Phaethontiformes; family Phaethontidae; genus Phaethon; species Phaethon aethereus. The sequence goes on from NC_138592.1 coordinate 10,786,841, forward strand.
CCCAGGGCTGCCCGGGGCAGCAGCGTGTGGCCGGGCAGCTCTTTTCTAACTGCGGTTCTGCGTTTTAACAGCATCTGCCTGGGGAGGGGACGGGGTTGGGGGGGTGCTCAGCCAAATCTGCTTCTGCTTCAGGCTGGCAGCTTGCACCGGGAGCCGCCTCGGCTTTGTGCTCGCTCACCGACGCTGGCATGGCTGGGAGCGGAGACAAAGGCTGAGCCAGGCCCCGGGACCACCCTGCTGCCGGGAGTCGGGGAGGCAGCCCCTGACCCGAGCTCCTTCCAGGGAGCGGACCCCGGCACCCAGCCACGGTTTGCCCCTGACATTGCAGCAGCGCTCCGGAAATCCTGTTCCCAGGGTGCCCCAGCTCAATACAAGGCTCTCGGGGCCAAACAGCGAGAAATCACCTTTTCCAGGCAACAGTAAATGCTCATTTTGCAGCACAGCAGCTGTGTAGCAAACCTGACCTTCTCCTCCCGGCCCCAAACTCCCCATCATTCCCACACCATTATATGGGGAAAGGGCTATTCAGGGGGGCGGGGGGAGCACAACGTTCCCCGGCGCACGGGCCCCCTCGAGCCCCGCAGCAGAGACGCCCATTCCCGCTTGCAGGCACAAAGAAGGGGGTGGGTGCCCAGTGCAGCAGGGTGGCTGCACATGGCCGGCGCCAGCAGCAGGTTATTGACGGGCTCCGCACTGGCGAGGGATGCTCGTGCCCGGCTCCCCTGCCTCGCGCTGGGCTTGCTGTTATTTTTTTGTCTTGCTCGTTTGGCTGCCGGCAGCAGTCAAGGCACTTCTTGTACAGGGTTTCCTACAACTGGCCTCACCTCTGCGGGGCTGGGGACGCTGGGGACAGGGACGGGCACACCTGGAGCTACAACAGCGCCCGCTGGCACTGCTTCGAGCTTCGGTTTTGAGGTCACTTGCAAGGAAAGAGCATTTGCTGGAAGGTGGCCGAGCACACCCCGGTGTGATGAATGTCGCGGGGCGGGCAGCGGCGGGGGCTGCACGGGACCCCCCTGCAGGGGAGTTTTGCTTGGAGCCCACTGCGGGCGAAGCTGTTCCGGCTCTGCCCCGGGAGCTGCTCAGAACCACCCGCCGTGGTGCTGGGGCTGTTTGTGGGAGGGACCCTGAGCCCCCACCAGGGTCTGGCCCTGCCCGCACAGGGATTTTTGGAGTTTTACAGCCAGTGATGGGGTTTATACAAGATGCCTCATCCCAGCTGTGCCAGCGCTGCTGGGGCTGGCTGGGGGGTCCGGGCATGTTCCATCACCCCTGGCTGGAACCCCTCCTCGGGGCGCTGGCAGGGGCTCCCCTCGCCCGCAGGCACTGGGGTTACCCTGGGAGCCGAGCCCTCCTGCCCACGCTGCCTCACGGCCGGCAGCTGCCTCCTGCCAGGCCTTCGGCCTCGGCTCCTGATAGCAAAACGGGGATGCACGGGGAGCTTGGGGCCGGGTGCCCCAGGCGGTCCTGGCTAGGCTTTATCCATCAGCTGGGAGGAAAAGGCCAAGAGCGAGGTGCAGCTGAGGGACCTCGGCTTTTCCTTGTTTGACTTTAAAAGAAAAAATTAATTTGCCAGCCCTGTAAATAATTAATGACAATTGCCCAGGAACTCTGAATTACTGATAGAAATGCTTATATTTGTTAAGTTGTATTTTTAGCAGCTCTTAAAAAACAAGTGCTTTTCCCTCGCTCAATGATTCTGTAAAACGTGGCTGTTTCACATCCCCCGAGGAGGTTTTTTTTTGCCTGTTTGACATACTTAGTTCATAACAGTCAGATTTTTATAACCCAGAAGCCTAAATTGCCATCCTTGAGCACATATTCAACACCATCTCGAGCACAGAGCGAAGCAGCAGGATCAGCCCCAAGAGCCAGCCGCGGGCAATGGGGACGGTGCCCCTCACCCAGCCCCGCTCCTGCCTCCTCCTGCCCCTCCGCACCGCTGGACTCGGCTTTCCCACCCCCGAGACGAGCGGGCGCCAGCCCGGCGGTGCCGCCCGCTGGCCGGGGGCTGGAGGAGGGCGGTGGCAGGGGAAGGGCAAGGCAGCGGGTTTGGCAGCGGGTTTGGCACAAGAGGTGCGAAGGCAGCGGGCAATGCCTCTGGGCCAGCGGCAGCGAGGAGGAGGAGGAGGAGGGATGCTGTGCAGGGGCTACCTGAAACCCGCCATGAGACAGAACCTTTTCCCCGCTCAAAGCACGCCCGGCAAAGCCACAGCCCACCCTCGAGAGCGGGGCATACCTGCGTCAGCATCTGTGCCTCCTTCAGCGGGGCAGTAGCACTCCCTGGGGGCAAGGCGTAGCATTACTGCAGCCTCTACTTCCTCCTCTTCCTCCTCCTGGGGTGTGTGCTGGGCTATGTTGGGACCCAGGGCAGCTCCACTGATTCCCCCCAGCTGGGAGGCTGCCACCTCCCTTCACCTGCTGCCGAGGGATGGGCGCTCAGCCCCCCAGCCCCCCTACCCCCTGTTGCACGGGCCACCAGCGACCAGAGGGAGGACGCTCCATGATCCCACAAAGTTAGGCTGGGCTTGGGTCTCCCCCATTTACTGGGGAGGCAAACCCTTGCTTGGCTGCCTGGATTTTGCAGCTGCCCCATACCAAGAGCTGCTTGGCCTCTTGCAGGACGGGCGCGTGTCATGGCACATCGCTCTGCTTCGGTGGTAGGGGAGGGCCAGGCGGGTGCTGTGGGGTGGCGGTGGGGCTGCTTGGCTTCGAGGGCTCTGGGGACCAGCTCGGTGTGTGGGGCTGAGCCCTTTCTCCCTGGCCTCTCGCCCCAGGTGCGGCTGGTCATCGCGGAGAAGGGGCTGCACTGCGAGGAGCGGGACGTCAGCATGCCCCTGATGGAGCACAAGGAGCCCTGGTTCATGCGGCTCAACCTGGGGGAGGAGGTGCCCGTCATCATCCACAGGGACAACATCATCAGCGATTACAACCAGATCATCGACTACATGGAGAAGAACTTCACGGGAGGTAAGGGACGTGGCGGGCTGCGTCTCGGGGGAGACTCAGGTCTAATCCAAACGCTGTTTGCCAAATGCAGCCACTTTTTCCTTTAAAGTTTCACCTTTACCCCATAAAAGCAGCAAGCCACCAGCCCTCCCCAAACTTCTATGTTTTCCCATGAAAATGAAGGATTTCCAGCAGAAATCCCCAAATGTCCCTTGGAAGTGCTCCTGGGGGACTCTGGGGGGGGCATAGCTGGGTCCCCCCTTTTTCTGCCTTGGAGGTCACACTCCCAAACTGGACCATTTCCACCCGTCCCCGTGGCGCATGGTGGCATCTCACCGGAGATGCAGCGGGGGCACGGCCCGCAGGAATGCTTCTGGGTTTGGCCACCTTTGTACTTTGGCCTCAGGCCAACGATATAAAGACGTCCGTAAGTGGCCCTGCTGAGACAAGGTGGGTTTGACCCAGGCGCTGCTGCCCCTCTCCCTCGGTGAGCCCTGCGCCGCCAGCCGTGGGCAGGGGACCCTGCCGTCCCTGGTGCCTCGGAGGAAACTGCACTTTGAAGTCAGACAAGGCCAGTGGTGCTGGGGACCATGGGAGGATGATGTGACACAAACCCAGAGGAAGGGACAGCCGGGAGAGGGAAGCTCATATTCCCCCCGGAGCAGAACCGCAGTCTGTGGCCGGCTGAGCCCGGCACACAGGGATGCTGAGACGGTGCTCGAAGGCGGCTGTTTGCACAGACACTGCGGCAAGCAGCCTCTCCCTGGCATCTCACGTCCCTTCTTTCCCCAAACCTGCGTGCTGTCAGGCTGGGATGCCCCGCCGGGAGGCTTCAAAGCTGAGCAGGGAGCTCGGGCTGAGCCATCATGACGTTCGCCCCAGCATCCATCCCCCTTGAAACAGAGACATCAAAAACATCTCAAAATAGCTCCCGAGGCAAGGGCATCTTGCCAGCTCAGCGGCTGTCCTCTTCCGGCCCCACCACGCTGGTATTGCTCCGCAGAGGCACGGTGCTCGCTCGCCGGTGGGGCAGTGGGGATGGGATCAGTCAGGAGGAGCCCACGCCGGCAGCGGCTCCCAGGAAACGGCAGCCACTTTCCTGCTCAGCGGCAACTCCGGGGCCAAGGGGCAGCGGGGAGCATCGCCCCGTGGTCCCCGCACCGCGCAGCAGCTTCACTCCGTCGCTGTGAAGGGCAGGTGGTCCGGCATATGTGACAACAGGCTGTCCCCAGCAGGAGGGGGACGCAGCGCTGCCCGTGCGCTGGGAAACTCCTGTCATTGAGATTTTCCAGCCAGGTGCAATTTCTTACCTTTTCGCTGAGAAATGGAGAGGGGAAGCTCCGGGGAAGAGGACCCAGAGCATCACTCCCTGCTGCGTGCTCTGCTCCGAGCCATCGCCCACCATCGCTAGCTGGCGAAAGCATTATCAGGATGCCGTGGTGTTGGTCCGAGGGGGGTTCACCCACCTTGCAGAAATGTGCAGGGCGTGAAAATGCCTTTATAAGAAGGTGTATTCACTGAGTTATGTTTTCCCCTGGGCTGGGAGCATGACCTTTTACAGCTGCTTACACACACACCGAGGGTGAGCTGTAAGTAAAGGGTGGTGTGATGAGCAGTGTTTTTCTTTCCCAAAAGCAGCAGTGAATAGTGCCATAAGCACCTTTGAGGGTGCTTCTCACTAGAGCAGTGCCCAGCAGTGCCAAGAAACCACCGATGAGCTGGCTGGTGGCAACACATATCAGAGCCTGGTCAAGGGGCTCCTCCAAGGGCTGCACCCCCAAGCCCATCCTTCTGAGCATCCCCCCATCCCGCCCGTCGCTTGCTGACTATATGCTACAGCAGCCCATAGGTGCAGGGCCACTGTGGCGTGCAAAGGCAAGGCGAAAGTCCCACCGAAAGTCCTCCCTGGGACATGCTGAACAACGTGGGCCGGTGGCCAGCACGCTGCTGTTTCTTGTGGTCGCTCCGTCTCGTTGCTGGATGGGGCAGTCACCCTGGATGTGCTGGTTCCCAGTGTCAGCACCAGCCCATGGGCTGCTGGCCAGGAGCCCTGTGGACGGAGCACACAGGCTGTAGGTCAGTTATTATTATTTCATTCAGCTGATTGCTTTTTCCCGGGTGGAAAATCCCCACTTGGAGAGCTGGAGCCCAGGCAGCACAGGCAGCGAGCAGCCCGCGGGCGGGGAGGAGCTGCCAAAACCTCCCCTCACTCAGGGGACAGTAACGCCGATACCTGTCGGTCAGAACAACTCTGTGGAGCTTACCAGCAGAGACAGCCCCGAACCAGAGCTGCTAGGAGGTTTGCAGTACAGGAGCTGCCAAAATTTCCTTGGCTCCCATCCAGCCGCTGGTGCCGGCAGGCACGATGCTGCCTGGCCCAGGGCAGGGCGAGCTGTGCGTCGCTGCCAGGCAGGCACGGCCAGGCTGTGCCCGCAGCGTCCCTCTTGCCGCCGGCAGTGGGGCCGGGCAGAACCGTCATTTCAGGCTCTTAATTAAGTAGCCGCGTTGGCCGTGTCTGCCAAAGTCCTTCTGCCATCACGCCTTACCTCGGCCCGCGACGCTGGCACGTGGTGAGCCCTGCACTGCGGACGTGTGGGCAACCGGCTTTACCGAGTCACGGGGGTAAATTTACTCACTACCTATTAAGTTGTATCTGAAAACACCATAAACATTTATGATGCCATTAAAAAAATGGACCTGATATTCTTGGAGAAGACAAGAGCAACATTTCCCTCCTTGTGGTGTCATCTGCTGTGTATTTTGAGCTGAAAGTGTAATAAAAAGAGCACGATGCAAACTGCCATCCGCAGAAGGTGAATAAAACCCAACAAGGTGAGGAGGAGCTGGCCGGGGTGAGGGATGCTCCTGCAGCTGAGCGTGGAGGGAAGATGTGCTGGGCTCCTCCTTTGGTCACCAGCTCCCCGATTATCCCTTTTGGATGGGATTTTCAAGGCAGCCACTGCTGTAACAAGTGCGTAATTCAGGAGATCCCAAACCCATATCCCTGTGGTTTAGCTGTTTTCTGCAGAACAGGAAGATTTTCTTCCCCTTTGGAGAGATGTGAAACCACAGTGCACAAATTCAGGGGCTGCAGAGGCGAAGGGCTTGCTACGCTGAGCTCCTGGGGACACGGGGGCTGCGGGGCGGGTGACGACACGTGTACACATCCCTGTGGTCCCGTGGGTTTGCCCGTCTCTGGGCACAGGCTGGACGTGCTCCTGGCCAGGACGGGCAGCGGGGAGGGGGCCGAGCCGAGCGTGGAGTACAGTTTTGGGTCCCTGCTCGGAGGTAGCTCTGGGGTCCTGGCTAACGAGCCACTAATGAGTGTCCCGCCAACACCTTTCTCTTTGCCCTCGCAGAAAACGTCACCCAGCTGATCCCCGAGCCGGGCAGCCTGCTGCACTCGCGGGTGCTGCAGTACCGGGAGCTGCTGGACTCGCTCCCCATGGACGCCTACACGCACGGCTGCATCCTGCACCCCGAGCTCACCACCGACTCCATGATCCCAAAGTACGCGACCGCTGAGATCCGCAGTAAGTTGCCTCTCCAGCGGGGCTGCCCAGGGCCGGCGCCGGCGGGACGGCTCCCCCAGCCCTTCCTTTAGGCTGGGTTTGGCTCCGCAGCCTGGCCAGCCACCCTGCTCTTGCTCATCTCCCCTTTCCCCTGACACAGGCAGGGACAGAGCTGGGAAACAGCAAAGCACAGCTAATTTGGGAGCTGCAGGTACCCTGTAGAGGCACCCTGGGGGTGTCCGGGCTCCCACGGGCCATGCACACTTCTCGCCCAGCTCTTTCTACGGCACATGAATTTGCTCCCTCTCCCGAACATCCCCCCTCCCTCCAACAGCTGTAAGGGTAAAGGTGAGGGACTACAGCCAGATGGAGTTGCAGACAGTGGATGAATCGGCATAAGACTCTGCACCTGACCTTCAAGCGCTCATGAAACATTGACGATGCTTAATATAACTCAACAGCAAGGATTGCTCCTGGAGAGAGTCCCTCACCAGAAAAGTGACCTTGTTAGGAGGGCAGCAGCGTGCCCCACGCATCCCCCCCCTCCTTTAGGCTCCAGACCCAAACAGTGCCCATAGCAAACACTGATCCCCTCCACTGTCCCTTCAGCTGTCTGGGTGACAGATGGTCGCTCTGAAATGGGATGCACTCAGCCACAAACAGACTGCTCCTGAGGTGTATCTCATGGTCTGCCCTGCCTCTGCTGGCATCCTGCTCGGGCGGCTTTCCCTCTGTCACCAAGTGTCGCCTCCACCCCCAGACCTTGGGCAGATGCAGGGTTCAGAGCCTGTCCCCTCCCCAAAGGGTGCTGCTGTGATGGCTTCAGACCCTGTCTGCCTCGCATCACCTCCCCAGCACTCTGCCAAGGTCTTTAAAAGTATCTCACCGTCCAAACCTCCTCACTGGTGGCATTTTGCCCAAGCCATTGCAAGGGAGGGGCTGTGGGTAGCTCCATGGGATGCCCCAGTGCCAGTGGTGGCCTTCCTCCCCAGCACATCCCCTACCCCCAGGCGGTGGCTCGGCTGCCCCGTTGCAGTGGGTGTCGAGGCAAATCCATGTAGTTGTGTCCCAAGGAGAGTGTGAACTGAGGGTCAGGCTCTCCCCAGGGGAACAGGGGAACAAAACCAGGGTGATACCCAGGCTTCCCTCCAAGTTACAGCCCCAGGAGAACCGGCTGGGAGCTTTAGCAAGCACGAGCTTCAAGGGTCGTGGTGGAAAACGGGAAGTTTCACCATTTTGTGTTGGCACACAGCCCACTGCTGGCTGCCGCCCGGGCCAGCCCGGGCACCTCCCGCACCCACGCATCAGCAGAGCCAAGCCCTCGTTGGAGGGAATGAGAAGGGAGAGACAGATGGTCCCTGGCGGGAAGAGATTAGCCCAGCTCCGCTAATTTATGTCGTCCCTAAGGTGTTACTCTGCATCTCGTATTCTTTTCTTCCATTTACTCTGCTCCTTTCCCTCCGTCACCTCCCTTGCACAAAGCCCTTCGGATCCTCCCCGTGCCCTGGGAGGGAGGAGGGTGGGCGTCTCTCCCACGCTCGCAATGGGCTCCATGCTACCGAATGGCATCCCCGGACACCGAGCCAGGGCTGGACAGCTTCATTCGGGAGGGAGCACCCCCTCCCACGCCGCTCCCTCCCACGCTGCTCCGCATACACACCCACACATGGGCAGCTGGCTCGGACAGCCCAAAGGATTGACCTGCAGGAACCAGGTTATGGGGAAGCTCAGGGATGTTCTTAAAACAGTAAGAGACAGAGATCTGCTAGCAGCTCTGAGATGAATCCAGCAGAGGAAATGAAGAGCTGAAACCTGCGGAGCTGGGACTCGCCACGGCCAGGGAGAGGATTCTGCCGTACCCCGCAGCCAGCGCTGCCCTGCCGGGGTGGATGGGAGAGCTGAAGAAGCCATGTGCCCTGGGGAGGGCGTGCGATGCCCCAGCCACCCACCGGTATGACAGCACAGCAGCAGAAAGCCATGAATTTGGCCCGTTTTAGCTCTCCAGGCTGTTTTTCTTGGTGCCACAACACTATTTTGCATGCAGGACAAGGTGCTTTGCTACCGAACACAAGGTCATCCTGACCCCTGCCAGACACAGCCTCCCCAGCCCCTCTGTCTGTCTGTCTCCCCCCAGGACATTTAGCTAATGCCAACACGGAGCTGATGAAGCTGGACCACGAAGAGGAGCCACAGCTGTCAGAGCCCTACCTCTCCAAGCAGAAGAAGCTCATGGTAAGCGGGTCAAAGCCACACACATCTCTGGTGGTGGTGGGACATGACCCGCAGACCTGCCATGGGCACCTAGTGCCTTATGTCCCTGCACAGTTGCAGGGGCATGTGTCCATCTGTCCATTCATCCATCCATCCCCCATCATAACCCTGCTCTCCACCCAGGCCAAGATCCTGGAGCACGACAACGTGAACTACTTGAAGAAGATTCTTGGTGAACTGGGGATGGTGCTAGACCAGATCGAGGCTGAGCTGGAGAAGAGAAAACTGGAGTACCAAGGTAGGCGCTGGGTTGCGTTTATGGGGTGTTTTTCCACACGAGGCTGAGGTGCAACACCAGGAACAGCCGATGGCTTTGCACCTGATGGATGTCCCCCACGGGGCAACCACCGGTGGGGCCGGGGCTGCCGCTGGGCTCTCCTGGTTTTGGATACATTGATGTCGTTGCAGCCATGGTCTCACCAACCTCTGGCAAACCACCCCTGCTCCATGGAGCCCCTGCATGCCCAGCCGCAGGGAACAGCGGGACCCCTGTCCTTACGGCTGCTCTGTGGGAGCTCCGAAATCGTCCCAGGTGGTGGCAGGTCCCCTCCGCCCCAGCAAGGGGCTGCCAGTGACTGATGCCCTGGCTGGTTTGGGAAGGAGCGGGCTGGCCCCAGGCTCTTGCACCACGAGGAGCTCAGACTGACAAAAGCGCAGGGCTGGGGTCGAGTCCCACAGCCAAGCCCCCACAGCTGTGGGGCTGCGGCACATCCCAGCGGAGCGCGGGCAAGGAAACCTGATGGGAATCTGAGGGGCCCTGGAGGGGTGGGGGCCTTTACCGGACCTGCGTCAGACACCAGCGGGTGGGAGAGGGCAACACCAGCCATCCCTGACATCAAACCAGCACTGCTGGGTGCCTGCCGAGGGCCACCCCGGCACCCCGGCAGACAGGGATGCGTGGGCACAGCTGGGCATGGCTTGTCCCACTGCCACCCCGGGATGACGCCATCAGCCTCCCGCCCCCGCTGCCGGCAGGGCTCATAACGGCAGCCCCGGGACGGCGGGCAGCCGCCAGCACCACGGTGCCAGGTCTGGAGCAGAGCCCAGACACAGTTAATCAGGGGTCGGCCCCGCAGCTGCCCCTGCCCTCGGGACCAGCCTCGGCTGCGGGGAGCCGTGCGTCACACCGGGGCCGCACCAAAGGGCCCTCAGAGGCGCCAAGGTCAGGCCCTGCACGGCACCGGGTTGGGGGTTTGCCGAGAGCCCTGATGCATTCACAGCAGCATCCTGCATTGCCCTAATTGCCTCCAATGAACACCCTCATTAACTGAGCCGAGAGCTGGGGTAGCTCAGCCGAATTCAGCCTGAGGTGCCCTTGGAGGACGTCCCGGGTGCCTGGAGCAGAGGGGTGGCTGCTGCTGCCACCAGCACCCGGGCACTCCACTGCCTCCAGTCCTCGCATGCTCTTCCTGCCCTGTGCTCCGGGCCCCCAAACTCTCCCTGGTGCACCCACAGCCAGGTCGGGATCCCAGCAGCGGGCGCAAGCACCAGCCCTTGGGCAACCTCCCAGGAGCCGCAGTGCAGCAGCTCTCCTCCCACGCAGCCCAGCCGCCGGCCTGACGCGCGGCAGGGCGGGCAGGAGGGGGGTGGGAGAGGCTGCAGGAGCACAGGGCGACCCCCTGTCACAGGCACCCTGCTCGGCTGGGACAGGCTGGTCCACGCTGGGGACGAGCTGCCCTTGCCTGTGCCTCTGCCCCGGGGCACCCCACAGCCGGGTCCAGGCCTCGGCGGCGGGTACAAGCCCAGAGCCAGGAGCAGCGGGGACAGATCACGGTTCTCTCCAGCAGCTGCCAGCCTCCGGCGTGCTCTCTCCTCTGCCCGCAGCAGTGCCCAGGAGCGGGCAGGCACTTCACCCTGCTTCCCTCACCTCTGAGCCAGAGCACCCGCACCATCCCGCAGCACCCAGGAGGCTCCAGCTGCAACACCCTCACAGTTCATTAGTCACTGAAAACATTTATTGACTAATTAGGCACAGGCAATCTGTCCACTTGGGCTGTGCTTCTAGCAGGATCCGGCAGGCTGCCAAGCGGCTACAAATGAGGGCTGCTAATTACCAGTAATTCCCCTGGCCTGGCCCTGCAGCACCAGTGCCTCTCTCCTTCCCCGATAGAACAGCCACAAGGCAGCGGGAGAGCCCCGAAATGAAGGATGTGGTGCAAAGCCAGGGGCTCAGGCTGGATGGGGCCAGGTTTTGTGCCCTTCTGCTGTTCTTCGTTACCTGCACCTCCCTTCATCTCCCTTAGCTCCATCCCAGCCCTGCTCCTCAGTAGTGAAAGGGCATCAGGAGAGTGTTTAACGCTACCCTGGCCTGAGCTCACTTCTTCCAGCCTAACAGCAGCTTGGTTTATTCCTGGATGTCTCTCTGGTGAGGTTATTTCCAGGGTCACCCACTATCAGGGGCCCCCAACGCTTTAGTGTCTTTCTTCACGCCCAGCATTCACACCGAGCTCTGCCTCCCCCAAAACCTGGCTCTTGGCAGAGACGTGCTGCCAGTTTTGGTGTCCTGGAGCAGGGGTCCCCACTGCTGGAGAGAGGACAGAGGCAGAACCTCCCCAACAGCACACAGGGAGAGCAGCCAGGCCGGCCAGCAAATGGTTTTAATTCCCGAGGATTTCTCACATCCCTAAAATAGGACAAGTTAACATGACACCCCTGAAACAGCTCCCGACGAAGCCAAGGACAAACGCTGTGGCTCTCCCCGAGCCCTAACACAGCAGAAAGGGTCACTGCACTGCATCTTCCTTCGAGGGGGACCAACGGCCCTTTTTCAGGGATGTCCTGGGTACAGGAGGATGCCATCTCCTGCTGCTCTTGACTTGGGAGAGAGGCAACAGAGACATTTTGCAGAGAGAAATTTGTATCTTTATGTGGGCTATAAATGATCAACTCGTATCCCCAGCTTTGCGGCCCCATGTATCCTCCATCACGTAGCCTAGTAGATGGGGTCTGATCTCTTGGGACATCAGAAAGCTGAGAAAAAGCACCCCAGGTCCAACGCAAATGCTCCCGCCTTCGTGGATCTTTTGAGCAAGCCTTTAGGTGTCCACCCAAGGGTTTCTTCTTACCCCTACCTGTTCTGTCGCTTCTCTCTCCAGGGCAGAAGTGTGAACTCTGGCTCTGCGGATGCGTCTTTACTTTGGCCGATGTCTTGTTAGGAGCTACCCTGCACCGCCTCAAGTTTCTGGGACTCTCTAAGAAATACTGGGAAGACGGCAGCAGACCCAACCTACAGTCCTTCTTCGACAGGATACAAAAACGCTTCGCCTTTAGGAAAGTTTTGGGAGATATACATACCACGCTCCTCTCCGCAGTGGTTCCCAACGCCTTCAGGCTGGTCAAGCGGAAACCTCCCTCTTTCTTCGGAGCCTCCTTCCTGATGGGATCTCTGGGGGGAATGGGATATTTTGCTTATTGGTACTTAAAGAAAAAATATATCTAGTGCTGGCTGCTCGGTGTTTAGTTTGGTGTCTCTGTGCTGTGTGAAATTATGATGAAGCCTCAGTAACTGTAATGAAATTTGAAGCAAGGTAATGAATAATTATATTGTTTAATGTAACATTCCATAGTCTAGAAGTAGAAACGTATACTGCAAGGAAATAAGACAACAACAACAACAAATGCGTCGACTTGTAAATGCCTTTTTTAGGTTTAAGTATTCAACTCCAGCGAGAGGCTCAGGGGTTCACGGGCTCAGCCGTGCCCGTCGGGAAGCGCCACCTCCGGCACCGGCCGGCTCCAGTGGGAGAGACGGGAACCCCGGCAAGTTTCCCAACACCCAAGTTCAATAATGGGACTCGGATACTCGGTCCTGTATATTTGTGTTTCCAAATCGTTTGTCGGCCACATTTCACACATGCAGGTAGTGAGGACTTTCTTCTTCTAGAAGACATTGTGCTGTCGTGCTTGGAGGCTTTCCTGGGAGCAGGGTGCAGTAGCTGGTCACACTCAAGATGAATTTCTGTTCTTCAAGTATCCATTTTTTAAAATTCTTTTAATTAAAAGGAATATTTTTTATTGAGCTGCTCTTAGAATGTATCCACTTTCTACGTCTGGGTTTGGTGAGCTTTTTTTAAAAGAATTTAATGTCTGTCTTGAACTGACACACTTTTTTCCTGAGATAAATCATTTTGACTTCCATCCTGAATTTTGGCACATGAAGGAGATTATTGTTTTAAGCCTTTTGGCTCTGCCTCTTGAGTTTTCCTTCATGGATTTGCAAAGCATTTTTCACCGACTGACCATATCTGGACTCTGACAAAGTATGACCATTTTCAGAACTTTTCAGCACTTTCCTGAAGGCACTTTGGCTTTCTCTTCCATCGGGGGCTCTTTTCTGTCATTTCCTCGCTATGTGTTTTCTTAGAGACACTTTGCACAGAATCACATTGATGACTTTCTTGTGCCTTTTGCATGTTGGAAAGAATAACAGGCCTCACTGCTACTCATGCTTTGAAAACTGAGATCCTCAATAAACCATATGGAGGAGTAACGGCTTCACATTTCTAAATCTGTTCAACATCCTTCTGGTCTTATTTCGAAGCATGTCCATGGGCAGAGGGATGTGCAGGTGGTTTGTGCTTTTTCTCATGTACCGCATTGGGCTAAAACTCGCGTGGAAACAACGGGTATTCCCCTTCCAAAGCACCCATTCCTGTAAGCGCTCAGCCTGCTAGGAGCTCCGCTGGCTGGTTTTCCGAGCGGTGATCCCCAGCCAGCCATGCTGCATCCCTAGGCTCGGGAACGTATGCCAAGTGTGGCCGAAGCCATAGGGATTGTATTTGCCTCTGACTCAAAAATAAGCTTTATGTATTTGAAAGCAGCAGGATTTCCCAGGAGCTTTGGTTCTTGTTACAACCTGGCAGCCACGGAATTGTGAATATTTAGCAGGAATTACAAGGGATGAGCACATAGCGATTACACAATGCAAAACACACAGATTTATGCTGGGCTTGTCACAATTGCGTAGGCTGGTCTGACATACTTCTGGAATATGACGACCTGTATAGCTGCAAAGGTGCTGTGTTATCCATGTTGCTCCCCAGTGATTAGGGCCACACTTAAAAACCAGTGTGTGAGAACCCAAATCCACACCTGTGCACGCAGACCAGGCACCCGCAGCCGAGGCTGCCGAGCGACGCGACAGACACACGCTCCCCACGTACAGTTACGTACCTGCTTCACGGTATGAATGATTTTGAAGAGGGAGGCAGGAGGGTCCCCTGAGGTGATCCCTTTGCTGAATCGGAAAGGTGTAAGAACATACACAATGACCGTTCATCTGGTCCAGTAGCGGATACCAAATTCCCCCAAAGAAGTCAGAGACACACAGACGTGGAGCTGTTACTTGGGTTTCTTCCTTTTACTTTTGCCCGTTGCCCTATGCACGCATTCCCTGGTGATCTCCAAAAGCTGCTGAAACGACACGCCGGGTGCAGAAAGGAATATTAACGGGGGTACAAGGCCAGGAAACCCAGACAGAACGAGAGACAATACTTGCTGAGTTCCCAGGATTTCAGCCCAGGAACGAGGCAGAAGGAAGCTGCTTAGCAAGATTGCTGCTGGTTACTTTGCTCCTCATTTTTTTTTTATTGTGGTGTTTGGGTTTTTTTAACCAAATAATAAATTGAAAATCATGGAGCAAATCAGAACTCTAAACACCAGAGAAAACAGGCGCTGGTTTTGTTTTGGAGCGCACTGGTATGATGCAACTATTACGAGGAAGCCAGCCAGCCAGCAGCTGGAACACGGCGTGGGTCAGTCCCGACCAACACATGAGAATTGTCAGTCCTGTCGCTCCGTGGGCTGCTGAGGGGCCACAGATGCTGTACTGATGTTCACTAGCAAGCCTTTGTTGTGAACTAAATTTTTAAAAAAGCAAAAATCAGTGAAGACAGTACCACTCCCTGTCGCTAAGCCTTGTTTCCTGCTGTGGTAATGAAAAAATACCAGGACATCGCTCTAGGGAAACGCAACCTGCGAGAGCGATAAAAGACAATTACTGTGAGGCGCAGAGGCTGGATTGACATTCAAGACCATGCTGAAACGAACTGGGAGATGAACATCACCACCCCGATCGATCCAGATTGGCGAGTTACCATAAGCAGCCCTGTGGTGATTACAGGCTGTCATCACAATAAGTTGCTTTCGCTCTAGCTGGTCTGAGCCTAATCTGACTTTTACTGCTCTAGTTCCATTTAAAAGAGGAGACCACCACAACTACACAGCCATAAGCTGGGCACTGGCCTGATGCTCGCTGCCCAAGTCACTTTCTGTACGCAGAAATACGAAAATGATAGCAAAAATCTGTTTCCTCACTCCAGGACTTTACGCTTGGCTCTCAGCAAGGCGTGGGGTAAG
This sequence comes from Phaethon aethereus, assembly GCF_964289735.1. Taxonomy (NCBI): domain Eukaryota; kingdom Metazoa; phylum Chordata; class Aves; order Phaethontiformes; family Phaethontidae; genus Phaethon; species Phaethon aethereus. Next base: position 10,801,930 of record NC_138592.1, read on the forward strand.
AGCAGCACCCGAGGGGTAAGGCTGGAAGGTAAGACACCCCGGAAATACTGCTTGGAGCAAATCTCTGCTCTGGGACACCTTACAATTCCCTGCTGAGCAATCCTGTAGCAAACTGCCGCACTAGACAACACAGGGAATGGCTCGTGCTGTATCTTCCACCAAATACTTCTGTGTACCTCATCTGACCCCAGTTAGGGTCCTTCTTAGGCTTCACCCTATATGTACTTATTTACCCAAGCAAATTTTTAGTCTTGAAAACCTCTGGGTTTTAGAGGCAAACATGCTTTCTGGTGCCTCAAGGCCTTAAAATCTGTATCTGTGCTGAAATGCTGAACTTACAATTATCAGAGGGGCTACTCATCAAGTCCAAGCCCTTCTGAGCACCTCCGAGATGAAGCTTCACGACGCTGAGCGAGCTGACAAGGTGCAGTCACTCCCTCCTCCCTCCCAAGCTGCTCCTTCAAGCACAGGGAAACCCTCTTTCTGCTGTGAAAATAAATGAAGGACTTCCCCACCTGAGAAAAGCAAACAGAAAGCACTAAAGCTTGTGAAAATATTTAACATCAGGTTGCATTTCATGGCATTCACTGCTGTCGTCAAGCTCAAAGCCAAAACCACCCAGACTGGATCCATAATGCAGGCAATGACAGCAACTAAATCTCTCAGGTTCCTGAGAGATACATGGGATTAAAATAATACGGGATAATATGATAATAGTATTTCGAGAGGGCCAGGGCTCACATAAAAATATGATAATATGGGATTAAAACTGAAATAACGAAAGAACCGGGAAACAATGTACAACCTAAGAGCTAACTACTGTAACTCCACACCTGCAGTTATCTGTGCAATAGCGGAGGATAAGAGGGTCATTTCACACCTACTCACGCGTTCAGCAAAGCTGTTTTTACTACACCAGCCTGTAGAAAAGGTGCTTCTGCCTTGGTAGGACAGAATAAAGTCCCTAGCCCACATTCAGCAGGCTGCGCCCAGACAAAAGTTCAAACCCACAGGTATGAATGGGAATGAAAACATCAGCGTCAGTATTTTGTGAACAGGGACAGATTTTGTATCCTTAAAGGATTTCCTAAAGCGTGGCCTCAGTGGTAAATTGGAGAGGTTTCAGACCAAGCCGCTTCTAATACTGAATTCAAGGTTCTAGGCAGTAGCGAAAACACACTGGGACTTGTATTCTCGGATAAAGCGCATTCACGACAAATTTCCTATGTTTTTCTCATGCTGATTTCCAAACGTGCCCAAATGACATATTTGCTGTCATTGTCTTGCACTCTCCATTTTACATGCTTTCCTCTGAAGGATTAAACAGAGAGAAAACAGTCTGCTTTAAATGCCTCACAGCGAAAGAAAGAATACCACATATGCCATCAATAATTTAGACGAACAGTTGCTTTGTCAGAAGACAGATGTCTACCGCTGCAGCCAAGGCAAGCAGAGGGTGCGGACTGCAGTAACCTGGGTGCTGCAGCCCAAGGCTCTACCTGCAGACAACAGCTGCTGTTGCCAACACAGATTATTTCTATTTCCATGCAACTTTGATGCTGAAGAGCATCAGTGAGCAACACGTCAACCTCCACCCACTCCTTGAGAGCTCACAATAGGTTGGTTTTGGGGTTTTTTTTTTTCCTTCCTTTTTTGTCTCTCTCATCTGCACAATGATCTACTTTCAGCCTTTTTTTTTTTTCTTTACCCCTCTCTACCATCCTACCCCTTTCCTTTCTCCTGGACTCCCGTGACTCCACTCTCCTGCCGCAGCCAGCCAGGGATGCCTCAGCATTTTCAGAGACATCTCTCTTGCCAGGAGCCCGCGGGTTGTGAAACTGCATCAGTGGACACAGTACCTCCCGTTTCCACCTTCTGAGAAAGAACGGCCAAGAAATGAAGGAGATACAGCCTTGCTAAAAACCTCTTAACTAACAGCACAGACCAATGGAAGCCCTGCTTTAAACATAACCCTATCGAAGCCCCTACTTTCATTGCCTCCTGTCTCAGCCCTTTCCCACCAGCACCTCATCTCTCCAGCAACCTAAATCCTTTTTAGCTCCAGGAAAGTTATAAAAAAAGCCACCACTACTTTGTAATCAGAACAGAGCGTAACCAGGTTTGAGGGTGCTTTATAATGCTGCAGGCACTTCTTTACATAGAACTAAGCATTCTGCATAGTTAAGCGCTGTTTGCACATCCTCTTTACATCGCAACATCATGTCACTCAGCTGCAAGCCTCCTGGAACACTCTTCTATTTTTGCTTACCAAAAGCAATTTCTTTCCATTCCATGCCCTCGGAGCCAACCACTACAGAACAGCAATAGGGAAGAGTCTTTGCCACAAGCAAAACACCCCCCCCCAAAAAAACAGACAAAAAAATCCCCAGAAAACAAAAAAATACTCTGGTACCGTGGCATCATTTTTCATCTCTCTAACTTCCAAATCATGGCAATCAGCAGGGGGGGGGGGGGGGGGGGGGGGGAAATCTTAAAAAACCCCAAATCACTCCCATTCTTCTAGAAACCAAAGCAGTCAGGTCAGGCTATGGCAAAGACGGAGCAATGGTGCACAGTGCCGAGAAGAGCTCTGATCTAGAATGACACTATACCACGCACACATTAAACCGGTGCTCGCTTCCATCATCTGCGGAACACAGAGGGCAGACCCCAAGTGCCATTCCCAGTCAGCACACTCCTGCTGGGTTCGGGTGCGACAATTCACACATTTGGACATAACAGGCTTTGTGGGTTTAGTATCATCTTTATTTTCAATTAATTTTGCCTGTCTTCCTCCATCACGCTCTACTGTTTTTAGCCACAACCTATTTAGCTGAATTTTCCCCAGCACCAAGTCATGGTCCGTTAAGCCTGTCACTGGTACAGCCACATCGCGTGTAACCTCTCAGCACCGCTCCTCTCCCCAGTTCCCACGAGACGGGGAAGGCTCCGCGGAACAGAGGCAGCACAGGATTCAGGGAAGAGATTTCAGAAGAGAGCTGACATTTACATTAAGGATATGCCTATTTATTGCTCTGACATCAACGCTTCCCACAGATTAAATGCATTAAACTACATCACTGAGGGAATACATGACCTAAAACTGCAAAATTACCCTAGACTGGACATGGAAAAAGGTTTCAGAGATACGAGATGAAAAATAATCATTTATATTTACTTTTGTTCCATGCTTTTCTTCCTTCAGCCTTACATCGTAGGGACATACACAATACAAGTGCAGATCTCCTACCATGGGACACACTGTCAGGAAAAGCATGGTAAGGAAGAGCATTTTTCTGAGTACTTCTTGCCCTTGATACTCAACTTTCCTGAAACACTGGTAAAGCTCTTCACCTACTCTTCTGTGCCATATTATAGTTCCAAAGCTTTACAGCAAAGTTGTTCAGCTTGCTGCAAGGCACATGACATTGCTTGTGTTTTGTGATGGCCAGAGGGTAGTTTAAAAATAATCTTTCAGCTTAAATGTTACCACATAATTGCCTGAAATTTCAGGGACTGCACTCAATGCTGATAGTCATTTCCGTCTCTGCTTTTCCAACTTGCAACCTCTATGTTCTCACTGTATACTTTGTTTAAGCACCAAAGTAACCTTCTCACATTCAAATGAATTAACAATTTCCTACTAAACACCTAGGTGAAGCTACTCTTTACACAACACAGTGCTCGCTCCCGAAAAAAAGGACAAAGCTAACTACTGATGCACCAAATGGCACTGTCACGTTACCTTCTCCTTCCTTCATGAGTTCAAGTACATCAGGTATAGTTCTGCTTCAATAAATTAGGCATGTGGTTTTTCCCAGGTAAACATCATTACAGTGACAGACCAACTCCTTTTAACAACAGTTAATTATGAGTTCAGAGTCACAACAGCCTTTTTCCTAGCATTAATTACTTTCATCTTAAGCTTTGGCAAAATACTAAAAAGAGGGGAAAACAAAACAAAGCATGCATCTAGCAGAGGTAAAGAGCATTTATTACTAATCTGTACTCCAGGAGGTGACATGAAGCTATGAAAAGAAGCAATCCCAGGAAACAGGTTTCTGAGTGAACAGAGGTTCACGCAGGCTGATCAAGGAGAAAGAGCTGGGGAAAGAGCTGGAAAAGACTGATTGCAGAGAAGCTGCAGAGATCTGCTTTAAGCTACAGTAGTAAAAACAGGTATTATTTCACTATGAAAAGTGACTTTAGGCTTGTATTCACAACTAAAGCCAGATTTTTCAAAACATTTTTAAATACACCACAACAGCCCCTACAGTTTTTCCATTAAAGTGTGCCATAGGGCCCAACTGGGTGTTTCTCACTTTGTCATGAAAACAGGATTCTTTTTTTTGTGGCTGCTCCACAACCTAAGTTTCAGCACACACAAATAAAGTGACAAACTGAGAATACCATTTAGCACCAGTGAAGCATTCGTGGAATGATTTTGCTTTGAACAAAGACTCTGAGGAAGAATCACAGCCCAGTTTCAGTACGCTTAAAGTCTGAGCTGTTCAGATGGCTCTTACGAAAGATCTGAACTTTCCTGTTTGCCTGATCTTGCCTCCAATGATGCAAACATTTGAAAGCGTCCCAGGTAAGTGAAGAGTGAAATGAATCCAAATCCAGTTAATCTTCCCACTGTGTCCTAGCTGAGACTCCCTTCCTTGCTGGCCCCAGCAGAGGAAAATGTTTTAAGCACCAAGACCAAGAACTGCCTCAGCCACATTGGTCAGGCCAAATGCCGCTTCTGTGAAAGTCCTGTCAGCCCACAAAACAGGCTAGACTTAAACACAGGCAAAGAAAAATGAGCAAACATACACTGAAATGAGTAATATGCCAGTAAGATGCTGGAGACCAAAGTTCCCTAAATAATACCTCAGACACAGACAGTTCTGCAGGAACAAGAGGATTATCGTACTGAATTAACTTTAGTACAGGAAAAAAAAAGGGAGAAAAAGATCAAGTGTTTCTTGTGATTACAGTTGCTGCCTTTTGGAATCTACTACAAAATGTGAACATTTATCTTTAAAATGTTACACTTCAAAAAAACCCCCAACTTAAAACAAATTAACAATACCTGTTGACAGCTGAAAGAAAGCACTTCTGCCTTCAGCAGAGGACATCGAATCCAGCTACTTGCCGCAGCACTGTTTCTCTTTGGCTGCGAATGTGTTGTAGAGAGGCTGTATTTTTATTTTAATGATAAAAGTGTATTTGGGGAGGGAAGGAACTCAGATCAAGGTGATTGCAAATATGTGAACAGAAAATTTGCAACCTTTGCTTTCCAGTTAAAGTACAAGGAATTGCTCTGAAATAGAGGCAAAAAGCGCAAAGAAAAGGCCGGGAGCACAAGGGAACCTTCTAAGGCAACAGTTAGCACATGGTCTCCAGGTACTGAGAGAGACACGTACACCAAGATTTCCAAACTCATAAGCAGTAATACAGCCCATAAGAATTCTTCCATATATTTCAATGGATTAGGCTTTCACTTTGCTACAATAAGCAACTGTTCATGTCTACATAATGCCTGGTGTAACAGGCACACATTAGGAAGCTTGCTTTTGTCAAGCATGGCTTTTGTATTGTTTCTTTTTATACGCTGTACTCTTGAGAATCTGTGCTATATTAACTCATTCAAATACTGCAGAATTATCAGTGACAGTTTGATCGTGCATCTCAGTAGTCACAAAAACACCACGAGACTGGATCATTTAGGGAAACTAAGAGCAGCAACAGTATCTTTACAGACATCAGAAACACATTCTCAAAGACACAAACACTGATAAAGTTTTCTTCTTTCATTGTTTAAATAAAAGCTTTGTGAATAACCGTATCCCACATTATTTCCATAATAAAAAGTTTGTATGACACTGGTTAGAAGTGGACAGAAATATCCATATAGTGATTGCACAAAACATTTCTGAAACTGAAGACAATTTCAGCAAGTCAGTTGGTTTAAAGAAATAGCATTTCCTGTTCCAAGGCCTTGTCTCTATAGCAAAGTTACATAAAGATAACCTAAAATAGAAACTTAAATCTAACGAAATCAATCAGAAAACCTTCTGGGTATATAATCCTTTTCCATGGTGAAAGTGGCTCGCAGTCTAGCTTAACTCTATTGGGAGCAGGCTTACGTTACATCAAAAGAACATCTGCAAATGAATTTGCATTGTTTAAACAAATTTAGTTAAACCCAATATGAGTTAATCAGTGCAAATTTTCCAAAGAGTCAGCTTAAAAGGCAATTCAATGCAAAAATCAAACAGAGGAGCTTGATAGAAAATACATAACCTCCTGAAACAGCTTCTTTCTGTGAGGCGATTTGTACTTTCTAAGGATGCACAAGAACTCCCACTTGCCACTGAATTCAGTGGAAATTCAAGTGAATACAGCTCTCCTCAGAGGCGGACCACAAGCGCGGAATTAACACTGCTGTATTTGTTGCAAGTGCTACTGCTCCCTTGCTGAAAGGGAGCTGTTGAGATGGCAAAAAGAAATGTGCTGGGATTAGACTACAGTGCATCATACCCTATATTCAGCAAAATATCCACCTTGGAGTCAAATGCTCCAGACAGATCCAAGTCTGCTCTCAGATTAGCGGACACTACAGCCTTGCCCGCAGACCTTTTTGGCTGTCTTGCTCACCACAACTGTCAAACAGATTTTGTGCAATTGCAACATGAATAAGCCTTTATGAAAAAATAAAAAGCTTTTCAAGATAAAAACTATGCTAAATGTTTGATTGATATGATGAGTAAACCCATCCCACTTCATACCTATTCATTATATAATACTAGTGTTTTATTCAGTAGTGGGTTTCCAGCCACATCAAAAGCGGCCACAGCTTTATGTGCAATCAAAATTAAGTAGCTTATTGATGGTGCTGGATAAGCAAGAATAAATACTGCTTCAAGCACACTGGTTTGCAGCTCCTGTGATAAACAACACGTTTCATTCACTACCAAGCAGACTAGTCGGGGAAAGAGCAGGTTAAGCTAACTTGTTCATAACACCAGAATGTCATTGTTCTTCTAGAAGAAACATACCACAAAGTACTCCTTGTTTTAAAGTAACTCCTATAAGATTTAAAAAAAAATTAAAACCCCAATTGTCATATTAGACTTTTTAGCAAAATTTGAAGGAGACTGTTTTTTGTGTCAAGAATAAAATGACAAAAATATTATGACAGATACTTCACCTAAGGAGAAAGTTAAGGCTTGTTTTAAGAGTTTCCTTTCCAAAGGCAGGCATGAATTTAAAGTCACAGTCTGCTTAAGACATTACACCTCAGATTTACTCTCTTTGTTGCAGAATGTGCAAACAGCTAAGAAGCATTTGTGGCAAGTTAGTGTATTTAACACTTGTTAACATGAGATGTTCTAGTTTTACAACTGAGCTATATAATGGTTTAACGAATATTGATATTTTCTCAACACTTGGTATCACTGTCATTATTAGAGCTTTCCCGTTAAGGCAATACGAATAGGAATATTAAAAAAAAGTATGAGGTTTGGATCATCCACAATCTTTTGACATAAATAAATCAAAAAAAGAGGGAGTATTCATTTGAGATCAGTCAAGCTCTTAAAGAGCAAAAGCCTCTGTCAGCCTTGGACCTGCTCCTCCATTTATTAGTAAAAGAAACAGATCCAACTTCCAATTTCTTTGCTGAGAATGCTAGTCAGCAGCTCCTAAACAAGAGCAGACCTGTTCCAATACCAATTTTTTTTTTGTCTCCCAGGGAAGAAGCTCATTACCACCTGCCAGCCATCAGGTAGTACAGATTTGGTTTCCTTCAGCCCATCACCTTGTTCCTTACAGTGGTAATACTGTAACCGTTCCTACATTCAACTACTCCAGCACTGAAAGCAAAATCCCAAAATTTTAAAGGTTATTTTATCTGCTATAACTATATTTCTTTGAACTTAAAGGTATATTTGGAAGAGGTAGTCCAGGAGAAAAGGGTTTCAAGTACCAAAATCTGTATGTCCCATACCAAGCTGACAGACCTATCAGCACACCGAGAAGCTTTTGACTGAAGTCATGGAAATACACGGCAGTGCAGAGAAACATGAACACCCAGATCATGGTGAGAAAACACAAGGAAACAAAGAGGCCGTTGATCACAACACGCAGCTTAGAGTTCTGGTCTACGGACAAGCCTTCCAGCACAGCCACTTCCTCCACAATCATCAGAGCACAGTACGAGAGCAGAAAACAGTGCCCCGAGATATCAAAACCATTCCAGATCCCGTTGTCTTGGTGGCACTCCTGCTTAGTGGCATACAGCCGGCGAGGCTCGCTGAGTTTACCCGAGGTAGAGCACATGCCGGTGAGATTCTCAATATACATGAAGAGTCCAGTGCAGACGTACCAGATGGCAGTGCCCACTAACAGTGCACTGAGACGCCGGAGCACCATCAAAATGCTCTTCGTGGGACCATAGAGGAACTTGCTCTCAGCAAACTGGTAGGTGGTGACTGCGATGAAGGGCAGCAGAAGCCAGAACGTCCATGCCCAAGCCACCTTCACAAAATACCTGCCAGAGAAAAGCCAGAGAAACATGCATGTGTGAAACTTCACAGGATCTGGGTAAGTGGTGGTGCTTGAAGACGTAGTTTTTCAAGGTCAGTGTTCAGAACCATCAAAATTAAGACACTTGTGCCCTCCCCTCAAAGTAAAGCATAGCTAAAATCTTAACCCTCTCCCCATTATTTCTCTCAGGCCCAACACCTTAATACTTCCTCAAGCGGGTACTTCAACTGTCTCCCAGGCAGCACTCCCTAGGACCTTAAGCCCTTGTTCAGACTTGCGGTTCAGTTTTGCAATCACTTTTACGCTGTAAACCCTCTCAACTCTGCCCTACTCAAAATGCAGCTGCAAAGAATATATTTTTAGCTTGCCACCCTGACCACAATAACCCTTTCTCTGACTCCTTTCCTCCATCTCAATTATGTTTGCTTTCAAAGCCCTTCACAACCTCAGATCAGCCTCTTAATACTGAGTAAGATAGCCAGAAGGGCTGACTCGTTTCCCTAATCAGCCCATGAAGCTTTTCCTGCATCATCACCTTATAAAATAAATGAAACAGCACAATGTGTTTGTTCCTTTGCTGTCCTTCCAGTTGATTAGAGCTTTCCTTTGGCACACACAAATCCTTCCATGTCTGAATTCACTCTCAGTCTTGAAAATTTTTGCTGTGATGCCTATAAAATCTTGAAAACCAGCTGATGGTGTACAGATATCCTGTTTAGCAGGAGACAGTATTGCATAACTAGTGTTCTTTTCAAATCTTGAAGTGGAGCATGTGCACGTGAATTTACTAACAAATTAAGGAGACCACAGTCTACAATCTTCTTTCTCCCATCAGCACCTTCCAATGCAGCTTGCTTCCCATCAGCTGGTGGGAGAGGGGAACTGTGCACCCCCTCGTTACCCACATCCCAGTTTGAAAAACAAAGACAGCAGAATCCCCAGCTGTGGCTGAGCTATAGCTAGACACACATAGTCATCATCACCATCTCAGCATCGAAGACAAAACCAAGTAGGAACAGAGTTCTGTATCTTCATTAAAACCCTAACAAAAAATGTCAGAGCCTTGCCCAGGATTTTGAGGAGTACCTCCTTCCTCTTAATTTTACAGCAGAAGTGGCATCTGTGTGGCAACTACAGCTGCTACCATGGAATAGTAATTGAAAATAAAGTCCTCATTCTATTGAGATGATTAAAAGCAGAAAAGGCTGCGAACAGACTTGCTGCCAGCAAACCAGCAGGTAAGTGATCTGTGGGGAAAAAAATTGCTTCAGGATCTGTCAGTACAGATAACCTTCCTCTATTTAAAAAGAGAGAATTGAACTGTAGTACCTTTTTACTGCAAGACCAGTTTCACTCTCTAAGCATCCATGCCAATCCTTCTTTTCAATCACACTAAAAGCAGTTCCTCTCCCACATGTTGCTAAATGACAAATTCAAATCAATAAAGTACAAAATTCCTCATGTCCCGGTGGAAAACAGCAATTTTAGCTTTACTTTCTGATCTGTAGCAGGTAAAACACACATGCACTGGCCCAGCTCATCGCCTTCCTCATGCCCTTCAAAGTGTTCAAATGTAGTTTTAAAGAATGACTAAGCCAGTTAAATCATTGCCTACATACTGGAAAAGGATGGCAGTAACTCTGCTTTTACACAAGACTCTAAAAGACTTATTTTCTTCAGCTTGTTTTGAAATCAGTTCAGTAACTACCAGCTTACTCAAATATGAGGAATTACCTGCGAGCTTAAGAAGGGAAAAAAACTCCTTTTTTTCCTCTTCCAATAAAAACAGAGCCAGAAACTCCAGTTCTGCAGTCTTACAGTCCTGTACACCTCAGCAGAGGTCAGGGCCAGGAGATCTAACAGCAGCCGCCACAGGCAGCACTTCCAACAGCCCGCAACCTCCGCTCAGGAACTCACCGCCTCTCCCGCAGCCCGGGCCGCACCGAGCTAAGCAAAGCCCAGCTCCCGAGCCTGCCCGCCCCACCGGGCCCCTCTGCCGGAGCAGGCGGGTGCCCCCAGCCCTCTATGGTCCCCCCTCCCCGCCGCTGCTGCCGCAGCAAAGGCCTGCCGGCGCCCCGCGACGGCCCCTCCGCCCCGGGAGAGGACACGGGGCCATAGCAGAGCGGCACAGCCCCCGCGCCCCACCCGCTGCAGTTAAGACCGGGCGCCCTCAGCCCTACGAGACCGCTCTAGCGCTCCGCTCCCCCCACCGCCCCTCCTCACACGTTGAGCGGGTTACGCTTGTTCCGCATGGGCGTCTCGGGCACCAGGTCGCCGTCCTTAAGGGCGGACCCGAGGAGGACGATAGCAAGCAGCAACCACGGCAGCCGGCGGCGCACCTGCCCGGCGGCCAGCCCGGCCCGCAGCCCGCGGCCGCACAGCTCCAGCCGCTCCATCGCGCGCCGCCGCCACACCCGCTCGGCCGCCGTACCGCGTCACGTGGGCGCCGGCCCCTCCCTCCGCCGCGCCGCTCGAGCGCCCCCTCGCGGCACCCGCCACGCTGGAACGCGACGGGGACTGTGCGCATGCGTACTGCCGCGCGGTCGCTGCGGGCGGGAGGGCGCCCCCTGCAGGGCCCGGCGCGAGTCTGTTGCAGAAGCTGGTCCGTTACGGTACGGGATCTGCCGGGGAGCCGTGTGTCCCGCTGCGGGCGGGGCCCTCGCTGCGTGTCTGTGACGGAGGAACAAAACATGTGCTCAGAAACTTCCATTTCCCGCTCTCACGTGCCAGAATAATAACAGAGATTACGTTTTGCATCCGTCGCCAGAGGGGCAGGTTGCTTCCAGACCGGAGCGTCAGAGGCCGTACGGGGCTCACGAGCTGTGCTATCTATACCACAGAGTCACAGAGTCATTTACGTTGGAAAAGAGCTCTGAGATCTGAGTCCAGCCGTTAACCCAGCACTGCCGGGTCCACCAGTAACCCACGTCCCTGCGCTCCACATCTACGCGTCTTCTAAATCCCTCCCGGGCTGGCGACTCCACCGCTTCCCTGGGCAGCCTGTTCCAGTGCTTGGCAGCCCCTTCGGTGAAGAAACTTTTCCTAATATCCAACCTAAACCTCCCCTGGTGCAACTTGAGGCCCTTTTGTCTCATCCTATAAATGAGCATCCGCTACTTCTAGAATAAGGTGCCAGCTCCTCTGAAAGAGGTTGTCTTACCATAATATTCAAGAGAAAAATTGAGAATCCCCTCACTCAGTAGAATTTTTTTTTTTACTTTTTTTCTGGGGCTTAAGAAAGAGAGAGAAATTATTTCTGGGGCTCCTAATGCTCCTGCCCCTTTTCACTATTATAGCTGAAAGTGGTGTCCGAGCATTGGCTCTCACTGTGGTATTTGAGACCTATTCACCTATTGAACTGCTGCCGCTGTCGCTTCAACTTAGTTTTTAAAAAATTAAAAAAGCATCAGCAGGCGGAGAAATGGCTGAATGAACAAAGAGCCTTTATTCATCCCAACGGCCTCAGTACTAAAAATGTGAGAGGGGGGAAAAAAAGGCAGACCCTATCTAAAACAGGATGGGAAAGTATTTCTTGCCAGAGCGCGTTTCAAAGCTGGTTTGCAGCCATTGTCAGCAAATCTACGACAACATCTGGGCTGAAAGAGCAGAAGAACACATCAAAGCAGCTCCAGTAGATATGGAGAGTTTCAGCTAAGGAGGTTATGCAGGGTAAATGGCATTTGGCAATTTATTATATGTTGTTTTTAATAAGACTGCTGTGGCCATGTCTAGCACTTCCAGCCACAGCATTGTACCCCTGAATTAGAAAGGACAGACAGCTGCGTTCACTCAAACGAGTGAGGATAAGAGGGGCTGGGAGCAGGTTTTACAGAGTCCGGCATTGTCTGCCTAAATCCCCCTCTGCCTTTGAAACCTTGCCTCCTCTGCTTCCCAGGTTTGGGTCTCTGATCTCCAGACTGTTTGCAATGCCTGCGAGCTGGAGGTGGCGAGCTGCTCGGCTGGTTGCTAATGAAGCATGCTGTGGTGTCTACCACACGGCAGGAGGATTTCATAAGCTTGGCACCTGTTCCAGATGAATGGAATTGATGGCATGGGCTGGAAATGTGTCTATCTTCAGCCCAGCTTGAAATGTCTGAGGATTATCTCCATAAATCGCGGATTCTTGCGAGGGCAGTGAGCAAAGCTCAGCCGGGTCCAGGTGTCCTGCAGATTTAGAGTAAATCTCTACTTTCGGGCCATGTATTTGCTGCCATGTGTACCAGCCAAGGCCAATAGTCCTTCTGAGGAGCCGATCGCCGTTCCTCTGTAAAGAATCAGGGAAGCAGAATTTAGGTCTTTTTAAAACTGCAGAAAAAGCTTTTATTCATAAACAGGAAACAAGGTTTGTTCTAGGGGGACTGCAGAAGGTTCCCAAAGAGCTCTCACAGACACCTGGTCGAGCTGTGAGAGGTATAAACCATACTAAATGGAATTAATTTGTCAGCTATAGTAGATGTGGCTATACTTCCCTTTCTTCCTATCTTTTTCCTTAACTTCACCAAACCATTGCCTGATTCAAGCTGAAATCTTCCAGACTATTTGATTTAAAAATATTGGGGTGGTTTTTTTGTTTGTGGGGTGTTTTTTTTGTTTAATTTGGACCAAGGCACCCAACAAATTGTTTCACTTTTATTGAGAAATCACATTTTGCCTCTAAAAAGTATGGAGGGGAAGATTCATTAGGGCCTGTAGAACCATTTTCGGAGCTGAAGAGTGGTTGGTAAGCCTTGTCCCTGCATGCCCAGTCACCCAGAGCTTAGGGCACTTACTTGGACAGGCGATGTGGAGATCCCAGCCTCCTGAGCAGAAATTTGAAGTAAGAAAGATCCAACACGCCTGGGAAAAACATCCTTACTCCTGAGCTGTGGCAGGTTTGGGGGAAATCTTTCCTGGTTATAGAGTTCGTGTTGTATCAGGTATTTCACTATTCATTGGAGCAAGAACAATGACACTGAGTTGTTAGCTATTTTAAATAATTAAGTTGCTTAGAAAATGAATTTTTCTCATTTTGGTGATTCTGTTAATTGTCCGTTAGTCACTTCAATTGCAAAGAAGTCTGTCTTGCTGATGTGAGACTATGTTACGGATATCTTCAGCAGAACTGAGGATCCTCATGGGGAAAGAGTCACCCCAGTCTCAGTATATCGTCAGCAGAAAGACGACTGTAGTGACCCTTGTCAAGAGCCCAGGGCAACTGAACACCTAGTTTGGGTACTTAAAATTAGGTGCAGAGAAATTCAGACCTACTTGCAAGACAGTGGCATCTTGCTCAGGCTTATGGTGCTGCACTGTGATCTGCTGCTATTTTGACAATGAGAAAATGATGCTGTATCCAAGCATGCTGCCGCAGTGTCACAGCCTCACGCATAAATGTCATGAGGCCCCTACTCACACGTTCTTCCTGCTAAACACACTCAAAAATGTTGCATGCTAGGAGAAGGCAAGATCTTTACTGAAAAGTTGACTGTGCCTTAAAGCCATTTGCAGGATGAGTTACTGGGGTTTAATTCTTCAGCCCTGGAGGACCTTCAGCCCCAGCAAGGGAGCCTTCCCACACTGAAAAATAAACTGGCAAAGGTTTGGAGGTTTGCTATGGAGCAGGACCAAGAAGTTTGAACTGAAATCTCAGCAGCTCACTGAAACTAAATCTCTTGACTGTGCTAAATACGAATCTTTCTTTTTTTTTTTTTTTTGGTGAGATTGTTGTGTCCACTGCTCTCTGCTGCAACCAGGGAGGATGCCTGAAGGAGGAGGAGAAAAGAGCTACCCACATACAAAACACAAGCAATGGTTCTTTCCTGACCCGAGTTTGGGCTAAGGTGGGCTGTCACAGGTGAGGGTCACACACCGCAGGGAGGTGCGCTCCAGGGGCACCAGGAGGAGATGGTGGGTGCCCCCCGAGCACGCTGCCCGGTGGGACCGGCAGAGCCCCCGGCCTGTGGCTGCACGCTTGGCGGGACCGAGTTACCCGGCTAGTAATGGCCCATTCAGACCTGGAAGACCCCTTCCCTGTCTCACAGCAATTCCCACATCCCACAGCCTACCCACCACTGCCTGCCCAGGGGGGCCAGCTGTGCCCTTGCCGGCCCCCAGCCCTTCCCGTTGGAAGCCAGGTGCTCATGGCAGCCGTGCTGCCCCTTCCTTGCCGAGCCTCCCCTGCTCTCTGTTTTCCTTGGTGAGCGCTGCTCACATCTCCATGATTGATTGTGTTTGAGTTTGATCCTGGAGCGTCCTGGGATGTTTGCATGAGAGGTGCTACGTAAGCATAATTTGTGCTGTATTTTCTCTGCCTAATAGGAGCTTAAGCTGGGAGTTTAAGATAGTTTTGGCCCTTTGCTGAGACACTGTTCATCAACTTCAGTGCTTTCACCTCCACAACCTTCTCTATTTGCTGTCAGTTAAAAAAAAAAAATAAATTGTGCTTTGTTCCCTTATGTCAGTGATGCCTTTGAAATGCAGCCTGGGGCAGAGGCGTAGCAGTCTTCCCCTCACACTGGCCTAGATCTTTGCTGCCCAACTCTGTCGGGGAAGGATGCTCTTCCTGCGAGCCCCGCTCTTGTCATTGGTCTGGGCAGAACCAAGGTTAAATCTTGTTCCTGTGAGCAGACGC
The DNA here is from genome assembly GCF_964289735.1 of Phaethon aethereus. NCBI lineage: Eukaryota > Metazoa > Chordata > Aves > Phaethontiformes > Phaethontidae > Phaethon > Phaethon aethereus. The sequence goes on from NC_138592.1 coordinate 10,817,075, forward strand.
TGCCTTATTTACAGCAGAGCTGCTGAATCAGGAGACAGAAGGGAGACGATGGTAACTCACCACCTGCGTGGCTGCCCAAACAAATGGGAAAGGTCTTTCCCAGTCCTGAAACACCAAGAATTTTGGAAAAAGGTGTAGAAATTAACCCCAGGGAATTTGTACAGACTGAACCATTGCTGGACCTGGCATAAAAACCTCAGCAGGTCACACATTTCCGCTCCAACTCTCCTCAAATGAATAGGAAGGGTATGATCTGAGCTGCAGGGAATTTTCAGCATACTTGGTGGTTATATTCAAAGATCAAAATATTTTGGGATACAGGTCAAAGCATAATAAAGGACCAATTCAGTTTTCAGTGGCGCAAACTTTATTAATGCTACATATTAATACCTACTGTGACAAAATATTTACATTTCTTGCTCCGCACAGCCAGATTGCAGCAGAGCAGACTAATGACAGGTTTTAATTTACAGGAGAGAATGGTCTTGTGATGAGGATGGACTCCAAGGAGCTGGGTCTAGTTAGTGGCTCTGACAAACTCCCTCTCCAGCCTTAGGCAAGTCCCTCAGCCTCTGTATCCCCATCCCCTGAGCAGGATACGGGAGAGGTTCTGTTCTCCTCCTTCCTAAATTTCTTTCAGAGACAATTCTGAGGTTGCAAAGGGGCACAATAATGATCTGAAGAGCTTAAAAATAACCAGAGTTCACAAAGATGTAGAATAGTTACTCTTCCTACAATACAAATTAAACAGCCCGTTAGCAGATGAAGTGGGAATGAGATCACACCTGAAAAAATACATATAATTCATGTGATTAAGTGTACATGTGCTCGGGCATGAAATGGTCTTAATTAGTCATGTTTATCTATAATTACCTGACTTCCTCAAGCAGCTGTGGTGGTTGTATGTGCAGCTCCTTGCTGAAATATTCCTCTTTTTTTGCACAGCATATAATGCCTGCCTTCCGTGTTCGCCAAAGAGAATCCTCAGCCCCAACACCTGCGTATTTGAATTGAGTCTCGCTGCGGTGTCTTTTGAGGGTAGCTGCTGGGTAGGTTTCTCCCTGCAGGCTGAGTGGGCAGCGCTCTCCGAGCAGCACGGCCACTGGGAAGAAACTCCTGCCCAGCCCGATGAACCTTTCTGTTAGCCATGTGCTAGAAGTGTTATTTGTTGTTTCCATTTATTCCCTTTCTATAACGATTATCAATCACAGGTCAAACATCATGCAAAACTCACAACGATGATATCCATGAAACCCTTTGCTGGGTGGCCCTTGAGCTGCTGTACAAATACATAGCTTTTTTTTTTAAAAGGAAGAAACTAATATTTATTGGAACTGATCAAATATGGGAAGGAAATGATCTATATTTATTCATTCAAATTCACAGATACAGTTTTTTCAAGCTTTACTGGTGCATTTTTAGGTCATACATTTGCAGGAAAGAATCAGAGTCATATGTTCAGGTGTAAAATTTGGAAGTGACTTTGTGTTGGTTAGCTGTAGGAACCACAGCTAGTAGTTCCTGTTTCTTGACTGGATAGCTGGTACAACCAGCCACATAAGATGAGTTGTAGCTATTTCACTCAAATATATAATTACAAATATTAAATGTATAACTAAAAATAATATAAGTACATAATATTTAATCTGTGCTTTAGTGGCTTGGTTAATTATATAAGTGTTCACTGGAAATGTGATTTGAATTTGCCCTGACCATAATCACTATTGAAATGTTCTGTAGACGCAAAATAATAGTTACAAAAGATGTTCAGAGGGTATGCTGGATAGCCATTGCACTCAAGATTGTCATAGTCTTAATTTGGATGCTTAAGTTAATAGAATGTTAAGACTTGTTCAGTTTTTTACCTATGTATTTGCTGCATTCAGTGAGTGGAATACCGCCTGCGCTCTTTCACTGCAGGGCTGCCTGCCCCATATCTCAGCCTTCCTCAGAAGAAATAAGGATGCCCAAGGCCACAGAGTTTATCAGTGTGGTCATCAACAACCGGTGGCATCTGAAAGACAAAAAATGGGCAGAAAGACAGCGAGGTGAGGGTCTGTCTAAGCGTGAAGAGCTCTGAGCAATGCCCGGGTCAGCCATCCCTGGGATTAGGGCAGTGAAGAAATGAGTTTGCCTCAAGAAGCCAAGAGCTGTACTGATGCCTGGGCTCTGGCTTATCACTATTCTTCCCAGCCAGGACTCTTTCCTGCAGGAGTTTGGGAGCACTTGCTTCGCTGTGTGTACCTGTGGGGTCCCACCAGGTATAGAAGAACTGCCATTGGGATTAAATGCTCCCAAACAGCAAATGAAGCCTGAAGTATTTGTTAGAGAACATCCTACAGCTTCTTCAAGGCATCTCATGAGATGTCACTGTCAGGCACAAGAGGTTGGCAGGGCCATTACTGGTCTGTTATGGTCTGGCCCAGTTTCCCAACACGAAGTAGACCAGACTGGCTGCATTCGGCTCTTGCCAAGGAAGCGCATCCCAGTCCGCCAAGGAACAGAGCATCTCCGACACTACAGCAGTCCAGTCTGCTCCTTACAATCAGAGGAAGGTATGGAGGGTGGTCAACAGTGCACGGAGAGGGGAGTCACTCACAGCCCAAGGAAGAGGAGGGTGATGGAGATTGCAATCCTGCTGCTGGTGTTCTGAGAATAAACATTTCCCCTCATCCCCAGCTTTAAGTCTGGTGAAAAATAAAATTAAAGCCAAATCCTAGTGCCTTAACTAAATCAGAACATTTACCAGCTTCACTTAAACAGGATTCTTTTCACAAGTGTTTATTTGTACAGTTCAAACAAGCTATTTTTTTAAAAATATGAGCCCACCACAGATATGTGACTCAGCCCAATCTCTGTTGACAACATTCAGGGGCTAGGAAAAAAAAATACATGAGAAGCATGTTCTGCCACTTTGCTGGAAAAAAGCCTTTCTTCAGGCTGTTTGTGTAATGGAGGTTCCAAACAACTGGCAAAGCAGATCTTACCTTGGCGCGGGGAGCTGAGCAGCACCCTGCGAGATGATGGAAGATGCCAGCGCTGCATCAGGTGCCCTGCAAGGAGGACGGGGGACATGGTTCCTCTCCTTGTAGAGCAGCATTTTTCCATGCTGGGGACAGCTCGCTCCCCCCGAAACGTCAGCATTGCTGGGGCTTTGAACTCCGCTTCAAAGCTGGAGCTGGAGCGGGGTTTCTGTAAACCCAGAGAAACAGGTAAATATTTGTCAGGGTCAATTAACCCTCCCCATCACCTCAATGGTCATCTGTGCAAGACGGCTGGAGGGGTTTCGGCAGGCACAGAAGGGAGCCTTGTTGATTTACTGAACCACTTTGGGAGGCATGTAGACACAAAACACTGTGGCAAGGGGACCTGGAGGTTTTCCCCTTAGCACGGTCCATGAACTTATGGAGACTTCTCATCCTTTCCATCACTGGAGCAGGCAGAAGAGGTAGGTCCTGTTTTTGTCTGGGAAGGAGAGGAGAGAACCCATCCTGCTCCGGTAGCTTTATAACTGCTTCATTCATCCCAGTTACTCCAGATGGGCATCAGCTGTTCACAGAGCCTGATTGCTCCTTGTATCTCCCACCTGCTATCACTGGTTTAATGGTGGACCTTGTGAGCCAGCCACGCCAGAGGATGTGACATCATATAACATTTCCATGAATTTATCAAGTTCCAGTGTCTGACATTCCCACAACCTAATTACAGTGGTTCAAGGTGCTGGTTTTGGAAAGAGGGTTTTGCTGGGCCCCTCCATCCCTGGTGTCTGTACTGCAGCAGCCCATACGTGGAGGGGGATGATGCAGCCACCCAGCAGCTAGCCCAAGCCACCCACCAGAATGCCAGACTCTCTCTCTTACCAGCACAGTGTGAAAATACCAGCTTAAAGAGAAAAAAGGGAAGAGAGAAACTAGAAACAGCTGAGCACCAGCTGAGAAGAATGCAGAAGAATGGGGCTCATTCCTCACCCCGCTGCCTGAACCTGAGCTGGCACCCGCCTTGCTCAGACATGGGCCCTGGGGCAATGCCACCCTCCCCTTCTCTCGGCCACGAACCGCAGCTGGATGTTGTCAATCCCAAAAGGAAGCGCTGGGGCTGTAATGGGGTCCAGCTGGGAACTGCGTGCAGCCCCTGCGGGGGTCTTTTCCCCTCGGCTCTGGGAGGATGCTGGGGGAGGCTCCGGGAGTGCCCCGCTCCCGGCTCCCGGCTCCCGGAGTGCAGTGCTGCTGCACGGCTCTCGCTGCCCCTGGTTTCGGGCAGGGGAAGCCAGGCGCGGGGGCCCAGCCACCCCGGCGGGCTCGGCTCGGCAGCAACACCTGGGCAGCAGCCGGGACGCTGGGGTAAAACGGCGCTTCGTGTCTGCCGCTTGCAGAAAAGCAAGTGGAGCGAGGAGAGGGACGTGCCAAAGGCAACAGCTGCCTCGGTGAGCTCAGCGTTTGCTGTCCTGCGCGACGCCGGCCGCGGGGCGGACGGGCTCTGTCCTTTCCCTCACCGAGCACCTCCCTCCCCCCGCCGGTGCCTCTGTGGGAGCTGGCACCAGCACATCTGTCAGCAAGATGAAGGCTGGGTTGTACTGGGCTTGCCTGCGCGGGATAGTTGAATCTCCCTAGCCGCGGCGGGGAGGACGAGGCAGCATGAGCCTCCTCAGCCGTGGTCCTTATGGGCCACCGCAAGCCCAGGTCCCCGCGGGGCGCGTGCTCCCGGTGCTGGCGCGTGCCCAGCCTCGCTGCCGTTTCCTCCCCATCACTCGTGGCAAGGTCACGCTAGCACGGACGTGTCAGCACAAGCCGTCGCCAGACCTTTGTGGTGCTGCGGAGGCAGAGCCCGAGTGACAGACAGAGCCGCCGATGCTCTGCAGGAATCCCCGCTCCAGATCTTTCTGTCCTTCACAGGGCAGACGCTGGGGACCCTGGGCTCAGTGGAGCTGCCGGCACTCAGAGCACCCTCAGACCAGATAGTTATCTTCAGATGAGGTGTCCCCATTCCAGGGTTTTCAGGGACTCACATGTCAGCGCATCCTCTGGCTGGGGAAAAAAGCCCCCAGGGGAGCACGTCTCCACGCTGGGAGAGATGTGGAGAGAATCGTCCCCATTTTGGGTGTGTTCAGTTAAACTTCAGATCGCTGGCTTGGACCTTGCAAGGCTTTGGTTGTAATCCGATTCCCTTCTGTATCTTCCTAGATATGTTGGGTTTTTATCCCTCAGTGTATTTTAAACATTCTTCATTTATCCCTGGCAGATCAAAGCGCACACACATCAGGGAGGCATGCCCTGCTGGGACAGTCACCCCCATGTCCCCCCTCCACAAGTGTCCTGGCTGAGCAACCCAGACCGTGCACTGACACACCAACCCCTTCCCCAGGGCCAGCAAAGGGGAACCTCCCTGCACGGGACCCTTTCCTGGTGGGAGCCCCCCAAGACGGCTCCTCCCCACTGGCAGCGGGATCAGCTGGGGGCACCACCGAGGCAGCCCCGGTGCCCACGGCCGCAAGCACAGTGATGTTCATCCTGCCCAGCACCGGAGCCCCGGCCGTGCCGCAGCTGGGCTGATGGGCAGCGGAAAGCTCTCTGGGGTTTACAGCCATGCTTCAGGCTCTTTGGGTGGGAATAATTCACTGCCAGGCAGGTTAGCCCACAACTGAAGAAAGTTCGCTGGCTTCTTGTTTGATATTAAGCTTGCACAGGGTGGTATCTGGAAGTAACCTTCCCTGCGGCCGCTGTGGCCAGTGACCCAACCTTCATCACTTCTCAACAGGCCGGGAAATACATCCCGGCATGAAGCAACACAAACTCTGTTTTAACGCTCAGAGCGGAGGGGTAATGATCCCCCGAGCACATGCACCAGCGAGCACCGATGCTTGCACCAGGTCGTGGGCAAGGTGGGTCGTGGGCAAGGGGCTGATGGCAGAGGGCAGCCACTTTCATTTGAGAGACAGGGAAGATTTGACATAGGCTCTGCACTGCAAGCCTGGGTTCTTCTCTTTTCCTCTGTGCAGAGATTATTTATAAAGATGTTGTGCTGTTCGCTGCTTGTTTTCCATTTCAAAACTCTGCAGGATAGCCCAGCACGGGAAGGAGGCATCGGTGTGCTCCTCACGCCACCTTTGGCTCTTCTTGCTGAGCTTCTGCATCCCAAAACCATGCCCATGCCCATCTCCCAGCCTGACCCTCTCCCAGCTTCTGCAGCACAATGTAGCTCCACAGGGACGCTGTGACACTGACACAACACGTCTGACCAGGGTCTCCAGCTGCACGGTTCCTCACAGGCTTTTACCTTCTTGGAGCAACAAGATTCATCACTTGTGGCAGACAGGGCGTCTAAGTGAGTTCAGGGACTGCAGCTCCTTCTTGCAGCGTCCGGCACAGGCTAAGCCCAGGGAGCTCCTTTCTTTATATCACCCGGCAAATAACTTTTGGAGTCAGAGCTCTTGATTTTCATTCCTTCGTACCTCACATACGTGCGTGGCTCAGCCTCGGTGTAACAAATCCAAAAAATTTTGGATGATCAAGTGCATGCAGACCCCCAACATGCACATTTTGCTGTAATAAACATAGAGTCTAAGACAGAGGAGGAGCAGATGATGCCTCGGTAAGTCTGGCACAAGGCAGCAGTAATGGTATGTCTACGGGCTCTGCAATCCCTGCCCGGTGTTCCAGAGCAGAGGCAGCACGAGCTGTGTTTGCAGGGCAGCGTGGTCTTCCTTAGGCGAAAGCTAAGGAAATAAGGTGGAAAAGAGCATCCCCAGGCCCTCGTTTTTTGTTTTTCCAGCCTTTGTCCAGCTTTGAGCAAAACAGTTCTTGCAAACATCTGAGCCTCCATGGTTGAACCTGAGAAATTTCATGTCTAGGCAGACAGAAATCTGGTGGCTTGGATCCAGCCATCTGGACGTGGGAAAGCTTGGAAGTCCCATGAGAAAAGGGAGATTTCTTGGCAAAGATTCACAAAAAAAATCTTTACGGGAGAGTGGAGGGGTGAAAATACAAAGTGTTGATCAAGCTGCTCCCATTCTACGGGCAGAAGTGAGAAAGCCCTGAGATGTGCGGGTGCAGCGAGGGTTTTTAAAAATGAGCAGAATTATTTGAGGCTCCTTTCAGCTTCAATGCCTGAAACAGGCAGATGGCACAAAGATCCTGCGTAGTCCTGCCCGGCTCACCTGGAAGGGCAGGACCAGCTCTGATGCGGGGCCAGTCATCGGCATCCCTCAAAGGCCTCTGGTAGACGTGATCTGCGCAATAATAGGGGTGGAGAAAGGTGCATGGAAAGTGGTTTGCCCAGTGTCACTCAGGAGACCAAAAGCTTCAGGTTTACACCCCATCTCACCCTCCACTACGGCACTGCTGGCCGCCCCGGGGAGCCCCAGGAGAGCTGAGCCGCTGCCGTTTCTCAGCCTTGCATAGATGTTAATGCTCCGAGAGCCCATATGGGCACGTCTCTGCTTCCCAAAGCCCCCGTCACCTCCGGACACCCCAGGGAGGTCCTGTGCTGTGTCCTTCCTCCTGCATCACCTTCCTGCCCTCACTAGAGTCTGCTTTTAAAGCTGGCCAGGCTTTGAGTGATCGCCACCCACCTGAGCCACGTTCTCCTCCCCGCTGGACATGGCCCAGACAGACCCTGGGGAGAAGCAGCACCTTCAGGAGACCTCGTCCCAATGTCCCGAGGAAAGATAAACCACCATAAACATCCCCCTCCTCCTTCAGGGCTGGGGAGGAAAAGCAGGATCGATTTTAGCCCCACTTTTATTTCATCTGAGCCAAAAAAACAGCAGCAACATTTTTCTGCGGAAAAAACATTTTGCAGCCGGAGACGGTGAGCCGTGCACTGGTGGGGATGGCTGGAGGGTGCTTGCTGCTGCCACAGTGGGCCCCCGGGCACGTGAGCAGCGGGGCCACCCCTGAGGAGGGGAGCAATGGGAACAAGACCTCCCTGTGCAGCCATGGCAAACCCGCCTGTGAACCGGTGCCAGGGGCGCAGTTTCTATCTTAATTGCGGTCTTGGAAAAAAAGGGAACAGACTGAATACACAGGGGCTGCAGTCAAGCTGCGGCACACACCAGTCCCGGCAAGAAAATTACATGGTAAGGCTGCCAGGGTGTCCTGACTTCACTTCACCAGGTCTGGGCTTTTGGGGCTGTGATCTGCTAGCCCCCGACCAGCAGCTGATCCAGCCCTTTGCCAGAGCTGCAGCACTTCCTGGCCATTACACAGGTAGTGCTTGTGTCAGATGCTGAGGAAAGAAATGATTTCAGCTCGCCCCAGATGATGCCTTTCATGCAGGCTGGTTTTCCTACATGCTTTTACACCCAGTGAAAGTCGGCCACCAGGAGCTGGGCAGGGGCGGGCGGTTGGGGGCTGCTGGCTGCTCTCCCCCTGCTCCCAGCGCAGCAGGTTGCACAGCCGTCGGATGTCGGAGAAGATGCTCCTCGGGGCTGCAGCCAGCCCAGCACCCCGGGGCAGCCAGCGGCTGCTCGGCAGCAGAAAACAGTCCTTGTCGGGAGGTCTGGCAATGGCAGGGGATGGGGAACTCCCACCGGGACCCCTGGGTGGGGCTGAGGGCTTTCGCACCACCGAGCCTGAAAGCTGACCGTGCGGAGAGCGAGCGAGAAGCACAGTAAAAAACAAACCACCGTCGTGTTTCTAGGGCTGTTGACTCCAGCACGTGTCTGTGTGCGTGGGCAGGGCTGGGTGTGGGTTGCAGCCGCGTGGGCGAGCTGTGGGTGTGCAGTGGGGATGGGGTTGTGGGGTGGTGGGCACAGCACTGCTGTGGGGTGGGGGGGCCCATACCCAGCCCGGGTGAGGCTGGTGAGGAGGCCACAGCTGACGTTTGACTCCCAGGTTTGGGTCTATCTCGGTCTCAGCTGACTCGTGGTGTGACGGGCCCCTCTTTCCACTGACCTGTTAGATTCTTCTCACGTTGGCAGAGTGCAGCGAGACCACCACATACCCGCAGCGCTGGGCTAAAAAATAAATCGTTAGCAAACAGCAAATCGACTGTCTTCTGAATTGTGCTGAGAGGAGCTTCCGTGCTATTTGTTAAGCGGATTTCTAAACTTAGACCAGTTACTGTAAAAAATACCTTTGCGAGAAACTACCAGCCGCAGCGCTCAGCTTCAGAGACACTTATTTCTAGAGCCAGAGGAAAAATTTCTCACCTTTCAAAGGCTCCAATTATATCTTGGTGCTGGCTGGAACCAGCGGCCTTCGCAGCTTCCTCGCAGGCAGTCGCGGGCAGCTGGTGGGGACCACAGCTCCAACGGTGCCGTGGGGGACAGGGGGAGATGGAGGGGGCTGATACCCATCTATTGACCAAGGACATCACATAGGAACCCATTAACCTTCACGGGCACCTTAGTTAATACCGCAAAACAAGTGCTTTTTACTTTGCACCACAAAGGCATTAGTCCTGCTGTGTTTTCAGCCACGCTTGCTGCTAGCACTAAAGACTCCCAGGATCAGGCTCCTATCAGGATGGGGCCAGTTGCACCAAAAAACTGGTTGCACCAAATCGCAGCTCACAGAGATGGAGTGATGCCCAGTTGGTCTTCGGAGAGTGGGTCTGTAGCCAGGCTGTGGGCAAGGCTGCTCTGTGCCGCCCCGCCGAGCCCAGCCTGGGTGGCCGGACCCACGCGTGCAGGATCCTGCCCACAGCAGCCAGCTCCCTGCAGCATCACTATGTATAAAATGAGAAAGGGTTTTTTCCACCTTTATTTTTAGTCTTTTCTCATGTCCTAGCAAATATGCAAGCGGAAACGGTGGGTTATGAGAGGACATCGCACCTAATGCAGAGGCAGGCACTAGGCATTGTATGAAAGGCTCTGGGACCGTGGGCTCAACATGAAGGACACAAATGCCTGTCCCTTCCGACGGAGGAGCCTGCCCCGGCACAGCAGCAATCTGGTGGGCGGATTTTACAACAGTGTCCATGGGTTGTAAACAGTCCTACAAATCACAGAGGTGTTCAATGCCTTTACGATCGGAAAGAGCAGGAGGGAGTAGTGAAGCATCTCACATTTATTAACGGAAATGCTCTAAACCCCAGAGTTGGGGCTAGGCTTGAGAAGGCACGTGCCGCCGATGTGTTAGCCTGCTGTCGCCAGCTTGAGCACTCCTCCCTCTCACCGTCTCTCCCCCCCTCCCCAAATCGCAGCCCCAGCAGCGGTGAAATGTTCCTCTGCGAGGGGCTGGCGGTATACGGTCTCGGCTGCGCTGCTGCTGCCAGCTGGCCACGAAGAGCGGAAACGCTGCCCAGGAGATACAGTCGCTGCCCAAGTGGGTTCGGAGGCATTTTCCAAGAGCAGGATTCACATGGGCCTGGGGTCAGGAAAAAGTCTGGCAGGAATCAATAACTGAACCCTTCATAAATAATCCGGCAACCTCTGGGAAATGCACGTGGGCTATCTTGCTTCAGGTTTGCCCCAAAGGTTCCAGTAAAGCCCAGAGCGTTGCAGTTTGTGGCACAGCTACTGGCTGTGGGAGGAGATGCAAGCCTCCAGCCAGAGGGTTTGCTCCGCTCTCCCACCCTCTGGATGGTGTGCTCCTGTGCTCCCAGCACCCGGATCCCCAGCCTGCGTAGCTATAGGTGCAAGCTATACCACTACATGGTTCGTCTTATACCATGTCCATCACCGAGCCCACCCTGTTAGCGCATGCAACTGGGGCGAGGGAGCTCCCTGGTAGACCTGAAAGCCAAACTAGCAAGACCCTCTCATTTACCGGTGTTCTTAGCAGCCCATGCTCAATTTTGCCTCCTTCCTGGTGTGTCTGCCACTGCAGTGGCATGGGGAAAGCAGGTTTTGGGTGTGGAAATGACCTGATGGGCGCAGCGAGGGAAGGTGAGGTGAACGTGCATTGCACCTTGGCTTTCTGCTTCATCCCAGGTTTTAGCAATGAACAACAGGAAACGTTCACATGATCAAAATTCACAGTTTTAACTACTTCTCACTAAAATTGTGAACTTTCCTTTGAGAAACTTGCCCTGTTCCTGCGATGTCTGAGATATCAGGGAGAAAGGGTTTGATACTTATCAAATTTCTTTAATTTTGATGAAGAAAGGCTGAAAACTTTGGAAAAGCTCATCCCAGTGTGGTGTCCCCATGTTCTGGCCAAGAAGGGCACAGTTTTACTGGCAGCCGGGAATTCATCCCCTGGTTCCCGCAACCTGGGAAGTCATCTCTTGAGTGTGAGATTTTACTTTTTCTGCACCCCTTCTTCCAAGGCTCATCTTGGTTTAGAAAGAGTTTCAACATTTACAAGGAGCTGGTCTTAATTAGCAAGAAGGATGACTCTGAAGTCGTCAGACTTCAGGACTGATCTCAGTTGGGCTACAGCTCAATGGGGTTTTTCATTCCACGGAGATCACAAATAAACGTGCAGGAGTTCAGTCTGGGTTTTCTCATGTCACGACATATGGAGATCAAATCTTCTGACCCGTAAATCAGAAGGAAGATCTCCTTTTATGATGCATGGGGAAGAACAAAGCTCTGGATGTGTTGGACTTCTACAGGGCTCTAGAAATGTAAAAAGTTGTCAAAAGCCCCACCTTCCTTCCCTGCCAGGGTGGGCACCAGGGTAGCTGGAGCCATTGGCAGTGTTTGGGGCAGGACTGGGGGAAATGAACAGCTTTTAGCAAAGCTGGAAAATGAGCCTTTCTGCCACTTCATAAGAGGGGGATATTTTACTAGAGCGACAGAGTTTGTCCATTACTTGGGAAAACAGTTTTGTTCCAATAAGGCTACGGTTGGGTTTTGGTTTACCCCTGGCAAAGAGGAGGTTCCCGCTATAGAAAGCTGCATCGACCTCTTCCATGCCTGGGGGTGCTCAGGGATCACAGCAGATCCCGTCCCCTGGCAAAGGGCAAAGCCCTGCTCAGTCCGGTGTGGGCCCATGTCACCACCTGCTGCCTTGACGCATGGGTGATGGGCGATGCCTGAAGCCAACGGACAGAAGAAACAAACAGGACAGAGAAATCCTGCGAGTCCCGTTGCGGCTTCTTCTGGAGCAGGCTGCTCTGTGTGTCGGTCTTAAAAGCTTCGGTGGGTGTCTCTGCCAAGAGAGCGCTGTGAAGCTGGTGATTTATCTCTTTTTTTCCCCCCGATGCTCATTAAAATGAGTATTTGCCGGTGCTGCTGCTGTATCCAGCTGAATGCGTGTGCTTCTTGGCTCCCAGCAAGGTCCTCGCTGCAGATACCGTGTGCTTTGGCAGCCGGGCCAGTCTGGGCTGCAGGATATTACGCCTGGCAGGGACACAAGCCCCTTCCAGTTCCTGGAATTTGGATTGTCTCGCGGAGTGCTGATTAAGCAGTGCTTTCAATCTGCACCCAAGACAAAACCCTTGCCTTGTCTCCGCGCAGAGGCTCGGTGCGGCTCAGCTGCTGCGTGGCAGCGGGAGCTGCGGTGGCTTTGCTCTCCCAGAGCCCCAGAGAAACAAAAACTCTAAAAAAATTCTCAGATACAAAGCTTTGCCGTTCACGGCACGGGACGAGCATTCGCTGCTCAGGGCTCTGCCCTTTGTAAAGTAATAAATCATTAAAAAACCCTCCCCACAACCCAGCCCCAGTGCCCTCCCTGCCTTGGTGTGCACTTGGCAGCAGCTGCTCCTCCCAGTCTACCCAGACCACGTCCCCAGTCTGTCCAGTTGAGATCACTGCTGCGTGTCCCCATCTGCCTTTCTAATCCGCTGGGAATGAAACCGCCTTCACCAGCCTTACTAATGAGCGACTTGATGGCTGGGGCCGAGCGTGCGCCGGCCCCTGGAGCTGGCACCCTCCTCCGCATGCTGGTGAACAAAAAATAGGGGTGTTGGTAGGACTGGCAAACGGGGTGGTGCTTTGTCCGGCACCTGCGGAGAGGCGGCGGGTGTTTTAGGGTGGTTTGGTGCTGGGAAGGTGAAGCTGAGCTGGTTTTAAACCTCCTGCAACAGGCAGCCTGGAAAGCCGGTGGGAGCCACCCTGACTCCCCGGTGTGCCCAGCGCCGGCATCCACGGCACGGCACGGCTCCCAGCGGCGTGCCCAGCCCTGCCAGTCCACGGGGTGCTGCTGCTCTCCACACTGAGGGGTCCCCTCCCGCGGTGCCGCAGTGGGGTCGGAGACGCCTCGGCAGCGGTTTCCCTGTCTCCTCGCTGGCACAACCATCATCCCACCCACTGGGTGGGGAGTGGATGGAAATATCCCTCCGGCACATGTCTCCAGCCGCTCCCCGGGGCCCGCAGCGTCTTGAGTTGCTTTATGAGAGAGCAGATACCAGGGAAAATATACATGGGGGACTATTTTGGCAGTCTCACAGCAGGGTGAAGCTGTATATTCTGTATATATATTGCTATAGCACCTCAGCTCAGCGCCCGGGTGATAGTCCCGCTCCAGGCTCAGGTCTGCACCTCCCCAAGCTCCTGGTCGGCTTCTGTCGCACCGGCTGGGCGCAGCCGGCCGCGCGCTGGGCCGTGCCACCAGCCCTGGCATGGGGCCGGAGTTGTGTCGCCGGGATCCTCGATTCCCATCCCCGTCAAACCAGTGGGGGCGAGCAGCCGTGACAGGCCGCTGCTGTGGGACTGCCTTCTCCTCCCCTGCTCCCTGCAGCCTCCTTGTCTCCCTGCCCGAGCGCCAGCTTTGCCGCAGGCGCACTCTGGTCTCAGGTCCGTGCCTCCGGCTCCGTGCCTCTCACCAGCTCAGGAGAGCGAGTTTGGCCTCGGTGCTCCCTTCATGCAAATGAAGAGCCAAATCCTGCTCCAGACCCGCCTGTGCCCCGGTGAACCCCGGCCTGGCGAGGCGCGGGGCAAGGACCTGGCTCAGCCGGGGCACCGTGGCATGGGGGGATGATGGCAGCGAGCCCCACCGGGGCTGCTCACGCTGGCTCTGGGCACGGCGGGAGGACGCAATGCGAGGGGCACTGCAAGCAAGCCCCTCCAGCCTGCCAGGCTTGCATTTTTGCGACCTGTCATAATTCAGCTGGCCCCGGGCGTCGTGACCGCGCGGGACGTTGTAGGGAAGTGCACGTGATGCTGCAAGGCTGCCTACGGCTTTCAGACTTCGGCAGCCGTTCCCCTCCCGGGGGACAGACACCCGGACACCGGTCAGCATCTCTTTTCCCCTGAGATGCCCCGGGCTGGGCATTGCCAGCCCAGATCGGTGGTGGGGACGTGGGCAGAGCCCGCACAGGCTGTGGAGAACCCTAGTCCTCGGGGAACCCACGGGCAGCAGCGCCCAGCCTGGCAAGCAGCTTCATTTCTAATGGGGAGAGTCCTGGCCCAGGGACTTGTGTGGCCACCAGGTCCCCCCCCAGCCACCCCCGGCAAGGGACATCTCTGCCATCGGCTCAGCCCGCACCGAAGCGGGGTGATCCTGGGGCTCCCGGTGAGCCCCAGCCCCACTGCCACCTTGCCGGGGCAAAACCCGCTCCGCATCCCTCGCCGACCTGGATTCGCCTCCCTATCCATAGCTGCGGGCGAGACCCCAGTGGGGGGGGCGGTGGAGAGGCGATTCTGGGAATCTCTCCCCATAGGTAGCTTGTAAAAAATGCCCCGGCCAGCAGCCGACGAGCAGCCCCTCCGCCCGCTGGAGGAGCGAGCCGGGCTCTGCTCGCGTCCCCCCGCCGGCACCGCGCGCGGCTCAGCGTGCCTGCGTGCGCGCCTCTGCGCGCGGATGCGTCCACCAGCCTATAAATCTCCTAGCAGGGCTCCTTCCAAACTTCAGGACGTTCCCCGGGGGAAGAGTTAAGATGCAGCTTCTGCGTCAGATGCCGCGGCGGGCTGCCCAGCGGGGCTAGGCTAAACGTCTCCCCCGTATTTGCCCCAGCAGGTTGTTTGCAAAGGTCAATCCCACCGGCTGCTGCCACCGCCGCCGGGCTCGGCTGCTCTTGGCTCAGTCCTCAAGGTACGTAGTCGGGGGAACATCCTCCCCACTGCTCCGGGGAAGGGCTGGCAGGGATGCTAGGAGGTACATCGGCTGACAGATGAGGAGATAGTCTAGAATTTTCCTTTTTTTAAAAAATTATTCTGCTTTTGCTGTGCTTTATTTTTCTTTCCCCAAGATAAAGCTGTTAGGATTTCTTGCCGATGCTTTTAATTCTTGCCGTGCGTTTCTTTATGTGTATGAGATTTCCATTTGTGCTGGGGATTTACCTAACACACCAAATGCCTGGGAAGTTACAGGGCAGGCGACTGCAGCGAATATCTCAGCATGATCCTAATTAGCCCCTGCCTGGCAGGTACATGCAATAAGTGAAAAAATGGGTGAGATTTTGTACCGAGTTTTTTTTTAAAGAAACAACAAGAAAACCAGTTCCCCAGACATCTCCCTGCCGATTCTGGGGAATTTGCTGTGATAAATGAGGTTATGAAAGAGATTAATATTAAAAAATTATTTTGAAAAGGAAAAAAAGGAAAATTGATTTCCGTCTCATTTTGGGAAGTGGTGTTTGCAAACCTGAGCAGTGCCTGTCTTGTTTTCTCTCCTAGATCCACGTGCCCGCAGCAGGGACCGGTGATCCTCCTTGTCCTTGCTTAAGTCCGTGCGGGAGTGGGAAGCCGCCGGCCGATCCCGCCGGCCGGGCTAGCATGACTGTGCTCCACTTGCACCTGTACCTCACTGCCCTGGGCTTCTGGATGACACAGCCGTCCAGCTCCTTCCTGCTGCCCAATGTCACCGAGCTCCTGTCTCCCCCCGGGGGCAGAGCCACTGGCCTGCTGTGGGGCGTGGGGATCCCCCGGAGCCGTCGGAAGCGATACCTCTCCCCCCGCGACATGAGCGCGATTTTGGACTACCATAACCAAGTGCGGGCACAGGTGTCCCCCCCCGCTGCCAACATGGAGTATATGGTGAGTTGGGCTCTGGCAGGGTGGTTTTGGGTCCACAGTTCTTGGGTGCTGCAGTGGGGTCGAGGGGTTTGCCTGTGATGTGGGAACCCAACCTGGTACGTGTAGGGCATGGGGTTGTCAGGGTGCTGCCCCGGATTCGCAGGTGGACATCTGTCCTGGGGGACATTTCGTGTCCCTGGTGCAGGGCAGACCCCTGCAGCCTCTGCGCAGGAGGGATGGAGTCCCAGTGGGGTGATGTTTCCACCCAGGGGCAGATTTAGGACCACTGGTCCTGTGCCTGCGACGTCTGGGAGGTTGCCGGCTGTGGGATGGCAGGATGCGTCCCGCTGAGCTGCAGAGGTAGCATTAGGGGAAGGGAGTTGGCTACAGGCATGAAAAGCTCAGTTCCCAACCCAAAGCCCAGGTGAGAGCCTCTCCCCTAACTGCAGCCGGGAGGGACGACCCTGTCCCAAGCTCCAGGGTCCCTTGGGAGCGTGCCCCAGGGACACCAGCCCCTGGGAGAAGAAACATGCAGGAGTGGGTCAGAGTGGGGCTGAGCAGCCTTGCTGGGTCGGGCACCTCCTCCGGACGAGGGCCACCCTGGGCAGAGCTTTCCCCAGGGTGTCTCCACCCTGCTTGGAGCTCCTAAGCCAGCATGAAAGGGAGGAGAAATGGGGACCCACCAAGAGGTGGGATTTCCAGCCGGCACAGAGTGGGACCCTCGGGGCAGGAGGTGCCACGTGCTGCTCAGCTCCCGGGGGGGGACCGGAGCGGAGTGCCGATGGAGCAGCTGGGTGGTCCCCGGATGCTGGTTTAGGAGAAGCACGTGGCTGCCCGCCTCGCTGGGTACCCGCACAGACCAGACATGCCCAGGAGCATCCTGCGCTGCCTCTTGCTTGGCCTAAATTCCTGCCTTCCAAAAGAACTCTCCCAGGCATCTCCCAAAAGCGGTTCAGGATGGGTGAGGAACTTTTAAATAATGCATGAAGGAACCAGCTGTCCTCACCGGTTCGTCTGCGGCCGGGGCTGTGGTGGAGAGCTGGGGACGGCTCAAGCTGCAGCAGCAGCGGGGTTGCATCCCTGGGCTCAGGTCCACCTTCCGCAGAAGGAGCTCATTCCCGGAGGGAATCACACACACAGGGCTTGCACTTGCTTCAGGGCACCGTGCTCTGCCTGGGCAGCGGGCACCCTACGTGCCCAGGAGCCGCAGCAGGCAGCTGGGGTGGTTCATCCCTCCTGGACGTGCTGCCATGCTTCCCCCAGGCTTTTTCCAGCCTGACGTGTGAGTCATATTTTTTGGGCAGCCACGGGTGCTCAGACACCCTCCCTGAGCCCAAGGGAGCGGGTTTCTCCTTTTCCCTCCTCTGGGCATGGGGAATCCCTGCCTGCCCTTCTCCTTCCCTCCCTGCCAGGTGTGGGACGAGCGGCTGGCCCGGGCGGCGGAGGCGTGGGCTGCGCGCTGCCTGTGGGACCACGGGCCCCCCCAGCTGATGAAATACGTGGGGCAGAACCTCTCCATCCACTCAGGCAGGTGAGTGCCCCGTGGGCAGAGTGGGTTCCTGGGGACCCCATGATGCTGGAGGAGGAGGAGGAGCAGCAGCTCCTCGGCTGAGGAGCAGAGAGGTTCTGAGCTGGGGCTGCAGAGGACTGAGATGCAGCCAAGAGGCACATTAAACCCCCTCGGGGTGGAGGAGGAGGGTCCAACTCTTGCAGCAGGGTAAATGTGGGAAGCCAGAGGTGCCTGCTGCTCATTTGGGGAATATGGCATTAATGCCCCCTCTGCCGGGCACACGAACCAGGGGGACGTGAGTCCTGGGTCTCCACCATGCAGCTGAGCGCTCAGGTGCCTCCAGCAAGGGCCAGGACTTCTGGCCTTGGGCACAAGTGGACTTGGCACAAGGCCATCATTGCCCCTGCCCCATCCTGCTTCTCTCCTCCATTCCCTCTACGTGGAGCCTTCCTCCCCCTCGTCTCCCTCACCCACGACCTCCAAGGTGGAGAAGATCCACCTTATGCATGGCTCCTTTTTCAGGTACCGCTCCGTCATGGACATGGTGAAATCGTGGCACCAGGAGAAGCAGCACTACTCCTTCCCCCAGCCCCGCGAGTGCAACCCCCGCTGCCCCTCCAAATGCAGCGGCTCCGTCTGCAGCCACTACACGCAGGTGAGCACTGCAGCCCCCCAGCCCCTGCAGCCCCCCGGGACCCGGCTGCAAACCCGGGGGGCAGCTCACAGTACCCTGGGTGCAGCGAGCAGCCCTCCTCCCTGTGGCAGCTGCCTCTGAGATCGAATCCTGGCAGCTGCCTGCTTCAAAGGGCTGGCGGCAGGGCTGGCAGCAGGCAGCGTGCCTGCTGGAGGGGTGCGGGCAGCCTGCGGCAATGCCCTCCCACCCCGTGCCCCGCAGGAACCCGGCTGCTTGCTTGGAGGTCCCAGGGGCTCGCAGCCCACTGAAGCGCAGCTGGGACCTTCTGGCCAGTTGGCTAGGAGGTTTTCATTTTTTTAAAGCTTTTTTCCCTGCTTTGGCCTTTTTCTCCTTATTACCCCACTAGCACCTCAAAGGGGGGAGAAAGAGGGAAAAAAAAAGCCCCTTTGTGCTTTTGCCAAGCACGAATCTTCTCCTCTGTGGTGGAGCAGCTTTATAGCACCCAGTTGTATTCAGCTTCCCAGGAATGCAGCCCCTTCATCCCCTGGCACATCCTCCGGCAGCCCGGCCAGCACAGGGTGGGAAACCTCCCTCTGCTCCCCTGCTCAGTGGCAAAGCTGTGCCAGCCCCTAATTACCCTCTGCCTGGCTCCAACCTTTACCTGAGCGTCTGCCTCCCCGTGCGGCTCGTCCATGGGGATGCTCCAGGCTGCAAATAGGCAAGATACGTTTTTTACGGAAGAGATTCAGCTGGGAGAAGCTTTGGGAGGAGCTTCTGGTTCTGTTTTACCTCCCTGTGTGTAGGGTAAGCTGCCAGCGATGGTTCAGGGTGAGGTTTGGGAACTAATCTGGGTAAATCAGAGAACTGACCCAAACTCCGCTGCTCATTTAAGCGAGCTTGGCAAGGCAGCCCCTTGCAGGGCTGCAGGCAGAAGTGGGAAATCACCTTCTGGTGACAAAGCGCTGCCCGTGACAGGCACAGCATCCAGCCTGAGAAATCTGAGCGGGCGGGATGTGATTCCATGGTGGGTCGGAGCCCTGCGCTGGGGTCCTGGGTCAGCTGCTGCGGGACGCCTGGGCGGGTGGTCGCCGACAGCGCCTGTTCTCTGTCCCGGCGCAGATGGTGTGGGCATCCTCCAGCCGCCTGGGCTGCGCCCTCGGCACCTGCGCCAACGTGCAGGTGTGGGGCAGCACGTGGCGGCACGCCATCCTCCTCGTCTGCAACTACGCCATCAAGTAAGTGAGGGGAGGGAAGCCCCCCCGCGCCGTCCTCCCGCCTCACCGGCTGCTCCGGTGCGGGAGGCGAGGCGACGGTGCTCAGAGGCGATGCCCTCCTCTCTTTTTAGGGGCAACTGGCTGGGAGAAGCGCCGTACAAGGTGGGGAGGCCGTGCTCAGCCTGCCCCCCCACCTACGGCGCGGGCTGCTCCAACAACATGTGCTTCACCGGACTCAAATCCAACCAAGTCGGCTGGTTCTAGGGCTGCAGCCCCACAAGGAAGCCCCCGGGGATGGGGTGAACCAGAATTATTTATAACACTGACCCCCCCAGCTGCTTTGGCCATCTCTTGACCCCCTCCCTGCCCACATTAGGTGGCTCTCGACAGCCCGGCTGTCCAACCTGCTTCATCCCTCGAGCCACGTAGGAACGGCTTTTTTAACACACCTCCTCCGGCAGCGCTTGTGTTGTCCAGATGCCTCCCACTCTGGGGAAATGGGGATGGTTCAAGTCCCTATTTCCTGACATGGGGACGGTTTGGGGGTGCGTGAAGGGAGCAGGGCTGGCTGGCATGGCCCCTGGTCTGCGGGCTCAGGGGGCTTTCCCCACTGTCCCCCGTCTGTGCTGGCGTAAGCGAATACCAAGATGTTCCCCTCACGGTGAGCAGCTAGAGAAATGGGGAGCCCCAAGCGTGCCCCCGCTCCGTGGCAGCCCCTCTGGCCATGGGGCTCCCGGCTCCAAGTCCCCCAATAAAGCAGCCTGGAGACCCCCGTGTTCGTGTCGGTCCTCCCTCGCTCGCAGCCTGGTGCCGTGGGGTAACACTGAGCCGGTGCCTTTGCTCTGGTTTTCAGGGGAAACAGCGAAGGGGTGCAGAAGCCCTCGGTGGGGCCACGGGCCACAGCCACGGGAGATGTCTGGGTGCTTTGCTCCATCGTGTGGGAGAAGCCAGCACTGCTGGGACACTGGGTGACGATGATGCCGAAGGGCCGTGAGCTCCCTGTCCCACCCAGGCTGCCCCACACCGCCCCATACCACCCCACTGCCCTGCCTCACCCCCGGCACCACTGAGCACCCCGTTATCCACATCCCCTCCCTCTCTAGGACCTCTCAGCACTCAGCAAATTCTGGGGTCCCCGAATTCCCAGGCCTCGGGTCTGAGCCCCCAGCTGTGGCTGCCCACGCCGCAGCCTGCTGCAGCCCAGCAGCCCCCTCCCCGCTCACCCCTGCCCGGCTGCACGCTCCTTTAGGATGTGTTTTTCCATCCAGAGGAGCAGATGTCCCTAATTTTGTCCCCTCGGGGCTGCAGGGTTTGGGTAGTTGGGGTGTAGGAGTGTCCTGGGACTGGCAGGCACCCATCGGTGCCTCCTCTGGCCTGGTCCCTTCCCGAAACGCATGGGAGATGCGGGAGGCCCTGCGCTGCCAGCTGATCGCTTTTCCAGCTCCAGCTCTGGATCCCTCATGTATTTGGTGTCACCTCAGCAACACCTCTTGTACATGGCCCTGCGTGCCTCAGCACAGCCCGCTGGGAGCGGGGCTGCTCCTGCCACGGAGCCACCAGCGGCACAGGGCTCTACCCCAAGGTCGGGGACCGCATCCGCACGCCCCGGACCATGAGGTCCCCGGGGCTCCTCCTGGGTGCCACGGCCCAGGAGGAGCACAGACGTCTGTGAGCGGCTGCAGTGCCTTGCAGGTCCCCCCGGCCCCGTGCTCAGGGTACCACCCCGCATCCCACCGCAGCATCCCTGCGGCTCCCCGTCCCCAAGTGACCCCTCCAGTTTTGTACCGAGGGAACAAGTGCCGGACCTCGGCCAGGGCGTTTCGCCCCTCGTGCCTCGGCCGGGCTCTGCCCTGCCCGTGCCAGCACGTGCCAGACCCCACGGCTCGGCCCATGGCCCCTCGCCCGCAGGCAGGCCCAGCCCGGGGTTTCCCACCACGGCTGGGCGACGGCACAGAAACCGGCCGCACCCGCGGCTCTGTGGAGCTGGATCCGGCCGCCCCGGTCCCCCATGGCCGGGGGTGAACCCCAGCCCGGCGTCTGCCCCGGCCTTGACGCCGGGTGGGAATGGGAGCCCCAAAAGGGTCCAGTAAAAGCCGTGTTTGAGTTTCTAGCTTGGCAGCAGTTACTATAGCTACAGCAACGGCACCTTGCAGATTGGTTTCCATAAGAGCTTGGTTACTATTTAACATCTCCACCCACATTAGCCCTGATTAAGCGAATCAATAAGATAACAGGAGAGGCAGGTTTCCTCGCCCTCCCTCTCCACGCTCCCTCCTGCCTTCACCTAGTTCCTTAGTGAAAGACATTTTTATTTATTTATTTAGATTTCTTTTTATTCCTCTACTTCCTCTGGTTTTCGCCCCAAGTCCCCATAGCAGTAGCCGGCGAGACATGGTCAATGTAAGCACCCAGCTAAGCGCTAAGATGGAGGCTCCATATGGTGAGTACAGCGTTCCCATCGCCCGCGCTGCCGCCCCGCCGTCGCTCGTGGGAAGCGGGGCTGGGAGCGGCCCGCGGCCCCCGGCCCCACGGCCTGGCCCCGCCGCGCTGCCCGGCCCCCACCAGCTCAGGCACCCGCAAAGGCTGGAGATGGAGGCAGAAAAAGGGTCCCCAATTAATTTTATGTAATATATGTACATATATACGTATTTTCTCTCTTTCACTCTGCTTGGCTTGAAGAAGAAGGCACGTGCCCGAGGGAGCAGAGCAGTCCGACCTGCTGGCAGAGGGGCTGCTGCAGGCTTTGCAGCAGAAGTGGAAGCGGTTTAGGAAGGAGGTGACGTGCTGCCTTGGGCCACGCCGCCGGCCCCGATGCAAAGGCTGCGGGCGGCCCGTGGCACGCCCGGGCTGCGCGAGCGGGCACAGCGGGCGCCCGCCAGCGCTGCTGCCCCCGCCGAGGGCCGGGCTGGTTTTAGTGCTGGGCAGGTTTCGCGGCAGGGGCCGTAGTGCCCACACGCACGCAGCCTCCAGCCGCCGCGGCGCAGCGCGTCGGGCGGCACGCCGCTGCCCGGGCTGCCCTGGCCGCAGGGAGATGCCCGCCAGGCCTGCGCCCGCGCTCGCCGCGTGGCACAGCCCTGCGCCGCGGCTCTCCTTGGCCGTGCCAGATGCCAGCTGCCAGCAAATGCGCATGGGGGGACGGGTCCCCCGGCCCGGGCTGTCGTCAGCCTGCCGTTACCCTCCGGATGGGTCCAAACGTGCCCATGCTGCGGCATCGCTGCAAGGCGAGGAGCCGGGGCTGGTTTGGTCCCGTGTGACCTGGGCATGGCCAGGGCATGGAGGGAGGTTCCAGCAGACGAGGTTTCACAGTTACAAGGTTCTCCATCCCTTGCCCGTGGCTCTCCATCACACCCTGTGGCTCTCCATCACACCCCGTGGCTCTCCATCACTTCCTCATGGCTCTCTGCCACTTCCCCTGGCTCTCCATCTCTCTCCATCACATCTCACGGCTCTCCAACATTCTACCTCGCCTCTCCTCACTGTATTTTTCACATCCTGCTCCTCTTCTCCTTTACCACACCCCACTCATGAACACGCACAGCCCCACCAGCCCACGCTCCAGGCATGCAGCTTCCTACGGGTGCCAGCTCCAGCCCTAACCTGCCCCGTGCTGGGCACCCACGCCGCAGCAAGGCCCCGTGCCTCCTTGCCCCAGCCCCGGCACCTCTGTGCTCTCCAGAGCCGATTCAGTCTCGGCTGACACGGCCTCATGGTGACCCATGGCCAGACGTGGGGCTCATCGGCATTTCTGTGGGTCTGCGGCCCGTTGCAATGGAAACGTGTAGGAATTGCATAGGATCTGCAGTAGTGCTGCTGGGCTGAGCTGGAGCAGGGAGCTACAGTCAAGCAGTTACAAAACGCTGAGTTTTAGCCTGTTTTTATCAGGTTGCCCGTTTGTACGTGCCAGGCCCACAGGAGCCGAGGCCCCAAGGAGCTGCCGTCACCCACGGCTCTGGGCCGCGGGAGCCAGCAGCGGGACGGGGCCTCGCGTAAAGCTGGACTCAGAGAAACGCCAAGTTTTTCTGCTGCGTTCAGCGCAGGTTGTGGGTTTGTGCCCAGCTGGCACTGCTGGGGCAACGTGCAAGGAGCCACACGGTGAAGGCTGCTCGTGAGCGGGTAAAACGAAGGCTTTTTTGGTGAAACGAAGGTGATGCCTCTAAGACGTATGGAGGGTCGGATCCTGGAGCGAGGGCACCTCCATGGGCTGGTCCAGCAGGAGCGAGCGCGGAGCATCCTCCGGGCTGAGCCCGGAGCGCGTCGCCCTGCAGGAAGGGACACTCCTCCCTCTCTGCTGCTGGTGGGGAGATGGGTCCTGACCCGCCCAGCCCACGGGGACGTACTCCTGCCTTCGTGTTTGCAGGAGAAGGGGAGGCTCAGGTGATGTTCCCGTCAGCCTGGGAGACACGTCTGGGCGTCCCCAAATCCAGGGTGCTGGTGTCCTGCTTTGCCCTGGGGTGCAAAGCCAGCCTCATTTTGGCAGCGAGCAACAGGCTTTGCCTGACATGCAACCCCAGGAGCTGAACAAACTCTTTAATCACTCAGGATTAAGTTCTTCTGCCCACTTGCAGCTGGCTCTAATGCCAGCAGCCGCTTGCCAGCGCCAGCACACCGGTGACCTTAAACACAGGCAGGCAAATCTTTCCGCTGTCAATTTGCTCCTGATTTTATTTTTTAATCCTGATGTTCTCCTAATTTTTCAGCCTGAGGGTCAGCGACCGAGCCGTGGGCCGAGCCGGGCAGGTGCAGGCGGAGCTGGGCGCTGCGGGGCGGCTGGGGAAGAACCGCTGCACGTCCCACCTGCAGCCGCTCTCCCCATTGCTCCCGTGGCCAAACAAAGGCGTGCTCCAGCCAGCACCCGCTGCCTGCGAGCCTCTCCCGCGGCCGGGCTGCGGAGCCTGGGGCCTTGCAAGGGGGGAGAGAGAAAAATAATAAGAATAAAAAGGCGAGACAGGCCTCCCAGACCAAAGTGAGAGGAAACTCAGAGTGTTGGCAGAAGAAGGGGAGTCCTCATAAATAAACGGGTGAAAAAGTTATCCAAATAGAGGCGAGGAAGTGCTGGCAGGGATGGGGGACCAGGCAGCGCCTGGCTTCCTCGGGAGCCTGCACCTCCACGGGGCTGGGCTGGGCAGCAGGTTGGGCCCAGCAGCCAGGATGCGCCATGGGGCAGATGGCAAAGTGGTGGCCGAACCCTTCCCAGGGTCACCGGGAAGTTTATTCCCTTGCAAAGCCGCAGGGATGCTCCACACAGCAGTGTCGGCGCTGAGCCCCAGCCGTGCCCGCCAGCGCTGCCCTCACAGGCGGCCGGCTCCCGGCCCTCGGCAGGACAGGCCACTCCAGCTGGCATTGCACCGGTGTTGCACTGGCATTGCACCAGCATTGCACTGGCATTGCATTGGCATTGCACCGGCGTTGCACCTGCATTGCACCGGCGTTGCACCCACATTGCACCAGCATTGCGCCCGCATTGCACCAGCGTTGCACCAGCATTGCACCTGCATTGCACCGGCGTTGCACCCGCATTGCACCGGTGTTGCACCGGCGTTGCACCAGCGTTGCACCAGCATTGCACCTGCATTGCACCGGTGTTGCACCCGCATTGCACCGGTGTTGCACCGGCGTTGCACCGGCGTTGCACTGGCATTGCACCAGCGTTGCACTGGCATTGCACCAGCATTGCACTGGCATTGCATTAGCGTTGCACCGGCGTTGCACTGGCATTGCACCCGCATTGCACCGATGTTGCACCGGTGCTGCACCAGCGTTGCACCACCATTGCACTGGTGTTGCACCAGCGTTGCACTGGCGTTGCACCGGCGTTGCACCCGCATTGCACCGGCATTGCACCGGCGTTGCACCCGCATTGCACTGGCATTGCATTGGCGTTGCACCAGCATTGCACCAGCATTGCACCCGCATTGCACCGGTGTTGCACCAGCATTGCACTGGCATTGCACTGGCATTGCACTAGCATTGCACTGGCTTTGCATTGGCATTGCACCCGCGTTGCACTGGCATTGCACCCGCATTGCACCTTCATTGCACCGATGTTGCACCGGTGCTGCACCGGCGTTGCACCAGCGTTGCACTGGCGTTGCCGGGGCGCTGCCAGCGGATGCACATCAGGTTCCACCAGATGAGCCTTCAGCCTTGGAGGGGTCATACAGTTATTTTCAGCTTCCTTTGATTGATGGAAAGATTTTTCCGTCTCCCTATCCATCTCAGAGGCTCCAGCATCTCAGCACCCATTTGAAGCCAGGGACATATTCTAAGGGCACCCGCATTTGGCTGCAGGACGGCAAGCGTGTCTAGCCCACTCTTCAGTGGCATCAGTAAAAGCGGGGAGTGGGGCATCCCCCCACTGCAGTTACTGCAACTATCCCCATTCCTCCCTGCCCTGAACTGCCACCGGCATTCCCCCTAAACCATACTTTGGGGGCACTTATTTCCCCCCCATCAGACCTGTGCCTTGTGTAAAGGACTCGGAGGATGCCCTGGCAGGCGGTGATGGAGGTGTCCTGTCCCCAGCGCTCTGCACGGGTCCCTGCGTGAGAAGGGAGTGATGCCCCAGCTCCCGGAGAGCCGTGGGGCTAGGAGCACATTCTGCATCCCCACCAGCGCCCGCTGAGCGTGGGCTGTGAGCTGGAAACAGCTCCTCTGGGCACGCTGGTGCTAAACCCTGGGGGAGGCTGTAAATGGGTGTGCGAGAGGGTCAGGGATGGAGAGGGGGTGAGGGAACGGGCCTCTCCCAGGCAGCAAGAAGATGACGAGCCCCTGGCTCCACCTTTACCCTCCGGATGAGACTCAGGATGCAATCTGGGAAATTGCCCTCAATCCCAGTGCGGGCAGCACCGCTCTTCTGTATTTCGGGAGCCGCTCTCGGAGCTGGGGATCCCCGGGGCCGGTGGTTACCTGGGGCTGGTGGTTACAGCAAGGACCGGCGCATGATCAGGGCCAGCTCAGTAAAGCAGCTTTGGAAATTCGCTGAAAAATGCGAGACGTCAGAGCTGCTCAGGCGTTTTGGTCAGATGTGGTAAATAGTTTCAGCTGAAGAACATAAAAGGAGGCAGAATTTCTGAGTACTTTTACTTTTCACTGTGAAGCAATTAGTTCTCATTGCCAAGTAGATCAAATTTTTTATAGGTTTCCCCTAGATATGACCCAAACGGAGCTTCTCCCCCTTGATTTCTCATGTCAGCTGCTACTTAATACGTTTGCTCCCTGTGCTCTGTGTCCATGGCCCGGAGGCTGTCAGGGGTCGGTGGGTGTTAGGACACCCGGTGCAGATCCTTCCCTGTCCCCACTCCTGCCGTCCCCACTGGCTGTTGTGGTGGCTGTAACACTGGTGCTGGCAGCGTCAGCACTTACCAGGGCAAGCGACGGCTGAGCAGGGTCTTGCTGCATCCAAGACTAAGCACTGGTATTTAGATGGGATGCAAAAAGGACAATCATTGCTTTAGCTGCCTTGGCCTGACCCTGAGTGCTCTTTGCTGGTGCTTGGTGGAGGTCTCCTTGGGGAAGCACTGGGGATGCTCCCCCCATCACGGGGGGCTGCAGGGATGCTGCTCAGTGTCACGGGGCGGCTGTGCTTGCCCGCAGGGCTGTGACTTCCACCTCTCCGGGGCAGCCGCCTCCCCTGGCCACTTATCAGGCCAGAAGCAGTCCCTAGTCTTTGGCTTCGCTTGAAAAGACGATGGTATTTTTATAAGGGGGAGCGAGCACAGAGGGCTGCTGTCAGTGGGCAATGAGCTCCGGCTCTGGGCGGCAAGCGGCGCGAGGCTGGGAAGGTGTGAGGAGTGTCTGGGAGCTAGACCGAGCTCCGCGGGGCAGGGGTAGGTCTGCGAGACAGCCTTCACGGGGATGTGCTCGGTTAGTCTTCTGCTGACATTTCTTAAATGTGATTAAAAAACGGTTTTCTTTTAAATACAGGAATACCTGCCGTAGAACCAGGGCCAGCAGCGGGGAACGGGGCAGTGCATAGGGCAGAGCCAAGGGGTCCGTTGGGCAGGGGGGACACCTGCAAGTGTCTCTGCTGGCTGGCTTGGGGTTAGAACAGAGCAAAGACTGCAAAAAAATATCCGTGACTGTTTGTGTTCAGGCTCCTTCTCTGTTTGCTTTCCTCAAATATTCAAGCAAACAAGGTTCCTGGCAGAAATGTTTGTGGAAACGACAAATGTTGCAGAATTTTCACGGAAGGCAAATTTCAAGGTAGTGGCTGTATCATGAACCCAGGGCTGATGGCTCTGCTTGCCTGCGCTGGGCAGAGGCACCACATTCCTGCCGGGGCTTCTGAGCTAAGCCAGGCCCCAGAAGCAATTACTCTCAGGAACCACTCCTGTCCGAGCTTCAGCCTGAGCATCAACAGAAATTACCCAGCAAATCCCTTCAGGAAATACATGCCTCAAAAAATAATGATGGGCTCTGGCAGCTGCACCAAAGGTGTGAGATGAGCAGCTCCATGCAGAGTGAGCAGCTCCATGCAGAGTGAGCAGCTGTGGAAAGGCACCAGCAGCTGAGGAGTAGGTGGATCCCGGCTCTAAAAAGCTGAGGGTCTGCGCAGCTGGACCGGAATTTCTATCCCAAAAGACTGCAGGCACTGGAGGGACTCCGGCTGCAGCCCTGTGGTGCCAGGAGCCCTGGTGCTGAGGGGCGGATGGGAGCCATCACCGTGGGCTCAAGCCCTCTGAGCCCCCAGCACTAAGGTGTCCATGCGGGCTCAGGCAGTGCTGGCATCTGTCAGTGGGAAGAGTGAAGGTGGGGAATAGGAATACTGTGGGCCTCATGCTGTGGGTCACCACGCATGGGCTGCCTCCTCTGTGGTGATGCTGTGGGAGCTCTGACACCTTTTCCTTCTCCAGACACCCAAGCCGGTTTGACACCCCAATTTTCATTGCAGCCCTACGGATCTCTCACCTTGCTCACCCTGCCCCAGGCTGCCCAGGGCAGCACCTTCCCCTTGGCCTTGATCATCTACCCTAAAACTCATCCATCGGGATAGGTGGCTCATCTCCTGCCACCGAGCGTGGGACACCCGAACCCACCAACATGGGACCAGCGGGCACCTTTCACCTGCCTCTGCACCAGAAACCTGTCCCGGCCATGGGTGTGTGCAAGATTTTATAAGCGATAACCCCTGGGAAAGTGGGAAACACAGGGAGAGCCATACACTCAGCTTCCTGGCATGGCCCAACGCTCTGGCTAGGAGAGCCAATGTCAACAGAGAGACCTGAAGGAAGGAGCAAAACCAAATACACGGCACTTCCCAGAACAAGAGCTGTAAAACCTGCGCAAACCTGAACAAGTGCCACAACACTCTTTTATACGGTCAGAATCAATAGTCGAGCCCACTCGACGTGTTTGCCGACACATAAACAACAGCCACCGCACCGCATTTATGGCCCAGAGATTTTCACAGAGGCTGCAGAGCCCAGCTCCTCCCGCCCCGCTTGCCACTTCTCTCCCCCCCTGCTCTCAGGGGAGGCTTGTCATTTTGCTGCATGGTCCCCAAAGCCTCGACGCCCTGTAATAAGAAGCTGCTGCTCCTCACCTCCAGCGTGCCAGCCTGCCCAGGGTTTCCAGCTGACTGTGCAGATCCTGCATCCCACACCGTCACGTCCATCGGGATGGCAGGTCCACCCCACCGCCCCGGTGAAAAGCAGCAGCCCAGCCTGGGGAGAGGATTTGCTGGTGCTGATGTTGCGCCAGGGAATTTGGCCACGGACTGTGAGGCGGGGCAGGGTGTCAGGTTAGTGGATAGGGCAACACTGGGGGGCTCAGCAGAAGGCACAAAAGAGCAACCACCCCATGGAAAAAACCTTGCCCGTGCTTCAGGACCCCGGCAGCAAGCTGCATGGCCTCTGGCTTGAAGCCGCCGTGGCTCATGAGCAGGAGCGGGTCCTGTCCCAGGGACAGGCAGGCTCAGCCAGGTCGAGGTGCCCTGGCAGGGAGGAGCGGAGAAGGCACCGATGGGGGCCCGAGGGAACCAGCCCATGCAGAGAGCCTGGCATCGGCAGGGCAAAGGCAGCACCGGGAAGGGAAGGGTGGAATAAAGAGGCAGGAGGGGAAAGGGGACCAACAGTCGGGCTTCAGATCCACAGCCCTGGCTGCTGCCCTGCCTGGAGTCTGCTGCCTTCAGGGCCTAAATGGTGGTGGGAAGGAGGTGGTGGCTTTGCCACTGTGTGGACACCCTGGTGGAAGCAGAGCCAGGTGCTGCCCACAGCTCGTCCATGGGTGTGTGTCCCAGGACTGCCACCACCTAGGAGAAATCTCTCCTGACCTGGGTGTGTTTCCATGTTACAGGCGTTAAAACTGGTGTGGAAACAGAGGGGTGAAGGGAGGTGTCACGGGGTTACACACAGTTCAGACCCAGCCCTGCCCGCGATGCTGCTCCACGCAGGCATGCTGGGCATCTGCCCCCGTTGCCAGCGCGCCCCTTCCCCGGGCACAGAGCCCGGGTACGGATCTGCTGGTCATTCCCCATCCCTGGCCCATCAGGAGCCTTCTGGAAACTGCTGGCAGCCATGTGCTCTCCAAAGTCATTTGAATGCACCCCAGGCAGCCCCAGGTGGGAGCGGAGGCTCACTGAGACAGGACAGGAACAGTTTAGGAACGGCTTTTCTCCGTTAGACTTGTGCCTTTGAGCTGGCTCTCGGGGTCTGAAGTCTATGGAGGGAAGAAACGAGCCCCCTCCTCAGCATAGCAAAAGCAGAGGCGGGCTTGGCAGGAGGAAAGGGAAGTGGAGGAAGGAAAGTGCAGAAAAAAGGGTGTTTCAGATGGGCTTGGCCCTGCAGTCAGTTCCTCCGGGCACAGAGGCTGAGCAAGGACATGCTCACTCCCAGCCCTGGTTGGGGCCATGGCCGGCTGCATTGCAAAGATGCCCAGTTCTCCCTTTCAGCATTCAATCTTGGTGCCTGGGAAAACCCAGCATGAAGTGCCACCCTAATCCCTCACCTAATTTTCCTCCTCCAGGCTAAGCAGGGCCACACATGCCAGCACACACTCCCTGCAGAGGAGAAAAAACTCCGTGCACAGCAGCTTCCCCTCTGGACCGGGGCCAAACGAGTCAACATGGGAATGTCACAGCAACTTCATCCCCAGAAAGAAAAGCAGAGAGGAGCGCTGCAGTGGCAGAGAGGGCTTTCTTGTAGCCTGGCAGTTGGAAAACCCCTTTTCTTCCTGCTGGGCTTGGCTTGGCCAGGCTATGACGCAAGGCACTAGCTGAAATCTCAGGTTGCCTGGGACATGGAGGCTCCTGGATTTTCCACTGACAGCACCAACATGCACAGTCAATCAAGAAATCTCAGCCCTGAGAGTTTTCCAGGTCTCTGTTTCCTTGGGAGAGGATGGGGAGAGGAGGGCACCGGCACAGCGCAGGCAGATGCCTGGGGAGCTGTGGGAGAGCTCCAGCAGTGATGCCCCCGGGGTGGTTTGAACCGTTGCAGATGCTCTCTGGGCTCTGCAGGAGACAAAGCTCAGGGCTGCCCAAAGATGGGGAGCGCTGGGTATGCAGCTCCTGCCTGCTGCCCCGCTTCATCCATGCTTCTCCTGTCCCCGCATGTTCTCATGGTGGCTGGGAGGGGAGACAAAGGTAGTTTCTCAAGGATATGGTGTCCTGGGTATTTATATAGAAACATTTCAAAGCGAAAGTGGCCAGCCTCTCCCCAGAGAGGGATTCAGACCTGCTCCTGCTGTTACACACATCTGGGCACATTTTCTGGAGCAGCCTCCAGAGCTGCATGTGTGGTCGGGCATACCCTGCCCTGCAGAAATGCAGTGGCAGGCCAGAGGCCAGGGTGAGGGCACTTCAGAAAGGTGGCCCAGAAAGCAGCGGGCATTGCTGTGGGCACTGGCAGCAGGGCGCAAACCCAGAGCCACCTTATAATTCCTCTCCGGGTAGTGGCCAGAACCCTTTAAAACCTGCGGCTCTGCGGCACAGACTCCTGCTCCCCATCAAATCTCATTGTGACCAGCATTAAGGGATTAGCCGGTCCCCGCCACCACACCGCAGCCAGCTCCAGGCATGGCTCCTGCCCCGCTGCCCGTGGGGGGCTCGCCAGCTGGACGGCCCCGTCGGAGGGCGAGACTCGCCTAGCTCTGCCCGCAGAGCTGAGCGCCCCCGGAAGATGAATGGCAGCAGATACGACCTGCTCCAGGAAACACCAGGTACCCCTGCACTCCCCTTGGCACTCACAGTGGCGAGAGAAGTAGCTGCGTAGCCAGCGCTGCAGAGGTTATGTGGATGAAAGGCACTGGCAACTCCGCCACAGGGGCTCCACCGGGGTTTTGGAGCAGCTGAAATATGCTCATCCCCCACATATGTATTGCTGGTCCCCATCTAAGGGGACCCCCAAGTCCATGGTTTCTGTTTTGCCGTGCGGCTGTGTGGAGGGAACATGCCTGACTGCGGGTGGCGATGGCTGATGTCCCCAGGCTTGGTTCTGGGGGTCTCGAGAGAGACACCCCAAGGCGGGCGGCACGGTGGAGTGGGTGCTGTGACTCCCTGAGGGAAGAGGTGGTGGAGCCGGGCTGGCGTCCCAGAGACGCCCCGGTGACTGCCTGCAGTCATTGGGAAATGAGTTGGTCATTCTCAGCCCAGTTCCCAGCGTCTGGCATTACCGCCCCGTGCTGCAGCCTCGGCAGGCCTGAGGACAGATCCTGCCAGCCTGCAGCACAGCCTCAGGTCCTGCCCTGTTTGCTGCCTCCTCCTTAGGCAAAGAGGTCTGCAGCGGGCCTTACCTAGCCCTCATAATAAAAACTTTTGCAACTAAGAGAAAAACACTTTCAATGGAAACCTTATCGGTTGCACAGAGCTCTTAGGAGAAAGGATTCTTGGGTCTCCCTCTGTGGCCCCCCCCAGTGCTCAGCCCCTCAGCCCCAGCACCGATGGGGACCTCGGCGTGGAGGCGAAGCAGTGAGGAGGCTGACCGGGCTCAGAGTGCTGCGGAGGGGGCGGTTTGCAGGCACTCAGACATGTTTGGTGCGAGCCCAGGACTGCTGCACCTCACAGAGCCTCAACCACGAAACACCCCACCAGTCTCTGCTCAGCCCCGGGGGCACAGCAAAAATCCTGGGGCTCCTCTTGCTTGAGCAATTCCCCCCAAGTAGGGCTTGCACTGGCATGGGTGTTCGTGCCTCCTGGTGCAGCCTGCACCCCAAGCCACCATCCCGCGGGATGAGCTCCCCATGCCAGCATCGCGCCGGGAGCCACGTGCTGGGAGCTGCTCCCAGCAAATACCTGCGCTCTTTATCAGCTGGTGATCGATTTAGAAAAGTTCATGGCTTCAGCGTCCCATGATACATTTATTAGAAATGGCTCATTTCCTCACATGATGTAGTTTATGGTCATAATATATTTTAATTTCTTTATGATACACTGGGCCTTGCAGGCGTGTAAAGGGACAAGTAATAGCGTTATACTGTCTTGGAGACATAGGTCGAACACTCAAGGCTAATTAGCAGTTTGCCACGTTGTTTGTTAGTGGGGAGTCAGGCACTTGGCACTGCAGTGTCCTGGCCACAGGTTTATGGGACTGTGGAGATGTGTGATCCCCTCCCCTTGCTGTCCTCCACACAAAAAACCTTGCATGTAGAAAGCTCCAGTGTGCCTGTACCTTGCTTCCTTCTGAGTTTGTTTTGTTTCTGTGGCAGCAGACAGGATGGTTGTGTTGCACAGGAGAGTGCCATGGTGGCCACGGGCTGCAGGGGTGCAAAGCAGCCGTGGACATGGAGCTCCTAAGGACTGTTTTGCTCCCACTTACCTCTCTGGCACTTGCTGTGCTCTGGCGATTGAGGACATTGGGGACAAGACAGGCTATTCAGGCACTCTGCACACCCTGTGGAGAAAAAACATTTTGCACTAACTTGTTTCCTTCTGACTCCAAAACCCAGAATATCTCAAATTTTAACTTACCACACTTTTTTTTTTTCCCCCCCATGCCCAACCTACCTTTCCCAGTTCAGACCTGAGCAGTGCTCCCACCTTCAGCAGCCTTCACCATTCCTCAGGCTGCGTCCGTCAGACACACACACGTGGCCCCTTCCCGAGACGTTTCCCCCAAGTTCAGCCCCCTGATGGGGCTGACTTTGCCTGCCAGCCTGGGGCACGAGGAGGGCAGCTGGAGCAGCCCACGGCTACCCGATTCAGGAAGATGCTTTTTGCCCTTGAGGAGCCCTTGACTTGCCCTCCACTGGGGACATGGGCTCAGACCGTCCTCCCAACTGCCCTCGACCCACTGCAGATCTCCCTCCACACCCCCAGGGCTTTGCAGTATTTTGTCTTAATTTCTAGCGAGGACCGATCCCGAGAGCCCCAGCAGTGACTGGAGGTCCCTTCGAGCAGGCATGGCATGCTGATGCATCCACCTTTCCAAAAAGATAAAATAAATTGGAAAAAAGTAAAACTTGCTTTGTAACCTTTGTTGATTTTGGCTGTTCTCTTCCTCCACCTATTGCTCCACCAGCTGGAATGATTCAGGGGCTGTTTTGTGTGTATATAATGAATGTATAAAGTTGACGAAACCTAAAAGTCCTGCAACAGCTGGCAGGGGTGAAGGGAGAGACTTGCTTGCCTGCCAGACTCAGCCTGCGAGCTCACTAGGGATCTTTCTCCTGGGAAGCTGCAGGGTTACTTCAGTTCCAAAGGGATCATATCCACCTGCTAAAGAAGTTCTCTCCAGGGCCAGATGTGGGCTGCTGAGATCCCTGCCATACTAAATGCATGAGCTGGCGAGGCATGGAAGGTAATAGGTGCTCGCTGCTGTCAGCAAACCCTCTCTCCAGTGCTGCTGCTTCCCTGTGGCTTCTGCTCCCCTGTTTAAATGGGGCTTAAACCACTGGATTCAAGCTGAGCATGTGCCAGCGCAGACAGTGAATCTGGAACAGCACGTGGCAAAGACAGAGCTTTTCTGGATTTCCTCCCAAATATCCAGGAAAGCTTTTTGCTGGAAAGTCTGGGTCTCCGTTGGGTTGGGGTTTGGATGGAGTGCAATGCTCGCAGTGTAGGGTTTGTATGGGACAAGTGGGATCAGCGGTGGGAGCTGTAGCTTGGGACAAATTGCAGCCTGTGGTGTAATGGAAGAAGATGAATCTAACAGTTCCTCTTCCTTGATTGGTCTTAGGCTCATTGCATGATTTTGCATAAAAATACAGCAGACAGATTTCCAGAGTCACAAGTGCTGACCTGCAGGTCCCAGAGGACAGATGCTGTTTTCGAAGGCTGCAAAGCAGCCAGAGTGATTGCAAATACACACTGGCATTTTGGAGCACAGCTGCCCTTCTGAGAACAGCTCAAACTTACTGTCCTTGCAAAACAACAGCTCCCAGGAGCACTAGTAATTACTCCTTCAAGTGTTCAGACCCTTTGTTAGGCAGGATAATAAAGCCCTTTCTGGTCCTGGGATGAAAGGCACACAGCGTGTTGCTACTGCTATAGCAGTATATGCTGAAATGGTCCCTCTGTCCCCATGTTTGCAGTTTTTTCCCTACCACTTTTGCATAGCAGCTATTTATTTTAGCTCCATCAATTGCCTCCAGCTCCAACTTCCATCCCAGCTTTGGCTAAAATGCACATGTTGCTTTTGGAGAGGAGTTCAAGCAGGTCCTGCTATCTCCTTTGAAGTGTCTCTTCCTCGTTCCCAGAAACTGCCTTGATTCTCCATATGGTGATTTTATGGTCTGGGGGATGGACTGTTCTGGTTGGTTTGGCCACTTTTTGATAAATTTGGCATTGGTGAGAAATAGCCTGAGGTTGTGGTGAAGCTGCCTCCATCACCCTTAGCTGTGCCAGGGAGCTCGGGGTGCCACCGCATGTCACAAGCTCACCAGTGACAGCGTGTCCGGTGTCTGCTCAGGCATTGCCTGTCCTGGGCATCGCCCCCAGCTCCAAACAGCACCTATCCCAACCACAGCGACAGGGGCTTCAGCACAAGGGAAAATAAATCACCAAGAGTGATTTGTGGTTGAACTGGATGATAAAATGCCTGCATCTTCCCCAGGGCACAGGTCTGACACGTGGCTGCGGTCACCTCTTGCCTCTTGGGGCTGGATCTTTCTGGTCCACCTCCTGGGATGGAGGTGGTGGATCTTTCTGGTTTCACCTCCACAAAGTGTTTTGCTGGGGCAGGGACACACTGCGTGCAGCTGGCAAGGGGCAAACAGACCCTAAACAACTTCTGCTGAATCATCAGTTTTCCTGGAGACTTCTCACTGCTGCTGGGGATGGACACGGGAGTGGACACCCATCTGTGTGTCCATAATATGATTGACCGGAATGGAGGCAAAGATCCTCCGCTTGAATCGGGGGTTTGTTTCAGCTGCCCTGACCTGCAGCCCCTCGGCTCCTGCCAAATTCCTTGGAGCTGCTTATTAACACACTGACAACTCTGCTCCAGAGTCACAGCACGCTGAGGCAGAAGGCAGAGGGGTTGGACAGTGTGGCCTAAATATCCCTGTTTACAAAAAGTCTGACAAAACACAAGCCCTTGGCTTTATCTTTCCCATTTGGAAATATCCACAGAGCAAATATACTTAAGGCACGAAGGGAGGGGGATTTATATTGACTTTAGAAAAAGCTGTTCTTTAAAAACAGGAAAAAAAAGCTCATCCTCGAGCTGTGCAGACTGGCTGCTTGAACCTAAAGTCTTGCACAGAGGCTTAAAGCCTGCCTGCTAATCTGTAGCAGTTCTGTGTGAACAAGTCATGCAGTTAACTGCTCTCTGTTAATTTTTTAATGCAGAATAAACAGGTCAAGAAATGATTAGCATGAGAATAAGTTGAGCTTAATCAGGAGAATCAGAAAAGATGAGAGGGAAGAGGCAAATTGGAGTTATCAGTTAACCACACAGAGTGGCTCTGCCTCCACGAGCTCATGTTCCCTCTCGTTTTCCATCCTGTCTGAAGCTGCCTTTTTTTTCCCCTTCCCTAATTTAAATGATCAGCTAAAATTGCTGGTATAAGCACAATGGAAGCCCTTGTTTCTCCTTCTCATTTTCTATCTGCAATGGCTGCCCAAATGAATTGCAGGTGATAAGGCTCCTACCTGGTTATTCACGATGGTCCTTCCCATTCCATGTGGAGAAAGGGAGCTGCTGACGTTAAGGTTGAAACATGCAAAATCCACTTTGTGCAAGTACGAGCTTTCTGCTCCAGTGCAAAAGTTTCTGCGCAATCCTGGCAGATCCAGGGACTGAGCGGAGGCAACTGTGGGCAAGGGGAAGAGCAGCCCTCGGGACTGCTTGGAGTGGAGTTTGGTCAGTGGTCGGAGATCTATATTCTCAGATAGGCAGGACTTTGTCCACAAACTGGAATTTGAAATTTCAAAGGGGAAAAAAAAAAAAGGCAGAAAGGACCTGTGCATGTGTGGAGATGACTACACTGGCGATGTTCCCCTGGGACTTTTGTTCTTTGTCTTGTTACTCGGCTTCATGCTTCCCCAACAGCTTGCTCGGTGTCGTGGTCTGGCTGAAACCCAGACACTTGGCCAAACAGTGGTGGGCTGAGCAGGGGCCCCAACCTTGTTTGGGGCTTTCCCCGCTCTGGAGAGGTTTCGGAGCCGAGCCCATCTCTGCTTCACTTGCATGCCAAGGAAAAGCTACTCCAGCCCCACAGTGGCCTCGAAGCTGCAAGTGACATGGTAGGAGTGATGTGGAGTTGGGGCTGCAAGGGGCAGCAGTGGCATCGCTGATGTAAGACGAGGTTGCTCCTGCTGGCTCTGGGCACTGGCATTTCTGCCAGAGATTTCTTGAGAGTGCAGAGCTGTAAGAGGAAAGAGACAAAGAACCCGAGGGCCCAAGGCTCCCGGCTGCAGCCTGACCACTGCTCATGCTTAGAAAGTCCGCAGGTGAACCCAAACTAGGGGTTTTGGCTGATACACTGCAGGGCAGGGCTGCTGTCCCATGGCAGGCTGGAGAAATGGGCCAGCGGGAAATGCAGCAGCATAACCCACACAGAGGGCATCAAGAAGATGGGGCCAGGCTCCTCAAAGGGTGCATGGAGGGAGGAGATCAACAGGCATAAAAATTGGAGAGGTTCAGACAGTGTCTAAGGAGAAACTCACTCAGCATGAGGACAGTCAAGGATGTTGCCCAGAGAGGCTGTGCGGTGTCTGTCCTTGGGGGTGTTCAAGACCTGACAAGATAAAGCCCCAAGCGACCCATGCTGCTCTCACAGCTGGCCCTGCTTCCAGCAGGAGGTTGGAGTAGAGACTCAAAGGTCCCTTCCAACCTCAGTTATCCTTTGATCCTACAAAACCCTATTCAACCCACTTGACATGAAGACTTAGCAAGCACGGTAGATGATGGCATCCTTATCATAAATGCTCTATTAAATAGTCTATTCCTGATCCTCATTTATCGAGAAGCATGGATCTTATTTTCATGGAATACCCTTTTGCTTTGGGGATTTGCCAGTCAGGGATACGTAGATAAGGCAGAATTAGCGTCATGATGTGCCAGTGTGGGAAAGGATTTACTGCTCAACAGATAAAAATTAAATAATCGCTTGGTGCAGAACACTTCATGCCCCGGAGCTGTCATGGTCTCCTTTGCAACCATCTCCTGGTGTAGGAAACAGTGGGTGTAGGGCACAGAAAAGGGGGACAGGAGGAGAGAGGAGAGGGCCTGAAAGCTGAACTTCCCCTGAACATCTGGTCTGGGAACAGCCTTTGCCTACCAGTGGGGGGTTGCCAGCTTTGAGTTGTCTCTCTCTGGAATAAAAATGACAAAACAACTTCTGTAGGACAGAAGTGTTTGAATCAGTCCCACAACCAGCTGCTGACTTGAACATCTCCAGCCTAAAACTGCTACAGGGGTCCTGCTAGCTGGTACAGCTGACAACACTGGAAAGCTGTCTCAAAACCCACCATGCAGGGATGTCAGAGGGAGACAAGGACCCCCCAGGCAGAACATCCCCAGGGAGACATCCGTTGCCTCCAGCAAACCGTGCCCCGGGAGCAGCCAACGCACTTCCATCATGAGCCCATCTCCGGGGCAAAGGAAGCACAAGGTGTCCTTGGCTGGTTTGGTCCTCAACCTCCACACCGAGACAAGGGATTTGGGAGGGGGCACCGGCTATAGATAGAGGACACCGGCAGTGAGAAAATGACAGTCAACACAACCCTGGGGCGGAAAGCACCATGTCCCATTGACAGTCCTGGCCTCATGAGCCACCTAATGCTCTCCAAACTTCCCTGTTCCTTATCTGCCGCTCTCCTGCTCACGCTGCTTCTCTGATGTCTATTCCTGGCCCTCTTAATCCTTCCTGCCCAGGGAGCAAATGGCCTTTGCAGCCTTCCTTGCTCAGCAGGCTATTTAATCAAAAGGTTTGTTTTGCTGAGCAGAGCAAAACAAGCCATGCTTTTACAATATTTTACTAGACGCTGTGGCAAATCCTGCACATATTTGACCTAGTGTCTGTAGCATTTATCTAATCAAAGGGATCACCGTGGCCCGGCCAGGATTGGGAAGGCGGACCCTGGGGTGAGGCCACGGAGGGGCCTATGCTCTACCTTAGCATCCCCACCCCAGTGTGCACATTGTTAAAACAATTTTTGGCTCAGGACTGGTCCTGCTGAAGAGCCACCAGCATGTGAGTGTGGACAGCTCTGGCCTCTCTCTCTTGGGAGCACAGCCTTGATGACTGTTTCCCCTGCAGCAAAGGATCCTTTATCACCCATCCCAAGTAAGAAAGCAGGGGCTCTCCCCTGCCCTCAGCTTTGCTCCCGAAGACCTGTAGCCTTAGGGTAGAAGAGCTGGTTGGAAGTGCTACATAGGTCATAGTTTTGGGGGACAAGGGCTGGTTGAACAATCCCTTGTGGTCCTATAATGTGAATAGCAAGTCGTTGCTAGCATCACTGCCCAAAGGCACGTGCTGTTGTGGAGCCAGAGACCTTAGTGTCATGTTGTGGCAGCAACGTCACTGTGGCCAGGGTGGCTTAGGGTGCCACTAGGGCTAGGGCTGTATTGGGGTGCCTGGGAAGCACAAATACAAGCCAGCTGGGAGCCCAAATCAGCAGCGTGTGGACTCAGTCACCCGCTGCTGGTTGCAAAATCACAGGGAAGTTTTCAATGCAGAGCGAGCTGATACCAAACCATTAATTGCTGGTTCTCCTGTGCCATCCAGCTGATGCCGTTCAGCAATCAATTAAATTCCCACTCATTGATCTTGCAATTACATGGAAATATCTTGGTCCTGTCTAAAGTGGAGGAGTGATGTGCCCAGGGTCAGCTGGGGAAGAGAGCACCCAGGTTAGCAAGGAGGAGAGCACAGGCGGCTGCCCAGTACCAGCAGGGTCAGACCCAAGGTCTGGGTGAGGTGGCAGAGCCACCATTGGAGCCGGCGGCAGAGAGCTGGCAGCAGCTGCACCTGCAGAAGGGAAAATCCCACTGCAGAGTAAAGCTCTGCTACGTTGTAAAACGCTTAATGAACCTTTCAGGATGTGTCAGTCAAAACCCAAGGCCAGGGGGTGTGTGGCACAGGGTGGCTCCAGCGGTGGGACAGGAGCAGCCCTGGGAATGCCCAGGACACCCGTGCCACCCCCTGGCCCTGCTTGCCAGAGTGGGATCTGTTTATAGGGCACCCAGCCCCTGTACAACTCTCTTTATAGGGAAGTAAAAGAGTCGTACGTCGTTGCTTTGCATAGCAACGTGTAAATTGCCAGGCAGGCGCTGACCTTCTCTGATGGGGAGGGAGAAAAAGGAAAAGGTGTGGGAGGGATGGAGGGAGTGAGAGAAGGGAAAATCAGGAGGAGAAGGCAACCAACAGTGGAGAGGGGAAGGCAACTGCAGAAGTGAAGAGCAACCTTGTTCTCCTGGCAGTTTTTTCCACGTTTTCCACCCCAGCTACAATTAAGACCAATACCAGCAGCCACGCGTCAAGGTCAATAGCCCGGGAAGGTGTTCCCTCGTCGGTGAGCGCCTGCTCCCATGGTCCTGCCTCTGCCTGGGAGCTGGGATCGGCAAAGCACCTCGAGATTCAATAATAAACAGTCAACAAGAATCACTGCTGCTCCACCAAAAAAAAAACAGCTTAGCAGTGTTCGGCAGTGGGTGAGATGATTAAAGATTAACCCCCTGCCTCCTGCCTCCACCCCTCTGGGGACTATAGGCCTTGAGGCTCAGCAAATCCTTTCAGAGAAATATTTGAAATAAAAGACAACAGATAGGGGACGCAGCGAAGGCAGAGAGAGGCAGAAGGGCCAATAGCCTCGGACAAGGGAATCGGTACAATCTGGCCCGTGTTTGCTGATGATAATGCGCCTTTCCAAAGCCCTAATAGACATGGAGATGGCAGATTATAGCGCAGCGCTAGACCCGGCGTATACCACTCTGGAGTTTGAGAACATGCAGGTGCTGGCTATGGGCAACGGTAAGTCCCCTCCGTCTTCTCCCCTCCATTGTGGTAGGATGAGCCGGGGGCTGCAGGAGGAGAAGTCCCTGGGGCGGCTGCCGAAATGCTCCCGGGGAGGGCTGGGGCACAGCAGGGGTGTCAGCCGGGGGAGTCCCAGAAGCTCACTGTGGGGGTTTCTGCTTCCCCTGGGGAGAAATAGAGGTGGGGGAGAAATGTTGTGCTCGATGCAGGTGGGATGGTGCCCTGCAGCCCAGACACCTCAGGGACGGGCACACGCCAGGAGCTGAGTGCCATCAGGGGTCCCCACCAGACACTCAGCCCAGGGACTGGGGCTGGGGCTGAGCACAGGGGGGTCTCACCTCCCCCAGACCCCAACCAAGAGAAAAGACTATCCAAAAGTTTCTGAGTGAAACGCTGCTGACAGCTCACCAGACATGACTGAGCCCGTGGCTCCAGAGCAGAGAGCCAGTCCCATCCCAGCAGCAGCTGGAGCGAGGTTTTCCCAGAGCAGAAAGCCATTTAGCGCCTGGCAAGGGTAGAAATCACTACGAATAGCGATTCAAGTGCTGCCCCTGCAGCTGCCCCGAGGCCGAGGCCCTTCCCTGTGCAGCGCTGGGGTGCAGGATGGGATCCCCCTCCCTGGCAGTGCTGCGGGGCCAGGAGGCTCAGTGCCCAGGAAGCGGGGGCGAGGGGACCAGGGAGGGACAGACAAGCATTCCTGTCCCCTCAGGAGGGTAGGATCACACTTAACACACCAGGATTTGCAATGCTGGCCCACCCATTTGGGACCAAGGAGTCCTGGTGACTAAATGCTCAGAGATAACAGGAGATTCCTCTCCAAGTCCCCCTAAAGTCTCTCTAAATATGAGCTTAATGACTAAACAAAGCACGCTGCAGAAATGACGCCCCAAGCCCTTTCCTCCTGCCTGCTGCATCACCAAAGCTGCCGGGGCACCCCTGTCCCAGGAGGACTGTCCCGGCAGCCTGGGCTCTCCCCTCAAAACCCCTGTGGGTCTTCCCTGGATTACAGACCTGCTCTGTCATGGACAGAGCGGCTCTGCTGTGCAATAACCCCTGCCAGACAAGGTCTCAGCCCCTTCTCCGCTCCCCAGGCTGGCCCTACCCAGTCAGGAGTCTTGGGGCTGACAGCAGCCCTCTTCAGCTCTGCCAGTGCCCATCTGGACCCTCCGGGACAAGCCCAGGTCTTGCTCCCTCTCCATGACCCTCTCCCACCCCACACGCAGAGGCTCCTGCACAGGGGGCTGCAACTTGTTCCCCCCGGGACCAGGGACTTCCTGGGGCAGAGGGACACAATAATTATGTATGTCGAGATCAGTCGTGATATGAAATACGCCCTAGAGGTGGAGGAGTCAGTTGGGTTAGGTGGCACCAACACTTCTCCTCATCCTCTGCCCAGCTCCAGACAGGGGCAGGTCTCACCTCCAGGACTGTTGTGTCACTGCCCACACCTCTGCCTGCAAAACCTCTGCCTCCTTTTCTGGCCGAGGACTGCAGGAGAGCTCAGCCCCTGCCCTGCACAGCTCCGCAGTCCCTGCCCTGCACAGCTCCGCAGCTCCAGCCCAGAGGTGCCTGCTCAGCAGTGACCAAGTTTGCTGTTGTCACAGACTAAATGCATCCCATGTTCAGACAGGCTTGGGGACCTCTTGAGGGGGTTCTGTCCTCCTAACACAAGTCTCTACTGCAAGATCTCACCTTTTAAGTAGGATTTCTTCTTTCATCTGTTTACCTTAACTCCAAGTCAGTCCCATTAAACCCACTTCACTGTGGCAGCCAGAAGCCCACTACAAAATAAACTTAATTGGAAAATTATCCATTAGGCAATAATTTCATTGTCGGTTGGCTATTAGACTAAGATGTTGTAATTTCTTTGATAGTGGTGCCAGTTTTTCCGGTTCTATGTTCATCTGATTACAGCACGATACACTGCTACAAAGGGATTTATCTGAGCTGTCACAGATACACAAGTAACATGATTATAGGCAGATCAGCTCTTCCTTCCTCTGCAGTGCAAGTCCCATGTTTAGCTGAAACTGGAAATCTAACTTTCCTTCTGGAACGACCTTCATACAGCTGAGCCCTCGGGATGTGTTTTTAGAGGCAAACTGCTCGCAGGGACGGGAGACAGCCAGAGCTGGCTCAGGAGGAGCTCAGGGCCTCGGGAGCAGGGAGGCACTTTGCACAAGCAGCGCTGAACGCAGAGGAGTGCAGCTACATGGCAGAGTGTGCCAGGCAAGGACACAGAGAGGCAGCAAATGGACTTGGGAAAGAAATATAGGAGGGACACAAGGAATTAGAAAGACAGAAAGCAGGCAAGGAAATTAAAGCTGCTGCCAGAGCCAGGGAAGGGGCTGGCTCAAGATTTCCCCATGCCAGCTCACTGCCAGGGATCACAGGATTCACTCCAGGTTACTCATGCCAAGGGATGGCTTGAGGAGGCTGTGCAGTGCCTGCTGCAATATCCCTTTATCTGTAAAATAAAGGTTAAAATTGTAGCCCTGCCCCAGGCAGCATTGCCCTGGCCTCCCCCAGCACTCATGCTCCAGCTACCAAAGGCAGCCCTGCTAGGACCAACCTTTTTATAGCACTCAGCCCCCTTTCTGCTGGGTGCCAAATGGGAGCAGCTGTGGCCCTCAATTGTGTCCCTACCAAACCCAGAGACCAGGGACCAATAGACTTAGGTATTAAAATCCCAGGAGGTTTCTATAGCTTTGTAGATCCTGGGGATCATTTGTGACCAGGATTTCCACTGAGGCAGGGGAATGTGCCTGTGCTGATACAGGAAAATGTGCATGGGAGGGGACAATTAGATCAACTGAATTAAGGGCTGATCCCTTCAGCCTTGAGGTTTGTTTGGTTTGCTGGAGGGGTTTTAGTGTAGATCTTGTATGGTTTTGAGCCTTTCAGGTGTCCTTTCCTACAGAGGCTGCAGCAATTCCCCATCTTCCCCAAAAAGCCCTGCAAATGCCAGCCCCCCTTGGTCTGTAAGGACTGTAAAACACATTGTTCTCAGCCATGGTGCTACCAGATTCTGGAAGATACCCAACATACAGCCTCCTCCATGCTATAGCATCAACCTTTTTTTCTGGGTTGGCTTGATCCATCCTTCCTTGCATGGGTAGTGTTTGCCCACATGAGTTTTCCAGCTGAAGTCATTTGAGTTTGTTGCGCACTTAAAGTCTTGTTCTCCTGAAGAACAGCTATGCTGGCTCGAGCTCCACGCCTGGCAGAGACTCTCTCCAGCAAAGAGAGCTGGCTACTTCATTTTTCTAATAGCATCTGCTCAGGACTATCTTGGGCTCTTTCAGGGCTATAACACAAACACCTCTCTAATAAATCAGCTGCTCAACCTGAGCCGTAATACCTCAGCTTTAACTCTGCACCAGCTTTTTCTCTGGTCATGCTACTGCAGCTACTGCAGCCCAAAGTGTCTGCAAATCCCTGAGGAATTTTGGCTCTGCTCTGACTCCTGCAAATGAGTTTCTGCTTTGTCTGAGGGCACCTCTGGAGTCAGGC
Organism: Phaethon aethereus; assembly: GCF_964289735.1. Lineage (NCBI taxonomy): Eukaryota > Metazoa > Chordata > Aves > Phaethontiformes > Phaethontidae > Phaethon > Phaethon aethereus. The sequence continues at coordinate 10,861,087 of NC_138592.1, forward strand.
CTTTGGGAAGAGCTGTCTCACCCTGGCACACCGGGAGCTTTTGCACACACAAAATGCAATGATTTAAGACACTGGAAACACCCACTACTCATTACACACCTCCCTGGCCAGCCCCTGCTGTACAGTCTGGCTGCAGCTGCCTGGTTCCTCCAAATATCAAGCCCCTCACTGAAAACTGAGTTAGGAAATGTTGGCTGTTTGTCTCACCATCTTCTTCTTCCTGTGTCCTTCCCCAAGCAGACACGTCTCCATCAGAAGCATCCAACCTCAACACTTCCAACAGCATCGGGGTTAGCGCACTGTGTGCCATCTGTGGGGACCGTGCCACAGGGAAGCATTATGGGGCTTCCAGCTGCGATGGCTGCAAAGGCTTCTTCAGGAGGAGCGTCCGGAAGAACCACATGTACTCCTGCAGGTAAGGGCAGAGGGGACAGTCCTCAGGAGCTGAACAGCAAAGCCCTCAGAGCACAGCAGCATGGTCCTTCAGCTTCTTCATCCTCCCTGCATCTTCCATCACCCTCCCTGACCTCACCCCTCAGCTGGGAAGGGCCAGCCCTCACTCTAGGACTGCCCTTCAGTGATCACTGGGGAAAGACCCTGGGAGGTCTCACCCTGTTCTTTAGGGGCAAAGCACATGTTCTTGCAAATGGATGTGGCCAACAGTGGATGTGACCAGCAAGCAAGGTGGTGCCAGGGGGGTAAACCTTATTAGAGGGGCTGAGCACCTTGCTACTCTGTGCCCTGAGCGCAGCGCAAACCCTGCTCACTCCCTGGGGGCACTTCAATGGCCTCCTGTGCCTTCTCTGTCACAAGTTGGAAGTGTGTCTGCCATCTACATAAAATGCTGTCACTACCTGTTACATGATAAAAGAACATCTAAGGACACAAGCTGGGCAGAGTAGCGTGCATGTCTCTGCAGATGAGACATGCATGTTGCTCCTGCAACTCAACTCATGCACTGCACCTTGTGTCAGTGGTGGTAGCCCACAGCTCTCCTGTGCCATCAGTGGCTGTGACGTGCCTGCTCACTGCTCTGAGCAACTGAGACACAGAGAGTCACAGAGGAAACCAAGGATTCCTCAGCTCAGACTGTCTAAATCACTTGGGCTTTTTGAGTGAGTTACCCCTGATGGCCTGATAGCCACTTGGAGAGTGTGAACAGCAACATGACTCTAAAATCTGAGTGACAGAAAGAAGCCCCAGGTTTATGACTGCACATGAAGCACATTATTACTTGCACCCCAGGGTCATTGAAGCTGGCTGCCCAGGGATACCCCTCCCCGCAGCTCCAGTGGGAAAAGCCAAGGTCCCCAGTTCTTTGGAGACTAGTACTTTTATGTCAGTGCTACCTAAATGCTTAAAAAGCTGCTTTCAGGCATCCATTTTCGGAAATCTTAGCTTGGGGCTTTAAAAAGTATGTTAGAAACAAGCCTTTTCAAGAGCTACAGAACTGGGCATGGCTGGGAGACCTTTCCCAGCTCTGTACACCTTTGTCTTTACTTTGCAAGTTTGATCAATCAGCAGTAAATTAGAGCAAATTTGCAAGTGAAATTCATGCTGCAAATGGCTACCAGGCTTATGCTTGCATGCAAGAGCCACACACACGAGAGGTCAGTGTTTGCCCCACCATGTGCGATGGATTTGGTGATACAAACATGGAGGGAAGGAGCTGGTTGCTTCCCACGTTCTCTTTGAAGCACAGGTGGCTGCAGAGCTGTCTGCACACTAATGATGCTGTCCAGAGATCAGAAGCAACCTGCCTGGATCCCAGACACATCCCTGGAGAGATGCAGGGACTTAAACCCGCTTCTTAACCTTACTCACACCAGAACAATCTTCTACCTTTTTTTTAATTCAGAATAAATGCATTCTTCCTTCTAACTGGGATCTATCTTACAACAGAGGCTACCAAGGTGTCTCTGACCCTCCTCACTCACTCTTTTAACTTCACTGAGGCTTGTTAGTCCACCGTGAGCATCCTATGCCTAGTGTTTAGTGAGTAAGACCAGCAGCCTGAGTTCCTGCATGCAACTGTCAGCTCTATCCCACCTTTATTGAACATCCAGAGGTAGAGCAGGGGGCTGAGATGTTCAGTGCAAAGAGGAAACCTCAGGTTAAACAAGCGTGGAAATGGGACAAACTGGGGTTCGTTTCTCAGGCTGAGCCTCTGGGAACCTGCTCTGAGCATATCCTGGAGCTTGGAGCTCTGTCTTGTCTTGCCTTCAGGCTCAGTCTTGCTGCTCCTCACACCTCTCTCTCTTCCCAGGTTTAACAGGCAGTGTGTGGTAGACAAAGACAAAAGAAACCAGTGCCGATACTGCAGGCTTAAGAAGTGCTTCCGAGCAGGAATGAAGAAGGAAGGTGGGTGACGGCGTGGTTCCCCGTGCTCCCCACAGCAACAGTCACGCTGGCTGCATATGTTTGAGGAAGCTGTCACAGCCCAAGGCCAGTCCCTGCTGTGCACACGCTCGCCCAGCCAGCTTAGCCCTGCCTTCCCTCCACAGTGCTCTCCTGTGCACAGATCCAGACCCCCATCACAGGAGGGGTTAGGGAGAGTTTTGGCATCTAGTCATGACCCCTGCATGTACCCAACCTGCCGACTCCCACCCATGCGAAGTCCTTGCAAGCAGCCATGGTCCCAACAGTTGAGGGCAAAGCATGGGGGCCCTGTGTGCTCCCAAATTCAATTTCAGGGCCCCTTCTCAGGGCACCTCTCAAAATGCCAGCAAAGACAAGCCCATGAAAGTGCTGCATGGCCATGCTTGTGTCCCAGAACTGCCTGTGCTTGTACACACAAATCACACCTGGGGCTTTTCAGCTCACTCTTGCTCACACTAACGCACACATCACTGTGCTCCCACATAGCTGGGGCATCTGAGTGATTTGGGAACACTCCTCAACATCAGTGAGAAGCAGAAACTTCAAAGAAGGCGGGCACAATTTGGAAACACTTTGGGAAAATTGCTGTAAGTGCTGTTGTCCTAGAGTCACCATGAAATCCACAGCTGGTCAGGTGAGTCCAGCAAAGGGCACAACTGTCATTTTGCCCCTTTTTGCTAATGTGCATACAGGTTCTTGCTGATCCTCTGCAGAGAGCTTAGTTTTATCTGATACATCAGCCATGGCAAAAAGGTCCCAGAGCACGGTGGAGCATTTTGACTATTTAACTCCATATGAAATGAGTAAAGATATCCACCCCCCTGCATGGCCCAAGCTCACCCCAACTTCCCTGCGTCTGTCTCTGCAGCCCTTCCAGGTTCCCATGACTCAGACACGACGGAACAGGTTTCCTCCTTGTTCAGCCCTCGGTTCTCAGAAGCACTCACAGTGGCAAGGAAACCTGGGGCTGCTGTGGTCTTGCTGGTGGCCCCACTGGTGGCCACACAGGTGGACCTGTTGGTGGAGGGACAGACTGCAAGGAGCAGCCCAGAGGAGCTGCCTGGCACCTCGCAGAGCTCACCCTATTGATGTCTGCAAAGGGACAACCAGGAGGCATCTGGCCCTCTTGTTTCATGCAGAGAAATTAAATCCTGTGCTCCCCCCACTTCACACCCCCTCGAGGAGAAGCTTAGGAGAAAAGGGGTCCTTGAAGACAACAGGGAAGTACCAGCAGCACCTGGGCAGCTTCCCCAGGAACACCAGCCTGTGGGAACACCCTTGAGCAGGAACATTTCTTCCCTGTTAAAGGGGATGAGGTATTGCAAGGAACTTGGCTTGACTTTTCCTGAAGAACATAGGAATCCTCCTCTCCCTGCAGCGCCTGCTCATCCCATGCCCAGAGCTTTGCCGCTGTCTGTTAATATTCAATAGAAGTTACATTAGGTGCATGACCAGCTAATACTGAGCAAACATTTGGAAAACATCATGGCGTGACTGAACTCGGGGGCCTGCTACTGATAACAAGCAGCATAACCTTGAGAGCTCCTATTTACAGCCGCTGACTGCAGGGCTTTTCTTCTGGCCCAGCCTCATTATTGCTTTTTATCAGGTGGATTTATACATTGAGAAAGTATCAATCTAGAGAGCCACCAGCCTAAGGCAGGGACTGTTCTGTTTCCCCTGCCATCGATCAATACGTTATTTGAGCAGATGGCTTTGACTGGTGTGGCCGTGGTGAGTTACACATCCCACAGCCTCGTGGCAGACAGAGGGGCAAATCCTCCCCCTCGGCACTACTGCTTCTGCTCTGGCTGCTGCCACCTCTAGACTCAAAGCCCCAGTCCTCCTCAAGACTAGACCAAGCAGGGAGGCACACTGGGGTCGAACCTGTCCTGGGACTCTCTTTACAATACGGTATGAGAGAGCTCTGTTGCTCTGGATAGATAAGTAGGACCCGTTCTGCACTTCCTTCCTTATTGTAGCTTAGACAGAAGTTTTCCAACTGCTCCTACCCAGTGCAAGAGCTTCCCAAACAGAGCTCACAGAAGTCATGTGGGCAGACAAAGAAGCCAAGACACTCGACGCCTCCATTTCACACATAAGCTTTGGGCTGCATGCATGAGCATGGCCACCATTTCAGACCCCGTATCTTGAAATCAAAAAACTTAGAGCCAGATCCTTTGAAAGGAAACTTTCTCTTTGAACTCTACAGGATTTGGACCAGGTGTTTGGGTTCTGAAACAACCCCATCCCAGAAAAGCCTAATAAAGCAAATGTGAAAACAGAACCACCAGATGTAGTTAGCTGTCACAGGCATCCCGTCACAAACCAGACACAGCTGCAGCTCTGCCCTGCCAGGCAGGGAAGCTGGGAAACTGCAGCTAAGGAAGGGGAATGCCAGAAGTCTGTGCTATTTTTTCGTGTGCATTGCCATGAATGACCTACAGCTCAGCCAAAATACTCTCTTGCAGCTGTACAAAATGAACGGGACCGAATCAGCACACGGAGATCAAGTTATGAAGATAGCAGCTTGCCCTCCATCAATGTCTTACTGCAGGCAGAAGTCCTGGCACAACAGGTACCTCTTCTTTCTTCTTTGGCAAATAAAAAAGCATCAGGTACTATCTGGCCAGTAGGGACAACTGAGTGTTTAATATCTGAGTCTTCACATTACCACCTTTTTTGTAAGTAACTTATCTGCCAGCTCAACACTGGTTTTTCAAAGACATTTGTTACCTGAAACCATCCCTTTAATGATCCTTGGTCCAGAACTCAGTTGTAATAATATGCAATAATCTGTTCTGCTTTGATGGGACACATGAAGGCTGGAGAGCCTGCTGGAAGAAAATAGGGTAGAGTCACTGAAATTCAAGGAGCCGTGGCTTCCCAAGCCAGCTGAGGGGGTGGCCTCACACAGTCTCCCCTCCCCATCAGCTGTTAGGAACTTCAGATTCTGGCTTCCTGCACAGTTTCACAAGGAATGAGTTTCATGCTTGTTTTATGCAGATATTCTTTCCAGTGTTTGCTTGAAATTCCCATTTCCACAAGCATACTGCCACGACTTACTTCCTAGAGTGTTCACCTGAAAAAATTACTCTGATTTAAGAATTTGGGTATTGCAAACAGTGTACATCAGGTCAGCACTGTCTGGGAAGACATGGGACAGGATGGGAGCACACAGGCTACAGGAATGGTTTATCTGTGAGAACAAGCGATGAGGATGGGGCTGTGCTGGAGGCAAGAGCTGCCACCCTTCATGGCAGCTGGAGAGAGCAGCACTCCTTGTCCTGGGGAAAGTGAAGAGGGGTTTGAGTTGGCAGTCTGTATTCCTCCTTGCTTCAAAGGTCATATTACCCTGAAGGCTGCCCTGGGAGATGCTGCAGGACAGGACATGTGCTCTGGGCTCCACACGAGGGCTCGGGCTGTAAGGTCCGCTTCTCCAAGGAGGGGATATGCCACAAGGGCCAAGGGCCAATCCTGTACACAAAAAGCATATCTAGTCTCATCCCATGTCTCAACTTGTCCTACGCAGGCCCTAATATACTTATATACCCCATAAAAATAATATTGGTGCTGCTCCCAGAGGTCTGAGATCATGGGGTCTCAAGTCACCAGATCTACAAGGGAAGGACATTTGCACCACTGCAGTGGCATCATACCTGTGGCATCTCCAAGACTGGAGCAGGGTCTGCTGATAAAAACTACAACCATTGACAAATCCAGGGGAGCTTCTACTCTCCCACAGAGCACAGAGAGACTCATTAAACAAGGCAGGCTCCAGCACGGTAATTGGTAACTTTTATGTGCCTGGCTAATTAGCACAAGATACTGCTGAGGAGCTGCTTTCTCCAAGATCTCAGGTCACCCACTCAGAGGTCTTTATTTATTTGCTAAGCCTTCCGGGCTCTCTGATTAGGGTAATACATGGTGAGATTTTTACAATCTTATTTATTCAATAACAGCTCGAGCACTGGAAAGCTTCCAGGTAATGAAACCTGGGGAAAAAAAAAAAATTGCAGGTGGCATTTGAAATCCATTTCCTTGGGGAGGCTGGCAGAGTCCAAGCTGAAAATGCTGGCAGGAACAGGACAGGAAGAGCTGATGTTGTACAAGAGCACAGAGGGCAGGCGGAGGGCAGCAATGGGGTTGAGTTAATTGCTTACAGAAGCATGAGGATAAAGTAGTGACTAAGGGCAAATTTTTAGATGAGCTGGGTGAGCAGCTATGCATGAGAACCGGGCAGGAGGTTGGGTGCCTGGTTTGAGGGAGATATTCTTTTCAGCTCTGTGTGATGGTACTTCTAGAGTTGTCAGGCTTGTCTTTTGCAAATGAAATGGCCCCATTTGCCTCTGCAATCACAAATAATTCACCATGCAAAAATGCGACCTGTGTTGCGGGCATGTTTGCACATGCGCAGTTTTGCCAAAAAGGGCCTAAAAGCTGGGGGGAGGTGGGAGGTTGTTGTCTTTAAAGTCTGTCTTTAGCATTTCAGATTGGGTAATGTAACAAACATTAATGACCTGGTGCTCACAGAAAGCAATGTCAGACCTAGAAGGCTACCTTCAGCAGAGACTTCTTGTGCTCATGGTGACTCAGAGTGGAGTGTCAAAAGCAGCCAAGGCAGGTCTGGCTCTGAAGCAGCATGGAAGGGGGAGCAGTTCTCTGCCCTTTGGTGGGACCAAATAGCTTGTGCAGCAGCACTGGGTGGACGTGTCCTTGCTACTGGTGAGGCTGACTGCTACATGAGCCCCTCTGTTCCCTCCTGGATCTTGACTGAGCACATCTGTTCAGTGGGAGGAAGACCTTGGCTTTAGAAACATTTCTTCTGTGCTTTCTAGTCTATCCAAGGCATGACAGTTTACCGAGGTGATCCATAGCCTCAGCTCTGAAGTATTTCATGTTCACAGATCCACAGGTTGATCTCGATTTAAATGACTTGTGCTGGGCCACGTATTCTGAGGGCTGGATGTGCAACGGAAAAAAGTAATCATTGATGCTGGAGTCTGCATCAACACAACCCATGGGCTGGGGATTTTCCTGTCTATGTTTCCTCTGTGGCACTGAAAGCTGAAGGATCTCTTCTCTCCTTCCAGATATCATCACCAGTTCCTGTGATCAACGGAGACATTCGAGGGAAGAAGATTGCCAACATCTCTGATGTGTGCGAGTCCATGAAGCAGCAGCTACTAGTGCTGGTGGAGTGGGCCAAATATATCCCTGCCTTCTGTGAGCTGCCCTTGGACGACCAGGCAAGTCCCCCATCCACCCCACCTTGCTCTGCCCTGCCAAAGGCAGTGGGGAGCTGAAGGAGAGCCAGCCAGCTGAGACCTTCAAAGAAAATGTGCATTGTCCACTCTGTTATCCTGACTGCTGCAGCTGATTGGGAATGGCATCCATACAATGCCCACACAGGCCATTTGCATGTGCAGCTAATCAGTCGATGAGCGCAGTCATGATAACACTGAGCTCAAATTAGGTACGTAATCAGGAGCACATTTTGCACAGGTCTATCAGTCAATTATTAATATATTGTGCAGCACTTTGAAAACCTGAAGTGCTATACAAATACTTAGGGTAATTAGACTTAGTAGGACAGAATTCTAGCCTAATGTCTGCTCAAGTCTTAAAACCAAATCTACCCGACTTTCTTTCTGCTTCTTGCCTGGGGATATGTTTGTATCCATCTCGTGGTGCGGAATTATTGAAACTAAACACTAGTTTGCTCCCAAGACAGTAAGAAAACCTCTCTTCAGAGTTAAAAACCAGAAATATATTTGCATTTAACGCAAATTACTAAAATGACATTTGCTGATTCCATAACAAAATAAGCACAGTGGGTTTGAAATCCTCTGTAGAACTATGCTGCAGGATCTCAGGCAGCCTCAAAGAGATACACAGAGATGCCTCTTGTGTAAGTCTAAATTTCAGAGGTCTGCAGCAAGTGTTGCGGGACATGATGTCGGCCCAGCCTTTAACAGGATGTGTGGATGGTGGGGAGGCTCCAGAAAGAAGGGATAGCACTTCTGGCAGTTCTCAGCACAGGTCCTGTCACAGCTAGGAAGGTATTTCCAATCTTCCCAGTGTTCGGTCACAAAACCAGCATGGGTCCTCTTCAGCTAGGATCAGTCTCCATCCATGTTGATCTAGAGGTAATTTTTACATCATGAAGATCATTTGATCCAGCTGATCAAAACCTCCTGAATCCTAAAACTGAGATCTTCAGTAATAACCCAGCAGCACAAAGACCTGGGGAATTCAGTGCTGTGAACATAGAGCATATTTCCCTCTTTACTATTGTGTGCAAGTGCTAACTTGTTTAAAATGGTAAGAAACCTGTTAAACTCCTAAGATAAATAAAATTCAAAAATTATGAAAAACAAAATGGACTTCAATGACAAATGAGATTTAGACAGCAAACGGGCTGCAGTCCAGTGGAGGCTTGGGCAGCTCTGCATAACGCATTGCACCCATGTGCCATTTGGAACAGAGGCAGTAAACCTGGTTAATAACTCTGCAAACTACAGTAATTTCCACAAGGGCTCATTTTACAATTGTGGGGCTGCAAAATTTCTCAAAGAAGAAAACAAAGCCTAGAGATGACATTGTCTGAACCCTGCCTTCCCACAGAGGAGAGGCTGCTCTCGGCATGTCCCACAGGCTTGGCTTAGCTCAGATAGGTCTTCTGTTATGACCAGCCATTCCCCATCATGAGCAGTTCCCAATCTATCCCAAAGGGCTTGAGAGGAAAGACTGTGCTGCATTAAAATTAATCAATTAATGCTATCTGTGCTTTCGAAGGACAGTGTGAGAACAGAGGCAGCAGATAGTCAGGGGAGTGCAGGAGGATGGACAGAAATGCCAGGGAGCAGGAATGAACAAATCTATGTGCAAGCCAGCTGCCAAAGGGGCATGGAAGCCAGTCAACACATGTCCAGTGGGAATGTTTAATGTTGGGAAACGCTGTTACAATGTCATTAGAACATTGCCTGAGAATGAATCATCTCGACCAACTTTTTTATAGGAACGGTCATACCCAACCCCTCATTCTTCCTCTGCACCAAAATGTTAAAGTCCTGGGTTTGGTGGGACAAAGCCATTTCATTTCAAAGTTAAAGTTCTACTTTGTTGTGTTACAACTTCTATATTTATCCTAGTTCACAATGGGATGATCTATCTCAGGTTGATCACTGCAAGAACAAATATCAAATGAGATGGTCTTGCCTTGTTGAAGTAATTTACTTTAACCCCGCTCAAACAAGCAAATTTTATAGAAACAAAAATGGTGGTTTCAAACTGAGCTTTCTTGAATTTGCATTAGGCAGGAAATTTCTATGATGTGAGGGCTTTGTTTCCCTTGGAACTCACAGTTTTTCCATCCTTCTCAAAGTTTCATCAGGTAGGAAAGCTCAGGTTTTTTGCAGCTCTGGTAATTACAAGCAGCTTGGTTAACACATACGCCCATGTTTGGATAGTGATAGAGAGAAGCTAGATTTTGGCATACAGATAAAGGTTCCCCAGCATCATGTGTGCATAGTCTTTTTGCAAGGACCTCCATTCTGTTTATTTTGCATAACTCTTTTTTTCACCCTCTGAAATAAAAAAAAATCTCTCAGATATCAGCATCTTTTTTAACCAGAGCTCTCTTCTTCGGGTGACACATTGTCCAGGCATTTCTGGTAGGCTAAGACTTCTCTTGGCTTTGTCAGATGCTGAGGTATAACACACTGGAAAAGGGGACCATTCCTATCAGACACACTTTTCAGGATCTCTCCATTAATGTTTAATGATTGTTTTCTCCAGCAGAGGCTTCTGGCTGGACATTAAGAAGCTTCTGTCAGGCTGTCCAATCGTTAACTTCTGTTTCTGCCTAAATCTCTGAAATTCTTAACTGAAGGAGGGCAAAAGATTCAGAACATTCTCAGGAGCCACTGAAGGGTGTAAAATGAAACACTTCAATCATTAATGTCAAGGCAGAAAAACATCCCTTTGGCTTCCCTGGCCCAAATGCCCATTGCTGTGGAGGGAACAAATGACCAGAGGGTGACCCCACTAGCTGTGTGGATGTGGGTCCCCATGAGCGTGCTTTCAGTGGGAGGTAGGCATGGCCCAGAGGGACAGCAACTGTCCACAGCAGTGGATCGTACTTCTCCTCACTTCCCACGCTGGAGCATGGTCTCTGGTTCTGCCCTTGGTAGGAGCTGCCTGCTGGCCTGAGGTCCTGGGACAGTCTATCATGGTCTTGCTCATGACATGTGCCATGAATGTGGGATGTTTCAGGTTCTGTCTATTATTTACTGGTTCTGCTGGATTTATAGCTGTTCATGCACAGGAGTAAAACATTTTTTGACCTCTTTTTTGATTGTGACTGGAGACGGGCTCTCACTCCCCATCCTTGAGTGCAGTACAGAAATGCTAGGCTTTCTTTCTTGCTTACGTGAAATCACAGCCTTGTCTCTGTCTCTGCATCATGCAAATAACTTTTCCCTGCCCTTGCAGGTAGCACTGCTGCGAGCACATGCAGGAGAACATCTGTTACTGGGAGCTGCCAAGAGGTCCATGGTGTTCAAGGATGTCTTGCTGCTAGGTAAAGAGTGCGTTTCTGCTCCCGGCCCATCTGCTTCTGCAAAGCTTCCCTGCTGGTGTGAAGGGGAGCATGGTTCAGTGTTTGTGGGCATCCTTTTTGCAAGGTGATGGCTTAAGCTCTTCTGTATTTCAGCGAGCATAGCACAATCTTTGGGTGCAGCTAGGTCTGGCTGACATTTACATCAAGGCCACAACATGTGGAAAAGTTGGGGGACTATGAACATTCACACTGGCCCCCCTCGGTTTGTGTAAGCAGGCTGTGGTGTGATTGACTCGCTCCTCGCTCAGCTTTTCCTTGCTTGAGTGACTCCTGAGTAAGGAGAGGCTGCTCTGGCAACACAGATCGGCATTTCCGGTGGGCTGAACCAGGGAAGGGATGGAAGGAGGAACTTCTTAAGTCCTCCACCCTCAATCTGGGTTTTGAACTCCTTGCCACCCTTGATAAGTCTTGGGCAATGACAAGGCGATGGTCTCTGTGCTGCTTGTCCAAAGGAAATGACCACATCATCCCACGGAACTGCCCCGAACTGGTGGAGGTGAACCGCGTGGCCATCCGCATCCTGGACGAGCTGGTCCTCCCCTTCCAGGAGCTGCAGATAGATGATAATGAATATGCCTGCTTGAAAGCCATCATCTTCTTCGACCCAGGTATGCTCCAGCTTAGTGAGGGTTACCATCAGAGGGGACTGGTCTGGGTTATGCTGACTAATACAGGTCCTGAGTTGTGGAAATGCTGCCTAGTCTCCTCTCTGGGCCAAACTGTTCGCAGAGGGAGGGACAAGTCAGCCTAAATAGAGAAAACATGTCCCTTACAGCAGATGATAGACAATCATCTCACAGCTCACCTCAGCCTGCGCCCAGACTTCATGCTACTACTGAAGAGCAGTTCCTAGGGAAGCAGCCTGGGTAGCTTGTTCTGTGGGTTGTTTCAGATGCCAAAGGACTGAGTGACCCCTCCAAGATCAAGCGGATGCGGTACCAGGTGCAGGTCAGCCTGGAGGACTACATCAATGATCGGCAATACGACTCACGGGGCCGCTTCGGGGAGCTGCTGCTGCTGTTGCCTGTGCTGCAGAGCATCACCTGGCAGATGATAGAACAGATCCAGTTTGTCAAGCTCTTTGGCATGGCTAAGATTGACAACCTGCTACAGGAGATGCTGCTAGGAGGTGAGTACATGAGGGTCCTACAAGAGGCCTCTCAGTGTTCCCTGATCACCATCCCCTTAAGAACCTCTATAGCCATTGCTCCCTACCCAAAAAAGGTGGAGACAGCCTGTATGGCAGGTTAGCCATTGACTCACACAAAATCATCTCCCCTGTCACTGGCAATGGTCCTCCATTTCTAGTCACCAAAAGAGATGCATTAGCTGTGCATCTGTTCACAGAGAGGTGTCCCCAGCCCTCTGCATGTAGACAAGCTTTGCTGTGTGACCCCTAGACTGCTACCAGCCAGCTGTTTCACTAACCCTCCTCTGTGTCAGAAGGGAGTCATCAAAACAAAAGGGTCTGAAAGGTCAGGTTGAAAGAGTGTCGCAGATTTTCTACTGGGAGCATCCATGGGACAGAACAAAATGAGAAGTTGCACTGTGCTATTCTTTACGTGGAGGTGTGATTCAAGAGGAGAGGAATATAATCCTGTACAAGAGGAAATGCAGGCAGTGGGCAGGAGTTAGTGAGCCCAAGCATCCATGGAGGAAAATGGGAAGGTTGTGCTCCAATGACATATGCACAAGCTGATCATGCACAACGCCTTGGACATTTTGGTGCAGTGGGTCTGCCCATCTGAACTGTCTCCTTCTGTCATCGTGGCAACTAATGTCATATGCACATTTTTAGGCTCATCAAGTGAAACGCCACATGCTCACCACCCCCTGCACCCTCATCTGATCCAGGAGAACCTGGGAACAAACGTCATTGTGGCCAACACAATGCCTCCTCAGATGCACAATGGGCAGATGTGTGAGTATTGCCAAAGAGACAGAGACCTCTCAGGAGAAACCAAGAGCTTTCCAGCATGCCTGTGGAGGTAGTTTCTACCTTGCAAGGAAATTTCCGTGCAAGACAGAGTCTCTGATAATGAGTGTGTGAGAAATTCCTATGCAAAAAGGAGGGAAAGACAAACAGAGAGGTGGGTTAGATTAGATTAGGCTAGACTGACTGATTCAACAAGATGTTCCCTGGCAGACTGTAACTTTTACATAGCCCTTAAATTTAGGGATGAATGATCCCATCCAATGCCTACTGAAATCACTCAAAAGGCTCCCCTTCCCTTAAATGGTTCAGACACACCTCACTTTGCCCTCTCAAAAACACAGGAGAATCTGATCCACCACACAAGACCACCACATGGGGCCACTACTTGGGAATTTGGGCTGAGATGACTTCAGCTGACCAGAAAGGTTGGACTAGATGACCTTTAAAGGTCCCTTCCAACCCAAACTATTCTATGATTCTATTCTATGAAAAAGTGGCCAGTGCAGGTCAAAATGCCAGCTCCCCTCATTCGATGTTTGTTATTGTGGCTCTTCCAGGGCATCTAACCATGCCTGTATGTCTGGGCTGCCTTGCAGGAAACACACAAGCCATTAGGAGCTATTGTTTTGCTACAGACCCTTTGCTTTGCTTACACCTGAACCTGGCACGACTGAGGACAGATCCTAGTGCTGACAAGTCTTCCAATTTTGTTTCTCTCTCTGTAGCTACTCCAGAAACCCCACAGCCATCTCCACCTGCAGGCTCAGGACCAGAGCAATACAAGCTGCTGCCTGGAGCCATTGCAACCGCGGCAAAACAGCCCACCTCCATACCACAACCTGCCATCACGAAACAGGAAGTCATCTAGCAATCTGCAGACCAGCTGGCCTCATTTAGAAGACCGTGTGGGAGAAAAGCCTGAATTGACTCTGCCACTGTGAAAAGAGAAGCCATCCAGAGGTCCTTGGGCACAAACACATGGACTTGCTTATCAGGCTAGTCTACCACCACCAAAAGCTGTCTTCCTGCAGCTATGGACAGCATGTGCCATGGGCAGCCCCCAGTCCCAGAACTAAGGTTGAAGCCTTACTGAAACCCTCAGGCCTTGTAAGAAGGGCCAGATTTCTGCCTCCCTCCATGGGGAGGTTGCAGTCACCAACGGGGGACAGTGCAGCTGGCTGTTCCCCCATTGCCACCTCTTTGCGTTGGTTCAGCACACACCAGACACTGAGTGAATGTAGGCTGTGTGAATGGAGGGCTTCCCTCCTGCAGCCATGCCAGCTCCCCAGACAGTCCCCAGTCCAGCCAAGCTTCATGGAGATGGAAGCTCCTCCAGGAGCATTGCAGCAGGTGAAGCACATGGATTTTTCCCAGGCAGCACTGGCAGAACTGCTCCTCAGCCTTGGCTAGTCCCAGGTCTTTGCATGGTGTCACCCTCCAGCAAACTAACCTCCCCAGCCAGGTCTAACAAATCCGTTCAGCTGATATGGGGGCAAAGTCTGGCCCACCAAGACTCTCCACTATTTGGATCCTTCTACCTTTTGAGGGGTTTTGCTATTTCTGTGCCAGGACTGCCCTCCCACCACAGGGCTCAGAGGGGCAACCACTGCCAAATCCTTCCTTTACACCACTACTGCCTGCTTGCTACCTGGACTGGGAAGTTGGGGGGCCATGGGATTCCAGAGATTTCAGCTAATGGGATGGGGTCACCCCTGTGCAGGCTGGCTGTGAGCAGCACTGCCCAAAATATCACTGGCCCCACTACTGCTTCTCAGTGGTCAGAAGAAGACCACTGGATGCCTATATGGAAGGAAGCAGCAGGGAAGGATGTATGAAGGGGAGAGACCTGTGAGGGCAAGAAAAGCCTGAGCCTCACAGGTTGGACCAAGGTCTGGGGCTGCCCAAGTGCTGGGAGTGTTGTTACCCATGACCTCAGTTCAGATCCAGCTTTAATGCCAAAATATGCCATATAATCTACTTGTCCAGTCGAATACCACTCCCTCAGCTTAGAGTGAGTGGCTGATAACAAATTTATAAGTCTTTATGACATGATAAGAATTCGTTACAGCTCCTTTAGACCTCAGAGAGTTTGAGGCCAGCAACCTCAAAAACACAATGCTTTGAGTCCTGCAGAGAAAAACAGAGGTCAAGGAAAGACCCTGTCTTTCCCAAGCCCCTTGGGTCTCCCCTGGCCTTGGGTCTGCACCCAGCTGCTCTGCTCCCTCCCTGCCACAGTCCCTGTTTCTCTGTGCCTGCCTGTGCCAAAACCACGCAGATCTGACCTTTGGTTTACAGCTGAAACCAGGAAAGGAGTCCTCCCGTACCCAGTGCTTGCCTCTCTGGCTGCCAGCAGGGCTGGAGCTTGCAGAGCCCTGCACAACTTCAGGCCTGAGTCATTTTTGGCAGCACAAGCACAACTCTAACTAACCACAGACTAGGTGGGGTGCAGGTCTCTCAGCAAGATGAAGCTGATGGAACCACAACTGCAGAGGGGTTCCTGGCAGGGACAAATCTGAGCCAGCCCAGCCAGAGGAGCTGCAGGTCTGTCCCTTGACTTCCAATGCAAAAAATGAAACACCTCACCTTGTGCTGATGGTGTCAGAAGTATTGTATCGTCTCTCAACTCTGGTGGCATCATACTGAGTAATTTATTGCAATGATGAATCCAATCATTTTCTGTAAATTATTTTGTAAATCACATTGATTATTTATAATTGGGAGATTAAATGCAACAAACCCCGTAATAACCAGGCTGTCTTTTCCAACTGCAGCAACCTTTTATCCTGTACGTAGAGATACTCTGTGGGCAATCCTTTTTGGTCCATTTGCACCAAGCATTCCTCGATACTGTACATTAATTTTTGCTGGTTACTGCCTTCCAATGGAAACAGAGGAGTATTTCTTCACTAGAGTTTGTATTCATAAAAAAAAAAAATAAATGCAAAAATATTTTCTAACTTTTCCCAGACAGATGGATTTCTTTCTTCTGGGAGGATTTATTTTAAATCAGGAGGCTCACCTCCTTGTTGGTCTGAGCACAAAGCATATGTGTATTGAGGAAAAACCCCAAACAAGTGTTTGATGCTACTGCCAGTTGTCACTCTTTCCTGGCCAGCCTCATGTTAGCTAGTGTCTGTCCTGAAGCCACATGTGCTGGAATCATAAGATTGAATGACAATCCCAATTTTCATTAAAAGAAAACCAAATGTGAAGAATAAATATTTTCTTTCATGATTCCAGAGAGACTAAAGACTTGAAGTAATCACACTCTGAAAGCCAAGCAAAGGAAGTCCAAGTATGTTATTAGCATTTTGAACATGTTCCTGTTTAAGTTCCTCTTGTATTTCAAAGGTAATTTCTGAGCACTTTGGGGTGATGATTCTGCTTTGGTTCACACTGTGAAGGTGCAGCCAAAGGCAGACTGAGCGTACAGGGCACAAGAAGACAATAAAGTGAAAGTCAATTTGTCACTGGTTGTAAAGGTGAAGAAATACACTTACAGTTAGAGAAGGCTCTTAATGACCTGCTGTTCTGATCATGGGAGCCTGCTCTCAGCTGTAGCATGCCCAGGAAGATAACGGAAAAAGGGGAGAGAGGTCTAGATAGCTGTAAAGATTAAGTATCTGAGGAGGAACAGCATCCAGCAATTTCAGCTCTGATCTGCAGCAGATGTCCCTTAAATTCCCCCATCTCCCACCCCTGATGCGAAATGAGGTAGGCAGTCTCATCCCAGGTATGAGGGTTGAGAAGCAGACTGATTTTCCATCCCGTTTGCACATTCAGTGGCCTCCCAGTGGCAGTCATGCTGCTGAAAGCTGTCAGCAGGAACAAGATGCAGGTGCGAGATTGAGAGCTGCATTTGAGGACTGTGTGGAGACATCACTTAGAGCCAGCCTCCACTCTGGGGCCAAGGACAGGACCCAGGAGAATAGAACAGACCTCAAATAACATGCCCTCAATACATGTGCACCCATAATGATCCAGAGCTGAATGCCTGAAGAAGATCAGCAAAGGCAGTAATAGGATGTGCGTTATCTCAGCACACACACAGCAACCAACTGGTTAGTCCAGTCAAGAGAAGGAAAAGGAGTTAGTTCCTTCTCTTTAACATGGAGTAT
This sequence comes from Phaethon aethereus, assembly GCF_964289735.1. NCBI lineage: Eukaryota > Metazoa > Chordata > Aves > Phaethontiformes > Phaethontidae > Phaethon > Phaethon aethereus. The sequence continues at coordinate 10,878,143 of NC_138592.1, forward strand.
AAACCAGGACTCCTCTGCCTGCCAGAGGAACTCCTGTGACCCACAGTTGGTTTTACCTGGGTATATGCCCTAAAAACTCCATATATGTAATATCAAATCTTTGAAGCAATAAATTCTTCTGGATTCCTTCCCATGAAGTGCTCTATCAAGGTTGCCCTTTACCAGGTTAATCTTAAATCAGCGCAGTCCCTACAGGAGGTTTCTTACTGCTGGATTCAGCTCACTTGGAAAAAAAACCCAGAAACTGCCCCAGAGACAACCTTGTCCTTAAGTGATGTCCTCAATCCCAACCTCCCACCTCTTCTGTCACTCCAGCCTGGAATCGCCCTGAGACACTGGTCTTGCCACTTGTGAGTTGTCTGCTGAGCTCCCTGGAGCCCCCAGGCAATGTCCCATGTCACAGGAGATGGCTGCTGTAAGGACAGCTAGTATCAATCTTTAAGACACAACTTCCTTATGTTGTTTTTGGACAGGAGAGCTTCTTACTGTCCTCTTCTGTGCTTGCAACCTAGACTAAGGATGATTTCCTGGAAAGCAGTATCTTCAGCTGCTAGATCTTTTCACGATGTCCAAGCAAAGATCTGTGAAAAAGGTATTTTTAGGTCCTCTGGCCACTATTGAAATGCATTCTTTTCATACTCCTTATATAACCTCCATCTGAAATAGCCAACAGGCTTTGGAGCCTTTTCCACAGCTTTAATATCTCAGCAGGGGGGAAAAAAAAAAAAAAAAAGAATGGCAAACGAGTTTTATGGCCTGCGTATCATCTCTGACAAAAGCAACTATTGCTGCTATTAAACTTGCAAGTGCACACACAGGCACCGATAGTCATGAAAAACAAGAGGCAGCAGAGACGGCTCAGCAACGTGGCACTGCTGAGCCAGGCAATTCTGTGTGCCAGGCTGGCCAGTTCTCTCAAGGCTGAGTGCAAATATCACCAACCAATTTAGGAATTCAGGCCATGCACTGCACAATCTCTTTCCACTCAGGGAGGCTGGAGGAGGAAGGGTAAGGTGTGAGTATGTTTAAAATCTCTCTCCCCATTCCTAATTGAGGTGTGACCCTGATAATCATAAACACACCTAGCACCTGAAAAATTGCCATCCAGGCCAATAAAAATGGTAATATACTGTCAGCTTCGTTAGGTGTGGAGTGAGCAGGAGATCTCAGCACAAACAAGACTGCAGTCACATCCTTCAGTTCAGTTGTGTCCTGTGTAAGAGAGAAGAGTCTGCTGGGGTCAACAGAGTGCTCCCATTTCAAGCCCAGGGTGAGAAGAGCTCTGAGTCTAACCTGGGTCTTGGGAAGGACTTTATTTCCAAGGCTGCATATATCCAAGACTGTATATATTCGTTTGGGAACTGTATCTCCAAGACTTACTCTGGCTTTGGACCTGGAATGATGCCAGGCTTGCCTGATCGTGGCTCCTTCATCAGCTTTCAGAAGCCTGAGGCATGTGGGTTACACAAACCGCTGGTCTCCACAGGCCATGCTTCTGTGATTCTGTGATTTCAGTCCCTCACGTCTGGCAGCTCTGCCTGGCTGGGCCCCACAGACCCTTGTGATCCCATGGACACACGAAGTCCAGGGAGCCCTTCTGAGCCTGGGGGACCCCACACCAGAAGACTCTGGTCAGGGGAGCTGTTCTGTTTCCCTGCCTCCTCCTAGAAACTGCTTATGGGTGCGATAAACAGTTTAAGAGCTGCCTGAGGGACATGCCTGGACAGACACCCACAGCAGAAAGCATTGCGAGCTGGACAGGAATTCCTCACTGCAGCTGCCAATCTGGATGTTAGCACTGGCTGGAACATCACCTGTTCTTGCTCACTGGCCAGGAAAATCATTACAATAAAGTAACGCAATAATACACTTCTCTGTTCCTTTCCAGGACTCTCCAAAACCTCACTATGCCTTAAAAATACCCATTAATTTATCCTGCCCATGGGTTAGTATTACCATTAACTGCTGACATGGAGCACACTGGTTCACATCCTAGGATCCACTCACAGATGATTTGCAGTGAAGTCCACCTAAACAGACGTGGAGGTCCCCAGCTCATGTATCAGCTAAGATGGCAAGCAACTGAGAAAAAAACTTGAGGCAGAAGCAGCAAAGAGAAACCTTAGTCTAGTGCCAGACGCAGAATCCCAGACTCTGACTACAGCACTTCTGGCACCGATAAAGGACAACCACTGGGATCCTCACTTCCGCGTGTTTTTTAGCCTCTCTTAAAATTACCTTAAGGTGTGGCATTATAGTGGCATCTTCTCTCTTGGGAGAGCACACTGGAGACCTGCTGTGCTGTGTGCCCATGGAGGAGGCAGTGGAGACAGCTCCAGCATTGCAGACTCTCACATTTCAATTGAAATCCTACTATTTCCTGTGTGCAGCTCCTCTCCTCACAGCCCACCATGCAGCTGCATTCCTTCACCCCAAGGCTGTGCAAGTGCCTGAGATATTGCTTAGGGGTTACTCCAACACCTAACCCTGCTTCACTCCTTCCCACTGCTGTAAGGGCTTGTGATGGGCATGGGGTTGAAAGACCCAAGAGAAAAGCACCCAGTCCAAGCCAGGGAGCAGCAGTGCTTCCCTCATCCTGCCCCTCTGAAGTATCCTGCACCATTTACCGACTGGGTTCCCACAGGAACAAAATGGAGTGCTTCTACTGCTCTAACACAATCAGCAGCGATGCAGCCATTGCCATGAAGGGGCTGGCAAGGAGCACAGACAGGTTCCTGAGCAGCACCTTCACAGTCCCCTGCGACAGCTAATCCTGACAGGGACCCATCCTACCATGGAGACAGCTGACAGCCCTTCCAGTGTGCAAGGACACTGTGAAACACCATGAAAGATTGGGAAAACACTGTCTCAGTTCAGAGTAAATGAAACTGCAAAAATCCCGTAATATTTAAAACATTCAGAGGTCCTGCCAAGCACATTTGTTGCCAAGTTTTTGCAAAAACATTGCTGGTCTTGAAGGGAGGCTGGGGGGGGACCCTTCTTTCAAAGCCTGGGCTGGATATGGTTGTGTGTCTGTGTCACACCACACACTTGGCTTCCTGCTGGTCTAACTGCACATTAGCACGACTTTATATGCCTGGGTGGGGGGTGCCTGCCTGCATACAGCTGCTTTGGCAGCAGATGCTACAGATTTGTGTGCATTTGCATATTCGTGCCTGTTTCCATAGCTTTGCATGTGGGTCTGGCCTGCCATATGTGCATGGGGAGAGCATGTGCAGAGCAGGGGCAATCCTCTGCAGCCCAACGTCTCCTTCTCAGAACCGAGGCTGTCGTCAGTGGGATACCCTTCTCACACCACGACATGCAAGGACAGAGCAGGCATGGAAACCTGTCCTGGAGGATGTATGCTTCCAGGCTTTGAGGCCAGGAATATTTACAGTAATTTAGGGCATATTTTCTCAGTCATTTCACCCTTTAAGCGCAGAGGAATAGCTGTTGGATTGTATCACAGCCAAGCGCCCTGTGGGCCAGGCACCATGTCGGGAGCAGGCCACACCAGCCTCGTGTGGCCCTGCCCAGGGAGGTTAGTAGGGGCTGCCATTCCCCTACAGCCCTTGCCGTGCTGCTGGACTGGTGCAATAGAAGCAGCTAAGGCTTGAGATACAACACAGTCCCATACCTCACCCAGTGCTACGGGACTAGTGTCTCTCCGCTCTGATGCTGAGTGGTCCAAAAGATGTAATTTGTGGGACCCAGAAGTTCCGCCTGCACCCCAAGGACCAGAGCCACTCTTGGCCTGAACTGCACATAGATTATCTTTATTACAGGACTGTTATGTTTGCACAGTTTAGTGATTTAATATCAGTTTAAAGACTTCTCTGTGAGCAATACTGTTTGAAGTCATGCTCTCTTTTCAGCTTCAGCTTGCCAAGACTGTAAAATGTTTATTGCTAATGGTGGAAAAGCTTAAAGAAGCCAAGATAACTTTCCCAGGCTGGGTATTAAGACTGTTCGGAAAAGTAAATGAGTGAAGAGTATTACATGGGCTTCATTAAATATCAACCAACGCCAACAGCCATTCATTTATAACACAACGGCAGGGTGCGGGAGCATCCAGGAGCAGAGCTGAGAAAGGTATAAATCACATGTGATAGGAGAGATGAACATGAGAAGGGTTGGATTCCCCATGGGGCTCCAGGTATGGCTCCCAAGGTCAGGCAACACAACTCCTGACTGAAGCTTCTGCAAAATAGTGTAGATTTGTGGCTGATGAAGTGGCAGAGTTGGTACGGTTCATCTCCTCTCGGCTGGGGAGGGTTGCATGCATGTGGTGCAGTATGTCCTTCTCCCTCCTCCAGCTGTGTGCAAAACTCACAGCGAGGGGAGGACTGTCAGTGCCTGGGTTTTTGTTTTCAGTTTTTAGCTTTTACTTCCTTATAGACAGGTTCTGCCTTTACTGGTTTCTATTCACAGGATGCCAACACCAGTTAGAGCAAATTACAGAAACTCTTGCTACCGTTCCTGTGTTTTCATGTGCCAGTACTTTAAAACTTCCCCTACAATTTGGCTTGGTGCTTGAACCTCTCACTTCGATTCACTACCCACCACTCTCTTCAAGTTAACATTGCCCACATAAGGAAAACTGAGGTAAGGTAGTTACTTGATTTGGAGACCATCCTCAAACTATATTTCACCTCCAGTCCTTCTTCACTATGCAGTATTCTCACTTCTACCTTTCTTCCTTCTGTCGTACCTGCCTAAGGCTCTTACTCTTATTTTAATATGCTTTTTCACATCTTTCTCAATGCGATTACTACTGATTCTCACTTGTTTCTTGTCCCCCAAAGCAGAGCTTCCTTCACATGTCACTCCTTTCAAACATCCTTGCTTACTCCTAACACCCTGTTGCAGCAGCTATTAACCAGTTAGGTCTGGAACTGTCACCTCCCTGCTAAGTTTTCCTCCCTTTTTTGAGGGGTGCAAATTCCAACCAGATTTTGCAACCTATAGCATAAACTCCTGTTTGCAGCTCCACTATTTCCCTGCTGTTTGGCATTTTTAAATCTTTTCTTAGATCAGCCCTACCTCCCTGCTGATTTCAGCAAATAGCTGGGTCAGGTACACCCGAGAACCTCCTTCATCCCTTCAGTTATGAGACCACACACACCTTCTCCTTCCCTCTGGAGGGATGGCTCCTGCCAAACTGTGTCTGCAGTTGCCGGCTTCAGGCTCTTACCTCTGCCCTGGGACTCCAGGTCCTGATTGGCTGCTTTTGTCATGTTTGTGCTGCAGGTCTCTGTGGCCAAGAGCTGTATGAATGGAAATAGGAGCAATATAAGGTCTCTTGTCCTCGTGAGGTCTCTTCCAACCTCATTTATCCCACGATCTACTGGAAAGGGTGTGGAGCAACATCACAAACAGGTCTAATTCACACAGATCCAAACTGGTCCCAGTCCAGGGCACCAGCTTGCCAGGTTGCACCCAGCTCTGGGCTGGCTGCACCCAAAGCAGGGCTGGACTGGAACATCAGCATGGGGTTAGATCCATGTATTCCCCTTCTCTGAAATGTTTCTCTGCAGGTAAACACCTGTGGCACACTGAATTTGCTGCCACGCTGGCATATCTCTTGCCAGGCACAGTGTTACTGAAATATTTTCCACTTTGGAAGGACGAAACCTTGGAAGAGAAATAAATCAGAGCTGAATCTCAGATGCTGCAGAAAGGCCTTATTTCCCACTGCGGGCTCCTGCGGTCGCCACTCTTTGTCTAACTATCTTTGACTCCCTCTCCTGGCTGAAAACACGGATTACAGCCAAGAGAAAAGAGCAGAGCCTACCGAGCTCACAGGGACCCTGCAGCCTGGGACCAGTTCCCAGCAGGATGCTGGGCCCGTTTTGCAGTCTGACTGTGTGCCACTGATCAGTGGGGTTAAACATGTGTCATTTTTCTCACCTCCCCAGGAGTCCCTGTTGAAGTCTTTATAATGCAGCAAGCCTGAGAGTGACCTTTTTTTTAAAATTTTTATTACGAATTTCATGCAGAGAGGTGAGGCATCACCATCTGAACTCCTGTGGGATACAATTTTCTGTCCTCTCAAAAACCAAATCAACTAGAAAAAAACCCCAAAATTCTCCCTTTATTAGCATTCAGTCCCTTTGTTGGCATTTAGATACAGGCTAGGGCTGGCACGTCTCTCAGGCCCTGCTCCCATCCCACTGCAGGAGCCAGCTACACTGCCCGGACCCTGCTTTGAGGCTCCCCTAGCTCTGACCGGGCAATTCTGCACCTGCTCTGGCTTTCGGGTCGCCGGGGAGCTCTGGCTGGCACAGAGAGAAGCTCTGGGGCACACACATGGTGCTGTGGCCCCTTTCTCCTCTCTTTGCAGTCTCGGAGGTCGCTGCCGTCTCAGAGATACCGGCTTGTCCACAGCTGGGGGAGGAAGGCCCAGCTCAGGCGGGGGGAGGCCCTGAGGACATCGAAGGTCACCACCTGAGCACTCCTCCTCTCGAAGGTCAGCTCTGGGGTGGCTTTAAATATATATATAATATCTATAATTGCGCCTTTGTGGCTCACGGCTGGAGGCAATGAAATGTCGCTACAGAAAGGGATGAGGTGGAATTAAAGGCAGAAGTGTCCCCCGCAAAGGGGTACCGGGGCTCCCTCACGCTGCACCGCGCAGATACCGGAGGTGGGGGAACACACGCGTTCTCGGCCACCCGAGGCCGGACCACAACCGCTCACGAGCGGCTCGCCCAGCGGGAGGAGATGCTGACGAGGGCAGGGGGAACCCAAGCCCGGCACCGCACCGGTCCTGGGGCCCGCAGAGCCCCTAGCCCGGCACCACCGCGCATGCGTCGCGACTGCGTCATTTCCGGTGGCCGCTGTAGTTCCGGGGCGCCGCTGCCTGGAGACGGCGCTGCTGCGCGGGTGCGCTCCGGTATGGCGGCGGGGCCGGGCCGGGCCCGGGGTGGAGGCGTGGGGCTGGGGGTGTTGGAGGAGGTCTGCGTGATGGTGGTCGGGGTCGTGGGGCGCTGGAACGCGTTGGGGGGTTAATGCTGGAGCCGAAGGGTTGTTGGGGCCTCCTCGCCCGTGTGCCCCCCTCAGTGGAAGGAGCGCTGTCTGGGTGCAGGGGCTTCTGCGCTGCCCGCAGGCAGACGCTCAGGCCATCGGGGCAGAGGCCGAGGATTTGGGGCCCCCGGCACTGGGGAAGACGGGGAGGGAGCGCTGTTCACTGGTGCCAGCTCCTTCGCAGGATCCTGCCTGTGCATGTCCTGCACAGCACAGGCTGTAACGAGATGTAGCACGTCCCTGTGGGTGATCCCGGCGCCCCATGACCTTCCCCCAGCAACCTGGGGAAGGTGTAGTAGAAGTAAGCAACTGAGCTGCAAGAGGAAAGCTGGTTATGTAGGACAGATACTATTCTGACAGGCGATTCCTGTGTGACACCCGAGTGGTATAGTGTATTGTGAGTGACTCTGAATAGGTGTAGCTCAGAACAAAACAGGCATATTTTTCCCTTACAGTCCTAGGTCAAGCTGCAGAAAGTCTGTCAGACTTGTAATTGTATATATTTTCACTCATCTCTATCCGCTTGCTATTGGATTTGGAAATTCAGCTCCCAGCTCATAAATATTGGCAGCACACTGAAAACTAGGTTAAGCCTACCCTAATACCCATGCAGTGCTGGCATAAGAGTCTGTAATTGTCTCACCTGCTCATCCAGTCTGTGAAGTGCAGCCATTTCCTACATTCCTGAATGCTGCTCCTTCTGAATTGTTCAAAACGTTCACATGGGCAGACATGCTGATCAATGTACATATTTGCCAGAGACCTTAATAAAACTCCTAGCTGTCTGGGCTCAGCTAGGAGAGTTTCTCAGAAGAGGGTGTAATTTGACTGAATGTGAGAATCCTGCCTAACTGGGATGTGTTTACTTTGCTTTAGTTTCCAATTGGACATAGAAAATAAGTATTAAGGCAAATTAAATTCTGTTTTTTTTAATGAAGCTGTGTAATTCTTTTTTTTTTAATTTGGTTAGGTTTCATCCAAGGTTGTTTTCTACCTGCTATGCAGGATAAAGAGATTAGAGAAACCTGCACTTTCTAATCCTAGGAAGAGAATTAAAATGTCTGAACTGTACTTCTGGCTGTAGTGCTGGTTCTTGCAAGGGCGGTCTTGTCAGCAGGGAAATGAAGGGATACAGGACATAATAAATATGTAAATAATAAATATGCTTGCTACCGCATGAGATTGTTTGTCATGTGTGGCACTTGGTTTTTAACAGCTTCCTGCCACATTATGTCAGGAGACAGTGACTGCACCAGGACAAGTCCATCAGCGGGGTCTCCATCAGACAATGAGTTCTTGCCAGATAGGCCAAAGTATGTTTGCTCACTGTCTCCTGATCTCATTACCAAAGCCCGGGAAGAGCTCCAAGAGAAACCTGAATGGAGGCTCCGTGATGTGCAGGCACTCCGAGATATGGTGTGCAAAGACTATCCCTCTCTGGGGACCTGCCTGGACGATGCCTTTTTACTAAGATTCCTCAGAGCCAGGAAATTTGATTATGATCGAGCACTTCAGCTTCTGGTGAACTACCACACCTGTAGGAGGAGCTGGCCTGAGGTCTTCAATAATTTGAAGCCGTCAGCAATAAAGCCTGTCCTAGAGTCTGGTTTTGTCACTGTGCTGCCTTATCTGGACCCAGAGGGACGCCATGTCGTCTGCATCCGTCCAGGTATTGAAATGCTTGAATGTCTTTGTTCTCCATCTTCGAGGTATGTCTGGGCCAAAAATCTGTTTCCTGCTTTCCTGTGAACACTGGTTACTTACACAGAATACATGGGTTCCCTTTGAAACTGGAACAGTTAACTTGTGAAGGGACACGTTTGTCATTAGCCAACATTATACCAGTTCCTTTTCCTGTGTCGGCAATAACTGCAGTTATGTCAAAAGGAAAGTGCAGTGAGGCGGGTTGATTAAGTATTAGGTGATTCAAGAAAAGTTAATGTGTAGTAACTTAAATTGAAACAGTGCTGCTGGCCTATGGTTAGAAGCTTGTAATTTGCTTTGACAGTGAGAGAGGAGCCTATGGTTTTGACTCCCATGTAAACAATTGGAGCTTTCTGTGTGCTTTTGGTGCTGCCAGGCTTGCTGTAAATTTCTCTTCATTCATTCTTCTCCTTTCCATTTACCTGCTTTCTTTCTGAGCTGAAACTGCTTCTAATAAGCTGTGCTGGGTGGAGAACGGGGTTCTTAAAACCATTGCCTTTGCACCTTGAAGTAAACATGAGTTGCCATTTATTTCTTGCTTAAGAAAGGCTGCTCTGAACTAGGACTGTGGCTATTAAAGACTAACTTTTAAGAGTCCAGGAAAATAGAAAATCAGGTTTTGGAATGTGTATTGTTAGCTTATATTTACTCTCCGACTTACCATCCATGTCTTGTAACCTCAGACAGATGGACACCCAGTAATTATCCGATTACTGAGAACATTCGTGCCATATACTTAACGTTAGAAAAACTCATTCAGTCCGAAGAGACCCAGGTGAATGGAATTGTAATCCTGGCAGACTACAAAGGAGTCAGCTTATCTAAGGCGTCTCATTTTGGTCCTTTTGTAGCCAAAAAAGTGATTGGAATTCTTCAGGTAAGACCTGAACTGGTGGGAAAATAAGCTTGTACATTGTAAATGACTGCTTCTGTGTCTAGAGTTCTTGACTATGTCACCAGAAACTTAATCATCTTGGCTTTTACTAGCAGAGTTAAAACATGTCTCTGCTCAACCAGTTTCTCAGATCCTTGGCAACTTACCTCGCTTTTTTTGACTTTTGCATCCCTAAAACTAAATTTGCATTAGAAATGCAAATTCTGAGTTGGAACAGTAAAAATAGTTCTGCTAGTTAGTGATAAGGAAGAGAGAGAGAGAGAGAGGAGTGAATTACAGTTAGAGAGAGGAGTGAATTACAGTTCGAGAGAAGACACTGTTTTGCCTGAATGCTGAGGAATGGCTCATTACTTAAATGGTTCCTGTTAGCCAAGATGGAGCAGGTCACTCACTGACTACTGGGCGAGTGCAAGAGCAAGTATTGCTGCAAAAATTTTGCAGAGAGGACTTTTGAATGAGTGTGACTTGAGCAGGATTTCCATCCACTCCCTGAAGGAAGAGAGGCTTCTTCAGCACAGGGGGCAGCAAAAGAGACAGTAATAAAAAGAATCTCCAGCCAGGCGTTTGGAAGGAAAATGATGGAGAGCAAGGATGTAAGCACAAGTGGAGTTGTACAAAATAGGAAGGTGAAAGGAGTGAGGAGTAAACTGGCCAAATGGCAGGAAGCTCTGATGATTTTACTTGATGGTTCTACCATACTATCTGGAGGAGTGAGATGAGGAAAACTTCTCTTGACTGGGTTCATTCCCTCATTACTCTTATTCTGACCTGAGCTGTTTGTGTGCTGTGTCTGTGGGGGGATAAGGAAGTATAGGGGGAATCGGGGGAGTTTATTGAGATGAGACTAGTGAGTTTATGAATGCCTACATAAGAACTCCTTTAAATTATGATCTAAATATGTCACTTAACTGAGCCCATATTTAATTTGCACAAATAAAGTGATGGATGTCCTGCTGCTATTAGTGGAAGCAATTTGCAAAACAAAAGCTGAACTTGGTGAAGTATGTAAAGGTATGGGTGGTATATAAATGTGTTGCATCAAACTTGCTGAGCCGCATCTCTTATAAAGGTGAGCTAATTCACTGACCCTCATAAGGAGAGAAATACTCCTGCAGTGCATGTTGTCTGCTTTTCACTCTGAGCACCGACTGCTTGCTTTGTATATGTAGAGCTGGTTATAAGGGAAAGAAACTTCACTGTGGTACATGAGACCTTAATTGCTGATAATGAGCTTTTGCCTTGGAAAAATGTTTCCGCAAATAAATTTCTCCAGCAGAAATCCCATAAGTAACTGCTGTTTTAAACTGTCTTGTACAGGAGACACTGTTCTGTTGGCAGCAGAGCCTGTTTGTCTTTTGCAGTTAGCATGACAGAATAGTTGGAATGGCAGAAAAATAGTGATACTAGATTTCTTCCTTACATACAAACATATTCTAGACTATCTCAGGCACCAAATCTTGTAGTTGGAAACACTGTTAAAACCAGCCTGCTCTGGCTCTGAGCGTGGTGCGCTCCTCAGAAGCTAGGGTCACCGCTTTGTAACTGTGTCCTTATCAGGGTTGGGAATACTCGAAGAACAGTGATTACCTAAGTGTCTTTTTCAGGGAGATGAAGAACAACATAAGAAATGGAGGTTTACTGACAGGATTTCTCAATGCAAGGTTTTCTTGTCTCTTGACTTGATTTTTATGCCCACGGGTCTCATCCTAAGACTATTCTCTTTTACAAGGTGTGTTTCTGTTGCTGTATTGGTTTATGTTGGTACCTCAGATGGAAGTTAGGGCGCCAGTGGGTTGTGCTGGCAGTCAGTCTCAGGAGATTTTTAGAGAGAGGAAGATGGCAAATGTTTTTTAAACTGCATTATAAAAATCTTCTTTATCCTTCAGGATGGATTCCCCATTCGAATAAAAGCTGTTAACATAATAAATGAGCCTCGTATATTCAAAGGCATTTTTGCAATCATCAAGCCTTTTCTGAAGGAAAAGATAGCAAATCGGGTAAGGATTTGTGTCATTTTAACATTAATGCTAATGGTTGTAAGTTCCTCGCTTGGCCACTGCAAGTAAAAACCATTAAAAAAACCTCACAGCTAGAAAAAAGTTGGTGCCATTTACTTGATCTAACTGTTCTTTTTTGCTTTAATTTTTTAAAATATGCCTGTTGAGAAAATTCTTAATGAGAGAGAAACTTTGAGAAATTTAATATTGGCATAACATTAATATGGAACTTTAGTACATATGCTATGTATTCAGGACATTAATTCCATCCCTGGGGATGGATTATTTCGGCGAGTAACACTTTGCTTATGAGGTGGTGTCACAGGAAATCTGTGTGGCCCATTCCTTGCTCTTCTGCCTTACACAGGTGTCACGCATGGCACTAGTATTCTCTCCATAGGACTGGTTGTAGTTGCAAAGGATGATGCTTTTTTTCACAAGGATAAGTGGACCATGAACCAGCTTGTGGATGAGCTGAATTTGGAACCTAGGTACAGACTAGCAAATGTCAAGTCTCTCCTGCTGGGATTTAAGCTGCACAAGACTTGGATTGTCTCAAGACTTCTCTCACTAGTTTGTCTAACTGCACCTGCCCAGTGCTGTATGCTGCCACTTGTCCATAAAGACATCACTTCTAAAATTTGCTCTTTAACTCAAAGTAAGCTTGTTAGCTGTCTGGTTCGGTAATTTACTGTAAAGTGTTTCATACGCACCTTTAAAGCTATCTTTTGCTTTCTTCTTCAGTTTTTTCTTCATGGCTGTGATCTGAATTCCCTTCATCAAAACATTCCTCCAGTGATCCTTCCTGAAGAGTATGGTGGTACTTCAGGGAAGCTGGACATCTCTGCATGGAATGAGCTGCTGCTAGCCTCTGAAGAGGACTTCCTGCATGATTTCTCACAGCTGGTTCTCCCATGTGACAGCTCTCCCCATGACATGCTAGTGAGTGGGGATGCTGATGAAAAGCAATGTGATGAATCTCTGCGAGGCATGAAACCTCAACTCTATTACTGTTATTAACAAACCAGTGAAGGGAAGTTTTCTAGCACAGTTAAGATTTGTTCTGATAGGTGACATTGCGAACTCTGCCTTACTCCTAAACCTGCAGTTTAGGAACAGACTGCTGAGGCACTTTACACTGTAGAACCAAAGGAAGCTGAAGAGGGCACAACAGGGGCAGGGCAGAGTTCGGGGAGGATAAAAGCAAAGAGCACAAGTTGTGTAGAATATTTGAGGCTCATCAGCCTCTGTGTGAATGATGCAAAATGTCCTTTCTAATGATAAAGAAAAAAATACATTGCAGGATGGTAAGCTTGATAGTTTCTTATCCTCTCCATGCCCAGGTGAAAAGTGACAACGATGATTTACTAGCTTTGTGAACATCCATTCCCTTCCCCTTCTGAAAACACCAGTAAGTCCAAGACAAGAAAATTGCTTCTGAACCCTGCAAAATGTAGTTGTCAGTGATGGTTGCATAAAAACATGGAAGTCTAACTTGGCAGTTGGTTCAGATTATGAGTTGGCATTTCTGCAGTATCTCAATATTTGGCTCAAATTAATACAGAGCAAAACTTTCTTATACATGAATACCAGTACAGAGATAATCTCTGAAACAGTAGGAACAGTATAGTTCTTCCTAACTGTAGGAAGAACTATAACTGGTGGATTAACCACTATAACATCTATGCCTACATTTAGTATAAACAGATGCAATCTTAATTTTCAGAAAACGGAAGGTTTTCAGATAAAGTACTAAGGCTTTTGGCTAGATAACAGCTTCAAATAATGAGGTTCAGGACCAAATAAGAAAAAGCTATGTCGGCCACCTTCCCACATTGTCTGTGTTCTTTTCTTCAGCTAGTTGTGATGAGGAATTGGGTAACTCACTCGTACATAGAATTTTTAAGGAGGCTTTATAACAGTTAGCATATAATGTATAGAAGGCAATACTTGATATAAGGCAGTAAGGTGCTTCTTTAGCTTGTTACTTTGGGCAGAAAATTAAGTCTGTGAAACCAAATGTGGACAGGCTATTTGAAAGCACATTCTTAAATTTCCTGATATTGTAGCATTTTGTTCACTGTGCTTGTCAGCTCTTTTGTGAAATGTTACAATTTTGTTTTCAACTTTGTTGACCTCTTTTGTCTTTGGTTGTCATGTTCCTGTATGAAGTTAGACTTTTATCATCTCTGTAATATTTACCCGTAGCTTGTATATGCCTGTGCTTCTAGGTCTTTGTCTAGAGACAGAACTAAGACTCCAATGTCAAATCAGGGTAAGATACCTATGTCTAAATAAGCTGTTCCCACTCCCCACGTTCAGTCTGTTCAATGGTCTTGAATTAGAACTTAACTCTCAGCACACTCTTTGCACATGTTTTTCTGCACTATAATACTGTGGAGATGGGAAACCTCACTAGGACCAGGAAAGCACACCCAATTACTTAAAGGTGAAATATTTCACTCTGGTGAAAAAGGACATCCCTTCTAATGGGAGACTGCTCTCTAGAGCACTTTCTCTGGATGAAATCTTTATTTAGTGCCAAGTGTGATTATAGCTACCAGTTATGTTTCTGTAAATACAAACCTAAAGCATCTTGAGGATTTCAGACATTCATTTTTCAAAGTGCCAAACTCTGTTTTGAATGTCTGCTTGTCTCTCAATTCCCCTCCAGCATGACTACACTGCCAAAAAGAGACTCCTCTTCCACCATAAAGACTTCCTGATTTGGCAGCAGACCTCATCCTGGAACTAGGGGGTAGTACATACCATACTTGCCATCCAAGCACTGTAAAAGGAGACTGGGTTTTGAAAAGGGATAAACCATGAAGATTTTTTTCTGGGTGGCAGTTTGGAATTTGTGAGAACAGGGAACTCATCACTTGAACAGTTTTAGATTAAAGGTGGGAAGAGATGAATTTTCCTCATTGAAAGCATCTGATTTTTCCTACCTTTGTAAGTCAATTCTTACTCTTCTTTGACAGCTATTAACTTCAGTGCAAGAAAAAAAAAATGTACCATTTTAATCCACTTCACTTAACTTACTTACTTAAAATAAGGTAAAAAAGAGTCCTGCTACCCACTTCCTCCTCATTTCTGACCAGAATGTGCTGCGTGTTTTGCAGAGATTAATTCAGTTCTTTGTGCCACCTCGCAAGACAGTAGCACAGAGCACCAGGACTTAGAAAGGTAAGTGGCTGCCCATACTGTTTAACTGCCGGACCACAGCGAGTGGTGTTTCTGTTGTTTTAGTGCCGCTTAATTCTAGCGACAATGTACAATGAAGAAAAAAAAAAAAGTAGGATGGACCATTTTTCCTAGCGGTGAAGGCATGACTGGTATTTGATACTCTTTCCTTAATTGTGCTGCAGGGTTTGAAGTGGTGGCATTTGACAGTTAACCTATAAGAACAGCTACTTTGATCCCCTTACATAACTACTAGAGCAGGAGGTTGAATATTCAAAATTCAATTTAGTGTCCTTCAAAAAAAAAAAAAAATCTAGTGGTGTTCACAGAAGACTGAGGAACCTCTACAGAAACCAGACCCTTTTTCAGGCTTTTATATTCTCTTGCATGCCTTAAATAGTAGGCAAACTAGATCCATTTCTCCCTCCCCTTATCTCCTCTGCTCACAGAGAAATGAAGAATAAAGCATATGATTTAAATGTAATAGATAAGGCTAGATTATCAATGCTGAAAATAGGCTGGCTTATGCTTCCAGAACTATCTTTTTCTTAAAGCTGTCTGCTGGGCAGTTGATGTTGGGATGCTTGAACTAAGCCAGGCTTACCTTTGTCAAGCATCTATTACTTCTAATTTGTTCTTTCTTGGCTTTAGAACTTGGACAGAGAGAGTTGCAACTTTATTGAGCTGTATCTCTAACCTTTTTTAGGTTTGTAACCAGTGCTTGGCTTGCCTTATGTGTGCCTGATGACTGAGCTGAGATTGCTCTTTGAGCTTTAGCACTTACTAGCAAAGAAATCAGTTTGTTCCCAAAATTTCTCATGTCACCATTTGGAAAATAAACACTTAAGTATAGAGTCTCCTTATCTGCAAGTTAAAAGAATGGACAGGAAAAGCTTACAGGTTTGTTGTGGTGGTTTGTGGTTTTTTTTCCCCACAGCACTAAAACTGATCTCTGTTCTTTTTTCTGGAAACAAAGTTATTTCACGTAGAGGTTATATACCTTGCCCAGTACATAAGCCATCCCTGCCAAATCCAGCACATAATAATAAGGAAAGATACTTGAACTGCATTGGGCAGCCATGGCTTTTGGCATTAAGTGGGACAAAAGGTAGCTGCATACTGTATATACAAGTACTTGAATTTATACTCTTGCAAATGGGTGTTACAAACCCTGAGGTATCTTCAGGAACTGAGTGAAGTGGTTTTTTTTGTTAAATCTCCTTTTGGCATGAGTTAATTGTAGTGTAATTCAAATGAATAATTTTGCCTTCTGTTGTATGTGGGCCTAGAGGTGTTGGTTAAGTGTACATCTTATTTTGACAAAATTTATTTTTATATTGCATTTTATAAAATGGAGTGGTCAAAATGTGTAATTTTATGATGCATGTCAGTGATTAAAGACATTGTAACAGCTGCTAATTTGATATTTTAAATATGTTTGCCTCGTGTAATCTTGGGGTGTTTTATTGCAGAAGTCAATAGTGACATATACTTAGTAACTGTGTGTTTGGTGTGGAACTAAGTATAATTGCCACAGCATTACACTAGGGAAAAAAAAGTGTTGCTTTCTACTGCAACAGTTTACTTGAGCAACTTCAAGGAATAGGATATGACATTCCAAGAATCACATGGAAGATGCTGTTTGTTTCCAAAGAAACATAACATGACTTACTATTTGCTGCATGGAGAAAATGTTCAGTCACATCCACCAGGACAGTCCAGCAGCTAATTAGCATTTTAATCGTTGTATGTAGTATTTTGCATTGGAGAATAATTACTGCTGCTTAACACTTCTCAAGGGAGCTGGGACAGTTTCAGTAGTTAGTCTGCTTTATTCAAATCCATTTACAGTGCAAATGCCTTAGTGCCAATAATAACCATTTTGTGTACATTATTTCTGTAAGCATATTAGACAAGTGAAATCAATTAGAAGCTCTATTTTTCCACCATAATCATAAAGTTGTTTAAGCTGGTCATACACTTACCACTCAGTATAATTGGCAAACATGCTGAAAGAGAAGTTGCCTCTTAGAAAGGGCAGGTTTGTTCTTAAAAGGAATTAAGAGTTAATCTGTTTTTCAACATCAAGGTTTGTTCTTTTGGTGAGGAATAAGGGGCTTTTTTTTGCCACAAAACAGAAAGGTAAGTATAAAATAAACTTTTGCAGTGGACTGTAGAAATCAAGCAGCATGGCTTACACTTCCAGGAACTGAAGCATTAGCATACTAGTGCATTATGCTGAATATAATTGTTTTTAAAACATATTACTTCATATTTAGCTAAACATTACTTCTATTCAATAGAAAAGTTGTGGCTATTGTACAGAACAGGTATTTTTCTTTTGTGCTTTGACAGCACAGCTATAGTGAATTTTAAAAATGCAGTAATAAGATAGATAACCATGACTGAAGGTTAAAATAGAAAGGATAACTGATAATAATTTTGATCCTGCATCAAGCATTATGCAATACATACATACATAACTTTCTATCCACCTGTGTGTTAATAGCAACATAAGAAACAGTAACACAGACAGTGTAACTAAAGCAATACATGAACATTTTGGCTTTCAGCAAGAAACTTTTTTTTTTCTCCCCACTTTTGTACGCTTAGACAGATGCAGCAAGTTAACTGAAGTCCCTGTTAGTAAGGACAAGAGGAGCCACTAAGGTCCAAAGATAAAGAAGGAGACAAACCCAGCTGGAGGTTATCTTCACCCACACGGCTGGCCACTTACTTGTCATTGTCTTAAAATCTGCATCAGGGCTAAAAAGTAAAGAAGTAAATTAACAGATGTAGAAGGCATCTTCTGCAATTCCTTGCTATCTATCTCTCATATGAATCTGAAGTTGGAACAATGCAAGAGCCTTTGCAGGAGGAATACAGCAAGACAACTAAACCAGCAATTTCCCAGTTGCACATGTTAATGTGCTACTCTTAAAGGAAATCTTTCAGTGAGCTGTGCACTAGATTCCTGATGGCTGCTGCCCTGTAAGCATATTTGCTAATTTATACAATATGGCAGTCCTGGGGAAAGTAGCAATAAGCTGCAG
Organism: Phaethon aethereus; assembly: GCF_964289735.1. Taxonomy (NCBI): domain Eukaryota; kingdom Metazoa; phylum Chordata; class Aves; order Phaethontiformes; family Phaethontidae; genus Phaethon; species Phaethon aethereus. The sequence goes on from NC_138592.1 coordinate 10,896,007, forward strand.
CAGCAGAGGATATGTCCACGTGCTCCCAACAGATCTAGGGAAATCCATGTAAGTAAGTGGCACGTATGGCTGTCCCTGCACGTCCTTCCCAGGGTGAAGAGCCAGTAACATTAAGCTGGCCTCTGACAAACTTCCCAGGAGGCCACCTTGAGCCAGTTTCATATATACCCTTCCTGCTGCTTGCACATCTGAAGGATGGTGACCACACTTTCTGTCCTTGCAGCTGTGAAGCAGTCCACAAGGACTACAGCTGATGATCTTGTCTTTTTGTACATCTTTTTTTACATCTTACTTGGCAACACAAAATTGAGAAGGTACAACTCCAGAGCAACTGGCATAGGGACAGCACCTTAACCAGCTGGGCAGGAGTCTCCTACCCACCTAGAAACACTGGCTGGCACATACAGCCCATCACTTTCTGTCTTGCTCTTACCTGTACCAGTTCGTGAGTGTCATCATGATGTAAAGAGAGGCAAGAAAGAGCATGAAGTGAAAGAAGGTGTAGCTGTACTGAACACCATCCTTCTCGTTATCCATGACACGGCGCACTTCTCCTTCCTCTGCAGCCCCGCTGCCTGTTCCCACAGTCTCCTCCAGAATGGCACTGTCACTCCCAGACAGCGTCAGCTTGTTCACCTGGCTGTTACTTGAAGAGCGGATGCTACAGTGTAACCCAAAGATAGACATGGTTAAAAACTCCCTTTTCAGTTAGCTATGTTTGCTAATAAAGCAAGCAACAGACCACAATGAATGTCTGGGACTAGCAAATAACATTTTTTTAAAATCCATCTGGAAACACAAGGAAGGTCCTTAGAGATTTGTTTTCATCTGAGCTTCTGTTAACCTAATTAAACAGGGTTCCCAGTCCAGGTCTCATAACACATTCTGTTCTGTTATCTGGATTGGGCTAATAAAGCCTATCATCCACAAAACAGAATGCAGTTTTAATAGCCGTATTTGGGCTTGGGCCTGTAGACCGTAGCTGGATATTGATAAATGCATGTACATTTTCTAGACCCAGATTCAAACAAAAAAGGCAGACAAATCACAATTGTTTATCATTTGATAGTAGTGCAGATCCTACCTGGAATACAAGAGGCAAAGGACAAAGATAACCAATCCAACAACACTCTGGGCATCCCACCACTGTAGGGACTTGGGCGGAGCTGGAGTAGCAGGTACAACAGTGGTATTTGCTGGACCAACTGTGGGTGTAGCTATCTGGGTAATGATGTTCAGCAAACTCGGGTTACAGCTTCGTTCTGAAAGGGATTTCAAGGTAGATTAAAGAGAGGTGAGCTTTGACAGCATTTAGCTAAGAAAAGATGACAGATAAGCTTACAATTTTTCATTCCTTTTAGCTGCTGATCTCTTTGATTCCCCAGAGGCAGTAATGGCACAGAATATTTTTCCTTCCTGTGAGCTAGGCAAGGGTGTAAGAAATAAAATCAGAATGCCCTGACACTTCTCTTTCCACTCACAAGCACCTCAGTTTAGTTCTGGAAAGAGGCAAGTTGATGGTTCCAGTAAAGGCAGCTTTACTGCCTCACTAGATTTTTATGGACACAGATCAGAAATCTCCACACTGTGATCTATTAATAACTGTTGAGGCTCATCAACAGCTTCTGATTTCACACCAAAATACGTTACTCAAGACAGCCTATTGCTTACCAGGCTCATTGGACATGGCTGACCAAGTGAGATACATGGTGTAGAGTGTGATAACAGAGGACTGGAGGAGGCCAGAGCGAGTCTGATGTTCCTGTTCAAAGACAGAATAGCAAGCCAAGATCAAAAGGGCAAGCTTTACCTATAGTGGGATAGTTTTACTCTGCTGCCATAGATTCAACAATTAACTTGAAAAACTTTACTTTTTAGAAATGCATGGGGCTTTGTTCTATGTTTGAAAGACTGGAAGAAACTTAGATTAATGCAATTTATGCATGAGCAACTCGTGGAAGGAATAAGCAAACCAAATCCAGTTTTTCTGTGCCCAAGACTCAGTTATAGGTTCTTACTGAGTTAATCCCAACTTGCTTAAGTTTTGTAGATCTGAATCTAGCATGTGATTTATTTGAGCAATAGCAGTTCAGAATCAAGTAACATGCAAGCTTCCTCTCATATTAAACATGCTTACCCATAATTTCAAAGCCACAGTATTAAGCTAATACATTCCCAGCTTATTTTGCTTTTCCCTAATGGATTTCTCTGTCCTGCCAGAACCTTCACTACTAAAACCACACCAGCAGTGCCCCACATGGAAACACAGTCCAAAATTATGCTAGCCAAAAAAAAAAAAAACCACTACCAACCAACCTATCTTCAGGAAATATGTCACTACATAGTGCATTGGTTTCAGAGAAAGATTTTTTTGGTAAATGTTCCTAGCTAGCATAGCTATGATGATAGCCAAATTTTAAAGTTCTTACGTCTGACTGAATTGGTACTACACCCTTCTTACCTCCCTGCTTTGTATGTCAGAAGAGAATAACAGAGAAAAATAATACCTGAACTTTTGGAAGGATAGAAACAATGGAGACAGCAACACACAGGATCATATTAATGCTTATGAAGAACTTGTTCTCAGTGCAGTCATCAGGCTTTGTGTAGAAAACATAGAAGAGCACAATAAAAACCACTGACAAGGCATAGAACAAGCTTGTACAGGACAGCAGAGCTGGAGGGAAAAAAATGAACTGTTACAGTACGCATGTAGTTTAACAGTACATCTAAGGTGATTTAATGACCAGCCACCACTGTAAAGACACAGTCCCTCTTCCTCACTGGGAAGCCTGGTTCAGAAAACTAGACTAGCAGAATGCAGGTTTTTTTTTTTTTACTAGGTATGGCTAAATTTCTGCTTTGGCTCACTAAGTAGTGTAGCTCAGAGGAAAAGCCAATGCTGCCACCAGGGGAGCAAGTCCTGCCTTTCAGCAGTAGTTTAATTGGTTTAACTGATGTCAAGCCACAGCATCAAAATGAGAGTGCTTTTTGCACACTTCTAATAGGCTATTTACAAGCCCTTAATTCCCCCTTCTATGCCAGAGGCCACCCATTTTCATTTCCATTCTGTCATGTTCTTTATAAGAAGCTACAAAATGCAGTTGCGGCACTCAGTTATGAGCAAAGAACCACAACAATTAGCACTTTGTAATTTAGTCGTCAGCTTGGGAGCATGAGCTGAGGCATGCTTTGTGTTCTACTGCAGCCGCTGTCATCAACTTAACTGACTTCCTGAGGACCTCAGCAGGGGAGGTGGCAAAGCAAAGTTAGAGTTGAAGAGATCCAGGCTACTAGCTCTGCACTCACACTGCAAACTAGCCACGTGTTGTTTATTATGACTGTCAGATCTGCTAATGACAAGCCTAGAATATTTTACATTTTATTTAATGAGAAAAAGGCAACACTGCAGCTATTAATTCCAAATGTTTACACGAGTGACTCAAGGAGACTGTGAAGTGTAATTCTAGGTATGTTTGCAAGCTAGTAAGTGATATTCTACAGAGTACTGGCCAGCGGAAACAAATCCTTTACAGGTTAAGATTCCTACCTGCATACCAACATTTAGAATTTCCCTCCTCCATTCTCTCAACCCAGCTCTCGTTCCAGGAGTGAGCAAAATCCACAAGAAGCACCAACTGGATAAGAATGAAGCAGAAGGCTCCACAAACACCAATAGCAAACCAAGCTAGAAAAGGGAGCAAGGAAAACAGGGTTAGCTTTCATCGTTTGCATGTTACCCCAGTTTAAAAAAAAAAAGTTCCTAATTTTACTGAAGACAAATAATGTAAAAATCTGAAACTATATTTAGAAATGCAAATACTGTTGGCCTCCATCCTGCAGAAGCATGCAAGGAGTCCCAGCTATTCAGGGGTGCAGCCTATGCTAGTCAAGCTGAGCATGGGAATGTTTAGCCCAACATGTTTTCAGAATGAATGCAAGATCTAACACAAGACACCTTTGCTTACATAAGTACCATCATGCCACATTTCTTTGAGGATTAACAACCCTTTCAAGTTCCTGTGATGTAGCCAGACAGCAAAGGTTTCTTGCACAGACTTTTCAGAGACTCCAGGGAAGTATTTAGCACTTGCCAGTGTTCCGAGCTGCCTCTAATCTAAATAGTGTCAGAAGGCTCAGCCCAGTAGTGATTGTGTCATTGAGCACTGAATTATTAATACTCAACACCTATGCACTTGAAAAGAGATTGCTTATTGCCAGAAGTTCAGTTGGTCACCAAAATACCGGATGAACCAAGATACTCTGAAGAAGTAGGACAGAATCTGTGTCTTCTACAAGATAACTTTCACTAATGCAACCATAGCCTGGTAAGTGTGTGAAAAGCTTTGAGTTTATTAAACAGAATTCCATCATTATGTATTAACTGTACCTCTTGTGAAAGGCCCTTCAGGAATGTAAAACGCTCCAACCATGATCGCCACAATGGCAGCTATTTTGAAGAACCAGAACCTTGAAAAGAAGATATAAGTTGAAAATATTGGTCTTACTCTGCACACCAGTAGTCATGTTTTACATGATCTGCAAGCAGCTTGCCGTACATAGTTGAGTGTCTAACAGAAATTTAAAGAAAAAAAGTTGTATTCAGTGGGATTACAGATAAAGATCTTCACCAAATCAGGGGGAGAGGGTGAAGAAACAGTCAATACATTGGAGATACGGACTGACAGAAATCTCAAAGTTCAAAGGCAAATACAGAGCATTGCACCTGGCTGTGCAACAGGACAGACTGGGGCTGACTGGCTAGAAAGCTTTGCTGAAAGAGGAATCCTGCTCCAGCAAATGGAACGTGAGTCAGCAGCTCAAACTTGCAGGGAGGAAGGCTAACTCTGTGCTGTTCAGCTTGGAGAAAGGAAAAAGGAGATACAATTGCTGTCTTCAGCTGCCTAAAAGAAAGATGTAAAGACAACAAAAACAGACTCTTCTTGCAGGTGCACAGTGAAAGGGCAAAAGGCAACATGTGCAAGTTGCAAAAAGAGAAACTACAATTAGATATCGCAAAAAATTGCATAGGTTGCCCAGAGAGGTCAAAGCATCCCCATCCTTGGAGACATTCAAAATTGAACTAGACAAGACCTCCAACTACCTGCTCCTCGTTGGTCCTGCTCTGACCAGGGGGCTGGATCAGCTGATCTCCAAAGGTCCCTTTCAAATGAAATGATAATCTAGTCACCTGGCTCTCAACTAACCCAGTTAAATCAGTGAATCAGAAATCTGAAACCAATTTATGCTGGACTACTGAGTCATACTGGCCTAGTGAATGACCCCATGAGTGCTGGAGTCAGGCAAGGAAGGGGATGTAAAGTAACTGAAATCCACCATCTCTGCGGAAACACAGGGGGTGCCAGGAGCACTGCCCTTTCGGTAGCTTTTTAAGAGACTTAAAGTGTTACTCTATTCAGTTCAAAAGAAACTGGAGGCTGTCAATGTATGCATAAACAACTTGCCACTGTGTTCAGCAAAGAAACTTCAGAGGAGAAAGAGAAGAAACAAGTCGGAAGGACCAGACAGCTCACACACATACCCATTGTGCACCGAGGCTCTTGGATCATTACTTGTTTTCACTTCTATCATGAGCAGAGAGAGGAGAAAGAAGAACACTGCCATGGCAAAGCTGATTCGATAGACAGCTCTGTATCCAACAAACACATCGCAGCTGACAAAACCATTCATATGCGGTATCCGAGTATGAAGCCCCTCATCACAAAATCCAGGTATCTGAGTAAAGACACATTTAGTTGTGAATTTACGTCTGTATTTGCAATTACATTCTTTAAGCACTCTCACAGCTAAGGCTCTTAGTTAGCTCTTCTGAGAGATCTGATAACAAAAGACCTTGTGCTTACCTGGCCTGCACACACTTTATTATTGTCTTTCTTTCCCCATGTCATCACTAAAAGCATCCAGGAAGATTAAGATACTAAAGCAGCAGGCCTCTGATAACAACTGGCCCTCTCCAGGTCTGGTCAGGTTTCAGAGACCAGGCACATACTTAAAAATGTATATTCACTGAATTTGCTATTTCAGCTAGAAGCTGTTCAGTACGTGCAGTCTTTTAACTCAGCGGACAAAGCATGACTGGGTGGTTGTATCTCTCATGTAATCTACTCCAAATAAAGAGAATGAATACTCAGTGGCACAAGTAATAGCTTTGCACACAGTTAGAAGGAGGTTTTTCCCTCCATACCTTTTTCAGCTGCTCTTCCATCCCTGGTGCCAGCATAATGCAGGCAAGAACAGTGCTGAGGAGGAGGAGGAAGGCATAGATAAGACGTGTCACTGTTGAATTCTTGCTGTTGGGACAACATCGGCACAGTAAACACGAGGCACCGCTGCACAGACAGGGAATCTGAAGGACAGAGACAGAAATAGTAAGTGCATTCCCCTCAGAGCTGACACCGGGTACACAACGGCACCAAGAGAGGAAAACCCGAACTCCATTTAGAGGCACCTCCCTCCCTGCCGGACATCCCAGATAAACCGTTTAATCTGCATTTCTGACTGACATCGCGTTTGAAAACACCCGTAGATAACCTGGCTTATCAGCCTGGGCTCCGCTCCCGGGGGGCCGCCGCCTGGCAGCGGCCCGCAGCGTGCCGCACAGCCACCGCCCCGCACGGGCAGGCCCCGTCTGTTAGCGGCCCGCCTCCCAGCCAGGGGAGGAAGGAGCGGGATAGCTACAGCCTGGCGCCCGCTCTGCCCCGAGGGGCCGAAGCCACCCACGGCTCTCCGGAGCTGGCGGGACCAGGCTTCTGCCCACCGCCCGCGGGAGGCGAGCCAGCGAGGACACAGGCCCCGGGGTGGGGGCCGGCCCCGGAGAAGGAGCATCACTCCGGGCTGGGCCCGCTCCCCGCAAAGGAAAGAGGGGGCTGGCGTGGCAGCACCCGCCGCCGCGCCGCCACTCACCCAGCTGGCCAGCGAGCAGACCCCCAGCGCCGCCCCCATGGCGCCGCCACCGAGTCCCCTCCGGCCACTTCCTGCTTTCGCCCCCACTCCGTGGCGTCAGGCGGCCACCGTCCAGCGCCGCCGCCCCTCATTGGCTGCTTCCGCCATGTGGCGCGCTCGGGGGCGGCTGTCCGCCAATGAGAAGGCAGAATGGATCCGCGCGCGAGCAGGAGGATGGGCAGGGACGGCGAAGGGCGAGGCAAGGGGAGCTGTTGTTTATGAACATTTCTTCCGCCTTCTCCGACGCGAGGAGGTCGTAAGGAGAAGGGACACTGATTGGGCGAAAGGGTCAGTGAGTGGGCGGTTCTTCCAGCAGCACAGCCAATGAACGAAGCTGCTCGGCAAGCCCGGCAGCCATTCAACACGTCCTTCTCTTGGCCCTCGGCGGTTGCCGTGGCAGCAGCGCGGGCGCCGCGGGTGCCATCCGGCATGGCGGCGGGGCGGGCCGGGCCTGTCGCCGGGGCCGTCACCAGCGCTCCCCCGGGCCGCCGCCGGCACACGCGGGATTTGAGGCCCAACAACATCACGTTTCCCTGCCCCTGTGTGCTAACGGCCTGCACGGCACCCTGGCGCGCCCTGTTCCCCGTGTGCACCGGGAATATTGACCCCCCTCCGGTTCTGGAGGGGACAAGGCGTTAGTGGGCGCGGTGACAAGCGTCACGTCCGTGCAAAGGTTGCGTTGAAGCTGTATGAGTTACACCTGCGTCACCGCTGAGGCACTGACCTCACCGGAGGGACTCTGACTTCCCCCTGAGGAAGCGGGCGGGCGGCTCCCGCCGCTTCACGCACAGCCCTGCACGGGTCACAGCTCAGGGGCTGGGGACACCACTGTTCCCTGCCCTGCCTGAGGCCCGGGGGCCTGCGTGGCCTCTCGGAGCTCTTTAAGAGGGGCAGAATCTAATTCATTCCCGTTCTTGTCCCATCAGGATAGGAACACAAGCGCTCGTGCTGCAGTATCACAGAATCATTAGGGTTGGAAAGGACCTTTAAGATCATCAAGTCCAACCATCAACCCAACACCACCATGCCCACTAAACCGTGTCCTGAAGTGCCACGTCCACAGGCTTTTTGAACACTTCCAGTGATGGTGACTCCACCACCTCCCTTGGGCATCCTGTTCCAATGCTTGACCACTCTCTCCGTAAACTCGCGTCATGTGGCTGCCCCTTTTATTCTGCGTGCTTTGCTGAGCACTGAACAGTGTCGGTGAGTCTTGGCCTGTATAGTGCTGCAACGGGGCTCTGGGTGGAAGCAGGAACGCTCACGAGCCGCTCAGAGGTGGGGTTTCTCAAAGAGACACTTCTGCATCAGTTCACACTGGGCTAAGTTCATATTTTTGGGGTGGACGGCTGTAAAAGCTAGAGATGTACTCCTTGAAGATGGAGGAAGAGGGAAAGGGACCCTGTGAAAAGAGACGTTGTTCTGCTGCCGCCCAGAGCGCAGGGGCCTCTCTGGTCTTAGATTACCAGCAGACTGCACGACTTGCTGTTTGGAGGACTTAAACAGCTGAGCGACCACACTGCTCATTGCTAAAGTCTGGGAGCAAATGAAATGGATGAGAGGTGGCTGTGAGGATATAACAGCAGCAAGAAGGTGAAAAAAGTTTACACAGAAGTTTAGGAAAGCAGTTCGGAGCTATTTAATTGGCATTAGTGTTGCAAAATATCAAAAGGCAGAGTCAGAGCTGACCAGTTTGAGTTACAGGACATATTCTGGCTATAGCAATTCCAGCTACTGCACATCACTTCCCACTGTGTCAGACCCTTCTTTCCTTCATGCAGTCCCTTTCCGAAAAACCTGCTTCCATCACAGAAAGGGACAAATAATCAGAATGACAGCTTTATTGCCATCTAAAATTGCCAAGAAATTACAAGCAGCATCCAGTAAACCAGCCACTTGTTTTCCACAGCAGCTTTAACACTCAAAGTATATGAACGTTATGTTAACAGTATCATCTTTCTTGTAATCAGCCTCATTCATGAAGATATACAGGCTTCTTTCAGAAAAAGATCACACCATAAATCATTGAAACTTTGCTTCCTTCAGATCATATATGAGTCTTTATGATCAATGTATTTTTATTATCCTTTTGGGTGCACCAGATGGATCTGTAAGAAGGCTTTTGCCAGACTCCTGCCACTTCACTGTTTATTCACATGAATGTATGCAGAATAAAGGCAGAATACAAAATTCTATGTTCCCTTCCAAGTAATCCTGAGTAAATAATTTCATAGGTATCTTACTATTACAGTGATGGAATTCAGCTAGATCACGAGTCTGAGAATGTTTTCTTCACAGGAAATTTATGAAACTAATAGTTTTGTTAAGTACTGTGGGATCCTCCACTGGATTATGCTAGGGAAAGACAAAGGATACAGATAAAAAAGCTTTTTCCTTCCACTGTCCACGTAACCAGAGATTTCTAAGTGCTCATTTTACTTCCCAGCATAAAGCCCCTCTGATTCTGCATAACATCACCTCAAACCACATATGTTTAACAGGAGATAAGGATGAAGTCAGTCTAGTGACTGTCAGCTATGGGAACGAGACAGGATATGGCAGGAGGTTATCCTAGTTTGTACAAAAATACCTTGCTCTGGTATGTTAATCAGTTCTGACAGCAGAATAAAATGGTGCATCGCTTATGTATCCCATACATATCTATATGTTAGTTGAAATGCCTAGAATAAAAAACTTGACATTTGGTAATATTTAAAGGAAATGTGTCAGATAGATACAGTAATTTGAAAGTAGTTCTCTGCAGTTCTTTGTGCAACTGAGCTCATAAAAAAATGTCACTCAAGCTTGTACATTAGTGCTATTCTTGTTAATCTCAAGGGTCTCCCTTTAATGATAACAAAAATGGAGAACTTTTCCTGATGTTCCCTGGAGTATTTGAGGGTCCCTGCTCTGCATGGGCTGTATTCCTGGAGGTAGCAGATCCCATGTACAGGGTATAATCGAATAATCCTTTGACCATCCACAATCTTTCAGTCGGGTGAAGGGAACTGAAGATCGGAATGGCTGGGTCAAACCAAGTGTAAAAATTAAAAAATCATACATAATCTGTGTTTCTACAGTAGTGTTGCCTTGACCCATATGCAGGTCTAAACATCTTACGGTGCTCTGGCCTGCATAAACTTCCAAATTTTGAGGTATTGGCATCAGCTTTCTAATATAACCCTCCTAATTATTGGAATTCTGTAAAGTGTTTGGGTTTAAACAGTATTTATACAGTGCTTTGATTGGCTCTCCAGAGCATAAAGAATTAGAGAGTTTTCCTTAGGGACAGCTGCTTTTCCAACTGTTTAGTTCAGACTTTGGGCTGAGCTCCATTCCACAATCCAGACCTGAAACCGTGCTTTGAGAACAGCTATCAGTGTCCTCCATCCGTGAGGAAGTTAGTCTTTAGATGATGGGCAAAATACTGCTACGGCTGAAATCACCAGTGGGTTTCATTAGTCTTTAAATGGTCAGAGTTAATAGTTTCTACAAAATCATGATGTTCCAGCAGGGTAGAAAGTTCTCCCAATTATAAATATCTTTAGGTTTATGGAGGTCCCAGAGGACTTTCACGGGGGTCTAATCTAATCGCGTGCTGTAGATACAGGGACTCCCTCACCACTAACACGCAAAGGCCAACGTGTGCTGTCTGCTGCGACTCCCCAGGGAAGCACAGGTGACCGGTGCCAGCAGCATGGCTCTTCTCTGCACCCAGGCTGGCGTTATACTCACAAAGCCCTGCAATTTGAGATCAAGAAAAATCGCCTAGTCCACGCTCTCGAGTCTTCAAATATGCAAGCTGCTTTTCTCCGCAGCCCTTTGCTCACGATTTTATAATTCTCATCTTCCCTTGACTGCGTGCTCTCTGACTGCATTAGCACCTGCCTCTGCACTTCTTAGACTCTTTATTTTCCTATCATGTCATGGATATGTGAGTCATCTTATTTGTGATCTGCTGAGCTGAGTGAGAGTCATAGTAGAGTTGTGCGCTTCAAGGCCATTAGTAACGCTGCTAAAACTTGCATAATATATTCTTCTGTGTCTAAATCCCTGAGAGATTGAGTAACTGTTTTCTTTTTCACCCCAAGTGACTATGCAACTGGATGAGTCACTGCTGTTATGATAGAGGAATTGTAATCCTTGTGCCTTTCCAGTTTTGTTTGGCCAGAAATCTATTTTATAGGACACCTTTGTTCAATCTCCTCTAAGTCCTTATATGTCACCAGAGACCTTTTCACTGACTTCAGTTCACTTTAGATCATGTGCTCTGGCCTGGAAACTGCATTAGTTTAGGTTATTGGTAAACCAGTTGGAGAGAAATGTTCCTCTATCCAATACCCCGGAATGATATTACTGAGCTGTTTCATCTCATTATTTATGGAAGCATTCGTGAAACTTAAATGTATTGAAAAGTATTTAAATAACGTTAAATAAAAGCTTATTAAAAAAAACCCACCACAAATAGAGATATACTGGAGGGAATGTCTTGTGCAAAAGGTCTGCAGTGACATCTGTGAATGAACCACGGAAGGGGCTAGCACCAGAGGGCTGGTAAAAAGGAGGAGGGAGTGAAAGGTGGCCTTTTGCGACAGGTGAATGTGGCATCCCCGCAGCTAGCTGAGGATGCTGAGACAGGCCCTTTGGGGAGCAGGATCTGACCCAGAAGGCGCTGGCACAGTTGGAGCAGCCTTAGCCCTGCCCCGACGTGAGCTGGTAGCAAATGTCCCAGGAGGAGCCTTGCAGCCAGAGGCATTGCTGGAGCTTGGCACCTTCCCCCCTCTCCGTAGGCGAGACAGTGTCAGTGCAGAGCCGGGCAACGCTGATCCAGGCTCGGTTTTGGCACTAGAGCACCTCAGGCTGCACAGGGCATCAAGATTTCTGCTTTTAAGTAGCCACTTCGGGAGTGGGTAGCCACAAAGAAAGCCAACCTTCTGCTTGAGCATTGTCCAAGCACCCTTACAAACGTTGCTGAGTTTATTGTTTCAAATGTTTTAATGATTTTTCCTTGCCTGATATATATCTGTTTTTTATTAAGCCAGAATTTATTCCCCTTGTCTTTGTGACCCCATCTCTCCCATGAGAGCCTGCACTGAAATCCAGCTGGCCAGCCTTCTTGTATCAGCAATCACTGCAGCAGAACAGCTCCTAGTGAAACAAGAGTGGGAGGAAAAGTCAGGAATTTCTGGATTTAATCCTGCCTCAAGCAGTGACGAGTTGTGTGGCTTTAGGTGAGCCACAGGACTATGTGAGTCAATATGTAAAATGAGAAAACCAGCATATCCCAGCAGGCTCTTTTCATCTTTTCACACAGCTTAAAATCAATGAGTGCCCGACAACTTTTTCTTGTACTGAAAAGAGGAAGACAGGATCATACTGGCCATGGTCATTTCTTCTAGCTGGAGATTTCTTTCCCCTCTCTTTCCACTGTCCCTCACACTGGTTCTGCTGCTTTCCAAGATGCTCTGAAGCTAGTTAAATAGTTTTTTCTCACAAATCTTTTAAATCATGTAAATCCTCCCAGCGTACCAGCTGACATTTTAGAGGTTGCATTTTTGCACTTGTGCCAGGAAGCGTTTAGCATGTTACAGTTGCTTATGTTGTTGTAGTTTTTAAAGAAGGGAAAACAGCTCCTTCCTCTTGTGTCTCCAGTGGAGAGACTGTTTCTCCTTGAGGAAGGAGTTCACATGATCATATAGATGCGTCAGATAAATCCCTTCCCACGTTTGATATTTGCTAAGTTGAATGGTTGTTATTCCAAAGCCAATAGCTGGGATGGTTGTGTGATTTAATGTCTCCAGAACAATTTTTTCTTCTGTTCACAAGCTTTAAAGAAATGAAGTCTAAAAATTAAAACCTTCAACTTAGAAAGACTGATTAACCAAACACTCTTGACTGCATTATCTTCACAAATATTTCTCCATGTTTGTTTGTTTAAAACTGGCCAAGAGTTCCAGAAATACTTTTAAGATAACAGAAATGGGCATCCAGATCGGAAAAGGAACTCTGTATTTAGAAACTCTGAAATACTACTGGGGGTGGCTGAGCTGTTAACTCTTTTCTGGTTGCTCTGAACCTCCATTCCCTCGGAGGGTGAGTCATGGCATTCTTCTTTATATAAATGTTTTTCCCATCCAAGATGATTTAGAAAAAAGGTACCCTAGGGGAATCTAATAATACAATACCATCTCTAGTTCCATCATTGAGCTCAACAGGGTTGTTGCCCGAGAGAGATTAAATCAAGCGGTTTCCCGAAGGCAGCGTAGGGCAAGAGCTGACGAGCCTCAGCATTCACTGTGTCCGTGCGCACTGGGGGCAGAAACAGCCACAAGTTTTAATTCTGGAAGGGAATGAAGGGGAAGAACTGAGTGTTGATTTATCAGGGGATCTTACAAACCAGCTTCCTGCTGCAGAACACACTTGAGAATACAGAACCTTTACTACAAATTCATACACACAAATTTTTAAAACGTACACCGAGGGTGTCATGTTATTGCAAATTTGAGAGTGTCCATAGGACCTTGCTAAGCTTGACCTCCACAGGCATTTTGGTGGCAGAGGCAGAGTCATTTTCCCCTAATATAAGTAATAGTTCAGTTCTGAATTTGCTGTCTTTGTGAAATAATGGCAGAAGGTTTTTCCCAGACTCTAAAGGATGACTTACAATTTTTAATTAAAATGTGTGTTAGTATAACTGTATTTATTAGCATGTTTTTAGGTGCTTGTGCAGAACCCAATGCCTTGACAGGCCAGTAATGCAGTTCTTGTGGGTATTTTCTTTTCAAAGGTGTTTTTCCAAACATGTACTTAGTATTGTTACAGTCCTCAAACAATTTCATGCAAGAGCCATCAAAGCAAAGCAGAAACGGACACGCTGGTGCCCATGAAGTTTTGGCCGCACTAGCAGTGGTTTCTGGGCTGAGAAATAGTCCCTGCAAGAACACAGAGCCTTTGGCAAGATACAACAGTATAAACGAGGTGTCTCTTCTCCTCTCCTGCCTTGAAGCTGCCTGCAAGGTAAGTATCTAATCCATGGTACTTATCAAGCTCTCTCCCCAGCCAGTGAAGATGGATAGATGGGAGGAATTGCTCTCCGATATCCGATCTGCCACCGCTCCCTTAGTCCTGGCCTCTGTATATTGTCACTGGAACTTTGATATCTTATTTTTAGATAATTTTTTTATGATTTTAGAATGAAAGTCTGATCACAGTCAGATACTAACTTCAGTGAAAAAGTGAAGAAAATAAAGTGCAAAACCTGACACATGCTGGCCAACGAGGACTGTGCCGGGCAGTGATAATCTCGACTCAACCATCTGTAGGGGTTCAAATCTAGCGGTTTATGATTAGGCATCAGATAGCGTTAAGATGTTGCTTAACTGAAGAGCCATTACTTACCATTAATAAAACTGATACCATGACACATTCCTTATGGCGTAGATGTGCTATCATATCTTGGCAACAGTAGCAGGAGGAATTATTCTGCCTGACTTGCAGTCTTGTCTTCATTGTAAAAGGAAAAATAATGAGGCTGTAATTAACCAGCTTGGAACTAAATGAACCCAAGTGAAAATGCTGAATGATGAAAGATGACTCCCAACAGCTTTCCAAACTTAGCTTGTTTGGATACCATCACTGACGGTGCCAGTGTCAGCTCTTGGCTCTCGCTTGCCTGTATCTGCAGCCAGCAGGCACAGCTCAATTGTCTGGACTGTGGTGGTGTCCCAGTTTGAAACACCGTTGAAACAAATAGCAGTGATTATACCATAAGTCTTGCCAAAACGACCTGTTTACATGAGGAAGTCAGCATGCAGCAAATTAGGATGAAATTCATAGCACACAAGCACCTCTATATTAATTTTTGGGGTGAAGATTGCTATCATGTAGTGGTTTACTTCAAATTACTTTGCAGGTGGGATCACACACTCCTCTCACCAACATCCAATATTTCAATATCCAGTCTGTGAGGTTTTTCTAATTTTGCATCTTAAATGTATCAAATAAACCATTATAATGGATGAGTCTTTTCTTTCCCCCTTCATGCAAATAAAGAGGGGACTGGGGGGGAGGGGGGGTGTCTGTTATTCCATTAATTCTAGTTCTCAGTGTCACACAATTTCTCGTTAGCCAGCAATGCAACAGCTAGCAGATTTACTTCCCAAACTGGTTTAGATACTTAAAAGCTGGTGACCTTCTGCATTCAGCACAGAAGCAGTGCATTTGGTGGAGCTATAGGAGAGCCGAGGATGAGCTCCCCATAGCAATGAAGAGGTGTAAAGGAATGCTTCTAGGTGCCCCCAACTGGCTACATTCTTGTTCAACTCATCCTTGAAGACTGCTGAGATTTAACTGTATTATTAATGTGATGTTACAGTTCCCAGAGACTCAGATAAATAATGACTACAGAGGTCTTGGTCAAAATAAAGAGGTTTTTCCCCCTGGTTGCTCAGTTTGAGCCCTCATTTCTGCAGGAAAGCAGACAGCGCTGCTGTGGAGCACACACCTCTTGTCCGAGCAGTGAGATCGGCTGCTGGTGGCCACAGCGATGCCAGAGCTGAGGCCGGTTTGGGTAGCAGTTCTGCAACGCAAGCGCCTGGTCAGCACAGCATCCCCTGGCTTAGCGGCTCGGGCAGTCGGCCGGGTCCCAACCGCTACGGCCAGCTTGAGAAGGGCAGCTTGCAAAGGGCTCATCTCTAGAGTGGGCTATTTTACAGATATTTAGCTTGTTGTAGAGGTTGCTCCCTTGAACATGCCTTGGGAGGATGGCCAACATATAGAAATATGTTGAAATATAGAAATACGTTGAAATATATCTGTCCATATAGAAATAATGGCTTGCAGCATACAGAGCAGGTCACAAATACTGCAGCCACCTTTGCATGCAGGGAGGAGCTGTTAGGCAGCACAGCAATTTGGCCAAAGGATATTTTAGACAGTGATTTACATCTCACTCAATATTAGAGGGCCAGGAACCCAGACCCAAACCTAAACTTTTACATCAAATATGACCGAAACTTTCTGGTCCAGGACAGCCTGGGTGGTGGGCTTTTATTAAAGGGTCTTCTGCAAGATCTTCTTATAAGACACCTAAATTGTGATTGTATGGAGCTAAGGTTTTAAAGTATGGCTTGAGGAAGCCGATGTCTGTTTAAACACCATGGCTAGGTTATTTTTGCAATGGATAATCTGAATAAAGATACTCGATGCTTTATCAGGCCAAGTTTTACAAAGCTGAAAACAATTACTTGAGGTTGTTACAAAAGGAAATTATTTAATCCACAACAGTGAGTGGAAACTGGGATCTGTATGAAAACATTAAATTCTGTGTCCAAAAAGCTGTAATCCTGCATACAAGTGAAAATTTTACACCTGTCCAAAAAACCCCAGCCCGGCTTTGGGAGAAAGGAAGAATCTGAAACAGATACTGTGAATTAAGGGAGCAAATGCAACCAGTTATAAACTGGAAATGCTAGAATAACCATAAGGGAATAGTCATGACACAAAAAGCAGTAAATAAGATACATCTCAGGGAGCAGCGGGGAGCGAGATTGGCCATTAGTAGGTGAGGAAGGTCTGCTGGCATGAACCTGCAAGAGCATCGGGCTGTCCATCTGCGATGGGCATGGAGGAGCTGCCAGTAACAGTGCACACAAGGTTAATGTTCTGGGCTGGGTGATAATCTGTCTCTGTAGCAGTCGTTTAGCCTTCTGTCCTTCCACTAGCCAACTGCCAAAAGGAGATGATAATACCTCTTTTCCTTTATTTTGTCTGTCTTGCCTATTTAAAGGATTAAGCTTTCTGAGGCTGGGACTATATCTACCACTACAGCAGGGATGGAGCGTGGGAACTCAGCCTGAGACACCAGTGTAGCACCACCAGGACCACTTGTGCTGTTCTGCAGGAAATGGGAGTTGATGGCTCTGTCCCCTGGCAAATCCCATGCCCCGCAGCATCCCGCATCCCTCCCAGCAGCCAGCACCCTACTCTGCCCACACAGTCGGTAAGGAACAAAAGGGTTTTGCCAGCCCCTGTGCCATCCACCCCAGGATGGCAGAGTCCTTCTCTGGGCCACCCAATATGCAGGGTGGCCCTGCCACCTTTGCTTACACCTCCCTGTGTCAGCCGCTGCACACCTGGGCAACACCTGAAACCCAGGACAGGTTCCCAGGACAGTGCTGGGAGCAGAGGGCTGTATGCAAAGCCTGAGTGAAATGCTCCCAGGTCACTAGGCAAACCCTGTTTTTATTTCATCTACGCTGTCAGCCCAAACAGAATATTTTGTTCCCTGACCAGAACACAGAGCCCTTGCCACGGAGCGCTCTGTACTCCTGCTGCTCTCAGACCAAATCGCAGGGATGCTGCACCTCCCTGATCTTAGTCTTTATGGCCTTGGGAGCAGCTAGAATAGCTAAACGGCACCGTGTCTAAGGGCATGGGATGGCACAGGACACACAGGAACAGCCTTAGTGAGCTGTCGCAGTGGCCAGCTGCTTCATGAGACTGCATCTAGTTACATGCACCCCTTAACAAGCCAACACGGAAAGCAGGGAATCATGCCAGGAGGTTAGGCTGAATGTTTCCCGACCTTAGGTAGAGAGCGAGTGTGTATGGTGAAGCCTGGGGATTGCAGTCCTTTGACTCAACATAGAGGATTAATAACCTGAGGTTGATCCCTCACCGCCCCAAAGCGGGAGTCCCGAGTCTGTGGCATAAGATCACATGAAAGCCCATTTAACTGAGAGCACAAGTCAGGATCAAAATATTTACGTGGCTTCTGCACATCTGCAACAGGAATCCTTGTCTGGCTGCCAGACACCAGGGAAAAAGCACCCACCAGGCTGGGTGGCTCTGGCATATGTTATAAGGCTGACAGAGACGACTGTTTCCTTCTCATTTATTATCATACCTTGTTGCTCTCCAAAAGGGAGAGGGACAATTGCCAACCCAGCCCGCTGCTTGCTTTCTTCCAGCTACCCCGTCTGGCAGAACCAGAGGGAGAAAGGGAAGGCGTACCTGCGTGCGGACCTCGGAGGATCTCCTGCTTCCCTGCCAGCAAGACCCGAGCAGTCAGGCATGATCAGTTTAAGCGATACCTCTCCTGTTGCACCTTCTCATCCTGACAACCATGCTTATCTCTTTCTGTATATCTGACCCTCCTTAGCAAGCAGAATGAACCTATTTAATTAATACTTGGGTATTCTCCCCCTCCAGCTCCTGAACACATCCCTGAGCTGAGAGAGATGTTGCTATTCACCCTGTGTCCCAGACAAGAAAGCTTTTACCAGTGGAATGATTTTCTGGTGAAGCATGTGCTGGATGCGTGACCTTTGTGGGTTTACACTGAAGAAGCTTCTGGATTCCTTTAGACAAACAAATCCCTTACCAAGCAGGATTTATGCTTGTTTTGTAGTCTTTGTGCTGCCAGCCAGCTGCCACACTTTCTCCTATCGGCAGCAGGTAAAGTGCTTCTTATACAGAGTGCGTAGGGGAGTTTGTAACGGGCTTTGGGACCCCGGGGGTAAGAAGCGGCGTAGGGCAGTCATGTCGCTGGCTGACGACCGCGGCTTGCCATGACATCGGGCTTTGAGACCTGCTTGTATTCGCGCAGCCGCAAAGAGGGGACGGTCAAGCAACTTACCTTGCAAGAGCCTTTGGATGGAAGGAATTTTGCAGAAATGAAGGATTAGAGGGTGCATGTCCACGGTGGGCTTTTAGCAAAGGCTTTGAACCAGGCTTTGGAGACTATTAAAAAAAAGTTCATTTTTTTTCCAAATTGAAAACATTCCCTAGAGAAAAAGAAAAAAAAAGTAAGTTTTGGCTGAGACTCCAACCTATCTAACTGGGAGAAACCTTTTGGAGATGTTTGGCTCAGCAGACAGAGGAGATAAGGTCCCTAGGGAGTAGTGGCCGGGGAAGGGACGAGCTCATGGAGTGAAGTTGCCCAGAAGCAAAGCACAGCCATTCACTTTGCAATGAAAAGCTTTATCATCTCTGCACAGATTACTGGAGCTAAAAATAGCTCCAGCTCAAAGTAAACAGTTTTTTGAGCATGCTCTGCCCTGCTGGCATGTCAGCCCCACACCGAGCCACCGTGCCGGCAGCCACGGTGCACATCCCTGTGGTCCCAGAGCTGAGGGGGGCTTCCCACCGCCGGGCTCAGCTCTCCGACCCTGCCCGCTAATAGCAGTGACCCCGGAGGGAGCTCGCCAATGACTTTAGCCCCATTCCAAGCTTTTTTAGTATTTCACTTGTTGATGAACCTTTCTGGATGCACAACTTCTACAAAAACAAAGCGGCTCTGAACACCGAGTAATTCATTCAGACATCCCGACACCCACTCTCTCTTCCCTAATCAACGACAAACCGTGTCCTTTCTTTGACAGCAAAAAGAGTGGCTTGCTGCTAAAGCTGCTTTTACCTTTTCTCATGAATCTCTGAGTGCAAGCTGTTATTTTATGTCTTAAGACATCCTCACTTTCCTTAGGGAGGCCAGCAGACTATTGAAATATGTTCTGCTATTTTTTTTTTTATCAGAAGTTTATTTAAAGTATTTATTTTGGGGGAGGAAGTCGGGAAAAAAATCAGATAGTCACATTTTTTCCATGCGTATCTTGTGCCATTCCACATTTCCTCACAATCTTGATGACATTAAGAGACACGTAAGAGCTCAACGCCTGGGAAATGCGGTGGGAAGCTGCTCGTACGTGAGGAAGCTTCATGCTACATCAGAGGGCTATCGCAGCGCCGCTCTAACCCTGGCAGCTCGAGCTTCTGAGGGAAGCGAGTCTCAGGCTGCAAAAACATTCAGGTCAGAGGCAGGTCAGATCCTTCTGAAATGACAGCTTGTCTCCTTGGGCTTCGGAGCTTCCCGGAGGGTCCTTTGTGCTGGTGGTTTTTCTCGCCGGAGCAGGCAGCGCTGCAATCCAGCGCCACAGCACGGCTCCGCAGGTGGGTTTCTTTACGTTAGCACCCTCGGGGATGCTCTCACCTCATTTTGACGCTTGCCCTGCGAGATTGCTCTGGCTTTGTCCCTCCTCCAGCTAAAGGTTGATAGTCAACCATGGGGCAGCTTCTTGCTCTTCCTGAGCGCTGCAGAGCGCGGCAGCGCCGGCTGCCGTAGGACCGTCCCTTCCCCGGGGGGCTGCTCTCCGCATCCCACTCTGCCATGCAGAGCTAAAAAAGCTCCCCGCAGTCTTCTGCAAAGCACCTGCATGGTCAACAGAGCAGGAGCCACCAGAGCAGAGCCAAACCTCTTGTCCTCCAGAGAGGCAACGGCGTGACCGCCAGCCCTAGGCCATGCCGGACAGCACAGTATAAAGCAGACGGATGCAACAGGCAGCAAAAACCTCGCCAAAGACAAGTGCGTTAGTCAAGCAGAAGCCACAGAAGAGTTCCGACAGCCGTTAAAGGCTGACTGTGGCTGCAGCTGGGTCAGTCGGCTCAGGGCTGTAATACCATCCATCACGGGGAGCGTGCCACGCCGGGCAGCTATAATGTCCTCTTATTATGGCAAGACAGGAGCCGCATTTAGTCGGTGCCCACTCCTCTGGGTGAATGTCTTATGGTGTACGAAGCAACAGGACAAGAGGTGGTAAACCTGAGAATTAGCTGGGAGTTAGGGTGGATTTCCAGAGAAAAATGTCAACTTTCATTTAAAAATAGGAAGAGCGAATACATTGAATGGCATACATTTTTATCCCAATGTGTTAAGATTTCAGGCAAACGTTTTGGCATCTCCAGATTTTTTTTTTTCCCCCCTTTTGAAAAAAAGAAGGTATGTTCTGTAGAAAATCCCAAACTGCATTTTTCTACTTAAAAAGAGTTTTGATGGAAAAAGCTTGACCGGTCCTTGTAGGGGATAGTACTGGATGAGAAGGTCACTGTAAGGACATGTGTGCAGAAAAGGACAGATTCTTTGACAGATGCTTTGGGGGGCTTGTTCCCAGGACCAGACACACCGGATTGGGAGGTTTGAGTAAGACGAGGCACGCCTTATTTTAAAAGTACATATACTGCGCTCCTGGCTTTCTGAAGCGCTTTGTTATTACCATCGCTATGTATTGCCCGCATCGTCGCGGTGCTGGCCACAGGCTGCCGAGAAAACGCCGGGGTTGCTGGTGTAGCATTTGCATCCTTACCAGATTTGGCCTTCAAACCCTGCAGTCCAAGCATTAGTGTAAAGCTGTAGCCTCCTGGATCGCTTTCAAACACGAGCTGGAGCAAAGAGAAAACTGCAGCCTTGGCCAGGCCAGCGCAGCCGTCTCCCGCGGCCGTGCTGGCCCTCGGCACAGCGTGGCAGAGCCCTCCTCCCCGCGATGCACCTCATGAAGACAGGCAGGGCATTGTGGTGGATCCCTTACCGTCACTTTCGGGTAAGTAGTAACGCGTGACTCAAAAGCGCTGGAGAGATGACTTTCTGCCAAGTGATACATCTCAGCAAATCAAACTGGCTTCCCGGGGCTGGTTTTGAAATAAAACAGAAGCGCACTGGGAGGCAGAGGTATGCGAGGTCAGTCTGGGGATGCACTGAGCACGGGTGCGTTTTGCCGTATTGAGGTCCGTTCGTGTGCCTCCGTGTTGTCGTCAGGGTGTTTCCTGCGCTGCCTGCTGCTTTTGTTGGTGGTGTTACCTCTTCCTGCCTGCGATGGCAGAGGCGTGGGTATCCGTCACGGCGAACGGCTCATTTTCGGGTGGGCAAAACAGATTCTGGCTGAAGGCGGTGAGGCTGGCGGGGGTGGCGCAGGTCCGGCTGTGCCGCCGGCGCCAGAGGAGAGGCTGGTGCTCCTCGCCGGCACCAAACAGCTCTGGGGCTCGTCTGTGGTGGGAGAGCTGCGGGACGGCAGAGACGCTGCTTCTGCCTCTGCCTGGTGATCAGCCAGACGGCAGGTTGGGAGAGCCGAGTCCTCGCGGCTCGCACTGCTCGCTTTGCACGCAAGGTGAGGTAGAAGCTCAAGCGAGGGCTGGATCCAGTCCTGGGCAAACACCCTTCGTGCTCTCCAGTTGAGTCGTGCCACTTTGTCTCCCCCGTACAAGGCTGAGGACCAGAGTGTCCTTACACCAGGGGTGGAGTGAATCTTTTGCTCTCTCAAAGCAATTAGCACTAACGAGCCCTCTTCCAGCTGGGGTGTTCAGGCAGGAGCAGGCAGCAATATCCACACCCTTGGGTGCTCACGCAGGAGCGTGGGCCAGGAGGGGGGGCAGAGACCCAGCACCGCAACCAGCTTGTTCGTTCGGCTTCGGCCGCCCGGCGTGGTCCCCAGGGCTGAGGGGGCACAGGGAGGTGTACGGCCCAGGGGGATGTTCCTGGGCCCCTGTGGTGACAAGAACAGTCAAAACTTCCGCTCCTCCTGCCGTGGCCCTGAGCTCGCCAAGAGCTCCCAGGCTGTGCTTCACAGCGGGGTGGGTACAAAGGCATGTGCTTGATATGCGGTATTGCCTTGCCCTAAGCATCTCCCCCGTCCCTTAAATCTGGGTGTTGCCACCAGCTCTGCATTTCAACCCCAAATAGGGCTGGCGCCCCGGGGCAGAGGAGCTGAAGCACGCTTGGATTTTACCCCGTGGGAGCCGGTGGAGCAAAAGGCACTCTAAAAAGACACAACGCTATTTTTTGCTGGGAGGCACTTCCCAGGCGCTACACCCGGTAAAATAGCTCAGGCCACATGGGGTGTGCTGGTGCCTTTGGCCAGGCCCCGATGGAGAAGGGTTGCAGCTGGGATGTGCATCTGAGCCCTGCGCCGGAGAAACACGGGGGAGCGACGGGCGGGAGGCAGCGCAGCAAGAGCCGCAGCGCCGAGCATCGAAGGGAGGATGCTCGGGCACACGCAGCTGCCGGGAGATGGGGTTACAAGGCGAAGCTAAACAAAGATCGCTGTGAAAAGGAAACGGATCCCTCCTGCCGGCTGTAAGGTGGGAGCCGAGCAGTAGCTGCTTGACATCATCGGGACGAGCATTGGATTACAGCAGGCAGGGACTGACTCGGGAGGGGAGGAGAACACGCCCCCCGGCCCCAGAAGTGCAACTTCATTTAGCAGCTCCCGGTACAAGGAAACTGCGAGTCTGAAACCAGCCGCGGCTCCCACGACTGGGCAGAGACGCCCGGAGCGCGTAATCCAGCCTCGGCTTCTTCCTCGGCGGCGGGACCGTGGAATCTGGGATTCGGGAGGCGGCGGGAGCTGGCATGGCCGTAAGTAGGGCTGCGTGGGCTGCCGCGGGCGCGGGGGGCAGGCGCCGGGCTGGGGTGGTCGGTGGCCGGCTGACCTGCCTGGCAGAGCGGCGAGGGTCCGCTCTCCTGCCGCCCCCGGCGTGGGAGCCGGAGCCACGCTATGAAAGGGTGATCTGTTTAGAGGTAGAGTTAACTTTTCCCTAAGCGACTGTGAACAGCGAGACTTTTGCTGCCCACTAACCGTGGGCTGAAAAACTAAGCTGCATCCTGGTTTTTCTGCTGTTGGGAGCGACCGTTTGTAGGCTGATGGCAGGGAGGCGGCTGCCGCTTCACTCGGAAAATAACGCAGTTCGGTACTTGCTGTGCAGAGGTAGCAAGGAGATCCGACTCGGCGGTTAGAAACCAAAAGGACTGTGGATCAGCAACCCCCGTGGGGATTTCTGGCCTCGTTTCTGACATGTGTCCGTTTATTCTGAGCGACTCGCCGGAGGGAATCCCTTACAGCATCGGGGTGGCTCCGCTCACACGGGAACAGATGCCAGCCCGCGGGACAGGCACCCGGCGTGCCATCCGTGTGGGGCCGTGGTGTGAATCCGTCCTCAGGGCTGATGGGAGCTGCAGGGCTGCCCGGGGCTTCCCTTCGAATCACGGACGAGGGCTTTGCAGAGCATGACGGCAGAAGTGGGCTCGGAGACTCCCTGGCATCCAGCTTTCCAAGCAAATGTTTTAAAAGGCAAAGACCTGGGATAAAAAAAGAACTGCTGTGTGGTGGTATTCTCAGGAGGCTTTGCAAATTCTTCCACCTCAGAGTTGTGTGTCTTTCTCTCCTCTCTTTGGATTCCCCTAAGCAGCTGATAGCGAGCCGCGGTGGTGAGCTTTCACATGCATGTACCTCCTTGGCCCCAAGGGCTGTTTGGGAAACGTTTCCCTTTGCTTGGAAGGGGTAAATGGGTCCACAGAACAAGAGCCAAGTATGAACCCAGAAGCAATGCCCTGGGTGGCTGGTCTGGTGGCACAAACTAGGAGGAGGACATGCCAGGGTCAAATGAGCAAGAGGCAGCCGCAGCAGGGATGCTGCGGCAGTGCAGGGGTGAGAGGAGGCTTGGGGATGGCTTGGCCGGGGGGCAGAGACCATCAGGTGGCTGCAGCCCCTCAGGCTCTGGGCTGTTCGCTCACGGCGAGGTCGGCGTGCCTGGCTCAGGTAGCTGTGGGGCATACCTTGCCTTCCGAGATTGTTGGTTGGAAAGGGCCACCGTGCTAACGCATGGCTACCCACCTGAGAGATTGTCATGTTTCTGCTCTCGTGAGGACTCGTGCCTGGGAAAGAAGGATGCATGAAGAGATCCTTAATGCCTGGATTCATTCATAGTGCAGACGTACGTTAAACGGCCATTTACAAACATGGGTGCATCATTACTGCTTAGTAGACCTCAAGCACTGAAGAGGGCGTGGAGTCCTTCAGACCGAACTCCATATGGATGTACGAGTCTCCCATGCCGTCATTTTCAGGGATGCTTTCCAGAGAGTGCAGACTCAGATGCCCCAAAGAACTAGAGACCATTAAATACAGTATATCAGCTCCCCGTGTAGGCAGCTTGGTCATGAGGAGCGGAAAACCCAAGAATGTTCATAGCCATACAGA
The DNA here is from genome assembly GCF_964289735.1 of Phaethon aethereus. NCBI lineage: Eukaryota > Metazoa > Chordata > Aves > Phaethontiformes > Phaethontidae > Phaethon > Phaethon aethereus. The sequence continues at coordinate 10,920,774 of NC_138592.1, forward strand.
ATACCAGCCAGTATTTCTGTACTCCATGTCCAATTCTGACAAGGTGTACAGGCACGGTGAGCTAGAATGCTGAGTTTTGCTTTTTCCCCTTACCTTCTTATTCCGAAGAAAGGTAAATCTACTTTTGAGCCCACTCAGAGGAATACCCACAGGCACACAACCCTGCCCCCAAAAATAACTATGGAAAATGTTTTCCAAGTTGCTAACATTTCCTGATCTCCCACATTTCAGAGCCAGTTCCTGCAGCATACTGCTATGCATTAATACGTTCAGCCTGTCTGGGCAACCAAACACCAGCATTATTCCTATTTTACATGAGCTACACACAAAGCAGATGATTTTCTTGGGCTCATACAGGTCTGTGGCAGAATCAGGAATGAATCTACAAGTCCATAAGGAAAAGCAGAAGCTTCAACCCAGCTTTTTGTCTGCCATTCTGTGCCACCTTGTTCTGGTCTCCCCCATTTTCACATTCAATTGTGGATTCAATTGTTTCTCCACACTACTAAGGGTTTCCTTAGCGTCACCAAAGCCATATATATGGACTGATCCAGAAAATTTTCCAACACAGTATCCATTTCTCAGAGAGGAAAAAAACCCCATGCTTCTAGCTGTCTGTAGCCCATGGCTAGAAAAAGCCAAGTCATAAAGGGAGCTGCTCCCAAGGCTTGCCAGCACCAGCCAGCAAAAAGGGAAGGTTTGGCTGTTGCATGGACTTCATCCCCAGCTCCTCATGATGGCAGCTGGAGAGGTTGAGCTGTTGCTCCAGAACTCAGCTGGCACTTGTAGCGCAAGCAGGAAGAACAGCAGTTGGACTATGAACCACCTATTCCCGTTTCAAAGCTTTCCCTACGCTCGAGCCTACGGGAATATGTACTTTACACCACCCGTTTCTGATTTGCAGGATGAGTTCCCAAACGCTTCCCCCCAGCGCAGCCCCGGTGCTCTTTGCGCAGCTCCTCCACGCTGGCTTTCATGCGGACACGTCGCTGGTCACAAGCCACTGCCTCGGGAACTCCCCGGCAAGCGCCAGAATGCCAATATTTGTTGATATTTGTGGTCATGTAATAAGACAAACATATCCCCACCAGAGCGTCATCAACTTTACTGGAATTACTGTTTCCACGAAGTGTAATTAATCTGTGGTGCTCATTGCCATGAGATATCACTGGAACAAAGAGCTCAGAAGGCGTTTTAATAGATATCAGGTAGTTATCTCAGAAACAAAACAATCCTGGGTATGATTAAGAGGGTATTGCATTTTAAGGATCATAAAACCTCCTGGTTCAGGGTAATTAGTAACTGATGAAAAACATTCCACTGCAATTACAAGTTTTCTTGCGCCTCCGAGGCCAAGGAAGCCAGCTGCTGCTGGGGACAGGGCACTAAACGGGAGAGTCTGTGGGAGGATGCATACAGCCTGTTGTTCACCCAGGAGTCAAGAGGCACGAGAACGACCTTCTCTCTGCTGCCATCACCTTGCTTGAAACCAGAAGGGATTTCCTCTCTGGATCAAAAGCAGCAGCTGTTGTGTAGAATAATGCTGAATTCCGCCAAAAAGCTGTCTGGGGTTTGCTGGAACATATATTCATTTCGAAGCAATGCTGAGAGCACCGAGTTTGTTTCGTGTGTTTGTTCCTTTTGGGTAACAGCTGATAAACATGGAGGGAATCTGAACTACAAACATGTGCATCACGCTGATGCCCTTGTAATTCATTCCTGATGGGGTATGGGTGCTTAGCGATCCAAGGAACATCTCCACAGCGGTCCCAGAATAATCCACGGTACCTTGATGGGCTATAGGACTAGATTAGGAAATGTAAAATGTTCTTTAACAAGTTACTTCAGCCCATCCTTAGCCACATTGCATGGACTAATCCATCCTTAAATCCCCAGACTCCCCGTGTGAGAGGTCGCCTGGGCTTTCCGAGCTCTGCCCAGCGCCCCGGGAGCAGCAGGACTGGATGAGCCTTTGGGGATGGGGCAAGGGGCCCAGCTTCAGCTTCGCAGACTCCAGATCTCCAGGCTAGGGCTGTGGGGAGAAACATCTAGCCAGAGCGGCAGGGTTGGAAAGCCAATACCAGGTGCTTAAGAGTTTCTGTCTCCAAAATCAGCTTTGCTTTTTTTTTTTTTTTTGGACAGAAAATGGGGTTTCCCCCACATCCCATCAGGAACAGGGCTGCTCAGTGATAACTTCTAGTTCAGAGCATCATTGCTCCAACTTACTTTAAGCCTCTCTTGGCAGAGGGCCGTGTATTTTGAGATCTTTTGCAACACATCTGAAGTGCTGGAGGTTTAACTGTTTGGGCTGTGTAACACACAAGCCAGAGCGAGGCAGGAAGGCAGAAGGAGGGAAATAGAGACTCATGGATTTCCAAAGCTGGCTTTCTTCCTTCCTGCTTTTGTTTGCCTGCTTGGTGCCCCAAAAGGGCAATGCATATTCCCAGAGTTGTGGGAATACCATTTCTTTTCCGGCCCAGTGTTTCCAGTAAGTACTTCACTGTAAATGGGGTAAACACTAACAAAAGTGTATTGTTAAATCCCTGTGTCTTTGTTTGGCTACTGTCATGATCATAATTAGTATTTTCCACTTCTGTAAGCCTGTCATCTGCAGATCTGAAAGTGCTTTACAAATATTTGAAGCATCTAGCAAGGGGAGGGAGTATTAATAGCTCCATTTAACAGATGGGCAAATTGACACACGGAAGCAGCAAGTGCCCTGTCCTTGAAGCAGGGCCAGACCCAGCAAGTAGTTGGCTCCAACAACCAGGGTGTTTTAAAACTGGGTCAAAAAAATAAAGAGGAAGGCTGTAGATCTGTCCCAGATTGGAAAATGATGAGGAATAGTTCCAGAGTGGTACTCAACCCAGATGGGCCAGACAGATGAATTGCTGGAGGAGCTACTGCTTATGTGGTTAAATGGTTCATGTCTTGCTTTCTGTTCTGATATTTGCCCCTGGGACAAAGTGGGGGGGGGGGAAAAAAAAGAAAGGAAAAAAAAAAAAAAAGAGTCCATGATGTTCCAAAAAATCTGAAAGCTGAAACAGCTGCTAAAATAAGCAAGTGTCTTGTTGGCTGGGCTCTGCAGGTCAGGAGATTGCAACGCACCCACAGATGTTAAGGCCACAGAGGAAATGTCTTCAAGTGGGGCTTGGGGACAGCAGGAGAAGGCACAGCTGTGCACAAACAGCAAAGAAACCCAAGGAGCAGGAGACAGACCAAGCAAGGCGACTGAAAGCACCAGACCAAGCTTCCCCTTTTGCCTCAGAGAAGCTGATATGGAAGTTTCACTTCTTTAAAGGGCAGCGGAGCTGCAAACCAATATTCATTTATACCCTCGAGGCAGCTGCCAGGTCCCACCATGGTGCAGGTCAGGAGACGCGAGTTGCTTTGGTTCTCCCCAGCACACCCACAGAAAGTTAACGAAAGGAGAAGCAAAACCAAAGAGAACTTCTCTGTGAAGCCAGGCCCTCGGCTGGACTTTCCTTGCTCTCAGGCACCACAGGCCAAGTCTCTGGGCACAAACCCCCCTGAGAAGGTGCCACGCGAGTGCCGCCACCCCGCAGCCCTTCCCCTGGTGTCTCCATGCTCCAGCTGAGCCGCCGACCCCACATCCCCTTCGCCGTCCTAGTCACGGACGCTGGAAGGAGCGGCTGAGCTTTACGCTTCCCAACAAAAACACAGATAGTGTTTTCTTAACGTTTATTTTCTTTTCCTTCCCCAGAAGCTGCTGCCTCGCTGCGTATGAAGCTTGTTTGAAGTCATGTCCAGAAGGAAAGTCAACTAAATCAGGTAGAGATTTGCACTATGGACTGATACAATTTTTATTCACAGGGAGATATTACATAAAGAGGAATGGGTTTTTTCCTTCCTGTTTCATAGAGTCATTTGACCTCCCTCTGTATTCTGAATTACTAGATGCTAGAAAGCTGCTAAGAGGGGAAAAAAATACCAACAATTCTACCATAATGACTTTCCTGCTGTATTTTCCATACTTCACAGCCATGTACTTGTACCAAGCCACGTTCCAACGCCGACTCTAAGCGTAGCCCATAGCGCAAGCCCTGCCAGCGACAGGGACGTTGTGTGCAAATCCTGCCCGCAGGCTGCCGGCACGCTTTGCACAGGAATATTGTTTGCCTGCATATAACCATGCGAGTGAGTTTTGCTCCGCACGTAGAGTCAGCCCAGCAAAATCCAGGGAACACCCAAAGCTTAACCTTTTGTGGCGCTTGCGTAAATGGCAGACCCGCCAGCTCAGACTGTCCTTTCTGTGGTTTCACCCCTATGGCTTCTGTGCTCAGAGCATTTCCTCAGCCCTCGGATCACCTTGCCGCTTTCTCTCATTCCTGTGCTGAGCTTTCCCCTGCCCAGGGCTGCCACTGCCATCCCGCGTGCAGACCTGGCGACGCGGGACCTCAGGACGCCTTGGTGCACGCAGACATTCGTCCTGCAGGTCTCCGAGTAGTTCCTCTCCTGTATCCAGCATCTTTCCTCTGTACGCTAGAGACACCCCGTGTCCTTCTACACCCAGGCTGTTTCAGTGCACCACAAAATAGTTGGCAATTCATTTCATTAGAAGCTTTCCCTTTTCTGAGGCTGTAACTTGCACTGAGCGCTGAGCATCCCCACTGTAATGTTACAGGCATGACTCAAGCACCGCTTCAACTTGCGTCTAGATGCCATATCCCTGGTGACTTCTGCAGACAGATTTACGCTGCCTGCAGAACGGATCAGAAGCTGCTATCACCTGACACAGATGTAGAAAAATTCTCCACCCATCCCAGAAATGCGCAGAGAAGGGGGTGTGTAGGCAGAAAGCAGAGCTTCCTCTGTCCGGGTAAGGGTCCCAGCAGGGCAACACAGCCAAAAGGGACTGATTTCGGGGGGTGACAGAAGCCATGGAGCCACCCAAAAGGGGCTTAGTTCTGCCACCTCTCACTGCCAGCCTGTTTTTAACTCCCACACTTTCCTTCTCTATTGTATGTAAAGCACCAATAGCACCAGCCCAGCCACCTAATCCTTCCCATAGCTCCCAAAGACAGATCTTCCCCCTGCTCCCATCTCCCCAGGCAAGCACAGCCCCTGCCCTGGGCTGGGAGTCCTGCTGGTGGTTCCCTTCTGTGCAGTGGGGTGGACGGACAGGGCAGCCAGCTCCAGGGAGCAGAGCTAAGCCTGGTTTTGCTAATCAGCCTCATTCCACACTGACACTCTTAAGAGTTGCCCTGGTTATTTTTAGGCAGCACTGGGAGCTGCCAGGGCTCTCGCACCTCAGGAGGTTTCACAGCTTCGCGCTCAGCCCCTTACACCACACCGAGTCAGAAGGACTCTTTGGATGCTGGATGCGAGTCCCTGTGGGATCGTGCAAGCTTGAATGAGGAAGAGCCAAGGCAGGTGGCTCTCAGCTTCGTGCACCCTGTGCTAAGCAGAGCCTCCTCAACTAGCAGCAGCCAAAACCACATAGTTACAGCCTGCACAACACCTCCTCCAAGCTAAGCTCTCCTTCCCAGCCATGCAAGCACTGCTTTCACACAGAGCAGAGCTCAATTCCTCAGATCACAAAGAAAAGCTGGACAAAATTGCTTTTTCCCCGCTAGGCATAAAAATAAAGACCCATCCTTGCCTACCTCTGTCCTTGTAGAAAGGTCTTCCTCCACCCAGAAACAGAGCTATGCCATCAAGACCTGCTGTGTCTTCACTCTGCTTTTATACACGGCAAGGGCAGCTGTGCTAGAAAATAGCCCCAGCTGCATCTCCTCTGCACTTAGTTGACTTCTCCTGGCCCAGGGAAGCCTGCAAGGTTTTGGGGAGGTTGTGCTGGAGGTGAGCATCCCTGGGCCAGGAATTCAAGTATGGTTTGGGTAGGTGATGCTCACTCAGAGCATCAGTCCAACAGAGCTGTTGGACCACTGGGGAGTTTCCAGCCTTTGAGGTGAAATCCAGGAGGGACTTTTCTCCCTGAATGATTTGGGGGAAGACAGGGAACCCAAGTCTGAAGGGGTTCCACATTGCAAAGGAATCCACCCCACGGCCCAGGTGTGATGGGGTGTCTGCATATCACAAGCAGGGACAATACATGAGTCTTCCTGGCACATGGCCGCAACAGCAGCTGTGGGGCTTTTGCAGCTGAAGGGTTTAAAGTGGCTGGTTGGTGGTTCGTCTGCTTTGCCAGTTCAGGCATTAGCAAGTCTTCCACACAGTCACTGGTTTTGTTCATGTAAAAGTATGTTGACATATAAAGGCAGAAAAATGGGAGAAAATAAAAATAATACCGAAGGGACTCGTACCCTCATAATCCTTATAGCTTTGAAAGGGAGAACAGAGAGGCCCATGGGTGCTGTCTCACAAGGCAACGGGTGCTCGAGGTTGAACACGAGGGCTCTGGCTCGCTGCTGTGCAGAAGCCCGAGAGCCGCATCCACCCAGTGTGAGCCTGGCTTGAGGGGGCGAAAAATGGCGGGGAGAAAGGTGCCAGCCTGCCATGTCCTAGGGCTGTCCGGGGCCAAGCGCGCCTCATCCCGCTCTGCCACCCCGTCCCTCGGAGGGACGTGCGTCTTTCGGAGGTGGAGGTGGAACCGGAGCGCCCTGATTTATTAGCACCTCGAAGCTGTGGGATGTGAAAAACAAGCTTGACCTGGGAACAAAACAAAAATACAACTGCTGTCATGGCAACTGTCTCCAGATGCATGAAGAGACCAATTATTTCCATTAATCAACTTAGTGAGAAGCTGCAGAAGAGGCTTAGGCTGCAGCCGAGGCTCAGCGCTGAGGGGAGGGAGGAGCAGCGAGATCCATCAAAGCCCGGTTGCCAAGGCAAACTGTGATTCCTCCCGTGGCGCAAGATTTTTGGAGCAGACACTCAGCACCCATGCCCCCACTCCTCCTCAATCCTTCCCCTCTCCCCTGGGGACCGCAGCAGCACGCATAAGGACTCACCCTACCCCGATGCCAAGGGTCGGCCGTGATTTTGAAATCCGACTGGGGCATCTCTTATGCCCGCTGGGAGCCAGGCAGCGGCCGGGAGGCTGTGGGGCAGCAGGAGGTACCTTGGGGCAGCAGAGACACTGCAGCGGGGGTCCCTGCGGACGTGCTGAAGGCCAGGAGGGAAGGGCGGGAGTTTGGGGAGCTTGGTAGGGCTAAAGCAAGGTTTGTGAAGTCGTAGAGGAGTCGGTCTAAGCCTAATCTTAAACCTGAGGCTAAGCAATTAATTAGTTACCAGTTCTACAGGCACTAAGTGACCTATACTGTAAAACCAGGGCGAAGCAAAGGAAGGGAGCTGTGTACAGACACGCAGCCTCTGTCCCGCTGCTGTATCTGCTCTCCTCCTGTACGAATTATAACTTTCCACTAAGCCCCAGAGGACCCTAGAAGCTCTGTTCCCGCAAAACCACCGCAGAGGCTGCAGAAGCTGTGATGTCTGTGCTGGCTGAATTCATTGTATTTAGCGTAAAAGCCGGAGGCTGCAGTTATTACAAGGAATCCCACAGCAAAAGCCTTCCAAAAATACCAATGATGTGCCATGCCCAGCCTTGGCATCTACTCGCTACCGAAGTGTAGTGAGGCTTTTCCACGCTATTCTCGCCTGGAAAGAAGCTGCTCGGGACGTGAGATGGACACATATGCCCTGGTGGGAGATCAGGCTGCTGCCCTGGTACTGCCTGTTCTCTCACCCAGCCGGGAAGCTGAGGGCTCAGCAGTTCGGAGCACATCAGTGATGGCTGTTAAGACCCACCACTACTACATTTTGGGGGACACAGACCCATCAGGAAAGCGGGGGAGCTCTGTGCTGGCACACACGCTGTCGCCAGCCTTACCAATGCTTGTTGCATCTGTAGCCGCTGCCGGACCGGGCTCCCAGCAGGACATCTGCAGCTTCAGCTTGGCTTCTGGCCGTGGATCTCGGCTCTAGTGCGTGGGGGTCATGAGCCATAGCGAGGCCTTGAAGGCACGAGCACAGGTCTAAAAATACCCTCTAACCCCGATAACACCGTTACAGAGCCCTCCTTCTTTGATGTGCAACCCCTCACGCATCTTCCCAGACAAGAGCTAGTGGAAAATTTGCTGAAATTCCAGCTGGAAGTTGTCAGACAGTTGGTGGAAACCCCCTGACCTCAAGTGCTGGCTTCAGCCCGACGGGATTTTTTTTCCTCCTCGCTGGATGCGACTCTCCCAGCAGGAAACCTCACAGCAGACCCACAGGGAGCACAGAAATCCCGGTGCTCCCGTCTCTGTGCTCTACCAGGCCCCCCTCTGCAGTAAACCATCTTACTCTGTAAATATTTTAAAAGCCCGGCGGGGCTGTTGAGTATGTTTTGCTGTTGTTATGGATCCAGCCCCAGCAGGCGAGATCTAATAATAGTCACTGTACCCTGGAATGAAAGGGCGAGGGGCACAGCACAACGCGGAGAGCTTGAAGGTGACCGTACGAACTTGACGCCCTGGTCCCTGCAGGTTGGCAGTGAAGGGATGCAGCGCACGAGTGGAAGAAGGGGCCGTTTCCCCGCAGAACTTTGACATTTCACCCCGGAAACACAGCAAGTTTTACCTTGGCTTCGTGGCTTTATGACTCCAGAAGTCTGGAGGCCAAAAGAGAGCGTTAGATCCTCTGGTGTGACACCAAGCAGGCGGAAGAGCGTGTCCCCGCCCAGGCTGTGGGACCAGGGAGCCATCTCCAACCAGAACCCACAGCTGTTGGTCCCAACTGCCGCGGGCAACGGGCTGGCACGGGGCCGCAGCCGGGCCGCAGCACCCCGGGGTGTGAGTCTGCTGGGGGTCCTGCCCCCGGGGACCCCGGCGTCCCAGTCCCTGCCCTCGGGGGCTGCCTGCCGCGGCCGCAGAGGTGGCCGAGGTGCAGGGCTTCCCTCCTTGGGCGTCCCAAGGGATGGCACTGCAGGCTGAGCAGCCGCTCCTGCTCGCCCCGGGAGAGCAGGGAGGTCTCTAAAGGAAAGCAGGGTGGGATCAGGCGATGATTCAGGCTTAGTTAGGCAGGGAATCCATTGCTGTGTTTAACCTCTGAACCTCCTTCCTTACAGCAGCCCAGGTGTGCGTGCTGGCTACCCTAAGGGGCAAGGATGTCTAAGCATGGGATTAAGCCGCCTTACGCCCAAAAGTGCCACGGATGCCATGCAGAGACCAACAGCCCTTTCTCTGACCTAGAGGCCCTTTGTGCTCGCTGCAAAGGCGGGTTAGGTGGAGAGCAAAATTCTGAGGAAGGCAAGAGGTAAGAGAGGCAGAGCAGAAAGCAGGAGCAAAGCAGGCAGCGGGGGGGAAGCTGGCAGAATTCAGCACAGCCTGCTGATAGCCAGCATCAGTGCAGAGTCCAAAAATAGCCCTTCCTCGCCATAAAAAGCTTACAGTTTAACCTAGACGAGGGACAGATGCAATATCATGCGAAGGGTTTCCTTGAAACTGGAGTCCGGGGCTGGGTGTGACTGTAACATCCATCCCTTGGAGTTAGACCCCGGCTGCTGGCTCGGTCGCAGGGCTTGTGTTTGCTCTGCAGGTGCACGGCCCTGTGTTGGGTTTAACCCGCCCATGGCATTTCCAGGTCATTTCTCTGCCATTCTTATATTACCTGCATTAACTCTTTGCTTGTAGTCCCTGGGATCTGCGCTGTGGAGGAGCAGGCAAGGGGGGAAATGGGAATTAAATGCTGGCTTGTCAGTGGGACTGAGAGGGGCATTGAGCTGACTCAAAAGAAATGCCCCGGTGTCTTCTACCAGAAGGCAGAAGAAACATTTAACCCTTTAATTTCTTAGCATCCACCTTCTAAATGGGTAAAATTCAGCCCCGGTGTGCGTAGGGTTGGTTTAGCTGCAGCCCCCCCAGAGCAGAGCCAGCCGCTCCGTCGGCTGCTGGGTGACTTCCCTCAAAAATACCGGCGAGCCCAGCTGCGGTCTGACAGCAAAACCCACTCCGGAAGCTGAGTCCACACCAGCAAAGCCAAGACTATTACAGCTTCAGATTTTTTAGTCCTCACAAAGCACTATGGAAAAATCATTTCATGCCAAACGGCAAGTTCTGCAGAGCCAGGTTATTTCAGAAGGGCAGGGGAGAGGTGGCTCTGGGGACGTGTCTGGTGCCTGTGGCAGCTTGCGAGGGGCTTCCTCACTTGTGGCCAGGTGCCCTGGGACAGGCAGCACCACGTCCCCGCGGTGGAGGGGACACAGCCTCCCTCCAAGCAGCACAGAAAAGCTTTTGAGGACTGTGCAACGGGCAGCAGGTCCCAGCCCCCTGCCAATGGCCTTTGTCACCGTGCCACGCATCCCCTGCCCCGTCTCGGCGGGCTGGCACGCTGCGCCGAGGGCGCAGGGACCCCTTCTTTTACCGTCAGCAGCAAGGAGAGAAGGCAGGCAGGAAATGACCCGCGGGGGACACGTGGAATCATCTCCTTGAAGCGCCCGGGAAACCCTAACGCAGTGCATTTTTGTGCTGCGGGCTTATTCCTGCAGCGCCTGGCAGGAGCCGGGACATCATTCCCTCCCACCAACCCACGGGAGTATGGAAAACCGAAGGTGGGAGCCGGCGGGTGATGCACCCTCCCTTGCACCCCCCTGCCACCGCTAGATGACTGTCCACGGTGACGCAGTTTCAGGTTGAACTATGGGGCCAAGAGAGAAGGTGGTTCCTTTCTTGTCCCTGGCAGATGTTAAAAGATGTTTCCAGTGACTAAAAACCCACTGAACTGTTTTGCACCTGCCTGGAAATGTGAAAATGCTCTTTGAAAAAATCAAGTTTTTCTATCAGAAATTGAGCCGACCGCTCCCATCGCCGCCTCGGTCCAACAGCTTCCCGGAGGTAGAGGCTGGAGGGTCCCTGCCAGTGGGCAGGGATCTGCCTGCAAGGCTTTTGAGAGCCACCCACCTTGAAAATCCTGAAGGAACTGCACAAACTTGAAAGCTTTGCTCAGAAATCCGCCCTCTCCAGCTCTTTGCACGGAGAGCGGAAAGCAGGAACCCTCCCAGCCACGGAAAATAAATAAATCACACACGCCATCTCCCGGCCGCCGAGCCGGGACCCGAACCTGCCCCGAGCAGGGCCTGCTTCTGCATGCCCGGTTCCTTCTGTTTTAAATCAAGATCCCATCCTTTTCCCATGTGCGGGGGCATTTAGTCACTTGGCACAGCGCTGCCGCGGCCGAGCACATCTACCTACGTCAAAGGACACCGGGAAAATGCTGCGTCCTGGAGGCTGGTCGGCTCCTCTCGCCAGTTTCTGGAGTCCATCCTATGAACCAGGTGGTCCAGCCCCTGGTGCAAGGGAAGGAGGACTCCTGAGCATATCAGCTCTGAACTGGCCTCGCTGACGTGGAGATGGACCCAGGCTGGTGTGGACCGCGCTCAGGGAAGGCTCCCAAGTCCGTGCGACATCTCTCCAGCAGCTACAGAAGATCAGCAGCCTCTGGGCTCCGATGAGCTGCGAGGAGAATTGTGTGGGAATGATGGATGCTCGTCCCGTCCCGGGGAAAAGGCGCTTTGCTCGCCGAGATCAGCCAGCCTGCTGCATCCAGAGCGGGCACCTCTTCCCAGGAAGGGCAAGCCTGGAAAGGAAGGAGGGAAGACGAGGAAAAACAACAGCTGGGATCTCTTCCTGGGGCGAAGGATGCAGCTTTTCCCAGGGCTCATGTAACAGAGGCTAGATGGAATGCCAAGCCCTGGGAGGAGGCAGGTGTTTGCAAGGATTTGCTGGATTTGGAGAAGCAGGTTCTCCTGGGAGGTCTCTGTGGGCCAAGCCCCACGTCCCACCAGCGAGCCGGTGCCGGCGCTCCCTGAGCTGGCATCAGCACCAAGAGAGGTGCCTCTGAGGCTACTGAAACATCCGGGGTTCATGAAGGTTTGAGGTTACTGTACCCTGCTCAGTCTCAGGAAAGGGGAGAATTTAACCTCTTTTATCCTGGCGATTGCATCTTTGTCAGCATCTTCTTTCTACTGCCATAACATCGGGGATTACAAAGTGAGGAGTGCAATTCCTGCCCGGGGTTGGTGGTCTGCCAGCAGATTTCCCTGGTAGGAAGATCAATATTAAGCAGGATTTGTACAGGAGCTAAGCAAATTTCTCAGTGGGACATTAACCCCAAGACACAAAAGCAAGTGCATGACAAGAAATAATTTTTTTTTTTCATTATGATTGAGCTTTTCTAATTGGTACCTCCTTCTAGTATCAGCAGGGCTAAAGACATTTTTAAGTGTGCAAAATTTAAGACAAGACAACTATTAATCTCTAATTTCCATGCAGAAAAACAAACTGAGTGCCAAACTGACTAAACAGGAGCAGGAACCAAGAGCACCAGGTTTCCAGCGCAGAGGCAGCGTGCGCTTGCGAGCTCTGTGCCCGGGAGCCAGGACGCCTGCGATACGTTCCCCGAGCTGCTGAGGTCCCCAGACTCTGCGTGCTGTACGAACGCTGGCACGTTAAACCGTCAGCTCAAATGAAAAACCAACAACTTAAAGACTCATCTGGCTGAAGTCTGAGCTGGCTCGCGGCAGTGCTTGCGGGTGACGAGCGGCAGCTCCGAGCCTTTCTTCGTGCTCTGTGCTTGGCACAGACACAAGCCTGGAGCGACGGGATCCAAACATCTCGCAGAAGGGCTGATTTCCATGTTAAAGTGCTTATCTCAAAGCAGTCCAGCCCAGCTGGTTGACATCCAACAACCAGTGAAGGCCAGTACTGATCCAAAGCCCTGTACCCATAAAATACCCCCCTGCTCCCCCAGCGGGGCCCTGATCATTTCCTATTACAAATTCAGGTTGGATCCGCACCCCACCCCCCGTGCAGCGAGCCACATTTGGCCTCTGTTCAAAGCTCCCGTGGCATTTTGAGGCAGAAGGAGGGGTTTTTCTGTAATGCTTTTTCTGCAGGAAAAAGCTGCTGCAAGCGACCTTGCAGCTCCTAAAGGAAAAGACCAGAAACTCGAAAGAAGAGGCAAATGCCTTGTCTGCCTTGCGTTGCAATGGGAAGGCGGAACAAGGGCCAGTAAGGCAGCCGGGACGGATCCAACATGGTGGGTCACCCAGCGCGGAGGGTCACCCGGCGCGCCGCTCCACGTGATGGGCTTGATATCTGAGATTTCAGTAGCTGCTGTTAGAGGAACCGGAGCAGAGTTACAGGGACTATTTTTTCATGCTGTAATTTAACTCCATGGAGTAACCTAACCTGGAGGCAGCCATGACTCGAGGCTGGCCGAGCATCCTTGACCTCACAGCTGCGTTTTCTCCGCAGGGTTTTGCAGGTGTATAGAGATGCAATGGAGGTAGAGTCCAGCACGTACACCGACTTTATTTCCTGCGATCGGGCTGGCCGGAGGAACGCTGTCCATGACATCCAGCGAGAGGCAACCACCATCAGCATGCGCAAGCTGACCGAGGACCTAGGTGACCTCGCCGTTGAAGGAACAGGTGAGCTGCCACAGACACCAGTAAGCCCAGCTCCTGGCACCCAGGCTGGAAGGGCAATGCACGAAATGGCTGCGTAGCTGACCAGCGCTGTGTCTGGGAGCATCGCACAGACACGTGGGAAGAACATCCCATTCCTCGCTGCGGTCAGTGCCTTCATGCTCCGTGGGTACCCAGCTAGCGGGAGACTCCCCAGGCCGAGGGGCTCTTGCAGTGAACGGGATGGTCCTGGGGTTCCTGGCACACGAGCCCCGCACGCTCCAGCCAAGGCCCTTTGCTCAGCTGGTTTGTAGAGCATCAGCCCTTAAACAAGACAAGGACTGACCAAGAGCCTTCCCATGGCAAACTACACATCAGGTATACCTTAGGCTTTATAAAAACCAAGCGTGGGGCAGGCAGGTTGTGGTTTGCTTTTTCTCTGTTGGTTGGTTTTGTGGGTTTTTTTTCAAATCAGCCTTCAAATAGTCCCACAGTATTTTAAATAACAACAGAAATAATTTGAGAGACCACCAGCCATCTTCAAATTTTCCCCTGTAACCCAAACATGGCAGCAGTATCACCCTGCTAATATATGCCGGCCATCTGACTACAAGAAGCAGGAATCCTCTGTTCAGTGCACAAACCAACCAGCCACTCTGCTTTCACGAATAAGCAACAAAACGTACGGCAGAGGGTAAACTCATTTTTTGCCCTTGCTCTTTGTTCCTCCAGCCTACAATCTGTAACTATAAAAACACTTTAAAACACATAACCCCAACTGTACTTCTTCAACATGTCCATACTAGCACGTGACCATCCACCCATCCATAATAAGCACAAATTGGAGCTCTTCTAAGAGACAGCAACTCGGGTAGCTGCCAGGCTGACATTCCTGGAGCACTTGCAAGTTGCCGTTACAGGTTGGACAAGGAGAGCACATCCCTGCCCCGAGGCTCCCTCCCGGCATCGCCGATGTGTTGAGAAGCGTTCGTACTCCAGCAATGTCAAGGGAGAACCCAATACTCTTAAGCCAAGTATCTGGCCACAGGAGGGTAGCGCTAGGTCTTCAGGTGGCAATCTGAATAAAATCAGCGATAGCAATTACTGATCACTTGTGTCCTCGGCAGAGTGTAACGGTGCTTTCTTCCCAATCCTCCCTTCTGCAGAAAGCCAAAGAGATGCCTCTTCTTCTGAGAACGACCCTGGAGCAAGACCAAAGGGGCAAGAAAACAGCCCCTCCCCGTGACAGTGTACAGGGGGTGGGATGGGCAGGAGGAGGGCCTTGCTGTGAACATTAAACAAGAATTTGCTATTGAATCCGTGGACAAAAGCCAACCTGGAGCAGCAAGTTGTCTGTCAAACGCCTCTGCCGCAACCATTTTTGTTTAGAGAGCCACAAGGACTGGTGCAAGGACTGGCACCTCCAAAAGACTTCTGCTCCCATCCCTAAACAATTTAGAGCAACACTGCCGTGGTTGTAGTGATATGAGCCATTCTCAAGATGCCTTAGCTGCAATTTTCCCCTAGGGGAAAAAACAATTTCAGTAATAATAGACACATCAGACTTTCCTGTCCAAGGTACCTTCCTCCTTTACAAATTTAGACTATTATTTATTCTGTTTCCATAGATTAGAAATTTAGATTATTGGTTTTTCTAAGCCTCACCCTCATCTGCATCTTAGACCTGACCTGGCCTCTGGACTGTCCATGCGGCCCCTCGTCAGGGTGGGCAGTGGGGAAGGGACCCGGCCAGTCCTGCTGCCTTCATGTCAAGCACCACTCACCTGTGCTGCTGCCACTTAGCATCAGGAAAGGACCAAAGCACAGCTCTGTGTGGACGAGCTCCACCTACAGACCCAGCAGCACCAGCCACAGGCATCTTTTTCTTCGGGTTTTAGCATTTTTAAGATATTGTTAAGGGGAGGGGAGAAACATTTTGCTGGTTTGACTGTTGAAATTCAGGCTTAACTTTGCAAGCTGTTAGCTGAGATGATCTCTGGTAGGATCTCACACCATTCTCTCTTTTAGGAGACATGTTTTGTGTTAAAGATGGTTTAATAAAACTATATAAGCTGTTGGAATAAATAACACAGCCTTCAAGTACTGAAGGTGTTTTTTTCTGCCTGGATGTTTCTTCTTGCTCTGTTTTGCCTTGTAGCTGGTTGAGCTGCAGGGTGGCTACACCGGCTTCCCCTAACAGGGAGATACGGAGCTGTGGTACAAGAGGGTCCCTTCGCTTGGGTCCGTGAAGCCCCACGGGTTTGCAGCACCCAGGTGCAAGCAGATGTAGCTGGGCACAGAAAATGCTAAAAGTCCGCTCCCGCTTTCCCAGGTTTGCTGCCAGGCAGCACTTTTCCCACGGGTGTTTCCCCCACTCCTCCACGTTACTAGCCCAGAAGTCAAGCGCAAGGCTGGCTTGGGGCTCGGCGGAGTGGCCCAGACACCAGCGGAAGAGGCTCTCTGCAGCACGGAGCCATGAGGACGTCGCCGGCGTCTCACCTGGCCCAGGCAGAGCCGATCCCGCTGGAGCTGCGGGAGGCGGCTACGGCCCGGCTGGGGTCACCAGCCGGCGTGGGGACGAGGCAGAGCCGGCCTGAGAAATACTCTCCACTGGTGACACAAGGTCGAGCGTCACCCTGACAGCCTAGGGAAGAACTGAATGTCACAAGTTTGAGATTTATCAGAGAAAACAAGGCCATAAATAAGCAGAGAAGCGGCTGCCAGACAGGGAGAATCGTCTGTGGGCCTCCCAGAAGCGATGGCCGTGGGGCCAGCATAGAGACGTCCATGGCTCCAGCCCCCACAGGAAACGAGGATTTGGCAGCCAGGTAGCGGCTGCATCTGCCGCTTTGGCAGCTGCAAACCAGCTCGGCTCCCGGAGCTGCCTGGCTCTGTGCCTGGAAGGCGGCCAAGAGCCTGCTCCCGTTTCCCCGTGCTTGGGGGCAAAACAGCAGGTAGCTCCTGGCCTTGGCCGACCACACAGTTGGGTCTCTAAGCCCAATTTCCAGCTCTCCTCACTGTCACTGAACAGTATTTTTGGCTCATGCTGAGACACACAGAGAAAGCTGAAAGGCGGTGCAGAGGGACTGTGCACCACGCAAGACCTCCAGCAGTCAAATGCGGGCTAATCTTAGGTCTCCCCGGTCAGAAAATATCTGTTCCAGATATATATTTAGGCAGATGATCAGGGACCTGTTGGCCACCTCGGGGTGGGCGGGGGACAGGCGAGAGGCATCGGGTTCCCCTGCAAGCGAAAGAGCCAGCTCAGCTGCCGTCGCCGATTGTGCTGAAAGACCAAGGGCACTGGCTTAATCCAGCCACATCCTGACTTGCAAAGTTGCTGAGCACACGGATGCTCGAGCCCTTCATTTCAGTTGAACACAGGGGCATGCCGGACCTTCTGAAACTCTAACCAAGCACTAAACGATCGGAAAAAAAATCTTTCAGCAAACACTCCCCTGCCCGAGCTGACAGTGCAGTCCAACAGCCAGGCAGCCCAGGCTGCACCGCTTCTGGCTCTCGGCGTCAACTGGCTCTGCAAAACTCAGGAGACAGGAAAAAAAATTGTAAACTATTTTTGATACACGCCAGGAGAAGTGAGAGTACACAGCGGCGGTGCTGCTGCTTTCAGCAGCAGTACATGTCCCTTTGATCACCGAAGGGAAAAGGACACGTGAGGTTGGAACAACCTGCATCCGAAAATCCGACTTGCCCGTCTAGCAAGGGAGCAGGGTACCTTCCCTCTGGCTGTCAAAGTGCTCCGAGCTGGCAACAGGAGAAGGCAGGAATCGGGCTGCCAAAGCCCCCCCATCACACCTACCGACTAACCCTCGTGCTCTAGCAGAGGTACGATGGCTCACGGTGTGGACCACGGTTCCTAACAGTCACCCTTGAACAGAAAGGCAAGAGGATTTATCTTTTAATATAAATCCGCTGTTTTTATTAAACAGGATTAACAATCAACTGTCCAGAATCCAAACAAGCAACTCTTCTTCAGCAACAATTTTTTGGGGAAAAATTACCCCCAAAAAGCCTGGTTCTTACCGCAATCACGTTCTTAAAAGTGATCTTTTATCATTTGCTTTATAAAAGTAAGAAATCCACTCTCTCATATCCATCTGTCTAGCTATATATATATGGGTATATATGCACCATGTACTTCAGAGATGAGTATTCTACTCAGAAGACAAATATGGAAGCCCAGAAAGAATGGAAATACTCCCAGCACACGGTCGCCGCTGGCTGAGACTGGACCAGTCTCACCCCTACCTGTGGTAATGGTGACCACGGCCCCTTGTCAAAGGCAACTTTTTTGGTACAGCATCTTTGGAGTAAGCATCTTATCAGACACCTGGGATGCTAAAGCACACCACACATAAGAAAATGATGGTCTCTTCTCTGGATGCACGGCTCTATTGCATATTAAGTAAAAACACTATAATGCACCAAAATCGCTTAGGAATTTTGGTGAATATTTCTGTATAAATTCTCCACCAAACTGAAGATCTGACTTCTAGCCAGCGTTGTGGTTGAGTGAGAGAAGCAATTCAGATGGGACCTGAGTCAATATGTGACATCGGGCCCTAGCTTATTAATTTACTTGTTCAATTTTAATGGCGCCTAAAGATTATGTCAAGTCAGGAAGAGGGCAGAATGGTTAAAACAGGCGATCGAGCATGGTTTTTTCAAGTCCTAAACAAAGATAAAGGAAGAGCAAACTGCAGTTCACAGGAATTCTCCGGGATGGGTACAAAACCGGGAAAAGTCCGAGAAGGCAGAGTTTGGCCCAAAATGCTAAAAATATGTTCCAACTTCCTATGCATGTGTGAGCATGGTCACGGCCAGCTGTGAGCACAGCTGGAGCCTGAGCCCAAGGTGTGCGCCTCTGCAGCGGCGACACTGGGAAGCCTGCTACACGGGAGTCCTTGCCCAAGAAAGGATGCCAAAAAAAAAAATTATTTTTTTTTTAATGCCCTTCAGACCTGCGCGCAGGCAAGAGCACCAGCTGCCAGCTCCTTCTTGTTCCAGTCTTGTTAGTATAGGACTAACCCTGGGTAAATACAGCTGCGGCCAAACCCTCCTACCCACGCGGACAGGAATAAAGCCGCTGCTTCCGAAGCGCCAGCTTGCTCCCCGTCAGCACTAACCTGTTTCCTAGAAAGGTGAAGATTAACCCAGGCCACAGTCACAGCTAAAGGTGGTTATTTCTGCACGGCAGACAAGGGGCAGGACAGATAAAGCAGGGAAAGAGGGGAAAACAAAAAAAGCAGCGGAGGTTCTGCCGTTCCCGTTTGCAGTACAGGTGACCGGCAGATGGAGAGGGGAGTCGGGCCAGGAGGCAGTTCCAGTCTGCTGGCACAACAGCAAGATAGGAAGCTGGATACCCATTTGGGAGACAGTTTGAGGGGGTGATAGGTAGGTGTATGTGATAGCCTGATTCTGGTTAGCACTGCAAGGGTTAACACAGGGGGCCAGTAAGAGAGACCTACTCCCAGCACCTTCTCCCAGTGCTCCCGCTAGCGCAGAGAAGAGCCAAGCACGCACGGAGAAGGGCCAGTGCTCCTCGCTGGCTCGCCGGGGTGGGTCACGATGCGTCGGGGACCATCCCGTAGGCTTCATACAGCGTGTTGAGCAGCTCCTGCTTTTCCTTCTCGGGCAAGAAGCTGGACTGAGCCGCGTTGATGTTCTGGGGAGGCAGAGGGGGAACACAAGGGAGACATTAAGACTCGTCAGACATGAACACGTAGCTGTGTACATCCAAACACCTGGCTCTGAGCAGCAGCAGGCGAGGGACAGTGTTTCCACTCCAAGATTCATTTCCACGGCCTCGGTTTACAGGGCAAGTGCTCTGGCCCGCTGCTAGCAACAGTCCTGAGAGGAAGGAGGCAGGCACAGAGCAGAGGCCTTTAAATACTTTAATACAGCCCAGCACCCCCGGGCTCCGAGCCGCCCTTGCTCCTCCTTCCAGACCCAGAAAGGGGTGTCTGTAGGAGAAAGGGACTCCTAGTCCCCCGGCCAGAGCTCCGAGCAGGACTGACGCTCTCTCGTAACGTGCATCCTGCACTTCCCAATCCAAGCAAGTATCTTGGGAGACTTGCAGGTGAAAGTGCTGAGTGTGACGCTCGATGCAAACCAGGAAAGCTTGCCCTGGTAACCAGGTAAGTCAAACTCCCAACAGCTATCCTGCCTTTCTGCCTTGGGTCAGTAATCAGAAAACCAAGGATGTAATCAAGACACATAAATGACTGCGTGTGCCAAAACCGAAGCCAGCAGTCACTGCGTTTCCAGCTCAGTTGTTGCATCCTCGTGTTACACGTGCAAAACTGCAAGCACGTTTGTAGCTGCTGAACCTTGCTAACTTCTGGGCCAGGCCTTGAAATAACCTACCTGCAATTCCAAATCCAGAGAAAAAAAAAGCAACAGGCACCTTCCTTCCTTACCGCTAAGACCTGCTGTGAGGATGTCAGTGGGCAATTTCCACTCTGATCTGCTACCCATAAAGCCCAAAGCAGCCAGCCCGAGCGACGCAAGCCCTGCAGAGCCCACCCTGCACAGGGCACTCGGATCCTCCAGCCCCCGGCCCCGGCGGCGCTCCCAGCATCACCCCCAGCCAGCTCGGCAGCCCTCCTCGGCCTCCTGCTTACCACGCCAGTGCGGGATTTTCTGATTTCTACCCAAAACTCTTCAAAGAGAAAAAAGCGGGTTGTTCCGGGCTGCGCCAGGACATCAGCAGAGCATTCGGCTGAGGGCAACTTACCACTCTCTTGAACTCCTCTTCAGTGAAGCCCATGTAGTCCTTCACTATGCTGTAATCCTTGTCAATATTGGAGTTAAAGATGAGGGGGTCGTCTGTGTTTATAGAATAGTTAGCTCGATCCTTCCTAAACCTGTAAGGAAATCAGGTTGAACCGGTGGGTGAAACGCTGGATGCGGCGCTGGCGTTGCACTTCTCAGGGTAAAACGCAGTAAAGGCAAAACCTCACAGCTGGCGCTGCCGCACGCAAACACGGGGCTCGGCTGGCCGCACCACCGCTCTGCGCTCCTCTGCTTCTCCGCTGCGGCGCAGAGCGGGGCATCTTACCCTGAGGTACAGCAACCTCGGCTCTCGCCCACAAACTGGGGCTAACGGCCGGTGTGCAGCATCTCGCGCCCCACAGCCCAGAGCAGGGGCAGGAGGGACAGGACAGCCTCCCCGAGGGCCCCCGCACCCCCTCCGGCTGCACCGGGCCCCTCTGTGCCGAAGGGCGAGGGTGTACCGCAGTTTCCTAAGGTTACATATGCGTTACCTTTGTAAAGCAATAAAATAGCTGTAATAAACCCAAATCCTGGTTATTTAAGATTGCACGTAATTGAGAAGTCTTACTGTGCTACTGGATGTTTCCCAAAGTCCGGAAGACATGCTCCAGTGAGATAACTGGACCAAGGGCAGACCTGTTTGGAGGAGTTAAAGGTGAAAACCAGAATCAACCACGCAGTTCTGAACGCCAGCTGTGTAGGCAGATAGCGAAGCATGCTGGCAAAGCCAGATAACAGGTTTAGAGCTTTGCTCGCAGCTTAACCCTCAGCGCTGCGCTGATGGAGCGTTGCACGTCCCAGGACACGAAGAGCCCACAGCCTGCGTGACAGCGGCAGGAGCCAGTGGGACATTTCCCCTGGCCAGTCAGCCACCAGCCATATGTCGACCACAGTTAAGAAACCCCTGACGTTAAGTATATACATATATATTCCATATATTATTAGTCGGATACACCGATTCTGGGGAAAAGCCAAGGAAATCTGCCCATGCACAGTAATTCCCAGGCACTTCCACCCTCCAACCAGACAGGCTCTGGTGCAGCATTCTCACTAGTGGGAGGAGCGACCTGCTGGCTTGAGGTATATAAATTAGTGAATAAGCCTTCCAAAATTTATTCTCAACTAGACCAGGATCCATTTTGCTCTGCTACGCACCTCCTGCAAGCTGCTGTGTGCACCAGTGCTCCGTGCAGCAAAGATGCCAGCAAACAGTCAGGTGTCACCACCATTTTTGCTGTGGAGCTTTGGGCATCTGGGTCACCGTACACGTGGTCAGCACGCGGGTGTCCATCGTGGCCCAAGCGAGGGCTGGTTTTCCACTCGGACAACAGCTACCTGGCTGTCACCCTCCCACCGCACATCCTTACCTCAAAATGCATCTTTGCTCTCAACAGCTCCTTGTAGAGCTCGGGGTCCTCCAGGACGTGGTAGCCATGGCCAATGCGCTCGGCCTTCAGGAGATAAACCGCCTAGAGAACACGGGAAAGCCACGTACAGCCTGCGAGCACCCGCTCAGCTCCCGCCTGCCCAGAGACCCCTGCCCCACCAGCACAGCCTGTGCCACCGAGCCAGCTCTGGGGAGGTCCTTCTTGGAGCCATCGGGGCCAGACCTCTGCCTGGGTCCCCGACGTTCGCTCGGCTATGAATGAGGAGAGGACTTGGGCTCCCTTCTGCCCGGGGCAGGGGGTGCAGGGGCACTCCCCACCCTGCCCCTCTCTCTGCCCCAGGATGCCCCAGTCCAGCTCATGCTCCCACAAGCCAGAAGCTCCTCGTACCTCCTTGATCATGGCAGGTGGGCCAGCCTCCCCAGCATGGACGGTGCGATGAATCCCACACCTTTCAGCTTCCTGCAAAGCAAGGGAGGACATACTCCTGTCCCATCACCCGCAGCAAGGTCAGCGAGCCCCTGGGCTGGCACCGCTCTCGGGGGCACAGCAAGCAACAGGGCTCTGCGTGAAGAGCCCCCAGATCACGAGCCCTGCACCCCGAGAGGCACGCTGTCTGCTGTAGCACCAGCTGCAGGAGAAGAGCTCAGTAACGCCAGACACAGAGAAACTTAGAAAGCCTGGTTACCCTCCCCTGGAGCCCAGCCAGACCCCTCAGGGTCTTTTAATACCGGGTGAGCTCACCACTCTCTCCTCTCCAGACAGCAGCAAGCTCGAAGCTCTCCTTCCTCCACCCACTTGTCCTTCTGCATGAACCTTGCAGCAGTTCCTGTCTTTGAAACTTCTACCTTTTTGGCTGGCTGCAGCCAGGTGGGAGAATCTGAAAGCCCCTGGGGCAGAGATGAAGCGATGCTCCGACACCGAGCGTCTCCCTCCTGTAAGGAGCTGGGTGGGAGGCAGCCCAGCTGGGAGGACCCTGCGGGTTTGGCTTCAGGGGCACTTTGAGATGTGCCTCCCGGCCATCCCAAAAAACTCCTTGCCAGGGTGACCACCCTGGGCTTTGGGAAGCTGCACAGCCTCGAGGGAAGCCCAGCTCTGCCTTGCTGGAGAAAGGCCACCCAGCTGGTGGCGGCGGGCAGGCTGCAAGCCCCGTCTCGCAGCAGACACTCTTCCCGGGCACTGCTTCAGGGCTTTTCACTCATGATTTTTTTTTCAGTTACTTAATTTTCAGCTCCTCACGTGCTGCACACGCAGGCCCTGCCTGGGACATCTACAGAAGAGCCTGTGTACATCAACCCAAAAGGCACTCTGTGCTCCCTACATTTAAGTGAGTGTTGATTTTTCCCAAACAGATATATTTTTTTTTTTTTTTTACACTTTTAAAAATAACAAAATCCCTCTGGTCAAAGTACCAGACCAAGAAGAAAGACAGACTCACACCAGCACTAAGATTTTTCACTTGTTTCTACATGGGATGAAGACAAACCGGAAACTCTTGTTCCCCCACTCCCAAGACAGGCATCCCCGACTATCCCAACAGGAGCCAGGGCTACAAGCAGAGGGGTCAGGAACACCACACGCACCAGGACCTCCCCACTAACCCTCCTGGCCACTGGAGCCTGACACCCCCCTCCCCTTCATCATCCAGGAGGGAGCTTGTGTCTAACATCCATCCATGGGCATATCTTCCCTGGAGCAACTTAATCCCTTTTTCAACCGAGGATACATGGTGCTTCCCTTGGCTTCTCCTCCAAGAATTGCTGCCTCCTTGGACGCGGTGGTCCTGGGACCCTCGGCTGTACGTTCCTGCCCCGGTGCTCCTCCACAGCCAGCAGCCACAGTCGAATTTTCCCCTTTATCTGCTCTTTCCCCTCTCCCCGAGAGCTCCCGCGCAGAACACGCCCGCCCGAGGGACACCACAAGTCTCTCCGATTTCCCTGGAGGCAGTGCGTACCCCCCGGAACACAGCAGCAGTACTTATGGGGATGCACTTCCCTGCCAAGGGAAGGCCAACGCTCGGGAATGGGGTTTGCTTCAGCACCTCCGAGCCTGGGCGAGTCCCTTGCACAGGGACGAGACGGGAGCCTGGACGTGGGTTCTGCCAGACTGGAAAGGTCAGTCTCTTCCACCCTGGGCCACGGGTGGTTTTGGCGAGGCCCAGGAGCAGACCCCAGCCCAGCAGCCGGGTGCTGCTGGTGGGGACATGGGCTCCATGTCACTCGCGCCGCACTCCGCGCTCCCGGGTAGCGTGCCGAGCTCCAGCTCTAACGCCGTATTTAAGCAATGATGCCTGCCATTAATCATTTAGCAAAAGTATTTGTTTATATTTCCTATTTAACAGAATGTTTTTAATAGCTGCAACGAATTTTTAAGCTGTCCCAGCTGTTTGTAGTCTGAATAACATACTCTGTGTCCCCTTACGCACATCCCCTCAATGTACGTTTTTCTCATCATTTCTTTTAAGAAGCTTATTAAACAAACCTCATAAGCCTTCTTATGCTCGGAGGAATTCTCCACCTTGAGGGACTCATCCCCAGCCAGGTCGATGGCCACCACAGAGTTGTTTCGATACTTCTTGCAGAGCTCCACCACCTCTGGAGACCAGCCTGGAAGAGACAGTGCCAGGGTTCAGGAGAAAGCACTGGTAAGAGTCACACCATCAGCATTTCTCTGAAAAAATCTTGGTGCTATAACTAGGCGGCTAGAGCTATTTTCTTTGGTATTTCCTCAAATTTGATGGTCAAAAAGAAAGCTAACAAACTCCTAGAAAGGTCTGTCATCTTCAGGCAAGTAAAAGCTGTCGATTAGTCCATTGTCAATGAAAGGGAACTCAAATGCATTTACCAGCTATAAAACTGCTCTCTGCTCACTTTGAGCAAGGGGGGGGAAGAAAAAAAGAAAAAGAAAAAAACCCTCCAAACACAGTGGTGATTGCTGCAGTTTGCCCAAGGTAAGCTGAACTGCACAGCCCAGGTGCTGTAACACGGTGTGTGGGAGGAATCCCTCAACCCGCTCCTGAGCTTTCACCCCATCCCAGGCTGGGCAAGGCGGGGAAGGGGAAGAACCGGCCCATCGGACGTGTTGTGCCATGGGGGAGTTAGGAGGGATCTCTGGGGGACCCCTGTACAAGTCAGCCCTGCCCTGTTGCAGAGCATCCTCGACTCCCCAGGACAAGATGATGGATGCTACTCCTGGTGGGAAGGAGCTGGTCAGCCTCCTGGAAGGTGACCTTTAACACTCACAAAGTTTTATCTTTTTGGCATCAGTGACCAAAAACTACTTCAGAGTTATCTCTAAGCAGGATAGATAACCTCTGAGAAAGGACATGCATCTATTAACTCATACAGCACTTACCCTTAGCAAAAAGGCCAAGAAACAGGGATAAACTGTAGTGTTAATAATCAACAGGCATCTGCTGCGCATGTACAACCCCAAAATCATACGAACATATAAGAACACGTGTGCAATTTCTTCTTTTTTCATCACTTTCCAACTCACCAGATTAGAGCCATTATTTTATTAACAAGTTTAATATGAGCTGGTTCTGGTTTTCTCTCAACCCTTCACAAATTACAGGGTTGCTTCTCACTGGGCAGCACATCCCAAATGTGCCACTAGAACTCCTGTATCGAGCGCATCACTGACTCCGGGTGAGAGCTGGTGCCCTGGTACAGAGGCACGAACATGCCAACTCGGACGTCTGCCCCAGCGATCCCTCCTGCTGCGCAAGCACACGCCGCACGTGCCCTCGGATGCTCCCGGCACCTTCTGCCTTTACCACCTGTGCATTGGCAGGGACTATAGGCGCAGGCAAGTGTGACACTGCCTTACAGCTTCCCAGTTTCTACAAAGAAAAGGGTTTTCTTCCTCGAAACCAGAAATTTAAGGGTCAAGTTTTCAAAGTATTGTTTGGGGTTGATTACGCAGGCAGGAAAAAAACCCACTCTCAAATCTCCCAGTTTCCAAGAACATAATTTTTCACATTTCTAGACACAAATTAACCATGTACTCGTTAGCAAAACTCTTTCCACCTTCTACCCTACTAAGCCTACATAAAACTGTTGTGAGATATGAAGATATTCGTAACAAAGTCTTCATGTAAGACAGCTACTGTCATACAAACTTCCCTAGAGGAAGACGCTCACAGAAGTCAGCAGCCCAGTGAAACACTGAAAATTAGGTTTTTTCCCTATTCTGGCTCACAGCACCTGTTACCGACAAGGTTCAGAGCTGCCGATTTTATAAAAAACACTTTATACGTCTGGCTAAAGCATATTTTACTTGTCTTTCTAGAGCCTGCAGCCAACAGATCCTCTGGCTGACCCACGTCCAGGCTAATGAAGAAGCATGCCGCTGTAGCAGCACGATCGTGAGCGGGGAAAATTTCACGTCTGACTCCATAGGAAACGCGAGATCTCACGCCTGGTCCTCCTGCCGGGACCGTTTGCTCTCAGACCCACCGGACGGTCGCGGCAGACGTGGCCGCTCACTTCGGCAACGGCTTCAACTGGCCCTCGAGCTGGGAGCGAGGTACGAGCAGAAATGGCACCTCCACCAGGAGAGGAGAGAAGAGCCCATTTTGTGCCTCTAGTGAGACTTTTCAGATACTGGTTGTACCCACAGACCCCACTCTCGCATCCAGCAGACCCCTTCCCCACAGTTTAAGGGAGCAGAGGACCCCCCCCAGAGAAAAAACTACATCTCAGTGCTGTCTGGTCCCTCATGGGACCCAGGGCCACAGGACCCGGGCTTTCCCCACATCTCTGCGGGACCTGAACCCAGGGGACGTCACCCCCCGCCACGCGTCAGGGAAGGGGAGCAGAGCAGCAGGGGAGCTGCAATACATTACTTGGCATATGGCGCATGCAGCATAGAATAGACCTGGCTTTGATGCGGAAATCCCTTTCTCCATCCTGTAGTCCCTGATTTACGAGGTTAACGACTTCATCTGGAGTGAGGTCTCCCCTGCAGGGAAGAAAAGCCGTCAGCGAGAGGCCGGACACCCACCAGGGAGGCAGGCAGGACCTGCCCAGCCCAGCATCCCCACGGGACACCCCAGCAAAACCCAGGCTGCCTGGGGTCCCACTCGCCTTAGCAGCCAGAGGAGCCCGACAAGGCCGCCAGAGCTGAAGAGCACTTTTTACACCCATGCCATGCCCAGATTTACCAGATGTCAGGCACAAAAGCATGCAAAGACGATAGTAAGATTTAGAAAAATCTCCAAGAACTCGGGCAGGATTTGCATCCCGCCGAGGAACCTGCTCTCTGCCAGAGCATCGCATCAGGGCACCCAACTGCCTGCAGCCGGGCAGGGGCAAGCACGGGGGCTCAGCACAGCTCGTCATGCAAGGGGCCACGGAGCCCAGCACCGATTCAGTCGGAGGCACACATCACAGAGGGGGTGACGAGTAAAGAAGGAATCGGGATCGGATGGCCAGCCCCCTCCAACATTGCCCACCGTCTCCACCAGCTCAAATTCACGTTTTGCAGGCAGACGACCCGTGTCTGAACGCTGCTCTCCCTCGCACAGAGAGCAGCTTCAAGCACGGCTGCTGCTCTGCCCAGGCAGAATTAGGTGCCCAAAGCAAGGGACGTTAAAACACGGCAGCACACAGAGATGTTATAAGGGGAAAAATCCTATCGATGGGGAAGAGAGGTAGAAGAGCGCCGGCGCTCGCTGTGTTGGAGGAGAGAGGAGGTTTGGTTACACCAGACTTTGAACACACGCTGGCTGCTCCACGCCCCACCAGCCACCCACCGGCTCCCCGGCACAGTGGGATCACTCACTCGGTCTGGCCCCAGGGGATGGGATCCACGCGGCAGTTGGCCAGGAGGTGAGGGCTGTACCGGACCTCCACGTAGATGACTCCTTCTTTTGCTTTCGTTTCCACGAGCTCGTAGGCGATCCTTCTCACTGCCTCACGGTCACCCCTGCAGGGACAGCAGTGGGACCCATCACCGGGACTCGTCACCCTCAGGGCACAATGGGGACAGGCGAGGTGACCTCCAAGGCTGAGCAATGTTAGCCAAATGGTCCTGCCAAGGGTTGAGGGGGAAGAAGCAAAAAAGGGGTGTACTTACGCAATGGCAGGCATGTAGTGATTAAACTTCTCTAGAAACTGGGTAAGTGTCAGTGGTGTTTTGTAGCTGACATGCTTCAGGAGGTCGTCAACAGTGCTGCCGGGGAGAGGAACTCCTCTTTTCCTGGAAATGAAGCCACGTGTTACTGATGGGGAAGGCTATTGCATTTTTAATCAATCCGTTCCATACAGCAATCGCATCCCAAGCTGGCAGCATTAAGAGCCGTTTCTTCACAGAAAAGATACGGCACACGTTGTCCTTCCAAAATCTCCTTGCAGATGCAGCCCTGAATCTCAGCGGGGAGAAAGGCAATCCAAAACACAGGCGAAGCACAAACAAATTGAAATACAGGCCCAGACTGACCCGGCAGGAACACAGCCAGAGCACATTTTAAGCTGAAGGAGTTCATCTAAAGGGGCTCTGGATTATTTCTTGGCTCCTCCTAGTCCTAGCAGCAGAATTGCCAAAATTCCTTAGAAAAGTTAATTTCCACTTATGCAGGCTCGAAGGCTTGAAAAATCACGGAGATGCTCCCCAGCCCAGGATCACGCACGCAGAAGCGTGGCGGCTCGTGGATTTAATGCCGGCAGCTTCCACGAGCGAGCTGGTTCCCAAGCCCAACAACTTCTCTGATGGGGACACCTCCCACGCAGGAGTTCACGGCAGTCCCAACAACTGCTCTCATCAAAGGGATGGAGATGGTAAAGCCCACCTAAACGCTTCCAAAGGGGAAGAGCCCGTTTGTCCCTGGAGCACCTGGTGTCTCGGGTGGGTGGAGGTGTCCCCAGTGGGGCGACAGCCAGGCTCGAGGGGGCTGGGAGCCGAGGACACCGCATGCGTCCCAGGCAGGCTTCGCCACCCACACCCCACAGGCTGTGTCTCTGCCCATGAACGCCAACCTAAATTAGGAATAACTAGATAGTTGGTTTTATCCTGAATTCCAGCCAGTTGATGGATCTCTCTGCTAACGGAGACAAAACATCACAGACAGCTTTCGCAGCCCGATGCCACCAGCCGTCCTGGTGAGGAACCCGCAGGGAAGCAGCTCAAACGACCCCGCTCTTGGGCACAGTAATCGCCCGTTCCCCACTCAGGCAGGAAGGAAACCAGCCCCACACTCAGCCTTCACATGCCATCTGCACAGATTAAGTCACCGGCACTCGGCAGGACACGTTCATCACTGCCAAGGCGTCCGTTTTCCTCCCCACCTCACCCTTTCCATGGCGCTGACACATTGGTCCCTGCTCCCGGAACCAGCCCGCGTGAGGTGCTGGCGTCGGCTCTCCGGCTGAAGGGGTCTGGTGGATCCTGCCAGCGCGGCTTTGGGAGCTGCTGCTGCCCCATCCAACCCACCTGGTAGCCGGGACCCTTCCTGCTGCAGAGCTGCCGCAGGGGAACGCGCTCGTGCCCACCGGCACCTCGGCACCCTGCCAGGTCCAGCCACGGGCAGCACCACACACACCGTCCCACTGCAGAGAGGACAGCGCTCCCAGGGACAGCGAGCCCCGGCAGCCCCGTGAGGGGTCTGCCACAGCCCTAAACCCCTCGGCTGGGCAGGGGGGATGCAAAGCCTGCCCCAGACCTGACAGAACTGGAGCCAAAGTTTCTAAAAACGGCCGAGTTCAGTGGCTGCCCCAGCGGGCTTGTGCATCCCAGCAGCTTCGGGCTATTCGTATGTGGTCAGCCACCACCCGGCAAATTTATTTCCAGCTCTTTACCTTTAAAAATAAACCACCCTTCTGTGTCCAGGGTGAGGTTATTGAGGCAGTCCCTACACTCCTGCGCTGCCCCGCTGCCTTTACATTTGCGCGAGCGCTTGTTTCAGAGCCCCTGAATAGCACGGCTTGCTCCAGCCCAGCCAAGCCCAGCACCCGAGGGCTGGCAGCTCCGGGGGATGCCAGGGCTGTTTAAAAATAAGAGGGAACTGGGCACACACTCAGGCAATGAAGATTTCTGCCCTAAGCAAGAGGGAAGCGTGGAAGCCTCAGATGGCTGGTGTCTCCCGGGCCTCAGGGCTCCTGCAGCCCTCCTGAGTGACTACACGGGCGTCTGTCCTCTGCTGACAGATGGACCCAGGGAGTCAGCACCGACTCTTCTGTCCATCGGGACTCGTCTTCCAGCCCTGCAGCCCACCAGTGGCTCAGCTCGCTGTGCTGATGTCCTGCAATGAATGAGATGGACATCTCTCATCCACCTTCTTTATTCCGACTGCACTGCAAAACGTATGGCCACTCTGGAAAAAGCTGCTTTAGAAAGAGTATTCCCCGCTAGGATCACATTGCCTTGGAGTCTGCAGAGCTCACAAGATGCCAGAACCGTTTCCTACCCTCCTCAGAACTGATTTCCTCCCCAAATTACCAGGGTTGTGCCTAAGAGCTGTTCACCAAAATCTTTAAGCTTGCCACTTTTCCAAACTGAGGGTATCTGCTCACATCTCTTAGCTTTTTGAACAGCGACAGCTGGAAGGAGTCTTAAGTTTATTTTACTTAGAACCATGGAGCCAGGTCCTTGCACCAGTTAATCATTCACACTGGTGCTTCCCGCACAAGCTGGACCGGAGTGAGAAGATGCACGTGGGCTCTGTCAAGGAAACAAGAGTCACTGTTTCCTCTCTAAGGCACGGCCAAGTGCCTTCCCAGGCCACTCTCACACGAGCACGACTCCTCGGCTGCTGGCACCAGGCAGACCATCTGGGGCTGAGGCACACAGCAGCAGGGCAGGGAGGAGCACCCAAGCTGGTTTTTCCTCCCTCCCTGCCCTCTACGGCACCACCACCAAGACGACGCTCCCAGCCTGCTTTCATTTTACTCGCTTTTGCAATTAGGAGCGTGGAAAAAGCAGTGAGAATACACCGACTCTGCCGGGGACACGCCAGACGGCTCTGCTCACGAGACGTCGCCTGCACTATTCTCACGGTGGCTGCTCTTAGCTTGCCCGGCTCACAGGACCGACGACCGCCTCGGTCACGCCTCTGCTATCAGCGCGGCCCCACCGCGACACTGCGCTTCGGGAAGCGCTCGGCAGCCTCGCATCGTGCAGCCGGAGGACCGGCCCGTGCCGAGGCGAGACCAGCGCCGGCCAGGCTTGCTGCCTGCGCAGCCAGGGAGGGAGCTCTCCCTGCCTGCCCGCACAAGCGCTTCCGTCGGAGAGCTGGACGAGCGGAAGGGATGATGCTTTTGGACTGCAGCTTCCAGGGTTTCTTGCCCCTGTAACTCACCTGCCGAAGTGCAAGATTGTTTCTGGTCTAATGGCTCCATCCAGGTGGACATGAAGTTCAACCTGGAATAAGATAAAGAGAAATTGGTGAAGTACTCTCAGAGCTGCAGCAAAAGTTGAGAGATAAGCCGCTGGTGCTAACACAGGTATAAATGCAGCCAATACAGGGACAAAGTCATGACAAGGAAGCACAAAAAGGTGTTTAAAATACCATCATCACAAAGTTTATTTTTCAATATCTACGTATTGTCTAAATATTTTCTTACTCCTGCTGCAGCTCACACATTTAAAAGATCTTTAGAAACTTATTGTTTCCAGTAATCTTCAGGAACTGCCCCATCCTTATTTAGCTTGCACGGTTTGGAGTTGGGGAAGGGTGAAAAGCCAAAGCCCAAACACCTTCGCTTTCCAGCTTGCTCCTTCTTGAATTCACAGACACCCAAGCATCAGTTCATTTCCTAAGAGTCATTACACAAAACCTTTGACTTCACTTCCAAGAATCAGTTCCTAATATATTGCTAATTACTTGGTATTATCAGAGCATACAGACTTTCTAATCCTACACATGGAGTCAGTCCCATGGTACAAGGTGCCGTAAAAAATCAAGAGTTGCCCCATAGAGCTAACGAGCTGGTTTCAAAATAAAACACTTAAATTTTGACTCATTAAAAATAGGACAGTAACTCAGATCTCTTCACTCTGAAACCCTGTTTCCTGATTATTGCTGAAACAATGGATTTTGGAGAAAGATCCCCAGAAAAGTAAAAGCAAGTTTTTTCCATTAGGCAGCTGGGGCTTTTGGAGGAACATGACAAATGTAATTTGGAAGTCAAACGGGGAAGGAAAATATTAGCCGTAAAGTGTTTCAGCTAGATCTTCATATTTCCAGAACTGTTTTCTTTAAAGCAATGGAATAGCCTACAAAATACATACTTAATCTAATATTTTTTTAATGAAGCTGTAGAGCAGCAACTTAATACACAAAGTTCTTGTTAGTTATAACATTGTGCAACTTTTCCTGTGTGGATGATCGCTGCAGGATGCCGAGGGCAAGAATTGAGTAGGATTCAGAAGAGGACTGGATATTCGCATGGACAACTAAACTGCCCAGGGTAACTAATTAAAGTCCACAGACCCTCTGGCATCAGGGCACATATCAAACAGTAACTACGAGGAGCTGGACGAAAAATAAGTCTCTACAAGCAGGAGAAGACACCCACTGCTGCCCTCACCGTCTGGCCAGGGCTTTCATGGACTGCTTCTGCTGCAAAGGGCCATCATCGCCGGGGCGGGACAGCGCACGGGCTCGGGCCGCCTGTGCAGGACAGACACGGAGCTACCGCTGAAACATGCGCTGGTGGGATGCGAAATGCAGGCGCCGGGCTCAGGGCAGCTCGACATACTGATCCTGCACCATTGCAATCAGCTGGCCCAGGGGTCATGAATATCCCCACTGACACCCCTGCTAGCAGGTTGTAAAGAGAGTTGCCTGTTGCTTCTCCTACCCTTAAGACATGATCTGAATCTACAGGGATGAAGATTTGAAAAGGGCAAAACCTGATCTTTCTCCCCACCTCGAGTTACGCAATCCAGCTTATGAGGACTAAATGTCCTGAGAAGCAGCAGATAAAATAACAGACTACGGACATGATCTGCATCGCCAGATGTGGACGCCTGGCACATTTTCCACTCTTGAGCTCCGATTCCTATTTCAAAACCATGCAAGCTCCATTCCTTGAGGTTTCAACAGCCCTGGTGACCTTCTGATGGAGTTACAGGCTTGAAACTCGCTCATGCTGGATAAAAAAAACCCAAGCAACCCAAACCTACTGGGGGTCTTCTCACCCCACACATTTCTCAAGCATTTCCTGCAAGAACATCCCGACACGACACTTCCATCAATGAGAAAGCAAATTCAGCGCTGTCCTTCACCCATGCAAGCCACCTCTTTCGGCTGCTGCTGCTGGCAAGATGCTTATAAAGCAGCAAGGTTCCTCTCCAGCACCAGCAACAGACTCTTTCTCCACTGCCGTGCATTTCTTGGGTCTAGAGCGACCTAAACTAAGTGCTAAGTAACTCTTCTGCAATGCTACTCAACCCAAGACTTTGTGGGGTTCCTCAAGACCAGTGCTCGGGGGGCGGTTTTCTCCAGTTGGGAATGATCTAAGGCTACCTAGCTTACCAAGGGACATCGAGGTGAAGAAGTAAAGGCGTGTCCGCAAGGGTCTCCACCGAGAGCCGGCCCCAGGTAAGGATGCAATCAGCCGAGGCACCACTGAGGGCTCAGCTGCCCCGCGCACCCCGCTCGCAAACCCCGCAGGTGGCCGGGTCTGTGGGAGGCTGCTCGCGCAGATTGCGCTGCGCTCTCCTCCTGCGTGTTTGTTTTGGGTAAACAAAGCACAAGGCTTCTCCAGATACAAGTGGGTGACCTGACCTTGCTTTAGGTCAAGGAAAGTACCCAGATAAAGATGAAAGAGTTTTCTCTGAATTGTGGCTCCAGGAGACGATGCCTGAGCAAGCAGAAATAAGGTGAACGCAGGAGCCCAGCACCCCTCCCAGGGCCCTGCACCTCGGCACACAGAGGTCCACGCACGCGTGGTCTCCCACCCCAAGCCCTCCAGTTTATTTGGAGAGGAAGCCTGCGCACACAGATTAAATAGGGATCTCGACGCTCGCTCCGGGACCCCAACAGCACCACAGGCTGCACCAGCACCCGAGAGGAGCTTCCAGCCACGCCGGAACTGGCGATGCCTTCCTTCTCCACAGCAAACCGGGACGTGGCGAGGTTTGTGCTGACAAAAAATGAGAAAGCAGCAGAGTTCCCAAACGCTTTCCTGGGGCAGAAGCTCTGCTCTTCCCGCAGCTGCAGCGAGGCCCCTCAGGACCACCGCTGTGCAGCCCTCCTTCCGCACCTCCACGGCGCTGCAGCTGAGAGCGAGTTCACTGACCGATGGCCACTGCGTCAAAAAACCATAGTGCAACTCAGTAAAACCTCCGAGTTTTACTGGAGAGCGGTCCACAGCCACAGGGGTGAGTTCAAAAGACATAACTGGCCATAAATTGTGCGTCCTCAGCACAGACAACCCCCAGCAAGGCTGTGAGAGCAAACCGAGCGCTTTTCGTTTTTATGCAAAAAAAGTTTTAGCTCAAGCACGGCATGTGACTCATTAGTGCAGATATCAGCAGGTTGGTTCAACTTAAAAAAAAAGAAGTTTTAAGGGCTTTGGTGTGACTTTTCCCTTATGAAAATATTACAACGTTTTCTTTGAAACTTAATAAGCTTCAAAAATAAATTCAAATACAAAATGAGGTACTTCAAACAAAGCTGTTCCGTTCAAAGATCAAGTCTGGTTATTTTCAATGTAGTGAAATTAAGAGGAAAAAGTTAACCAAACATTCAAAGTACTTTCAGCTACAGTCAACCCAACAGAATTTCTCTATTACTCTACGGTTTGCTCAGCGGACCATAGCAGAGCAGTTAACTGCTCAGTTCGCCTATTATGTGGCGCAAAAAGTACCGTCCAAGCTAAGGCACTTGAGGGAATTTCTGTATTAGGTGGTCTTAGGGTCTTTTTAAAAATATATGCAATGAACAAAGTCAGCCCCAACACCATGGCAAAAGTAACACCAGCCTCACCTTTTATTTTGATGGTTTCCAGCAGATGTTAATAGATAATCCAGGCAGCCGCTAAAGTTGCATCATTTTAAAACCCTTAGCGGTGACTTTGCCCGGGATTATTTATCAGCACATTAAAAGGTGATAATTCAAAGTTCACTCTATTGATCTCAATAACTGAAAAACAGAGTAATTACAGCTGTCAATTGTTAGATACACGTGGCAGGAAAATGTTAGAGATCAAAATTCAACAAGAGATAAGACAAATTCCAATCACAAGCAGGAACAGTGCTCTCAAATACGGTTTTATGAAAGCGAGCCATCAGGAGCCAAGTTCTCCTCATCATAAACTCACCACAAACACTGTTTAGAAGCACCAGGTGAGACCAGGGCAAGAGGGATGGGAAGCAGAAGCAGCACAGCATTATCCTCACACCTGACCGCACGCACAAACACGTTTTGGAGATGAATCTGCTGTACGCTTTATGGTTTGAGCCTTTAAAAGAGAAAGGTGGGAGACTACAAGACCCACTTGTAGGTCAAGACCTGCTGCTCCGTTGCCAGAAGTATTTGTGCTTTCTAGAGATGCATTCATACGATACCGGGCTTTGGTGGCTGAGGAGGAGGACGCTCCCACGCAGAGCAGCCTTCGTGCAGTTCCTCCCGGCACCAACCGCTCGGCCTCCGCCGAGCTCGGTACGAGGCTCCTGGTGCCGTTCACAGGCGACGGAGGCTGCGCACCACCCTCCTGCATGGCCACGTCCTCCCCGAGCCGTCACAGACCTCGCACCCGCACGTGGCTGGAACGAGGCGCTTCGGAGCAATAAGCAGAGTCCTTGCGCTTCGAGCGGCACCAAGCCAACCCCTTACTGCCATCACGTTTGACCAGCGGAGCCAGGAAGGTATCTGAGAACGCGCCTGCGGCGCATTACCGAAGGTATGAGCGCGCTCACCCCTGCGTAAGGTACGGCTGAGCTCGACGCGGCCTCGGCGGCACCGGGCTTCGACCCATGCCAAGCCGGTCAGGGGTCAGGTTGTGCGCGAGAAGGGGATGAGCCAAAGAAAACATCATTCCCAGGTGTACCCTCATGCATTTGCGCTCTCCACAGTAAGGAACACTTTTTAATTTTTTTTTTTTAATTTTTTTTTGTGTTTTTAAGTTTTTTACCCAAGGCAGATACCTGTACTATCGGCTCAGCGTAGATGGGCAGGTCTGTCGCAAGCAGGGGAGGCTGCAGTGTTACAGGGAGCGGGGCAGGATGCCCACCCAAACCCCCCGGCTACAGCCCGCGCTCTGCAGCAGAGCGGGCACCGTCGCTGCCATCCGGATTTGGTCACCAGGCGCTCTCCTAACCATTGACAGGACACACACAGCTACAGCCAGTTCTGGCCACCCTTCCCAACTCCTGGCTCCGAAGGGCACGTCGGAGACAACTGCCTGCCTTTGGGTAGGGACAGGCCCCGAAATGCTGTGACACACAGAGTGCCCCAGGAGGGCTTGCAGGACCCCCCACCCAACGTGACCTGAGCTTATTTTGGAAACAAGCACCCAGCAGCAGAGCTACAGCAGCTACCGGGAAAGTCGGGTCTGACCCCAGAAGCCCCCGTTCCCATCCTGCTCCCTGCACTGTGGCTCACGGCACATGGGAGCCGCAGGAGAAAGAGCCACGAGTCCCAGTGGCCCCTGGGGGTTGGTCTGGGGGGAGAGGAGCCAGCAGTGAGCAAGGACACCGTCTCTGCTCCGGTGGTGGAGCAGATGGGAAGAGGCTGATGGTCAGCATCCAAGGAATTGAAGTCTCTTCTGTTCTTTTATGGCCCACAATAAGCAGGGTTCAAAGTCACCCCCCGGCAACCCCCACAGCTCCCTGTTCATCCACTGCAGTCGCTGAGAGTCAGCGGGTTCCCAAAAAACGCAGAGGCAGCCCCAGCCCCGCATTCAGCTGGGGCTCAAAGCTGCTCCAGTTACCAGAAACGTCTCTAAAACGGAAAACTGATCGTTCCCGATAGCAGAGGGTCCAGGGGAATGAATAGGGCTCATTAACTGACTTCAGACCCCTTCCTCCCCCCCCGCCCCAAGCCTGACTTAGCAGGTTCACAGGACTGAAAGGGACTGCCTGACTCAGGAAAACCAGTCTCGTAACTGCCGGCAATCAGACAACAGAACCCTGATCTTAGCGGTCAAACCCTGCACAATTTTTCCCAGGTGTCTCTCTTCAGCACCCCGCTCTCCCACATGCTGGAAAAGCGGGAAGAAGTACAAGTGAAAGAAGAACTTAACTTGCTTCTCTCAGCCAAAAGTTTAAAATCAGTGAGGTCAACCACCAGCTTTTATTCTTAGTGGAGCCAATGAAATGCCAACATCTCCCCAAATTGAAGTAGCCTCAAAAAGGCTCTAACCATTAGCAGATGTCAATGCTCCCTGGATTTCGGTATCAAGGTTTGCCTGCTATTGCATGGGTCACCTTCCCCAAGAGGGAAACATCAGGCAGCAACGGAACAAAGCACAAATCAGACACACAGGCTTTTCGAAGTATGCTAGATGTTTCTGGTGGCGAGCTCAAACTAAGAGATAAAAGGTTTGGGAGTGGTAGGGGATGCAAACACCAGCAAAAAAAAACCCCACTCTTTTGGGTTTTTGGAGGCAATCTTCTTCCCTGGGAAAGCCACACACAATTGCCACCACTCAGGTTCTCCCCGAGCGGGACCGCCACAACCCTCCCATCCCTTTCCTTGGTCTCCCCTGCCCCGGCCCTGTGCTGCCCACCAAGAGCCCAAGCCTGCCCGGCAGTCAGCACCGGAGCACGAAGGCAGGCAGGCAGCGAAAACCCGCTCCCGGTACGTCAGCTTACCCAGACCACAGCCGGCAGGCTGAGCTGTCCCGCAGCACAGGCAGCGCTCTGCCATCAGGTACAGGGTTATTGCTAACCACATCTGTTCCATCTTCTTCCATCTCAACTTTTTTTTATAATCTGATTAACAAACATGTTACTGTATGATCCTACTCAAGATGGATTTATACAGCGCTTGGTGAGAGTGAAAGACTGGAGTGAAAGACTCTGACAGCAGTAACCAAGATGGTATCTCGGGTATCTGAGGAATAACTGAACTAAATGTTTAAGACAAAAGAAACACCACAACCAAAAAAAGGAAGACAAAACCAAACAACAACAAAAAACCCACAACAAAACCAAACCTCCAAACAAAACAAAACAAAACAAAACCAAGAGAAACGTTTGTTTTAGCAGACCAAGGCCACGGTCAGCCTATCGGAAGGGCTTGCCTGTGCCCAGCCGGGCTACCAGCGCACCTCCCGCCCCGGTCGGGCGCTGGGATGTCCCCGCCGCTGGCAGCCGGGGCCTCACCGCTCCGGCGGCGGGTCGGTGTGCGGGATGTCCGCGACACCCGGGGCAGCTCCTGCCTGTCCCTGCGGGGAGCGCCGGGCCGGGACAGCGCAGACCCCGGCTTGTACCGCCGAGGGACACCTCAGGGCTCAGCCGCCGTGCCCCGGCTCCCACGCCGCCTCACCCCCGGAGTATGCCCCGGTTCCGGCCGCGGGGCACAGCACCTCGGCCGCGGGGCATGCTCCGGTTCCCGGCCCCGCGCCTCCGGCAGCGCCGTCACCTCACCTTGGGGTCCCCGAAGGCGCACAGCCCCCGCTCCATGCTGCTCCTCCGCGCCGCTCCGCGCCCGCCGCCCCGCTCGGCTGCTGCCGGCCCGCCCCGGCCCGGCTCGCCCGCCCCCTGCCGGGCCCGCCCCGCCCCGCGCAGCGCCGAGCACCGCGGCATCCCGGCGCGCTCCTGCCGCCCCGAGACCCCGCAGCCCCTCCCGGTGATGCCCCCGCTCGCCTTTTCCTCGGGAGCGGAGAGCCCGGACGGAGTCGCTCCTCCGACGGTGACAGCCGAGGAAAACAGCACCCAGTACAATGGCAGCTCAGCTTGCAGAACTGGGACGCGGCCTCCGGCTTTGGTGGTAGTCTCAAGCCAATGCAACAATATTTGTTTTAACCTAAAAAGGACTTAATTGTTCAGCTTAAGAGCAACCACCCCTCACCCCCTCTCCTGCTTACAAAACTGCTGCTGCTTGGCGGCTCACTCATTTTGTCCGATGGCTTTTCAGTCTTGCTTGGTCCATCATACACCTGCTTTCAGCTCCTGCAAACTCATGCTCAGCATTTCGTTTCTTATTTTTAGCGACCTGGCCATGTTTTACACTGCTCCTCTGCCTCCCACCTTCCTCTCCCACAGGCGATGCACATGGCAGCCCGCATCATTGAGGGACACCGGGGCAAAAAGTCCTGCTCCTCCCCACCAAGCATGGCTTCCGTGGAACGGGAGAAAGCAGAGCGCTCAGCCAGTCCTGGAGCTCCCCACAAATGCACCCATTTAGCGCAAGGCAAATCTGCAAGGTGGAACCACTCCCCAGAGTGGGCTTTGAGGAACATCTCTTGGGTCTTGGCACAGCCCCAGGTGAGATGAGATCCAAGCTGCCCAGAGGATGCTGGGCAAGCAGGTGATGTTTCCAAAATGACTGCAGAGTCAAGGACCACAGTTTTGTTCTGCACGACTGGAGTTCAGCTGCTCAGGTGAGGCCATCCCCAGACCGCGGGCCCTTTCTGCAGGCAGCCTTAGAGGTGGAAACCACTATATCAACGTAAAATTCTACTATTACTTAGGCTGGCATGTAAGCAGAGAAAGCACTTGGGGTGTGAACGCTACCACAAATGGTTGGAAAATAAAGTTTCCTCTTCTCCTTCCCCAGCTGTGTTTACACCAGAGGGACACTGTTTGTGGAAGCTGGCAGCAGGGGATTAGCTACGCCGGAGCCCTGCCTGCGGGGACGGGGAGGGCTGGGCGCTCCTCCAGCCCCGTGCAGTCACTGCCACGCTGCCACCCCAGCAAGGTGACATGAACAGCCCAGGGGAGCGAGCAGCCCTGAAGGTGAGGGCTCTAAACTGGTGCTAGGCACTGCTTGGTGAACACAGGACGTGCTGCAGACTCATTGCTCCACAGGGAAATGTCACCGGCATCCCTTGTCACTCCACCCCAGCTTTGCCATGAGAACAGTGATGGAATTTCTGCCCCAAAGCCAAGTAGGCATTGAGAAAACAGCAGTTTTTCAGCTTGAATCCCAAGGTCATTTGGGTATGTGCACTGCAGCAGAGCCCATGGGAAAAGCATAGGGCTTGACTGGGGAGGAAAGTTCATCAACATGTTCTCTCCTATTAAGTACCACCTTTCAGAGATGCCCTGACTGCATCCACACTGTAGAGCTGAAAGCACATTAGCCACAGTTAGCTGGCAAAAATATTCTTTTCAAAATAGTGACTGGCAGGAGAAAGTAACTGTTAGCTGCCAAGCACGATGCCAGGGCTTTCAGGAGCCTGTGGGATGGAGCAGCACTAAACCAGGCTCACAGGAAGCCAGCAGGAATAAGCAGCAGGTATTTTATGCACTAAAGCTTGTGATTTCTGAAGCCATGAAAAGGTGAGACTTTTTCAGGCTCCCAAACCTTTGCAAGCACTGAATTTGAGTAAAACTCCCCTGAGTGTGCACAGAGGGTCTGGGCAGAAATAAAATGCTTGAGAGTGCAAATTAGCAACTGGGCATGAAACTGTCCCTGGGCAAGGTGAGCTCTGGCTCACATGGACCATTTCACCTCCACATCACAGGCTTTTTCAGCAGCCACTTGAAAAACATCTATTTTGCCTGGAGAACATCCCACAGCATCACGTCTGACAACTTCTTCAAAGCAGCTATAGCATAAGCGGTCCCAGTGTGAATACATGCTGCTGTCTAATGGTCTTCTGTCGGCACAGCCTTGCTCGATGTGTCATCTACACTGGGAAGACAGAGGTCACTTAAAGCCTTTGATATTAAAAGGAAATTACAAGGTAAAAATAGCATGTCGGCAATTTTCTGCTGGGAGAAGGGTTGTTGGCAAAGGTCAGAGAGAGGCAAATGGGGCTGAACTGGCCCCATCGACTAGGAAGGGTGCAGTAAGGGTTTTTTTGATTGTTTTTTTCTGCTTAGCAAATACACACATGCTGCAGACTCAGCTCTTTGCAGGAGTGTCAACACCAGGACTGCGTAGTGCATTCATCGCACGTAACTGTGTTGTGGAGCATTAGAAATAAGGCTTGGACTGATTTTAGTTGACCTGACCCTGATCCACTTCATCCATCTTCACCACTGGCTTAATCGAGTAGTTGTGACAACCGCTGTACTATCGATATTAAATGAATGTTTTCCTACAGCAAACACCACATGTCTCTGCAGCCAGAAGGCTCAAGAACAGGAGCTTTATTTAATGGTTGATGGTGATTTCCCACCTGGGAAGCCAAAGGGACACAGACGGGGACCTCTGTTCCACCCAAACCCTCGCTTAGATGTCTATGTCAACACTTCATACCTCATTTGCTTTCCCTTCCATTTTGGTCCTACCTTTGAGTCGCTTGTAAAGACAGACTGCCCTGTACTCTGCTCAGCTTTGAGGAATGGCGCTGCTGACCTGGAGGAGACCAGACCCCTCTCCATCCCTTCAGGATGACGGATGCTCCCCAGAGCCTCGCTGTTAGGAATAGAAAGCAAACAACAACTCAGGGGGAAAACACAGTTATGAAGGGCCCCCGTGTGATTTTGCTCACTCGGTTCACATCGCTGGCCTGAGTTGGGAGCCTGTCCTGACCCCTGCAAGCAGGAGGGGAGGCAGTCCCAGGCATGCAGGCAGGAGGGTGCGCATCTGGGCAGCTGCAGGAGCACCAGTTCGGCTGCTTCCCCATGGCTGCTGGAGTGAGGGTGAGGGATCCAGTGCACATGCTAACAGGGCTGGAGGACACAAGAGGCACCTCAGGCCACATTACCATGGGTGGAGGCCACCACAGGCTAGCAGAGACAGTGAGAGGGACAGGGACACACCTCATGCCTGGGGTGCTCTGGCCAAGTACAAGGCACCACATGAGGTGGCTCTGGGGCCATCCCCAGAGGAAGTGACTGCTCATCTGCACAGCCTGCCCATGGCTCTAGTCTCTGTTGTCGACTGTTTCTCTCTTGTATTTTTAGAAAAATCCCAGGCAGCAAAGTAGGGGTAAAACTGATCTTGGAAGCTATTCCAATGCTTATTTCCCAGGAGCTATATTTAAACCTGCTCCCTTTCTCTTGCCCCCACAGGTTAATACCAGCTGTGTGTCAGGATTGCTGACACCTGCAAAGAGCTTTCAAAAAAAGTATGCTTATGCTAGGCTTAGATTTTTTTTAAAAAAAACAAACA
The DNA here is from genome assembly GCF_964289735.1 of Phaethon aethereus. Classification (NCBI taxonomy): domain Eukaryota; kingdom Metazoa; phylum Chordata; class Aves; order Phaethontiformes; family Phaethontidae; genus Phaethon; species Phaethon aethereus. The sequence continues at coordinate 10,962,502 of NC_138592.1, forward strand.
CTTCTCCATTTTGGTTTGTGGTTGTTTGTTTTTTTACTAGATACCAAAGAGTGTCACGCTACAGCTCATTAAGTGGCTAAGGGAGGATAAAGTGTTTAGATGAATTAATTGTACCAGTAAGATATTATAAATGCTGCTGTCATGTATAAACATGACATGCTGCTATACTGGTCATTTTTGCAAGAGTAGACGCTGTCAGCCCAAACATCCATTGCTTCTGCAAAATTTTTGTTTTTGAGACAAAGCCCTAACCTATCTCAGCATTTCCCATTTAACTTCTGCAGCTCCCCTGCAGGGCAGAGAAAACCTCTGCCCCAGGGCAAGCCATTGCCAGTCCTCATACTGGAGCCACTGGTGGGAACTCAGCTGCAACCCGCTTGATTCCTGCTGGGGATCACAGGACCCTGAATTCAATGGGAAAGGCAAAAACCCAGCTGAGGAGCCACCCTGCTCCCTGAAGGGACTTAATTTCCCCTCTGCTCTCCAAGGAGCTGGAAGTAGTCCCAACACTGGCCTCTGAAAGCAGAAGCAGGTCCCGCATCCCACCATGATCGCAGACAGACCTTCCCCCAGCTCTCCATCAGCAGGGAGTGGGTGATGGGCTTTTCCTAAGGATATTCATGCAACTGCAGCCCCAAGAGCATGAGGGCAACCACAGGGTGCCACCAAGCGGCTCCGTGGAGGGCTGATGGCTACCAGGGTATGCCTGGGACGTGCCACCGGGCAAAGCTGGCTGGGGGCTGCTGCCCGGCACAGCCCTTGCACCACTAAATGAAGCGCCAGCCTGAAAACAGAAAGACCTGTTAACCTCCACAGTGGACCCCCCAGGACGTACCCTAGGGTACGGATGAGGCTATCCTGGGGTACGGATGAGGCTATCCTGTAAGCAGGTTGCCTTTTCCCATTGCAGGGTGTTTCTGAGCAGGCAGAAGCGCGCGCCTGGCTGATGACAACGTGCCCGGCGCAGCCGCCTGGGCACACGGGCGCATCCCGGGGCGCAGCCGCCGGCAGAGCCACGTGGGCCGCTGCGAGCCTGCTGTGCTGATCCCCTAACCGGATTAAGGCTGTAACACGGAGGGCCGGTTCGCACCGAGCATCAGGCCATGCTAATGTATTTCAACCCCCTCCGAACATCTCCTGGACCAGAAGGGGTGCCTGAACTGAGGCATGGGCTGCTCAGGACACAGGTATAGCACAGCTTTAAAGGTGATACAGCAGAGAAGAGGCAGAGCAACACGGTGCCACTGCCTTGGGCTGTGGAAGAGCAGTGGTCTGGCTCTGGCGGCATTTCAGACCTGGAAATGCCTCTGAGGCTGGAAGCTGTGGGTTGTCCAAGGATAAAAGGCAGCCCTGCTCTTGCCCAGCTCTTCCGATCACAGGGTGCAGATGGACCCGCTGCCCGCAGGCACGAAGAGCACACGGTCCCCGCAGCATGGGGCAGCTCTACCTTGGTGGGAGCACCACCCTTCCCTCTGCCCTACCCGCTGTGTCAGCCCATCTCACGGCATTAAAACCAAGCACGCAAGTTCAAGACCAAGGGTAACATCACCACAAATGGAAGCAGGTTTCACCTTGCCATGCCACAGAGGTGAGGTACAGACAGCGTGTCTCCGCCTGGGCCCTTGGGCTCTGGCTGCCCTTTGATTTCTCCTGTGGGTAAAGAGGAGCCGCCAACTCCACCGTGTGGAACGACATGGCCCTGTCCCTCTTGCGCCAGCACTGTCAAGTGGAGCTGAGAGAAATCTGAACCAGCCACAGCAACTAAGACAGAAACCTCATTGGGATGTGGCCTCTTCCCAGGTTAAGGCTAACATCATTATCAGCCATGAGCATCCTGAGGAGGCCAGGAGATAAAGGGGTGGGTGGGTATAAGACTTCCCTGGCCAAGCACACTGGAAGAAACCCATCACCTTCACCACAACGGTTGATGCCTCAGGCACTGGAGGCAGGCTTAGCTGCCAGGGAATTACTGAACCTGGTACTACTTGCAAGACTGGAGCCACCTTCCCACCAGTAGCTGGTTGGCATGATGAGAGGTGGCCCCTCCTGCCTGGGTCAGTGCCCAGAGACCTCCACCACACAGCCCCCCGGTGCCTGCACCCGAGGGAAGCCCAGCCCAGGCACACACCACTCCCTCCTTGCCCTGGCCCAAATTTTCACAAAGGGAAACCCAGAGACAAGAGTGGGTTGTGAGCCAGGCATGCTCCAGCAGGTCCCAGTGGGTCCCCACACCATGCTGGGGCAGGTCCCAGTGCAGCTCAGTCCAATTCCCAGGAATAAGGAAGTGGGTTCATTGCTGGGGCACATTATTCTGTTATGTTGTTCTTTAAATAAACACATCCCCTATTCAAGGCACGGGGTGTAACAGAGCTGGGACTCAGCACCGCAGCTCTGCCGCCCTGAGCAAAGCCTTTCAGGAGCACTCAGGGGAGCCAAGGGGTGAGGCAGGGCAGAGCCATCCTCACCATTTTGCAGGAGGAAGAACAGAGAGGATTAGGCCCCTCTCACTCTGCTGAGGTCGCTGCCCTCCTTGTAGACACCATGCACCAGACACCAAGATTTGCACCCAGATTCAGCCCAGCCTGGCACAACATGCTTCTCCTGAGGGTTTTTAGCACCATCTCAAAAGGCACAGCTCACCTGCAGATCAAAGCCTCTGCAGGAGCAGCAGCATTGTGTCCAGGCTGAGGCTGGAACACGACCTCCATGTCCTACTCGGACCTACCTGACCTCTCCTGCAGAGCTGGACTAGCCCTTCAGGCCTGGCGCAGACCCCCTGAGCCAGCGGAGCAGCCGGTCGCACTGGGACCTGCCGGGGAGGAGCAGAGGGAATCGTGCCAAGCCCCATCCGGCGCAGCTCCCCCATGCACCCCTTCCCGCAGCACTTCTCCCGAGGGAATGCCGCACGGAGCAGGCTGCCCTGCTCTAGTGAGGGGGTCACCGAGCACAGCAATGCAGATACAGGTCCCGAGGCGAAGCGTAAGCCCAGCTGCGGCCGGGTAACACATGTCTCTATTCAAATCCACTTTTTGAACCAGGACCAGCAGACACACGGGCTGACACCTCTGATTTTATCTCTGCAAGGCAGGGCCCAGGGAGCCAAGGCCTGTGCGGTTTTACACGTATGCAAAGCTCTGCAGCCCCAAACCCACGGCGCTTCCCCAGCTCTTCCCTCCATTATCCAGGGCTGTGTTGGGAGCAGATTTCCACCCTCACAGGCCACTCCAGCCGTGAAGGAGCCAGATCAGGTTTCATACCCTGTCCCATGGCCAAGTACTGTCTAAAAGTTGCAGAGTCACTGCCCGGGGGCAGAGCAACAAGGATCCCAAATGGCACCTCTGGTCAGGGTGTTGTGTGCACACCTGGCAGCTGTGACCAGCAGGAACAAGCTCTCCAGCCCCAGAGGAGACTCTGCGTGCCCAGGCTTTAGCCGCACGTGTCGCACTGGGGGGCTGAGCTGCTCTCCAGCCCCCAGCATAAGCAGGTAATTAGATTACAAGCGCTCGGCCGGACACTGTCAACCCTGGCCGCTAAAGGACAGGGAGGAACCGAGGACAGCATTTCCCAGAAGGGCTGCGATGCCTCAGGTCAGCACCGTGCACCCCGCCTTCACTGCGGCAGCAAAAAGAACCGGACGATGCTTTTGCCAAACCCGACCTTCCTGGAGACACTTTGGTTGGGACTGAGAAAACAGCAGCATAATGTTGCCCCCCTCAGACTCTTTCTAATAGCACAGCCTCAGCTCACAACCGGGATGCTGTCGCAGCAGGAAAACCCCAACCTCCCCAGCCCACAGCACGGCTCCCCTGCCCAGGGCAGGCAGCGCCCGAGGGGATTTGGGAGCTTCCAGCTCCTGCTGAACCCATCTGTCCTCACCTCTCCGCAGGATAACACCTTCTGGAGCCTGTTTTTTAATTTTTTCTCCCCAGGGTTCCACAGGATCAGCTTTGTGCTTCTTCAGGGGTTTTAATGGAGCTCTCAGCCCTTCACCGCAGTTATTCGGTGTGGGGGAAGAGGGGTAGGAGCAGGGCTGGTCAGCTGCTGCGGGGACACAGGAGCCTGTGGGGCCCCTCAGCACCGGGAGGGAGAGGGCCTGTCCTCCATCTGAAACTCCACCATACCGGGACCTAATGCTGGGTTAGTCCACTTAGGGCCAGGCACTGCTGCAGCCACACTGGCACCCAGTACTCCTCCAGCACAACTAAGGAAGAGCCTGAGCCCCTGGGCTGAGCTTAAATAGAGCTCCTGGGCCCATGGCTGTGGGGTCAGGTGAGGCTGGTCAGGGCCATTAAGGCCCATTAGTGTTCTCAGGGCTCTGGCACTTTCCGTGTCACATCCTGCAAAGCAAAGCTGGGGGATTGCCTCCGCTCCCCTGCCACCCTGACCCAGGGCACAGAGAGACCCTGTGGAGCCGCTGAGCCTGGCAGACCGCAGGGTTTGCTTCTGGCATCGCTCCATCCCTGCTACGGCTCCACCCTGCCTGTAGGTGGTTTTGGGTGATACAGGAGCTATTTTCATGTCCAGATTTAGGATCTGGAGAGCAGAGCAGTAACTTAAGTTGTCCTCCCTGGTCCTAGATCAAGGTTGCCATCCCAGGATGCCCACACCACCATCTTGCAGCGCCAGCTAGGGTCTGGCTGATCCCAGACTGAGGGTCACAGCACTCACACATGGGGTCCTGGTCCCAGGAGATGTTCACTCCTCAAACTGGGCTTGCAGACTGCCAGCACAAATATCAACACTAGGGGCTATTGCATTGGGTGCTATTAAAAGGAGAAACAGCAGGAAGAGAGAGAAAGGCAGGTGAAGGGGAGAAGAGGGAACAGCCAGGTGCCCGCACCCATCTGCCCAGTGCTGGCTCCCAGCAGGGATGGTGCTGCTGGGGCATACAGGGCGGCTGCCTGGCTGCTGCCCCAGCGAAAGGCGGCTACAAGCCCCGGGAAAGACTAGGCACAGCCTCCAGCTTGAGCTAAAAGTGTTTGAAGAGAAGCCGATCCTCACTGTGTTGAGCTGGAAATTTCTGGAGACGCTTTAATTTATCTAATCCAGGGCCCTGACCCAATTAATATTCTATAGGATCTCCTGGAGCTCTTGTTTTGTTCAGTCCTTGGCTTCAAGGGCTGCAGAAGAAATTGAAAACAGATTATTGGGAAGAAAACTGCTTCAATTTTTAGACAGCTGTCTCTAGTGAAGTTGGCTTAATTTCCAATCATTCCCCAGGCGTGATGCAAGTCTGGCTATAAAAAGTTTTTCCCCAGTGACAGCAGAAAAACTTTGCTTAAAAGCAAAAGGTAAATACCCAGGAGCGGTGCTGAGCAAAGAAAGCACAGGCTCTGCCTGCGAGCCTGCTGGCCTCGCTCACACCTCCAGCACCTGCCGGCACCAGGTTACGAGAAACCCGGGTGGGCACCCAGCGGAGGGGCGCGGGGAGGCACGACGAGGTGCGGACCGGGGGTGCGGGGGTGCGATGCGGGGGCGCTGGGGGGCAGTTGGGGAGCCCGGGGGGCAGGCGGGGAGCCCGGGGCAAGGGTGCCAGCGGGAGGTGCGGAGCCAGGCGGGCAGCCCCTCACCCGGCGGAGCCCGAGCAGAGCGGCCACGAGAGGGAGGCAGAGCCCGTGAGCTGCCGCGGGGCCGCGGGGCCGGGCGCTGCTGCGGGGCCGGGCGCTGCTGCGGGACTGGGGGCTGCTGCGGGGCTCGGGGGCTGCTGCGGGGCTGCGGCACCGCCGCCGCCCGCCCCATATCGCGGCTCCAGCCCCCCGATGGAGGCGATGCGGGGCGATGGGCCCCGATTCGGCAGGGGGGCACATGCCGCTTGCAGCTGTCCCCGAGCGAGATGGCCGGCCACTCCCCCGGGACCGTCGGTTCGCCTGCTAGGCCTGGCTGGGGAAAAGAGGATGAGCACCTGAATGCCCAAGTTACGGCTAAAGTCCTTTGGAAGGGCTATTTTCTCTGCCGGTGTCAGCACGGATGCCAAGGCTGCGTCCCATTCCCCGTTCACACCGAAGACGTCGGTTGTGCGTGGGGTATCTTGCAGGGCAGCAGCAGGACCGGGCAGAGGGGAAAGCCTGGGAAGTCCCTGTAGTTCAGCTCCCACCTGTGAATCAGGGGCAGTCACCCCGCTGTGCCTTGCAGAGGGACTGTGCAGATAAAATGCATTGAGCAAGGCTGGAGCTCGCAGGGATGGGCTGTCAGTCCCCATGGCTGTATGTCCATCCCCTGTCAATGGTTCCGGTTCAGCCCCAGCTAACACCATGTCAGGTTGCTGATCAGCACCAGCTGGGGTCAGAACCCCATTTCCAGCACAGATTTGGTGCTCAAAAGCACAGTCAGGGGGCCCTGATGAAACCCCATCAGCAGAGGGGTGTCCTGTTAGCAGCCGGGCACGATCTGCCAGCACAGGACACTGTCATGCTCTGCAAAGCAACAGCTCCTTTGGATACTGCTGACACACCGCTGCCGGAAGACCTGAACATTTGCTGACAGCAAAGAGACCAGGCATTAATGGGACCAAACACACCTGGCAGGGAAGAGGCAGCCAAAAATCTGCAGAAGAGGTGTGCTGGCTACTGGAGGCCAGCGCTATGCCAGGGCCAGGAAAGCAGCTGGTCAGGGAAGGAAACTCAGGGCTTCTTGTGGAGGTGTTTTCAAAATCACATCATGCCAGGTTCAAGTGCGGACTTTCCAGTGACACGCAGGAGAACTGGCTCTGCGATACAAACGTGGCCCAGAGAGTGACTCACGTTAGCCCGGTGATGTTTTAAACACCTTGTTTCCAGCTAACCAAAGGCTTCCGAAAGAACAACCTGAGGTCACCCTATGGAAAACCACTCCTTGCAAAAATCAGCCTTCTGGGGGGATGCTGCACAGAGGGTGGCACCTGCGGCACAGCAGAGCAGGTCCCCCGGCACTGCCAGTGCGCTCCGTGTGCTCTGCCAGACCAGCGCCAGCAACGCTCCCAGCCGGCGCTCGTCTGCCTCGTGTCTTCCCAAGGCAGACCAAGAGCCCAGGGCTGCTCGCCCGCTCCGTTCACTGACAGGAGAAAGGATCGGGGAGGGCAGAGGAATGCAAACCAGGCTGGAGGACTCATTCATCCTCCCCACTCCCGGCTTCGGCGCGTTCCAGGCAGTCTTACTACAATGCAGCATTTTGTGCGCTGCAATCCATCCGTACACATGCTCGCCTCTCATCCTCTGCCAGGACTTACTCTCCTGAGGCACCTAGAGCTGAGTCTGTAATAAATCAGACAGCAGCCTCTATCCAAGACACAAACACCCCAGTTTGCTCTGCTGAAAAATGAGCGCCTAGCTTTTCATCTAACACCTGCAGCGGGCAGGCAGCGGCGCTGACCCGGGGTGCGGTATCACCTCCTGAATGAAAGGCACATTGCTGTTCAAACACTGTCTCCCTGGCCGGTTTGCTGCGCTCCAGAGTTTTTCTTTTCCCCGTACAGGGCAGGGAGCTGGCTCCTGCATCCTGATCCCTCAAACTGTGGGTCCCCTGGTCCGGCTCAGTGCTGCCAAAATGAATTTGAATCCTTCGGCCTGTGGATTCAGTGATGCCGGTGCTGAGTGTGGCCATTGCTCTCTAAAGAGCCGGTGAAAGAATGGCAGCAAAATCCTCCCAATGCACCAATGATGGAGGCTGCAGAGAGCCCTGGGAATGCAGGGCATGGAGGAGGAATGTGCTCCTGCCCAGCCACAGGCATCTGGAGAAACGTCTCCAGTGGGAGAGGTGGGCACGGGGGGCTTTGCCCAGAGCTCCTGCGGCAGCACACCGGCAGATCCAGCCCCAGGCAAGAGCACGGCTCTGTCAGCCACCGGAGGAAGAGTTTTGCAACGAGCAGCAGAGCTGCTCGGAGCCGACTCGCTGCACTGAGACACTTGGGAAAGTCAGAGAGTGATTGGAGCCAGGACACGGGGTGCGGCAGGGCGGCCACGCTCCCACAGACACCCAGAGAGAGTGGCCAGGACCCCAGCAGCCATGTCCACTGCATGGTCCCCCCACAGCACAGAGCCTGGGGAGAGAGCAGCCTGAGGTGGGGAGCTGACAGCCTCAAGCTCCCCGTGCTGCACAGGGGTGTATGGCCCCGCTTGGGGAAGCGGGAGCCGAGGCCAAACCCATCTGGCTTTGCTTTGCCTGCTGCTGAGATCTTTTTTGTTGGGTTTATTTTCACGCAAATACCTAGAACACAGAGACAGGCAGGAAAGTGAGAGCTGAAAGCAAACAGGAAAAAGGCAGGTTCCCCACACTTCTATTTTTAACACTGCAAACAGCCTTAGTGTCATTATATTTAGAAAAAAAAAAATTCGGAGCGTTTCCTGCCTCCCCTTTCAATACCTTCAGCTATTTCCTTGCAGATGTTTCCAGGGGCCAGGGCTCAGAGGCAGGAGGAGAGGAGCTGGGCTCTCACCCCGCAGACTGGCCCAGGGAGGACCAGGTCCTGGGAGAGGAAAGCCGGCTCGAAGCAGGTGCCTGTGGCCCTGTGTGGGTACAGGGAGGACAACCAGGCTGTGGAGGACATGGCCAGGTCCAAGCAGAAGCTGTGTGCCACCACAAAGCCTTCAAGCTGCCCCTCCATGAGTCGTAGCACCTTCGGCGCCATCAAAGGTGGCACAGGGTGGGTGTAATGCAGGGAAGGCACAGCGGCACCGTCACGGCGCGGGTTCAGGGAGAGAGGCTGCGGCAGCCGAGGCTGGAGGCACGGCTCTGCCCCACTGCGGGGACCCTGGGCTGAGCAGAGCGGCCCTGGGCCAGGCTGCTGGACAAGGGGCTGGCACCGCCGGCCTCCTTTCACACCCAGCACCACCTCTGTGATGGGGATCACACACGGGGACGGTGACCAGCGGCAGCGGCAAAGTGAGACCTCAAAGCCAGGGCTGCACATAGAAGGGTGGCTGATGTCCCTCGTAGCCACAGCCTCTGCACTTGTCCCTTCTCCGCTTGCGCTTACCAGGCTGGCTTGGCTTCCCCTTTGCTTTGATAGCTCTCGGCTCATTGCCTCGCACTCAAGGGCTGCGGTTTGCAAAGCGTTTGTGTTTAATTCTCATACAGGCGATCCAGAGCATGTTTTCTGGATGGCAGGCGAGTGGAGTGGCTTTGCCTGCGCAGGCGGTAGACCACATCTCAGCAGGACCAGGTATATAAAGAAAACCGGGGTTTGAACGCGGTCAACTTCTGGCAGTGGAGAGTGCAGCCAACTGCTGGGGAAACGGCTCTCCTAACCCCAACCACGCTGTGCTAGATGTGGTTTCCAGCAAAATCACAGCACGGGGAGACCAGGATTTCTCCATGTGGCCTGGGAAGCTCCCTGTCCCAGGAAGAAGATGGAAATAAATGTCAGAAACACATCATGGACAGCATGCACGGCAGCCAAAACACCTTAAAACACCCCCTCCAGCCTGGGCCGTTAGCAAGAGCTGAAGAGCAGCCTGGCTGCCCCATGGACACACTGCTCCCTATGCTGCCTTGGCAGTACCTGTAAGAGATGTTGTCCTTTATTGGGCTCAGCCAGAGCAGGGAGAGCAGACGTCTGTCCTGACCCACGGTGCCAGGGCTTCTGGGCTGCGTTTCCCTTCCTGGAGTCTGGTCCACAAGAGGAGCTGCCTTGTGAGATGCTCCTCTGGGGCTCTGCCAGAGAGGGAAGCCTGGCTGGGCTGGGAGAAGCTCCTGGGACAGGCCGAGCCAGAGGCAGGCTGCCGTGGCCAGCCCTGGGCAACCAGGTGCAGGCAGTCCCATCGGTCAAACACTCCCTTTCTATATATCTCTGCCCAAAGCCCTGCAGCAGGTGGAAACCCAACCCCAAAGGGTCTTGATTTGAGGACTACATGAAGGATGCCCTGCAATTCCCAGTACAGCCCAGCCCATCCCAGTTCCCAGCATGGCCAAGGGCGGGAGGCAGTCCTGCTGCAGCTCCACCACGAGCCGCTGGGCTTTTTCCCAGGGTGGAGATGGTGGCTGCGGCGGGAGCATTGCTCTGGTGACCCCCAGCAGGAGCTCCTGCTATTTTTCACCTGTGGCTGCAGGGATCTGGGCTGCTGTCACGGCATGCATGGTTTTCACAACACCGCCCAAGATGTCTCTGCAGATGGTCCCGGAGGTCTGCGGCCAGCTCGGCAGGGCAGCGATGCTCAGCGGGCTCCTCTTGCCCCGGCTTGCCTGAGCTCGCAAAGGGAGCTCAACAGCGGGCTCCTTGGAGGAGCCATTCCCAGTGGTGCGGTCAGAGCCAGGCAAGTGCCGATCCCGTTGCCAGAAACAGAACTGGACTGGTTATGCAAGTGGAAAAGGCGATCCGTGGCGAAGGAGACCAGCCCAGAACGAGCAGATGCTAATCCAGAACCTGACACATCCCACTGAGTCACGAGTCACTGACAGGCTTTTTTTTTTTCTTCTCTTTTTTTCTTTTTTTCCATCCCTTTTTTAAAGAAAATAATCAAAAAACTTTAGTCAGAAAAGGAAAAACTTCCAGAACAGTGTCCCTTCCCATGGCCCAGAGGGCTGCGGGTGCAGGGACCCCCTGCAAGCAGGGCTTGCATGGCTGAAAGGCAACGGAGTCCCGTTAAATAAGAACCGGGGAGTTTTCCTGCAACTGCTAATGAAGCGTCTCGGGGGAGTGAGGTGGGGGGGCTGCAGTGCAACAGCATCAGGTGGTGGCTGAAACCTGCAGCCTCACTCTGCCAGGTAAAGCTGGAGCTTTCACCACAGGAGATGGAGACATCACCTTGTTCGATGGGCAGCGGCAGCGCGGAGCCCGCCGAGCTGCTCAGGCGGGCAGGTGAAGCACTCGCCACCGCAGCTCTGCCCGCCCCGCGCTGGCAGGGCACAGGTAGCTCCCACCCAGGGGCTCCGTTACCTGCTTTTCCTATTTCTGCCTCTCCGCTGCTGTGGTTTCTGGGGACGCTCTCCTGAGAAGAAGCCTGGGTAGTGGGAGACTTTCATGGTGGGGTTTTCCAGTGTCCCTGGGGAACAGGGGGACAAAAATGAGCCTGCCGCAGCCCTTCTCCTTCCCTTTCCTCACCACGTCAGGGAAACCACCAGTTTGCGGGAGACCCCCATGCCCCAGGACACTGTCCCCCAGCCTCTGCTTTTTCTTTTTTTCTCAGGAGGAAATTCCTGCCGCCTCCAGATGGCCGCAGGCACCAGCTTCGCGGGGACTTGCAGGGGATCTCCCAGGCTGTGCTTCCTCCTCCTGATCTGCGTTTGTGGGTGCGCTTCCCCAAGACACAGCCGTGCCCTTGAGGAGGAAGCATCTCTCCCGTGCAGACTGACACCGGGCTGTACGCGGCTGGGGCTCAGCCAGCGCGAGGTCTGGGGACACCATCCCCTCCAGCTCTGTCCCTGCGGTCCTGCAGGTCTCCAGCCCCCGCAGCGCCCACGCAGAGCCCCTGCCCCGGCTGTGCTGGCTGCCAGCCCACCGAAACCTCCTCCCACCGCAGGGGCCAGCATTAGCCAGCCTGGCTGTAAAGGGCCAGTCTTGGCTCTTGCTCTGTGGTCAGAGCACGAAAGAGGCCCAGCCAAGTAGGCTGGTTGCTTTTAATTTTCCTCGGGACCTGCGTGAGGCAGCTGCCTCCCTGTTCCTTCGTGGGGGATTCTCGTTTAGGGGCCACCGGTTTGCAATTAGCTGCTCTCCCACCTCCCATGGCAGCAGGTCACCCTGCCCCGTGGGCAGCCTGACAGCCGGGCGAGAGCGTGCCCAGCCAAACACCTTTTACAAATCATTCTGCATACTTCGCATTCTCGGCTGGTTTATGAGCATTTCAGCTCCTCATATTGATCAGGGCTGGAGCCGAAGTAATTACATTCATCAGAAGTAATTTCCCCTGATTTTGAGTCATATTTGAGCTGGTGCCCACCTCCTCCGCTCACCCCTCGACACAGGCAGCTCTCTGCACTCGCTGGTACATACTTTCCAGGCGACATCGTTGCTTTCATAACCATAGTGAGACCGAGAGGTTTGTTTTTCTCAACCAGATCCCACACACACACTAAAGGTTTCAGTCACGTCTTTATTGATTTGGCCGGGGATGTGGACAAGAGGAGGTGCTTTATCTGAAGTGCATGCTCGGGAGAGGTCTGCGGATGTCTCTGGCATCAGGAGGGGGCAGAGGAGAGGGCTGTGACCCCTCTGCACATGCACTGGCCTCAGGCTTTCTAGTCTTGCTTTATTCTTTGGGGTGGAGGTAGGAAGCGGGACTCACCCCCAAAGCCTTCAGTACAAGCCCCGGGGAGCAGCAGCAGGTCCCCTTGCCAACTGCTTTTGGGTGGTGACCAGTCATTTGGGTTTTTTAAGCTCTAGGTGTGAACGAAGCACTGGTGCAAGACAGGTGAACTGGCAGCTCTTCCACCCTGCCCAGACCAGCCCCGCTAATGCGCCCAGTGTCCCTTCCCTGCACGAGCCAGACTCCTGCCAGCCAACAGGGATGCTAAGAAATGCCTGCCGCACAAGCTCTTTGGGAAGGTCCCAGCAACAGCCAGGAGTTTGCAAGGAAGCTGGGCAGGGCATCCGCTGGAGACACGCCAGCCAAGGAGGGTTATCTTTGCCCCAGGTCACTGTCCCTTCCCCAACACTGTCACCCTCCCTTCCCTGCACATGGTCCCAGCATCCTGGACTCCGCGCTGCCCTGAGCGGCTCCGCCTCGCAAGCGCTCCTGCTGATGGCAAACCAAGGCCAGCCCTGAGGGCGTGAAGGGCTGTGACATTTGGGAACAGACACAACCCATGTCACCCAAACCCCTTCCAGCACCACCCGCTTCCCAGGCACAGCACTGGCTGCTGCGTGGGCGCAGCACTTGTATCCTCAGAGGTCTTCCCAGAGTCACAGCAAGTAGGGCTGGAAGGAAACACAGACATCACCCAAGCTCTCCCTCTCTAAAGCAAAGCTGGCTGCAATTACATGGTGAGACCTAAAAGCGTAACTGGGCTTACCTTAGTGCATGCCTCAATTTGCAGCGTATTTGATGCTTGCAAGGGACATGGCAGCTGCTTGAGAACACATAGCACACTCAAGCAAGACAAGAACTGAAGGAAAAACACAGCCTATTTTAGCCTGAAACCACAAGAAAAACAGAGATAGTCAAATAAAATGAGCAATTTGATCAGGAAACATGACTTAGCCATGCAGCTCCATGGAAAATACCAAGGGCCTGTCAGTAACCACACAAGGTCAGGATCTGGGGTTTATATCTTGTCTGAAAGACAAAACTAGTGAGATTTTTTTAAAATAAGTTTATATTTGATGACGTTTGATACCAAAAATAACTCTCAGAGGATCATAATGTTTGATACGTGATGGTTTCTGACACTGCTTTCCAAATGATAATGGAAAGACTCATCTGGCTGAAGTTTCCAGGCTTTGTTTTAGAAAAGTCTTATTCTTTGGGTTATCTGACTGTTTAGCTTAGGGGGACAATTATGAATTGCTCTCGTCTGGACTGCAGAAAAAAAAAAAATCACAGAATTACTGCCCAGGGTTTGATATGTCTATTAAGAAAAAGCGTTGTCCTTTCACAACAGCGATACAAGGCTGGGCTGTACTAATGAGAAGCCCCTCAGTCTGAATGATGAGATCTTGCTGTAGTTTTGGCTAAGCAAGGTTGTGATAGTCCGTTTGCTCCCCGTGTAATCGCGCAGCTCCTTCCCCTTGGCAATGTCAGACTTGGAGACCAGAACCAGCACTGACTCCCATTTATCAGTGCTTCTTTCCAATGAAACCTACTCAAAAATCCCTGGAAAATGGTGAAGGATCAAGTGTCCCCACCACCAGGCACCGCTCCCCATCCAGAAGACCCTTTCTCCTTGGGAGAAGACAATGTCTGGCCGTTGCTCGCTCCCTCGCTGGCCTGGCCGTGGCGGCTGGGAGCTTGGAGGGGTCAGCTGGTCCCAGATGAAGCCGAGGTTTTCTGACGTAGTTGCCTGACCATCAGAAGCTGGACGGCAGCCCTGAATTCTTTTCTCGCAAGTCACTTGGACAGGCCCCAGATGGTAAATACTTTCAGTCTCTCCTAGCCCCGGTCTGGGGTGGAAGCAGTGACCTCAAGGTAAAAGATTGCCTGGCCCGTCCCTCATCCCTCGGGATGGCTAGTCCTCCCAGCCCGGCTCTGCTCTCCAGTTAAGGTGCGAGAACCAGAGGGAATAAAAATGGCCAGACAGGGATGGAAATGGCCACCACCACCTCTCTCGGCTCTTGCTGTTTGAAACTGGAGCCGAATTCATTCTGGGTAGGAAACAGCTGTCCCATCCTGCCAAAAATGAAGGTATTTCAAAGTTTCCCAAAGCCGGGGTGTTTCCAGAAGTCTCATGAAAAACAGCCAGCAGCCACCCCAAAGTATCCAACAGCAGAGGGAGATCTGAGATGTCTCCTTTTCGTCTTGGTGCTCCTGGCTTTTCCAAGCTGGGTGTCTGTCCAGCTTTCCCACCCTCCAAGGACAGCCCTGCTCCCCTGCAGCAGCGATTTGAGCCAGGAGTGCCCAGAAGCAAAGGGAATGTTCTCCCCATCAAGGTATGGAACTGGGCTCACCCTAGACCCATCATTTCACTGTTGATACCAAGAGGAATAGAGCCAGCAAGGACTCAGGACAGCCCAGGTTCTCCCCAGCAGAGATGAACATCCAGACCCGTGTCTGACTTCAGCCAGCTCTAGGGACGGCGTGCAACACTGTGAAGAGTAAAGAAGGGGAGAGTCTCGAGCAAAGGAAGGGGATGGAGGGAGACTGTGGTCTATATCCATCACAGATGGATGCAATTTCAGCTGAGCAGGGTGCACAAATGAGAGCTTTGCAGTGTTATTCATGATGGCACGTTAAATGGCACAGACAGGAAAAAAAACAGCTGTCTAAAATGTAAATTCACTGGGTCAGTTGCTTCATTTCTATAGAAACAGCAGAGCTTGCCAGCGGCTAACTCAAAGGAGATGTATTCAGATCCCTGTATCAACTATTTTCTTGCACAACTGACCACAAAAAAAAAAAAAAAAGAAAAAATTTACAACCCCAGAAAATCCTGACAATAATACCATGGAAACTGTGGAGCGCAACATATGGACTTAATTACTAGCTATGAAATCACATGTATGGTACAGAACACGTATGGGGTACGTGCTCCAGAGGGGAAGGGTTATAACTGAGTATTTATAAAATAAACTGCTAATGTGCTGCTCTCGTGCGGCTTTGCAAGCGCCAGGGCTGTATCGCTTTGCCGGGCTCTGCCTGCAGCCCCTGGCCCCCCGGCAGGGTGACCTGGGACGTGGGACCCGGAGAGCCGGGAGAAGGGAAGCTCAAGCCCAGGTCACCCACGGAAAAGGCAGAGTCACGCTCGGGAAGGCAGAGTCATGGAGGAATTTGGGGGTACCCCTCCAGCCGGCTCCTCTGGGCACCCCCAAAATGCAGCGAGGAACCAGCTGGCTGGGTGCGGGGCGGTAGATTTGGCCCTTCTCTGACTGCTTGACTCTGTCGCTGCCTGAGCTCTGCTGGCTTCCTGGTGATGTCATACCACCGCAGTGATGTCACCTTAGTGAAATCTCAGTGACATTAGGTGTAGGGGGGAAGCAATGTCCCCTCTTGTCCCAAGCTGAGGGAGAGGGCAAAGAAGGGGTCACCACCGCAAAGAGCCAAACTTGCCCCCAGGAGAGGGCAGGCAGGGGCATCAATTGCCAGTGGGCTCGCCCAGGCAGCCCTGAGCCCCAGCCCCCCCGGGGGTGCCCTGCTACCCCCCGAGGCCTCACGCACGGGGCTGTTGGCTGCTCCCAGAGCTGCCCACTGAGCACGACGAGAGGTTTTTATTTCCCTTACCAGCACCGTCATCTGATTTCTAACTGGGAAATGAAGTCATGCCCATTAATCAGGAGTCCCTAATAAACATGAGCCTGGAATAATTAATGGCACTCGCCGTCCCCCTGCGGCGAGGCTGGATCAGCGCTTTGGTCGTTCTCGAGCCGTTGCTGATAGAGGCACCGCAGCCGCCTCCGGGACGTCTGGCTGAGCTGCGGCATCCGGACCGCAGCAGCTGGCATCAGCGGTGGCATCAGCTCCGGGGAGCGGAGGAGAAAACAGCAGCACGAGACGTGCCTCCAGCCTTTGGCACCAAACCTTCTGGCGGGCGCCTGTGGCCTGAACCCACCTGCTAGCGAGGACGGAGCAACGCGTGGTCCTCACGCCATCCCTGCCACGGGCCCGGCTGCCTCCGCGCAGGGCCTGGGTGATGCAGGGAGCTGGGGCTCCTCCACCAGCAGCGGAGACGCCAGCGCCGGGATCGGTGACAGCAGCCTTTGGAAGGTGGCCTGGTATTTCCACAAGCTGCCATGACCTCGTTAACAGACTGATTGCAGCTAACGAAGCAAAACCAAAGCGGAGAATCGGGGTGGTAAAAGGAGAGCTCTGACCGCGCGCTCCTCCCCGCCGGGCTCTGCCCTCCCTGCTCCCTGCCCTGGCTCCCAGGCTGTGGCAAGCGGCGGAGCTGAGGTCGGGGTTCTGCTCAGGTGGCCGAGAACCTGTTGTGCAAAAGCAAAGGGAAGGGAAAAAAGGGTGGAGGAAGGGATGGGGCATTACTTCTAGTTACATCGTGTCAGTGCTCTGCTTATACGGCACCCAGCCCCTCCTGGGTGTTTGCCGACACATACCATAATAATGGCGCACGGCAGCGGCGCTTGTCCTGCCTGTGGGACGTGGAGCCTGTGTGCAGCCACCGGGGTCCGTCCCTTGGGCCAGGGCGGGAGCGGCGCTCCCGGCCCCCAGACCATGTCCTGCAGGCAAGGGGCTGCAGGAGAGGAGCCGGCGAGAGCCGCAGGGCACCCCGTGTCCCGTGTGAGCTCAGGCCTTTCCTTCGAGCTCTGGACTCACAAATTCCCCTTGGTGCATCTTGTGATAAGACCTGGGGGATGCGAATGTGGAGAAGGGGCTCAGTTTCCAGAAGGTCTTGAGACGTTTAGTTTTTTCTCTCCTAAGAGCCAGCCTAGCATCCCCAGACGCAGTGGCCGAGAAGAAAGCTTGCACAGGGCAGACTGAGAGGTGGTAAGGCATTGTGGGGAACCTGCTGAGCACCCACTTCTCTTCCCCAAACTTGGATTTTAAATTCTCATGATTTCTTAAGGCGGTCATAATTTTTCAGGAGCTAATTTTGGGTTTACGAGGCTTGAAATCAGCAGGGCCAGGCTGCAGCCTTCTCTGCATCATGTAGCCAGGGCAATGCGACACGACGTGCATGCAGCCCCCCCCGCGCCAGCAGCCTCCCTGGGCAGCCGCAGCCCCACGCAGGACAGGGATGCCATGGCAGCACCACCACCACCGCACCAAATTCCTTTCCTGCTCTTGCTGTGCCAGAGAAACTGAGAAGGGAATCGCACCTCTACTGCCTGGAGAGCTTGTCTGGCAAACCGCTGCAGCCCGACTCGCAGGTAGACAAAAGCAAGTCACACGCTGCCCCTGCGATGGAGGGACGGGATCCTGCCCTTGGCTTCGGGGCTCTGTAGAGCGTGGGCAACTCACCCCTCTCCCACAGCCTGCCACGCACTGCGTGCTGCAAAAAATACAGGGGTGGGCGCCCTGTTCCTGCTTGGTCGTGGCAACGTCCCAGGGTGGCAGCAGGGACAGCCCCACCAAACCCTTCAAAACCCGGGAGAAAGACACCGGCTCTGTCTGGGCTGACCTTGATCAGCAGGAAGAGGCATGGACCGTCCGTCCCGGTCATGGCTAGCAGCAAGGAGCCGGTTCACCCCACCAGCCTGGCTCCCCAGCCCCCCTCCCATACTTCCCGGGTACAGCGTCCCTTCCCTTCGCTCGCTGCCTCGGTGGGCAGCACGTTCTCACCTTGAGGGGAGTGGAAATGGCAACTGGAATGGGAGCTGGAAAGAAAAAGAAAGAAGAAAAAAAAAAATCTTGAGGCTTGTCCAAACCTACTCATGTTTATATTGGAGCCTGTGAGTGACATCAGAGCAGGGAGAATATAAACACCAGCAGGACCTACTTGGGGCTTTAAAACCTGCGAACACTCCGCTGCCTCCAAACTGCCTGGGGGGTGATGTGCTGAAGTGGCGGAGGGGAGAGCAGCATGAGGCTCCAGCTGGAGAAGCAGCTCCTCTTCCTCTCCCTCCTCTGCATCCTCTCCAAGGTAAGGGAGACGGGGCCCTGGGGTGGCTTTAGCCTTACTCGGGGAAGCACCCGGTTCTTGCAAAGTGAGACACAGGGAGGACTGGGGTGTTACAACGTCCCTGCTCAGAGCCCGGTGGTTAACGCCGGCTGGCCGGCAGGCTGTATTTGTCCAGTCCCACGCGGCAGAGCTCTCCTTGGGGGCAACATTTGCCATTAAGCAGCAGGGTCTTAACATCCGCGGGCCAAACACCTCCCATTGTGCAAGTCCACCGAGCACGCAGGAATGACAGCAATGCGCTCTGTTTGCTCGCCCCGTCCCTGCAGCTCTCCCGGGGCTGTGGTATGCGTCCCTGGAGCGAGCGAGCGGCAGCTCGGCGGTAGCAGCTCCCGCAGACTCCGTGGTCCCTGCCCAGGCTCCCGAGGCAGGAGGCCAAGCAGCGAGCACCAGCCCCGGCATTACTCAGCTCTCCCCCCGCTCGCTGAGATGCTCATGTAAAGCCAATGCCTCCGACAGGATTTGCGTTGTTGTAGTCATTTTTTTTTCCTCTCTCTCTCTTGGACTCTGTGTGAAAATATTTGCCTGTGCGGGGAACAGGAAAGTTGAAAAGTTTGGGGTATCTCAGCTCCAAGTTCTTCTAATTGCTGCTTGCATCCCAAGGCAGACCTGCAAGCAGGGACATCACGCAGCGTTGTGCCTATTTGGCTCCTTTCCCAGACAGCTAAGATCGCTGATAGGAGCCACATTGTCCTCTAAAGACAAGTTAATTACAAGGAGCAGGGGGAAATGGATTAATGTAGTTGGCTTGGCTAATCTTTCTAAAACATTGACCTGTAATAGCAACCTCCTGAAAGATGAAAAATGCCCTTGGCTGCCTGGGCAAGCTGTGATGGAGAAACGACTCCTGCCCCAGGCGCTCATGAGTGTGTGGAGAGTCACCAAGAGCCCTTGTGCCTCCAGCCCAAACCTGGCTACCACAGCCAGTCCTTCAGCCCCTGCCGCGAGTCTCACTCTGGTTTCTGCCACACTTATAATGCTGCTCATTGACAAAACCAGAACAAGACCCAGGCTGTTCAGCCCATTTCAGATATATTTCATCTCCAGTTCCTGGCACTGACATTTCTACAGCCCCATAAAAAACATGTGAATTGCTGGAAACAGGGAAGAGACAGCACATCAGTACCCACCTTCTCTGTCTAACGGGTCGTGTCAGCCCTGATGCTACTGGGAGAAACGAAAAGAAAAAGAAAAATGGTATCTAAAATCCATAGAGTCCAGTTGAACCCAGTGATCTCTTGGCAGTCTCAGCAGAGACACCAGTGACTGGACCAGCACGGGGCTGAAATTTTTGGTTGCACGTTTGCTGAACTGCTGCCTGTGTCGCACGTGCTGGCTGCGCGGCGAGCAGAGTGGCAGGGCTGCCCGAGAGCGGCTCAGAGCTGCTGCGGGCGCTGCCAGCACAGTACTGGCAAGGAATTCACCTCCAAATTGCAGAGCCAAATCACTTGGCTTCGGGCTCTATATGCAACGGCGCTGTCAGATACGACATGATGGGAGCATGAGCGCTGCCTGAAAAAGCTGTTCGTGCCAGGGTAATTGTGCAAGCAGAATGAGCCGTGGATATGAACATCTACCTGCCCGCGTGAACTCCTGCAGGCACAGCCCTGGCAAATGATCGGCTGAGCAGGCAAGTGTCTGCGGTGCACAGCCCCGCTGAAGTAATTGCTCAGTAATAGCTGGGAGGGGAAATGTAGCTCAGTCCTCGAAAACGTGCCTATCTCAGGGCTCCTCGCCCGGCGGGCCAGGCCAGGCAGAGGATGCTGCAGCCAGGGAGAGGCGGAGGAGGCAGCTGGACCAGGAAGGAAAGCAGGGAGGGTCGCTTGGCTGCAGTTCCCCCCCATGGCCCCGTTTCTTGGCTGTTAAGACCGCTCGGAGAGAGGTGCTGCGCCCTCATCGTGTGCCTGCATCCCCTGCGAAGCCACATCTCCAGCCGGGCGCAGCCCGCTGCCTGGGGCAGGCAGGGCGCAGGCTGCTTTCCCTCCCTCCCGCCCGGCTGCCGAGGGCAGCGTGCGGCCGCCTCCGGGGCTGGCGGCCCCGTCAAACAACCACCACTACATGGGATGTTCGCGTGGCAGCTCCGTCCTCCTCCTGTGTATTCAGAGCAGTGGTGCGTCTAAGTCCACATCCCGCAGAGTGCTGAGCAGCCCTGGTTCTCCCTGGTTTCCACGGGTGCCCATCATGCTGCACCTTTAGAGGACAAAAGCTTTCCAGGCTGCTTCGCTGTATTCCCAAGGATTTTCAGAGCCTCCCTCCACTGAAGGTCCGCATCCATGACTGAGAGAGGATTACCTGGCTGTCCCAGTAAAATAGCAGCCGTTAAGGCAAAAACAACTCGTGTCGAATCAGCGATGGCTTTACCTCCGCAGGTGTGTGCCCAGCTGTGCCGGAGACCATGCTACTGCCCCTGGGTGCCACCCCGCTGCCCCCGCGGGTCCCCCCTGGTCCTGGACGGCTGCGGCTGCTGTAAGATCTGCGCCCGGCGCCTGGGAGAGCCCTGCGACTTCCTCCACGTCTGCGACCGGAGCCAGGGCCTCGTCTGCGACTACAGCATGGCGCCCGCAGGGACGGGAGCCACCTGCAACTGTGAGCACAGGGGTGCCCGCTCCCACCGGGGGTGCCCCCGTGCACCCCAGCTCTGGCCAGGGCCCCGGCCAGCGCCAGGCATCCCGCAGCACTTTCAGGGAAACGGTTAAGGCTCCAAAAGCAGCTCTATTGAGACTGATGCACACGGCTTGGCCGCAGCTCCAGCCAGCTCTCGTGCCGTTTACCGACTGGGGATTCAGGGCAGGGTTGGGGGGGTCCCGGGGATGCTGCAGTCACCCTGCTGGGGCTGGAGCCTGGGGTTCCTGCAAAAATTTCAAAGAAATTTCTTCTAGCTTGAAAACCCTGAAAGGCAGGGTCTGAGCTGAAGGGCAGTAGGTTTCTCACCAACTGGTGAGCTGCTGCTTTGAAAATACAGAGAGATGAGAAGAGGTAGGGAAGGGGAGGAGGTTGGGCAATGCACATGTTGCTGCAAACCCGTGCCTGCCCCACACACCTCTCCGTCACTTCTGTGGCCCCCCAGTTCAGTCCCTTCGTGCCAGCCCCAGGGTTTCCCCCAGCAGTCCCCTCCGCCATCCACAGCTCTCTGCCACTTTGTCCCTAACGGACTCCCCGGCTGTCGCTTGCAGTTGAAGACAGCGAGGAGGGCTGCGAGGTGAACGGCCGGGTCTATCGAGATGGGGAGGTTTTCCAGCCCAGCTGCAAACTCCAGTGCCGCTGCCTGGACGGGGGCTTCACCTGCGTCCCACTCTGCCAGGAGGACATCCGGCTGCCCACCCCGGATTGCCCCTACCCGCGGCGCGTGGAGATCCCGGGAAAGTGCTGCCCAGAGTGGATCTGTGAGGCCCGGGACCCTCATCTCCTTCGGGATGCTGGGGCAGGTAAGATGCAGGACATGCCAGTGAGGAGATGCCCATGCAGGTCTCTGGGGATGGTCCCTTCACCCCAGATCGTGAACATCAATAGGAGACACCTCATTGCACATTTCCCCACCTATGCTCGCAGCACCCGCAGGTCATGCTGCACGGTGCCTGGCTCCAGCCGCCCTTTCTCCCCTCATCTCTTTTCATCCAGCCCCCGGGGCAGCGTCCCCACCGCTGCCGTACCTCTGCCAGGAGTGGGGCACCGAGTGGAGCGCCTGCTCGGCCACCTGCGGCGTGGGCTTTTCTACCCGCGTCTCCAACCAGAACCGCTACTGCAGGCTGGAGACTCAGAGGCGGCTCTGCATGGCCAGACCCTGCCCGGCTCTGCCGGCAGCATCCCCGGCGGTAAGTGAGGGCCTCGGTGAAGCGGGCACCTCTGGGCAACAGGTTTGACCGAGAAAGGCAAATGCTAGCCAACACGAGCCGTGAGACCCTCAATCACCTGTGGGCACCCCGTGACCCCTCCCCAGCCATGACCTGACCGTGACTCAGGGACAGATAAACCATCTCCCAAAACTGTGCTTGGAAAACAGCTGATGGCAGGTGCAGATCTGAATTTTGTGGTCTCTGAGTGTCTGAATCCAAGAGCATCACGTAACCCTGAGCCACACAGATGAGCTCCATCTGCCCCTATGGCCAGAGATGCATTTGCAGCTCCTTCCTGGCTCCCTGGGTACACCTGAGAGGTGGCTCTGCCACCCCTTTCATTAGCTTGGCACAGCCCCAGTGGGGACACAGTGCAAAACCGCCTTGCTTGCATGCAGCCGGTGCTTTTTGGGGCCAGGCACCGGCACTGTCACATGCCCCTGCTCCCTAGACGTGGGGGACATGCCACCACCCTGCTCCGTGTCTCCATCACTCTCTTCACGCTCTGCCTTTCCAGAGGGGAAGAGGAGGCCATTGGTAGCCGTACCCACCCCGGTCGCATCCTGGAGCCAACGCCTCATCCCGGCAAAGAGCCTGGCACAAGCCCATGGACTGTGGTTTCGGCAGAAACAGAGGACGCGTCCCTTGGGAAACTGGGGAAGAGCTGATGGACTTTGGC
Organism: Phaethon aethereus; assembly: GCF_964289735.1. Taxonomy (NCBI): domain Eukaryota; kingdom Metazoa; phylum Chordata; class Aves; order Phaethontiformes; family Phaethontidae; genus Phaethon; species Phaethon aethereus. The sequence continues at coordinate 10,985,146 of NC_138592.1, forward strand.
TGCAAAGGAGTGTGGAAATAGAGAACAAGATCCCCGTGTCACCCAGCACCTGCCTCCTCTGTGCACCCCACTGCCCCAGGCAGCGTTACTGGGCAGCATCCCTGACTGTCTTAGGCTGAATGAAATGGAAAATGGGGAAACCCTGCTCCGAGTGTGAACCCACACGAGCAACCAGGAATTGGTCCTTTCCCAGATGGGTGGGGCTTTCGGAGGGGTGCTGCTGCTCCTCTACCACATCGCGCATGCAGCTCTGCGAGGGCTGCGAGAGACACCACCTCCAGCACCGGGACGCCCAAATCCCCGGGGGGAACCCTCACGCCCCGGTCCCTCGGGGAAGGAGCAGGTACATCAGGCTGCGCACCACAAGTCACCGCCGCGCCAGGCTGAGCAGCTCAACCGTGCACAAGCTCGGCCATCCCACGATATCCACCCAGCAGCCCAGCAGCCGCCTTCCTGGGCATGGGCAGAGGCGTCCTGCTGATGGCAGCTCTAATTCACCTTCCCCGCATCTCTCCAGAATAAACATGAATCTTCCTGCTCTGCCTGGCCTCCTCCTCTCCAAAGCGCTGGCGGTTTGGCAGGGCTTTGGCGAGCGAGGAGCTCAGACGCAGGAGACACCGCTCCGCAGCACCAGACATACCGCCTGCCATCCAAGCACATAACCCATGAGCCGAGGCCAAAAGAAAAGCAGGAAAAAGAGAAAACAAATCGCAAAGATGAGTCGGGGCCGCCTCCCGACGGGCTGGAGCTGCTCCAGCTGTGCAAGAGTCGGCGCAGGAGAGCTGCTCTGCAGCTCTGGCTTTACTTTCTCGCAGCGATAATCCTTCTGGGTGAGTGAAAAATGAAACCCAAATGCCCTCTAACGGCCTCGCACAAGCATGCAGAGGGAACGTGCGTCCCGCGGCGGGGTGAGAAGGGCAACTGGAAAGGAGCGGCGGTTTAGGTGACACATCCAGGCGAGATCTGGACTGTTTAGATGTGTATTCCTGGAACTGAAAATAAAGATATGCTCATCTAGGAGCTTGTCTGGGCCTGTCTGTGCGGGGTGAGCCCTGCTGCTCACGGCCAGCTTGGCTGCTGCCGGAGAGGTCTGACCCAGGACAGGGCAGCTTGGAGGCACCTCAATTCAGGCTGCTTAGAATAAGAAAATAACAAAGAAAGAAAAATGTGAATCAAAGCACTGAAAACATTACTGCAGTGTATTACATCCCGTATTAAATTCTGCCCTTTTGCTTTTACCCAGCCATGAGCTCCATCCGCTCTGCCGATGGGACCAACCCTGGCCACAGCGGTGCTCTGCGATGCGCGGGAGAGCACGGCATGGCACTGGGTCTGCAGCCCCAGGCAGAGGCCAGGCCATGCCTCTTCTCAGCAACCCCAAAACCAAAGCCCTAATTCTCCTCCTGCAACTCATCCCTCCTCCCACCAGCCCCACGCCTCCTCCGCTCCCCAGGGCCAGGATTTCCCCAGCATCGTGCCACCATCGTCACCTGCTGACCGTGCCCCCGACCCAGGCCAGCGCGATACCAGGGCAGATTTAGGGGTGCAGGGGCAAAAGGCTGGATGGCAGAGGGAGATCCCCTCTCCTGCCCGGGGGAAAGCCTCCCCACAGGCAGCAGGGAAGGCAGCAGGGCCAAGGCAGCCGCTTGCCCGCTCCCCTGGCCCTTGCAATTGCCGAAAATAAAATTAAAGTCAAGGATGCTTTTCAGTCACCTCTTGGGGGGGAAAAAGAAAAAAAAAACAAAAACAAAAACTCACTGCTCACGCAGTAAAACATTGCTTACAAAGCAAATTATTTACTGTCATCATCTGGCGCTCTGCCCAAATACGAATCATTAATTCAGTTTGATACAGGGGACACGGTGAGGCAGGCAGCAAATCGCAGAATGAACGTGGCCCTGCCTGCGGCTTCTGTTGGCTTTTTTCACCTTTGCAATGGCCATGCCAAAAAGGCGGTGACACAAGGCTCATGTAGGCTTTAAAACCACAATGTTCCTCGACTGTCATGGATAAGAGATGTTCTGTGTACTGAAAATCCTGGGTTTTAAGCCAGTTCTTGTTTCAGCATGTTGGGACACGGCCACCAAGGCCAGGTGAGCTGCTGGCAGGGAGTGCAGCCGGAGCTCTCACCCCCTCCCGAATCCTGCCCAGCCGCCTCTGGGTGATGGTAAAAATCAAAAGGTCACTTTTTAAGCAACAACCTGCAATTCTCATCTCAAACAGAAATGACTCAACGCACCTCTGCTATGTTTTTTTTTTTTATTCTGCAAAATGTCATTTCTCCCTGCTTCACTAAGCAGAAAACTTCTAAATAATGAATTAATGAATCCAAATAAATCAGAGTTATTTTTCCCTAAGAATACAGGGAAATCAACTCTTGCAATTTGGTTGCCAGGCTCACAATATTTGCTGTTCCCTCTAAAGCCCTGCTACCCTGGAAACATGTAGTTATTTGAGGATCACATTTATTGCAGCCTCTGATGCAGCAGGTCCTGGGCTTTGCCCACTCTTGGGGGGCACTAGATAAATACTCTGCCATCCGCAGGTGATGGTGATCACCTGCAAAGATTAAAAAAAACCCCAAACCAGAAGACAACCCACCCCTGCCCTCAAGGCATACTGCCACATCTGCACGCCTAAATGGCACGTGGTTTGACAACCGTATTCCCGAACCAGCGGTGAGCAGCAGATCACAGCTCATTTCAGCGCAAGCACACGTAGCAGCTGAAGGAGAAACTGTGTGGTAACGCATGAGTAAACAATGTGCATCAGATTATTTGTTTTCCAAGCCGTTCTCATGACTGATGATTTTTAAAAGCATGAAGTTGGCTGGGGAAGGGCTGGATGAGCCCCTCATTAAAGCTAAACATTTTCAGATACCCCCTTGAGCACAAGAATGCAGTGCTCAGTAAAAAACAGTAGATCAAGGCTCTTTTTTTGCTGTTGGCGAAGAGCCTTGAATTGGTTGCCTGAAAGCCCATCACTGAGGTTACGTGTTTGCTAGCCATAGGACCTCTCCCAGCCCTCTGCTCTCGCACTGCCCGGGACGCGCTGGCAGCAGCATCGCTGCCGTGTGCCGGAGCCGGCAACAGGGGGGTATGTCCCGACGCGTGATGCTTGGGCAGAGCTGTGTGGTAGCACCTCTATTGCGAGTGGAATCATGGGTCAAGTGAACACCTTAAGCACACACGAGGCAGGCACAACAGAGGAGCCGTGCTGCCGCGTGCGTGCCTCCGGCAGGTCTGGGGAGCCGGAGATGTGGAGGGCACGGGGCTGCAGCCGGGCACGGGGCTGCAGCCGGGCACGGGCAGTGCTCCCTGTCCCCTGCCCTGCTCCTCCCTTCCCATGGCTGTAGGCACCCCGCCCCAAGCCTTCATTCTGGGGACAGAGAAAGTTTTGCCTGCACTGCTGAGGGCAGCTTGTGACCATGCCCATGGTTACAGCTGTCCTCCCAGCCAGCCGCCACCTCTGCCTCCCCAGTGCTGGATGCCCTGGGACGAAGGGGACCGCTCCTGGTTTGTTCCTCTCGTCTCGCTGCACTTCTGCACCTCCATGAAGTTGCTCTGCAGGTGCCAGCCAGGCTGCTGGAGCAGCTGAAAGGCACGGAGGCGAAGGGGGCAGGGGCAGGAGCAGGGCAGGATGGAGGATTGCCTTCCTGAGGGGTGAACCCCCAGGGACCCTGCTGCTGCTACACCAAGAGCGCTGCAAACCTCAGAAAAGCCGTATCCTCACCCCATGGAAACAGCTTTTAAGCTTCGCCTCTCAGGGCACGCCTGTAGTGGCTAGATTTTATCGCGTAGGCAGGAAATAACATACAGCCTTTCCCATCGTTTATCTGCTCCAGCGAGCACTTTTTGGAGTCAACACACTGATGCTCACAAAAAGCAGCTACTACCACCCCGTGCCTCGGACTTCCCTGCACTGCCGTGCCTGAGCATGGTCCAGAGGATGCGGACCATGGTTCAGCTGCTCCCAAGGAGAGGAGGGCAGTCAGGACGACTCGGCAGGACTCGTCCCACTCCTTCCCCACTGGAGGATGCGATACAGCTGCTTCCCACCCCCTGCCCTAGGTTGAGTTCCAGGAAAGCAGGTGGCCATGGCCCTTCCCTGGGCCCAGCCCTTCGCCCGAGTTGTTTTGCCGAGGCCATTTTCCTATGGCTTGCCAGGGTAAACCTTCTCCCTTCTGACTGCTGGCCTGTTTACTCCTGCGCCTGGAGATAAAGTTATTTCTGGCCTTGGTTATGCGGCAGCGACTGCTCAGCAAGGCAAATGGTGGCTCGCTGTCCTTGGGGGTCCTCTTGGGGGTGACCGGTTTTAGCTCTTGCCCCAACCTCACAGTATCTGGGTGTCTTCTGCGTGACATCCCCGGCGACAGGGAAGGCAGGAGGGGAAGGTCACTGTCTCACATTTCCTCCCCGCATGGGTCAAAGCTGCTCAAAGCGGGGGGGGAAGAGGAATTTTGTGTTTGGGGAGGGAAGCAGGCAGCAGGAGCAGGTTGCTGCTGCGTGCGGTAGGGAAGCTGCGGTGTTTGGCAAGGAGCGGGGCTCACTGCTGCCTACGCTGGGGACAGGCAGCCTGGCACGCCTCTGCCTGCTGGCTCTGCCCACGGCACCGGCTGCCTGCTGGAGCGGGGCTGGCAGCACGAGCCCCATGGAAAGCTGCCGGTCTCTGCCTTGCCCCCGCGCCCAGCGTTTCAGGATGGACGGCGTGGTCTGAGCCGCGGGGCCAGGAGAACGGCCGTCAGGAGTAGGTGAGGGGTGGCTCATGGGGTGCAGGTTTCCAGCCCCCGATCTGGAGGGATGGGGGGTTTCTCCTCACCCCGAATGGGACAGAACAGAAGCGGGAGCGGACGGAAAGCTTTGGCCCCTGTTGCCAGACCGCTCCCCTCCCGCCTCCCTGCTCCCTTCCTCCCGCTCCCTCCAGGCACACACGGTGTCCGAAATAGCCGCGGGCCTGCGCGTCCCAGGCGCCCGGCTCAAAATATCTCAAGTGGGCCGGAGCAGGCGCCGAGGGAGCAACGGAAGCTGCCAGACGCGGGGACGCTCTGCTGAGGCGGCCCTCGCCGCATCCTCCCCACGCTGCAGGGGAGAGCCCTGCGCCCCAAACCCCCCGGCCCAGGCCCGGCAGGAGCGGGGAGGCGAGGGCAGCCGCAGCCTGCGCTGGGGAGCGCCGGGGAACACGCTCTGGGCACGGCGCTGCCGGGGCCGCCGCGCCCCTGCCACGGGCAACGGGCACCGCGTCGCCGGGCACCGGCACCTCCGAGCACTGCCGCCACTAGCACCGCCCCGGCAGCGGCCACTCCACCGCGGGCAGGGCTGCCACAGCGCCCGATGGCCACGGAGGCTCTCGCCCCGTGGCCCGGGAATGGCAGTGGGGCTCTGTGCCCCGTGGATGCCGCCTTTGCCCAGCGCTTCTTGCCTGCTGTCTACCTGGCGGTGATCCCCCTGGGGCTGGCGGGGAACGGGCTGGGGCTATGGCACCTCTGCACCGGGCGCCAGCGTGGCGCCCACCGTCCCCTTGGCCTGCTGGTGGGCAACCTGGGCCTGGCCGACCTGCTGTACGTCAGCACGCTGCCCTTCCTTGTCAGCTACTACCTGCGGGGCAGGGTGTGGCTCTTCGGGCAGGGCTGGTGCCGGATCACCCGCGGCCTCTTCCACCTCAACCTCTACGCCAGCATCGGCTTCCTCACCTGCATCAGCGTCCACCGCTACCTGGGCATCGTGCACCCGCTGAAGGCACGGGGCAGGTGCCAGGAGGCAACCTCTTCGGCGTGGCTCAGCGCGATGGTCTGGGCGTGGGTCGTCGTGCAGGTAGCTCCTGATTTTGCCTTCAGCAAGATGGATAATATGGGGATGCGGTGCCATGACACAACGGGGCACGAGAACCTGGGCGTTTATTTGCCGTACACCGCAGCCATCACCGTGACTGGGTTCGTCATCCCATTCCTCATCATCATCAGATGCTACTGCCACGTGGTGGTGGTGCTGTGCAGGAATGACACGGTGGACCTCAACCTCAGGAGAAGAAGCATCAGCCTGGTGATTCTCGTGATGGTCCTCTTCTCCATCTGCTTCCTCCCCTACCACATCTTCAGAAATCTCAACTTGTTGTCTCGAGGTTGGCAGCTGCAAGGGTCCTGCACACAGGCTTTAAAGAACATCTACATTTCCTACCAGGTGACCCGGGGCCTGGCCAGCTTCAACAGTGCCCTCAACCCTCTGCTCTACGTGATGACCAGCAAAGACTGCATGTCACGTATGAGGATCATCCACCAAAGAGCCAGCCAGTCCCTGGGGTCCACCTTCAGGAGGAAAACCTCTTGCCAGGGGGATGAGAAGAAGATGGGCATCATTCTTTGTGAGGAGGAGGCTTCTGATGAGCTCTGAGGTACCCAAAACCCCCTCCAAAGGATGAACCACTTCAGTTTGCGCTTGGCATCTTCTTGGGAGCAGCCTTCCCACCTTGATGTCTGTTTTCGAGAGAGATGGCGACTGCAGCATCACTGGCTCCAATCTTACACAAGGGACAGACAGGACTGCTGGCATCAGAGAGAAAACTGGGACCAGGTTTTAGAGCAAAGCTACTCAACCCAACCATTCTGCCTACAGTATGCCTGGAGATGGAAAGAGATGAACATTGCGTTTACTCCAGTCCTGAAGTATTTCTCAGTCCAGCCTCCAATGCCGCGGTCTGAGCTGGTCAACATCCCCCTGACCCCCCAGAGGCTCGTCGAGCTGCTCGGTGAGTGCGGGGTGAGGGTGAACGACGCCCTGTGCCCCCGGCTGTATCCCCCCTCCCCACTGGGCACAGGTTTGAGACGGGGTTCCCTCCTTCACCTAAGGAGAGGGTGCCGGTAGTTAACTGCCTGCATCACAGGATAGCTGAGAGGGTGAATTTTTGTAGTGGGGGGAAGTGCTTTGGAAATGGAAATATTCATAAAAATATCAGGTTTTTAATATATGACTAAGCTGTGCCAGTTCCTGGGTGACTGAGCTGCTTCAGGATCTGTGTTATCCTCTATTGCCCACCTCCTTCACAGAAGAAAAAAAAAATTTAGCATTAATCACCCTCTCTTGGAAGAGCATATAGCAGACAACAACAAATTGGCATTTTAAAGTTTCTGGAGGCTGTTGGTTGGGTTGTGAGGTTTTTTTGCAAGGCGAATGACTGCTGTAGCCTGAACCACTGCTTTCAACAGGCAAATCCCAGGAGAATTTTGAAATCTTCAGGTGGGTGGCTGCATCTTACTCCTGCATCCAGCCTTGCGAGGCGATTAGCCATGTCTCTTAAAAATTAGACATGCAAAAAAACAAGAAGCAATGCCAGTTTGAAGGCTTGTGAAGGCAAGATTCGATGGCAAGGGCAGCCCATCCCTCACCACCGGGAGGGGCCGTGGGGATCTCTGCTGCAGGGGGAGCAGAGGCTCCCGAGCAGCATTTTGGTTTTTGCTCTTTAACAACTTGAACGTTTTGGTCCTTGTGAAAGGAGCAATGTGGTTTGCAACAGCAGGTCTTGCGGCTCGGCTGAAGGAAGTGGATTGGGAGTTAAAATCATCCCCTTCTGGGAAAGTGCCGACCCATGGACACTGCGCTCTTTGGGCCAACGCCTGGTATTTATCACAGTCAGCTGCTCCTCACAGGGACCCACCTTTGCTGCTGCGCGGAGGGAGCCACGGCTGGCTTTCAGACACAGTTAATATGTCTAAAGCGCAAATAAACACCTAATGCTTTCAGTTGTGAGTCGTCTGGCTTCTTTTAAAGCTTTATAGGAAAACAGGAGCCAGCTGGCCTGCGGGCTGGAGCAGGGACCTGCCTGCTGTAGGAGTGGTGACGAGTTTCCCAGGACTCTGCCGACGGGGAGCTGCTGGGAGCGCTGCTGGCCTCCGTGGTGAGACTGCAGGCAGCCGGCGGAGAGCAGTGCTGGGCCAGGCACGCGCCAAGGTAGGTCCCCGGAGACTGCTCAGCGCCTGGCAGGGGTCCAGCAAAGCCCTGAATCTTTCAGCTCCCACCTCATCCAGAGGAAACTCAAAGACAAAGCCTAAATTCCCAAATGAGATGTTCTTCTGTCTCTGCTGTAGGGAAGATCTTTGGGACCTTAGGATGTGATCTGGCCTCTGCTCCTTGCACACGCTCCCCAGATCTGAGCTTCTCCAGAGCTCTGACATTTTTTCCTCCTTTCCTGAAAAACTACCCACGCCTCCGAAAGCCGTCCAGCTCTTCCATCTTCACACATGGATCCCATCCAAGGTGCTACAGCTCCCTGCAGAACCGGCTCCAGCTCCCCATAGCCCATAGGAGCTGCAGCACCCTGTCACTGCACCCACTTTGTGCATGACTGATTGAAATAACACATCGCTGCACCCCGGGGAGGGAGCGCTGCGTAGGCAGTGCTGGCAAACTCCGCGCTCACCCCCCAGCACCGCTGTGCCCAACTCCGTCTTCTCCGGTGCCCCCTCACGTCATCGTTAATGATGATGATTTAAAGATCGGTATCCCAAGAAGCATCTCTGATCCCCAGGGACAGTTGCAGCCATAAATCTGCTAATTTTTCTGTGTCCTGCATCTGTCAAATCAGCAAAAGCCATTAGGGATCTCTGCGTTGGGATGATGGCCCTGAGATATGGAGGTTTTTCTGGTATCTCATGCTTTGCAGTCCCCTTGATTCTCAGACAATGTTGCTTCCCCTTGTGAATTAAAGAAATTAGCTCCCTCCCTTTATTAGCTGTATGTGTAATTAAGGGCCAACCGCTGGCACGTCAGCCGGCACGGCCGGCTTTCGCAGCTGGTGGCGGAGCAGCAGCACAGGCCTCCTTCCCCCAGCCCTTGCCGCCCAGGGAGGCTCCTTCCCTCGCCAAGGGCGGCCGCTGCTCTCTGCGGGACGCTGCAGGTGCGTGGTCACCGCTGGGGACCCGCTCAAAACACGTGGGCACCGCTGAGCCCTCCAAGCCTCCCCAGTGCTGGGAGCAGAGGGGTGGGATTGTCCCTGGAGCGACCAGCACGGGCAGCTCTTGCTCTGTGCCGGTCCCCGCTCATGGCGTGGGGAGGCGAGGTCGTAGAACGTGTTTCAGCAGCGGGCGAGGGGACAGGGAAGGTGGGAGCTGCCATATTCCTGCTTCCCCTTCTCCCAGAAGCTCTGCCAGCCGTTTGCAGGGCCGTGCGAAGCATTTGCTGCTGGCAGGAGCGGGTCAGTGCCCACGGGAGCTGCTGTGCCGCGGCTGCGTCCTGAACCAGGCATCAGCCTTGGCTCCTGGCAGCACAAGCGCGGGGAGAAGACCCAAGCAGAAGACCTGCGGCAGCGCCTGGGTCGGCACCGCAGTGCTGGCTTTGGGCGAGGTCCTTTCCCCCCCGCTGCAGAGACCTTCCGGTGCTGTCGGGTTCCTTTACAGGAGCTGCCCATCCTCATGGGGTGAGGTGGCTCTGCAGGAAGAAATAAATTAATTTCACCTCTTTTGGGCTCCTGGCTTAAGATAATCTGAATCTCTTTCCCTCTCTTGGCTATCATCTGTTGCTGGACTTGAAGATGCCTAAAATCAGGTGAGAGGGATCCCACCTGTACCATCTGCTTTTCCCACAGACTCTCTGGCACAGCAAAGTGGAGCAATGAACTTGTCTGTAAATCCAACTTGAACGCAGATTTTTAACTCCCTTACCCAGATTAGACACAATCAACAAACCAAACATGGTGGGAAGTCTCCTGCTGACATTAATGGGATTAGGATCAAGCCTGGAAATTTGGCAGCATTTCTTGCTTCATTAAATAAACCCCTTTTGGTGGAGGATTTGTTGCAAACACAGTCAAGATTTGTTACATTAAAAAGAACTTTTGAGCTGACAGCCCCGGGAAGCTGTTCAGGCAGAATTAACAGGCACACGTACAGATGCACAGATGTACAACCACCTTCTTTCCCTAAAATATAAAACTGTTTTTCTTGGCACAGGAAAAAAACACTCTATCAGAAGAAAATATCACTATCAGCAGCAGCTAAATGCATAGGACTCAACTCTGTTTAATTCTTTATTTCACTTTGCACAGATTTCTAAAAAGAGACCAAACGTGTCGTGTTTCCAGGGTCTTTGTGTTTCCAGAGGCACCCAGCAAAGCGAGGAGGCGAGAGCTCCCGTGTGCAAGCGGTGGGGAGCGGGCGCGAGCCGCGAGCGCCGCACGAGCCGCAGAGACGCCTTGAGTTCAGCAAAGCGACCGCCAGCCCTCGCGTGACAGCAGCTGGCCGCAGGGGTGCGAGGCGTCAGCCCGCTGGAGTAGGAGGATTTGTCCCCGCGGGTGAACGCAGAGCTCGCGGGGGGTGACACGTGGCCTCCGGCTGAAACCCGGCTCTGACCGAGCCGCCCACCTCACTTCAGTTGGTATGGCCGGTAAAGCCCTGTTTGGTACACAAGTGTGGGCTGGGTGCCGAAAACGTGGGCTTATGTGTTTGTGTCAGAGATGTCCACAGCCTGGAGGAGCTGGAGCTGCGCTCAGACAAGGGCTGGGGGTGCCGGGGACGTCGCTGCCAGGCTGAGATGGTGCCCGGGGTCCCCGCCATGCGAACAGGGCATCTCCGTAACAGAAGAGCCCCCAGGCCCAGGCAGAGGTGTGAAGACCACGTGCGAAGCTGGAGGAGAAGCAGCGTGAGCAGGAGGCTCCCGCAGGTCTCGGCTCCCCGTTACACCGGGCACCAGGCAGCGGGACTTCGTGGCGCATCTTTGACGGCGTGGTGGGAGGCCGCAGTGCGCACACGAAAAGGGATGAGTCACTCCGGTCACTAATGAAAGGTCACAGCATCCTCAGATTCAGCAAGAGGCATTTACTTCTTCAGCAAAACAATTTCATTGCTAAAGTACCTTTGGCTACAGGGACAACAGACCTGACAGGTTATCTTATTTACCAAGGATATCGATCAGACTGGGGAAGGAATAGTAGATGCAATCACTCCAGATGACCTGAGAAAAAGCAGTAAATATACCTGGGCCTGAGCGGAGATTTTAATAAAAGAGAAAAATCTGTCTATGCCATGCAGAGTGTTTTGGCATCTGGGAGACCAACAGCTTGTGAAGAAGAGCAAATCACATAAATAGAATAACATTTAGTGTGACTGTGTGAGGCCATCAGTCTAATATTATTCCTGCGGTGCATGCAGTTATAAATAGGTGATGCCATGTAGCGTGGGACCTGGGGAGAGCAGCAGCTAAGGAATGCACTCGCAGCTCGGCGGCAGCGGCACTGCGCAGCTTGCAGCTGTAACACGCATTTGTATGTGCGTTACGGAGCGACTGCGGCTGCACCCTGCAGGCAGGGATTTGTCCTGGAGGACTTGGTGAACCCAGGCTTAATAGAGATGTGCCGTTTTTCAGACCATTCCTCTAAATACCCCCAGCAGCAAGCCCTCCACGCCCCTTGCCATCAGTGCCGCTCGTTGCTCTAGGCAGGGAGAGCAGGGCAGCCAGAAGCCCCCGGGAGCTGCTCCGTGCACCACGACCTGCGCTGTCTTCTCAGCAACCTGGGAGGAGACCATAGTTTGAATTTTGCCCAACACCTCCGCTCTGCCCTGGCCAGGAGATGCTCAGGTTAGATCCCTGAAGAGCCCTTTGTGCTGGGGCTCGTGCCATGAAATTCTTCTGCTTGTTTGGACTCATGGACAAAATGTTTACCTTAAGGAGCCACAGAAAGCTCCCAGGCTTCTCTGTAGCACCACAGCTCCTCCTTGGAGAGGCTGCTTCCACGCTGTGCCGAGGACATCCAAGGACAGGAGACAGATTAACTCCGTCCTGGCTGCCTTTGCTCGGCTGTGGAGGTGCCGCTCAGCAGAGGTGGGGGAGAACCGCACACCACAGCTCCCAGTCAGCTCTTACCAGCCCAGACCACCCTGCAGCACTGCCCTGCCGCCGGTCCAGGCTGTTGAGGGTGAGAAGGTCCCGTGGCAATGGGAAACTGCTGGCACGAAGGAGAGCTCAGGGGTAGGTTTGGTGACGCCAAGAGCCAGGCACTCTCACTTAATGAGGCATTATTTGGTTGTGGAGCCAAAAATCCCCCTATAAAAGAGTGTGCGATGCTGGGGTGGCAACACCGTACTGTGCTGAGAGCCCGGAGGAGCAGGGAATGCAGAGAGCCCTTGGGGTGCAGCTCATCTGGGTGCTGGGGGCTGTCCAAGACCCCAGCGGGTCTGCAATACGCAGCAGGAGAAGCCGCGGCCTCCCCAGAGCTGCTGGGGGAAAGCATCTTCCTGTGTGCAAAGCAGAAACAGCCCCATCACATCGCCGCTCCCCCACTGCCCGGAGCCGGGAGGTGGGGAAGAGCTCCGGCAGGTTGGCCCCAGGGCTGGCTGCAGGACAGACACCAACGGCACAAGGTGCACAGTGACGGAGAGGGGCCCCGTGAGCTAAAATATTAGGGTGAAATCTGTGTTTTAACCCACCTGTCCGTAGGAATGGTCAGGAGCCATCCCTCCACGGCTGGATTTTGTGGCCACAGCTGGTGGTGGAGGAAGCAATCTCTGGGCAGGTCAGTGCCTCTTCCCCCTCCTTGCCAGCTCTCCATTGCATAACTCCTCATCCCCAGATCTGCTGCCAGTAGCTCTGCTTAGCCCCAGTGGGAGCAAACCCAGCAGCACGGGAGGCAAGAGGAGGGTTTGCTTTCGTTTCCAGTGCTGCTTGGGTGAGGAGCAGAGGGTGGTTCGTGGATGAACCCGAGCAGCAGACTCAGCCCGGGAGTTCGGGGCAGCATCCTCTCCCAAAGGCACAGCACAGGGGTGAGCGATGGACTTGCAGTCGCACCAGCACCTGCAAGCCCTGGGCTGGGGGACAGCTCGCAGCTCTCCATCTCCCTACATACAGGGTTCACATGCGGTTCCCAAGCCAGAAACCCAAAAATGGCCATGCCCTGAGTCTGTTCTTGGCCCTGTATGGAGGTGCCCTGGGGGGATAGCCAGATGAGCATCGTCTCCTGTCACTGCTCAGCACCTCAGCTCCCACCACAAAAGACACACCAACAAGCGACCTAAAAGTCAGCTAAATATTTCAGAACCCAGAGAAGCCTCCAGTTTATTTTCCCATTTAGCTCAGGTGGTTTGCCTGCCTCCAGAAAAGCCTAGCGTTAATTTGATTCCCTATAACTGATTCACGGCAGATCTGGCATCCCGATGCCTGGAACAGCTGTGATTCCTGTGCTGCCGTTTGCTCTGCCCCAGGGACACCGCACAGCCCCTGAGCGTGGCTGGGAAGAAAGGACCAGGGCTGGAGCGGGGCACAAACAGCTGGGCCATGAGCACACAGGAACATCTTTGCATTTGGAATTCAAGGAGGACGTGTCTCATCTCCCCAGTTAATCCTTCCAGAGAAAGGTCTGGAGAGAAGGAGCTGGAAAATCTCTGCACATAAACAAGACTTAGTGAAATACGCAATTTTGAGGTAGAGAAAGAAATATGTCCCCAACACGGTGCTTTCACCGCAAGAGGAAACAAATATTTTCATTTTGTTACGTTCATTCCCCACGGGGAACCTGCTGTGCTCTCAGACGTGGCGCGGCGGGGAGCGTTTTCACAGGGCGATTCACAGCTCCCTGGGCTGGGAAACCGCTTGTGGCCCCAAAGCCGGAGCCGCTTCTGGCCAGTGGAGTCTGGCGGCTGGGACCAGCCTCTGGAGCGTCGCTAGCGGGGAAAGAAAGAGTCATTTTCGTGGAATCAAACATTGCATGGAAATAAGTTGGTGCCTGGCTGGGAAGCTCAGTCAGCATCTCGGTGCCGGCTCCCTGAGCTTCAGAGGCAGAACAGGAAAGGACATCTTGAGTTTTACTAATAAATGCACTTTTCCCCAGTTGAAGAGCTGGGGCCAATTTGTTTCCTACCGGGCTATTTTTAGCATCGAAATGAGCCATTTGCTGTAAACTGTCTGCCTGGGAAGCAAAGCCCTGGGGCAGCAGACGGGGCTGCCGCAGCTCCCGCACTGCGGGGCCACCGCCCCAGCCGCCGGCACCGCCAAATCTCACCCAGAGCATGGATTGCCTCGCCGGCAGGATGGGAGCCGTCGCCGCTCCTCCCTCAAGCACTCACGTACACAGACCCCAGGCAGGCACACACAATCCTCCTGCCCCCGTGGGACGTGTTGCGGCTGCGGGAAGGAGGGTGCCACGGGAGCCGGCTAATGAACTGACCGTGCGGGCAGGATCCTTCGGCACTGGAGCTGCCCGCGGGGCTCTCGGCGTGGGTTACGATGCCCATCGCTCGCCCGGGAGGGTCCCTCGGGAACCCTACATGCGGTTCAGGACCTTTCCTGTCCCCGCAGTGCAGTGCCGCCGCGGCGGGGGCTGCCTTGCAGGACAGCGGCGAAGCTGTCACCGGGGCACCCTCCGAAAGAGCCTCGCATATTTGCAATTCATTCCCAGACCTTTTGGCCCCCCACCCTTGACCTTCCTGGCAACCCTGTGGGCTGCGATGCAGGGAAGTCATTTATAGCATCGCGACGCTGCCACGGTGGGAGCAGAGACGCGCTCGGGATCAGGCCCTGCTCTGCTTTCGGCCAAGGGTTTGATGTGGCCGTGTTTCTATGGTGACTCTCCGGTCGTGGCTGCGGCGGTTCATCTCCAGATTAGCCTTCCCAGGGAGTGGGACCCTTCTCCAGACACGTTCCCAAAGCCTCTCTCCTCCACCACTGGGGTCCGGTGGCTGCTCACAGGGACCAGCCCACCCCAGCAGCAGCAGCAGCACCGCAAGCACCCGTCCCCAAGCCCAAATCCAAACTGGTTGCCGGTTCTGATTTAACAGGCTCTCAGCAAATCTTTGTACAAATTATTAAGCAGGGGCATTATTATTTTATTATTTATTTTATTATTAAAGCCAAGATCCCCAAACCAAATAAATGAACCATCTAAAGCGGCTGAGATCAAGAACTTGCTAAAGCAGAGCAGCACCTTTCCCGTTTGGTTGTGGTCCAGCCAGTTTATGGCAGGTACTTTGTGCCTGGCTGACGTTCAACTGACAGCTTTCCAAGCGTATAAAAAACTTATTAGGCTGAAAATAGAGCTCGAGACCATAAACTGTCAAGAGCACCGTCAGCGTTTCCAGCCCAGGTCTGCTTCGTGTACGAGCACCGGCCGTTCGGGCTGCCGGGGGGAGCAGGGGTGGGGAGGATGGGGCTGTGCGGCCCCTTGCAGGACCTGTTTTGGGTAGGAAGGGTAGTTGGGGAAGGCTCAGTAAAGGGCCGTGGGGTGCCGGGGCATCAGAAGGAGGCACGGCCAAGGTTTGGCACGGCTGGTACCAGGCAAGGTGGCCGGAGACAGTCGTACGTGGAGCCGTGTCCACCGGCGCTGGGGTTTGAAAGCTGCCGACCACATCCACGGTGATCACGCGGAGGCAATCTGCATCTGCAACCAGTTTATATCCGATGCTTCGTTAATTCCTTCACGGAGCTTCCAGGTTACAGCACAGAGCAAAGCGCCGGCAGCCACCCGAGCTACAAAGGGTCAGGGAGGGAGGCAGCAGGAAAATCCCAGAGTCGAGAGAAAGCCGTGAAGTTCCTGAGCCTCCGATAACCCAGAGCGTGGCCTGTAGGGCAGAGACAAGTCAGCTCTGGCTAGCGGGAGGATATTTTACAGGAAGATTTATGGGGTCATGGGGCAGCAGGAAACATTGCTACGTCCAGCCCGGGTCCGGTCAGGGACTCTGCGTCCGCAGAGGAGGCCGTTGCCGTGCCCCTCGCGCGGAGAGGAGGGATCGCTGCCTGCGCCGGCTCAGCGTGGTGCCTGTCCTGGGTCAGCCGGGCGGGGATGGAGTCCCCCCTCACCCGGGCAGCTGCGGCCGGTACCTAATATCTCATATCTCGGTATCTAATCCTTTTTAGAAATGAACGAATCCATTGCTTTAAAAATACCCTGTGGCATTGCGAGGCTGTAATTTCAGTATTAAATGGCATTAAAGCCAGAAGAGCTGCTGCTTTTACTAAGGCAAAAGAAAATAACTGTTTATTCTCTAAAAATAACCGACAGAAGCAGAGCACGCCAAGAGGGTCCCCGAGCCACCGGAGAGCGGCCAAAACCCGGGGAAGGGGCTGACGCCTGCCAGACCCCGTCCGCAGCCCTGGCTGCCACCCGTGGGTAGGTGGGCAGCGCAGCCGGGGGCGCGGGGCAGCCGGCACCACACACCCCGCGGACGCTGACCCCGTTGCTCGGGGACCAGGAGCTGTTGGCCCAGGTCAGCGCAGACCGAGGCAGTGTCGATGCCCGAAGCAGCTTCAGCAAAGCTGGCGGGATGCTCCCGCCTCTCCCCACGTACATCGGGCTGCGGGACCCACTCAGACAGACCCACGCTGCTGTTCCCCGTTCAGCTTCTTTTGTCTGAGACAGTTAAGCAGCTTTGCTTATTTCAATCCATTAAAACCAGAAAAGCTTTTTAATAAATTCCCCACCAGCCTGGAATTAGTAGATGTGGGCCAATTAGACACATTAATTAGGCACTGGTTTAAACACAGATGAGGTTTGACTTTGTTTACCAACCTTGGAAGGAAGCAGCTTCTCAAAGTTCACCTCCAAAGGACTGAACAAACAAGGTACGTTCGTTCAGTCCCGGTCACAAGCACCTTACAACAGAAACACATCACTTCAACTTCTATTTTATTTTCAGAGCTCTTGCTTTCTCTCTGCCTCCCCATGCAATAAAAATGAGACATTTAATCTCATAATGCAACTTCTCACTGGAAATCAATGATAAAGTACATTATCTTGCCTGCCTTGATCCTGCGGCTCCAGCCTGACCTTTCTCAAGCGAAGACGGGGGGAAGACAAAGGTTGAACTGAAGGAGCTTCCCCGTGGGAAGGCGTGCGAGGCCCGTGGGAGGGACTGCCCTGCACAACAGCGATCTGACACGGTTTGGTCTCGCTCGTGCCGCCGTGCTCGCTGCGTGCAGGACACAGCAATGCGCGAGCAGGAAGGCAGCAGAGCAGGCTGAGTTCAGCATCCCCTTGATGGTGAAGCCTACGGCCCCATTCAGAACACACGGCTCTGTGCGCTGCCGCCCACACGGTCCATGGAACCACATGGTTCCATCAGCGCTGGATTTGTTACTGCGGGGGTTTCTTATCAGGAGACGGATCCTGCTACCCTTGCTCCTGCTGAGCAGCATTTATTCCACAGGGGTCTGTGACCTGCATGAGGTCAAAGCAAACCTCAAAAGGAGAAACCCGTGATGTCCCAAACCCCCGTGGGAGTAATAGCAGCCGTTCCGCCATGCCCATTGCTGAATGAGACCCTCTTCCAACACTGTTCCATTGATGGCATCCCCTTTTCCAGAAAATGGATTTGCCTGAATCTCTGTAACTCCCAACATAGCAGGGAAAGGCCGTGCCAAGGGAAGACCCATTCCCCAAGACACGTCCAGGTGAGGATTTCTTCTGTGGTCAAGAGACCTTGAAGCTGGCCAAGGTTAACCCACCACAAGACCCAAAGAGGACAGGGCTAGCAGAAAACAGATTGAGGAAGTGCTGAGAGGTGTTCAATACTGCAGGGGCAGAGATGGACCCCCTGCCCCAAACGGCCCCAGCCACAGGGAGGGTGGGATCCCTGTGTAGGTAGTGCTTTGAGAAGGCTGTGCTCCACCATCTCTGGCCAAGCACTGCTGGCTGTCATCGCAGACACAGGTTTGGAAACAAACTGCGGAGGATTTAGGTAGTCCATGACCATCTAGGATTGATGTTGGTGCTAAAGGAAACTGTGCATGTAGCTTCTGCCTGTCTTCTCCCATGGCTGGAGAGCATCTCCCAGGGTTTTGTATGCTTGAACCTGCACTGGCACGTGGGCCCAACATCTGCACGGAGCAGCAGATAACATGACACAGCATCAGCTTAATGCTCCAAGAATCACCTGGGGACCCAGAATTTGGTCTGCAAGGTACTGGAGGCCCCAAACACCTCCTAAAAGATGTGTGACAGGTACACAGTGATGGGATCTGCTGGGATCTGCTTCCTCTATAATGGAACCAAGAGGAGCTCAGTTACCAGCCCGGCATCCTCTCTTCCAGGTGGGATGTCATTGCTGACCAGTGGAAAAAATCACCAGCAGCTGGACGGCAGCCGACGAAGTGTATCTTCTCTAGCAGGTGGCCCCCACAGTGCTCTGGGTCCGGCGGCTTGACAGCATCCCAGGCCCCATTAGCAGGGCTGCAGATGACACCACAGAGAACATAAAGCAGACACGTTCCTCCAGCGAATGCTTTGCCGTGTGATTTAGGAGGCTGCAAGCACTGCGATGCCAAGCAGCAATCCACCGACAGCTTGTGCTGCTGGTGATGGATGCCGGAGCCTGTATTTGTTCTTCAGTAACAACTTTCACTAATGGTGATGGCCTGACGGGGGCTTGGCAAGAAGAAGGGAAGCGGCAAGTGTCCAGGGTGAAGAAGAGTTCATGATTACAGCGGGAAAGGGCACCATGTCCCTTTTGCTGGCCATGGAAAAGCAGAGGACAGGGCTCGAAGGGGCTCCAGGAGGGCATCGAGTCACCTCTTGCTCCAGGAGAGTATCAGCTGCAGCCAGAGCACTTTCAGCAGACATCCACACATCTCCTTATCTTGTTTTTAAACTCCTCCAGCGATGGGGCTGCCACAATCTCCCCAAGCAATCTGTTCCAGTGTTTCACTGTCTTCATGGTTGAAAAGTTTTTCTTATGTCCAACTCAAACCTCCTTTGCTGCAACTAAAGCCCTAAGCATCTTGTCCTCTCCCGAGAGAGAGGTGGGATGGATGAAGAGTGGTGTAAGACTGCTTGCTGGTCTGTTTTCCTTCTTTGTTTCATTCCCAGTCAAAAGAAAGAGAGTTTTTTTCTTGAAGGTGATACTATCTATCTCCTGTGACACACAACTCAGAGAAATATCTTTCTATTTTTAAGGTTTACATAAAAGCTCAGGAAAACAGACCTGAGAAACAGGGTCTTCACTTTGTGGGCTCTGCCTCCTGTCACAGAGAACGTCCCTGCGCCCCCGGAGCTGACCTGGGTTGTCCGCAGTGCATCAGCATGGGGAGGCTCCGCTCGCTGCTCCCCACGCCAGCACAGGGCTGCTGGGCCCTGCGTCCCCCCGCGCCTGCAACACCTGATGAACAAGCCAGAGAAATCAGCAGAAACACTGAACCTGGTTATTCCGTTCCTTTCAGCTCTCTTAAAAGAGCACTGGACACAGCAGGCTAGACCGGCTGGAAAAAGCAGAGATCGTACCGGTAACAGGCATCGCAGCACGTTCCTCGCGGCTGTGGGTGTGAAGTGGTAGCTCCCTGCCCAGAGCTCGATGGAGCGGCGGCAGCAAGGGCTGCCCGCACTGGGATGGCACCGCAGGGCTGCCGGGGCAGCCGCGGTCCACGCGACCCCAACTCCCTTTCCAGCAGCGCAGGTGACCGGGCACTGGCACGAGAAAATCCTCCAGCCTGGGAGCAGCCGGGTGCAACTTTGGGGAAGGGGACCGTTAGTAATGTCACCAGCACAGGATGAAGCGTGGCCTCGCTAGGGCTGGCCTGCAGCCTGCGGCCGCCAGCTCCGGCCCGGTGCTGTCAGGCAGGGTGGGCTCAGGGCATGCGGGAGCCAGTCTCACAGAATCACAGAATCACAGAATCACTAGGTTGGAAAGGACCTTTAAGATCATCAAGTCCAATCATTAATCCAGCGCCACCATGTCCCCTAAACCATGTCCTGAAGTGCCACATCCACACGTTTTTTGAACACTTCCAGGGATGGCGACTCCACCACCTCCCTGGGCAGCCTGTTCCAATGCCTGACCACCCTCTCAGTGAAGAAATTTTTCCTAATATCCAATCTAAACCTCCCCTGGCGCAACGTGCCCGCAGGAGCAGGTGCCCGGGGAGCCGGTGCCCGCAGGAGCCGGTGCCCGCAGTAGCCCGTGCGCGGTGCCCGCAGCAGCCGGGCCGCGGTGCACCGGGCCGCGGTGCGCGGAGCAGGCGGTGCGCGGGGCGCGCAGGGGGCGGTGCGCGGGCGCGCAGGCGGGGCGCGCAGGGGCCGGGCCGGGCGTGGGCGGGCGCGGGGGTTGCGCGGCGGGGGCGCGGCGGGGCCCGCGGGGGGCGGCGGGCGCGGGGCCATGCGGAGCCCGGGCTGAGGCGCCGCGGCCGCCCCTCGCCATGAAGCGGCAGAACCTGCGCACGGCCGCGCTCATCCTCTGCATCTTCTCCTACCTGCTGGTGGGCGCCGCCGTCTTCGATGCGCTGGAGTCGGAGGCGGAGAGCGGCCGCAAGCGGCTGCTGGAGCAGAAGCGCGGGGAGCTGCGGAGGAAGTACCGCTTCTCCGCCGACGACTACCGGGAGCTGGAGCGGCTGGTGCTGCAGGCCGAGCCGCACCGCGCCGGGCGGCAGTGGAAGTTCGCCGGCTCCTTCTACTTCGCCATCACCGTCATCACCACCATCGGTGAGTGCCGGCTCCCCGGCGCGCGTCCGGCGCCCCTCCGTCCCCGCACCCCCGCGCTCCGCCGTCCCCGCACCTCCACAGCCTCCCGCGCCGCCACCGCCCCCGGGCGCGCAGGGCAGCCCGGGGGGGCGCCTGCAGAGGGGAGGCCGGTCTCACCCTTGCAAGGTTGGGACATCTCTTCAGGCCGCCCCCCACCCCCCCGAGCTGAGCCTGTGGGACCCCGGTGCCCTGCAGTGCGGGAGGGGGTTCCGGGCAGGCTGGGGGCCAGCCGGCCCTGCGGGATGCCGAGGGTGCTGCCGGGGCGTGCCCCTCGTCCCCGGGAGCTGGAGGAGCCGGCGGGGGTGCCGGAGGGCAGAGGGGGGAGCCGCGTCCCTGCTCTGTGCAGGTCTGTAGCCAACGAGCCAGGCTGAAGAGTTGGGCAAGAACTGTCGGCTTCTTTGCCAGCTCAAAACTCTGGATGTTTGGCTGTACGAGACCTGCTTCAGGGAGCCAAGAGCCACCGGGCACCGACCCTCGCTCTGCCCGTGCGGGGACCTGCAGAGAGATGGGTGTCGGTGTGCTTGGAGGGAAGTGGCAGAATCGCGTTAAGCCCCCGTGTAGGCATACTTACCCATGCTGGAGCCCAATGCCTTGGTTTGCCCCCTTCAATTTTGCAAGAGAATGGAACTAAATTGAATAAGGATTGCCTTAATTCTAGGTGAGATTAGCCACATGAGAGTTGAACGTTGTTTAATTAATCCACTTTTCTTAAGACGTGCACCCTGAGCATCCCGTGGGGGTAGGCAGGCATGTGATCCTGTGCCCATGTCATTGCCTGTGCTGGGATTTCTGTCAGCAGACGTGTTTTGGGGGCAGGAACCCCGAGGCCAAATCCTGCCCTTTCACAGCCAGCAGCCACCTGCTCGTCTGTAGGACGGGGCTCAGCCTTACCGAGGGGCTTGGGATGGGTGAAACACGTCTGGTAGCGGAAAGCATCATCCCTCAGGACAAGGGCTGGTGGGATCAACTGCGCTGCGTTCCCAGGGGACAGGAAGTGGCAGAGGGGCAGGTACCCCGCCAGCCCTGCCCCTGGGGGCTCCGTGTGCCCCCACGAGATGTGGTGTGGGGTTTGTGTCACTGGCAACGCACGTGGCCAGCAAATAGCGATGGGTTCAGGGCATGGTTAGTGTCAGGCCCCAGTGGGAGGGTAGGACAAATGGCTTCAGTGAAAATCTCCATCATAGCTTCATTTACATGATTTTTTCTGTTGACTGTGACAAACAATTGCTACGCTTATCACACACCCTGCGCAATAAATAATTTCAGCCCAGGTGCCATATTTCTAAAACGCTGGCACGTCAGATCTCCTTATATTGGGCTGTGCTCAGAATCTCCGTTTTAATGAAATGTTAGCTGTGTTTACTCTTTCTAATTCCCTTTGTCATTTTGAAAGCATCAGTCAAATGCTCTTTCAGCAGTCTTTCAGAGTACAACAACTGTTGTTCCACTTACGGCTCTTCTGGATCATTATATTTACCTCCTCTTTGCTGTCATTGGATTGTCTTGTAGCCTAGGACCTGATAATTGCACCCGGTTATTAAGCTTGGATCTGACTGGGGGTTTCGCCACTGCAGTCTTATGTCTGCTCTGTATTCTGTGAAATGCCGGCGTTAAGTTTATCATTTCTGATTGCGTGGGTTTATGAAGAGACAGAGCCATTAGGAAGCGGTCCCCTCCTGCCTGCTTGCGGTTCGGAGCACAGCACAGTTGAGGACAGTGCTGTCCTCAGCCTCCCAGCCCGGTCCCATCGCAGGAGTTTCCCGGAGCGGGAGGTGCGCTCAGGAGCCTGGGAGAGCGTGGTTATCCCATTGCTGGTTGTCCCATCGCCGCATGCTAACAGCTTCCCAAAGAGTCCCGGGAGTCCCCTGACAGCAAGAGACAGAAGTGAAGCCAAGTCACAGCTTTGAACAAGACTGAGAAATAAAAAAGGGTGATTTCCCCCCCCATGTTCTTCACGCAAAAGTCACACGAATACCTGCGAAAAGTGGAAATATAAATCGCTGTTTGCAAAAGGCCACGCGGCAGCGGGAAGGAGCTGGCGCTGTTCTGCAGGTGCCTTTAAAAAGGAAGTTTCCAGCCCCGGTAGTTTCTTGTAGAAACTCAAAAGAAAGGCTTGGATGCCTTTGGGTGCCGTTACCCGCCACGCCGCATGACTCCCTTGCGCTTAGTTACTCATCCACTTAGGTCAGAGGCCACCGATTTCTGTTAAGCTTATACAGTGAAGTGAGGTGGGTGCAGAGTCACTGAAGCCCGGAAGATTGCGGTGAATACCTCATTACGATTCACGGTATAATTGTGTGTGTCCTTGAGTCACAGCTCTGAAACTTGAACCAAGGTGGGGAAATTAAATCTCAGAAGGCATTCAAGGACAACTTTGTCCTCCTTGAGCTCCTTGTCTCTGGGACAGGGCTGACAGGGCTGCGGTGGCATAAATACTTCCCTGCATTTAAAGCAGTGCAACCCCTCCTCCCCGGCGGTCCGGCACTGCTTGAGGTCTGAGTCTTGGTGACACTGGAGTAAGTCCGAAGTTGCGCTGCAGAAGTCCTCCCAGACTTAGCTGCTCCTGCGGGGACTGACCCTGTAGCGCAGGGGCCCTATAGCTCCTATCCAGCAGGCCGCACAGCAGATGATCGTATAGCCGAGAGTCGAAGATGCACATGACACTGGGGGGCTCAGGGGACAGGAGCGACGGGCGCGGGTGCCACGGGGAGGTGACGGTGGCCCTGCAAGGGCAGTTGTGACGGGACTGGCTGGGTGCGTGCCTTCCCGCAGGGTGACCTGCCGCTGCTGGTCTCGGCATCCTGCAGAGCCTCTGTCCTCCCTTGCTGTGGG
Organism: Phaethon aethereus; assembly: GCF_964289735.1. Taxonomy (NCBI): domain Eukaryota; kingdom Metazoa; phylum Chordata; class Aves; order Phaethontiformes; family Phaethontidae; genus Phaethon; species Phaethon aethereus. The sequence goes on from NC_138592.1 coordinate 11,008,396, forward strand.
GATTCAGGTCACCCCGCGGAGCGGGTGCTGGCATGGTGTCATCGCCTCTAAACGGCTCGTGAGCTGCAGAAGGCGTGCAGACCCCAACCCAGCTCTAGGGCTGCTCTTGGCCTCCATGACCTCGTACCAGCTCAGGGGCTGTCAGGAGGGTACCAAATGCGGTTCTGCCCACATGATACTGTGATGTGCCATCATCCCAAAAGATGTGGCATCCGATGGTCCTGTTAGCATTGCCTGCAGAGCTGTTACCGATTCATTTTCCGTTTTCCCCCCATTCTCCTACTGCTCCTCTTGGTCCCAGGACAGCCTTGCCAGAAACCTCAGTGAGAGCTTAACGTCTGCCTTTCCTCTTTCCTTCGCAGGCTATGGGCACGCTGCCCCGGGAACGGACGCCGGCAAAGTCTTCTGCATGTTCTATGCCATCCTGGGCATCCCCCTGACGCTGGTCATGTTCCAGAGCCTGGGGGAGCGCATGAACACTGTTGTGCGGCTGCTGCTCAAGAAGATCAAGAAGTGTCTGGGCATGAGGACAACCAACGTCTCCATGGAGAACATGGTCCTAGTCGGCTTTCTGTCCTGCATGGGGACCCTGTGCATCGGTGCAGCAGCCTTCTCTTATTTTGAGGGCTGGACTTTCTTCCATGCCTATTACTACTGCTTCATAACCTTGACCACTATTGGCTTTGGAGACTTTGTGGCTCTGCAGAAGAACGAGGCTTTGCAAAAGAAGCCCCCGTATGTGGCTTTCAGCTTCATGTACATCCTTGTGGGCCTGACTGTCATCGGCGCCTTCCTCAACCTGGTGGTGCTGCGGTTCCTGACGATGAACTCGGAGGACGAGCGGCGGGATGCCGAAGAGCGCGCCTCGCTGAGGAGGGCGCGGAACAACATCCACCTCAAGCCAAAAGAGGACAGCCAGAGCAGCAATGCTATTTTTCTCCCCGTGGAGGACAGGACGAGCCAGGTGAACCTCATCCCACTGATCCACGAGGACGCAGAGAGGCAGCGGCACCAGTTGGCCAACTCGGCAGCCACCGTCCCCTCCTTCTGCACATGCCTGTGCTACAGACCTCACCTGTGCGGCAGCCCCGTGCCCTCCCACCCCGAGACCCTGAGCTGCCACACCAACCCCGTGTATTACAACTCCATTTCCTACAAAATCGACGAGGTCTCCCTGAGCACACGGGGTCAGACCGGCTCGTCCCCGGGGAGCACTTTGTCATCCAACAGCCCTCGCTGCCAGCAACGCCCCCGGCTGCGGAGGAAATCCATCTAGGAGTGCGTGGGGAGCCGTACTCAGTGCTCGAGTCTTACTATGATGATAAATTAAGAACAGAGATGTCAGGTCCTTCTGACTGCTCTCGTTTCTCCAGTTCCTCTCCCCTTTCAGCTGGAAGCCAGCCCTGTGCAGGGTCCAACAGGAGCCTTTAAACCCTGTTGAGAAATAATGATCCTTTTTGCAGGCACTGAATGACATTGTTAGTTTTTCTTTGCTTTTTCCTCCCAAGTAGGTTCAAGCAGTTGGGTCTGGCAAGAGGCCCCCCGATGTGAAGCCCGGCAAGATGTAGGTTTGCTTTCCTACCTCCCTGCTCCCCAAATGGAGACGTTGCTGCCCTCCCACCCTGCCTAACCTTGGCTGTGGCCGCTGCCAGCACACGCCTTTTGCTACACGGGCTGGATTGCACTCGCTGAGAGCGTTATCAAAAGAAAGCCCGTGTTAGGGAGCCCTGCAGGGTTAGGGATCTTTAAGGTCTCCCCTGACACCGGGTGCAGGTAAGTCGGCGCCACGCAGCAGGTTTGCCGCTGGTGGGTGGGCTGGGAGAGGTGGGCAGGAGGGGACGGGCTGCAGTCCTGCTGCGCAGCACACGGGGACAGCTTCACGGCACTGCATCGCCCGTCACCAGCCCTCCAGGGCTAAGCTCAGGCTTGTGGCTCAGTGCTTCTTGGAAGCTGGGGGTCCATACGCCCACTCACTTGCCCACCAGCACGCCTTCCCCCGCTGCTGGTAGGTCCTCCAGGCTGAGCTGGCGGAAGGGGAAGCTGAACGCCTGCGGTCCAGCCGCAGCCCTCCTCTGCGGGGAGCCCAGGCCGTGCTGAGGGCGCAGCCCCAGGGACCTCCCTAGACCATACACAGCCACCTGCAAAGGGTTTGGCCCGGTGAGATCATTAGCTAAAACCACCCCTTCCTCCGCCACCTTCCCTCTGCTGCAGCCCAGCACGCATGCCTGCTCCTTGCCTCCTCCCCGCCCCCAGGAGCCCGTGGGTTCGTGCTCATTGCTGCTGGGGCTGTCAGAGGTGGGGTGATCTCACCTTGGTGTGCGTCCCCGGGCGGGATGCGGTACCCGCACGGCCCCAGCTGGGAGGCTGTTTCCAGCGGGTGCCCCCCGACGTGGCCCGCGTCCATCCTCCCTCATCTGCATGAAAGCAGAACTGGGCTCTGACAGCAGTAGGAGCTCCATTTCACTTTTTTCCCCCAATAAAGGGGCATTTTCACTCTTAGTTCTAGCTAAAACACCCTTTTCTTGGTGGGGAAGGCCTCAGGGCAGGCTTTGTTCTCTCCTCGTTCTGTTCTGGGCAGTTTAATAAAAGGTGAACCCAGCTGGTGGTGGTTGGTTGGTTGTCACGGGGGCATGTGTCCGAGCCCCAAACCCCAGTGCTGCCCGGCGGCAGGGGTACGCCAGGGCCAGCTCCCCTGCCACGGGGGTGCGGCCAGTGTTTATATCCAGGGATATTATCCCTGTGGATGTTTGGGCATCAGAGGGAGGGGGGTGTGGGAGCGGCTGTCCCGGAGCTGGGAAGCAGCTGGGGCTCAGTGCCCATCATGGGATGGTGTCTTTGCCGCCGGCACGGGGATGCCCTGGGCTCCGCCACCCTCCCTGGCCGGTGACTTCACATTTCCAACCTTTCCTGGTGCTTGGGCTTCCCTGGAAGCAGCTTTGGGCTTTGTTGTCACCCCCAATCTGTGCAGGCTTTTTACTATTGGGACTTTCTTGTTCCAGTCTCTAAAATGGCGGGGACTTGTGCTTCGAGACAGGTGATGCCCAAGCAGGCAAGTACAGGGCTGGGCAGAGCTCTGAGTGCTGGGGCTGGCAGGGCAGGGCTGCAGCGGGGCTGCTGCGCTGCCTGCGTAGGTGAGGGGGGTCCTCGCCTGGTGCCTTTATTTGGGAGGTGCTCTCTGGCACGGCTGCCTGCTCCCTGCTGGCTTCTCCACCCCACTGGAGGCAGAGGTAGGACTTCACACCCCCTCTCGGGGTGTGACGTGGCCACAGTAGATCCATCCATCCTGCCCCCGGGCAACAGGACTCTTGGGCAAGATGCCCGGTCCCTCGTCCCTGGCGTGGGCAGGGACAGGACGGTGACAGCGGCAGGAGCGCAGCCCAGGGCTGCACAGCCCGGGGCACGTGGGCAGGGGAAGAGGATGGTGCAGGCGCTGCCAGGCTGGCACGAGGGGCTGGTTTGTGAGACCCTCACCTGGACGGTCCCCAGGGCCCTTCGGGGTGTGTGGCATCTCGCAGGCTGGAGGGCAGGGGCGTGGAGAGCCTCCCACCACCAAAATGCCCTGGCTGCAGCTCCCCCCAGGTGCTCAGCAGCTGCATCGCTTTGCACCAGTGGCCCCAAATCTGGACCAGCTGTGTAAACCTGGGTTTAAATAGAAAGGGGGAGGAGGCAGGGAGAAAGCAAGCTGCCAGCACAGAAAACAGGCTTAAAAATGAGGCATTGTCTTCTCAGCTCCTCAGTGGTGTCATTTCATGCTGATCCCACCAGCTCAGCCCCTTTGTTGCTGTGTCCCATCTCCCCTTCCCTCACCAAGGCTGTCAGCCTGAGGCTGGGGTGTGCTGTGGAGCCCTCGCCATCAGAGCTGCGCAGCAGACAGAAATCTCTTGCCCTGTCTGTATTGAACCTGGGACACCCTCCGAGTGGCCAGGATGGAGCCGGCACCTCTCAGCCTCCTTCCGCTCTCAAGGAAGGAAGCAGCTCTTCAATTCCTGCACAAGTCAGAGCCCACATGGCATCACCTCAGTGAAACCCACCTCTTCTGGAGCTGGAAGCAGCAGAACCACCTCAATCCAGAGGCTGAGCCAGCCTTGCACTCTCCCTCTGGCTTCAGCGTGGCTCTGCCAGTGCTCAGTGGCTCTGTGCTCGTGCCGCAGAGCCCGCTATGCAACCACACAATCGCAAAGCCCGGCAGAGGCACCGGGGCTGGCGATGTGACGTCTGCACCGCAGAGCCTGTCTTAGGCAGAGGATGGAGCTGGAAATGAGCTGACGGCGCAGAAAGCAGGGCACCTGCTCGGGTTTATTGCTGCTTCTGTGCAGCCCGAGCTGCTAGGCAGCACTGCTGGGGAGCTTAGTTGCTTAGTGACTGCCTGAGCCCCATCCCGCTTTTGGAAGCCGGTGAGGAGATGCCATTCATTTGCTGGAGCCATGCTGCGCTGCGCCGACCTCCCAGCCACCTGCACCACTGGAGAACTCATCCTCCTCTTCCTCCTTCACTGTTCCCCCCAGGGCTGTAGCTGGGATGGGTGGGGAGCTGCCCTGCCCCGATGACCCGCAGAAGGCTTTGGAAGCAAAAGAAAAACCTTTAGAAACTCTCCACGAACTGGGACACTGCAATCCCTCGTAATTTCCATGGGAAGAGGGCTTGCGGCTGCTCCCCAGGGAACACTGCATGTTCTCGCTGCCTCCTCCCGCAGACCCCCTGCAGCCAGAGTCCCACCAGAGCCCCCAAATGCTCCCCAGCCCAGGGCTCACAGCTCAAGGCTGTCCTGGACCAGGCAGCCGGAGACCCAACAACCACTATGGGTCTCCTTCCCTGAGGGTGCCCAGGCTCCCCCTGCACCCACACTGGCTCCTGCTATTCCCAACAGCCTGGGCCAGGGGTAGGTTTTTCTGCCAGCAGTGTCTTTACCTCCAGGGCTTCAAAATCAATTGCGAATGGCCAGTGTCGACCACGAAGGGTCTTGGGAAGAAAATGGCAGAGCAGAAGGCTTTTGACTGGGGTAGTGAGCAGAGAACAAGTTGTGAGCAAGCCTAGCTCTGTGCCTGGAGGTGCCCATGGCCAAATTACATCTGGAAATGGCACAGGGAAATGCAGGGTGGAAGCTGGGATTGATTTGGAGGGCCCTTCCACGGAAAGCACATGGAAGGAGCCTGGGCCAGTGCTGCGACACAGCAGGCTGAGCTCCTCTCATTCCAGCTGAAATCTTAGGCTGAAGATAATGGTGGTGGCAACAGAGCACAGAAACACTCCACAGAAAACCTCCAACACACCGTAGGAAAAAAAAAAAAAAGAGGTTTTATTATCACCATTATCAACGTTTTCATTAGCTTAACACTGAATTGTAAATCACTCAATCATTACATATTGTCTGAATAAAACCTACAGACAGGAAAAAAGTACAGCAGAATCCTCTCCCGACTACAGACGAGCGGCCGGCGTCCCACTGGCGCTGCCGGGACAGCGTCCCACCTTCCACCCAAGGCAGCTCACGCACCTTGCAAGGAACTCGCCACAGTGGCGAGCAGGCTGCCTGGCTCCGTTGCCTGTGCTCCCTCCAGCTCCACAGAGATACATTTCACCAGATGATGTTAAAAACCTCCAAAAAGTTTTGGAGAGGGTTACAGAGGCCAAAAAGAGCAGATCAGCTGCCCCCACTCCTACGGAAAGGCAAGAGGAGAGGTAGCAACCCCATAGTGCCCCTGCAAAGCTATCGGTTTTCGTGGAGCAATTAATGAAGTAAAAAGGTTTAACCCCGTGAAAGCAGATTTCCCTACTGTGGCCAGACCCCTGGGGTACAAGGCGGAAGCTACAAGCGGGTGTACAAGGCAGAGCGCCGGCACGGCCCCGGGGAGGCGAGAGCGTGGATGGGCCGGGGGCGGTGGCTCTACGCCCGAGCAGAGGCCAGCTCTGCAGCACGGCCCCGGGGCTCCCCGCGGGCAGCACGGGGTGGATGCTTCAGTGCAAAGAGATGCTGCGGGCAGCCTCAGTCCCCTCGGGTTGGAATAAGGCCTCGTTATCAAGAGGGAAGGGAGAACCCATGTAGGGAGCAGCAGGCACAGGGGAAAGCAAAGGGGACCTGGAGGAAAGCTCGCTGGGAGCTCCCCTTCTCCCTGGCCAGCACAGAGGCAGCTCCCTCCCTGTCCCTGCCTTCTCCTGCCCATCTGTACCGCACGGCACGCCTGCGTGGGCTGCGGAGCCCCCACGGAAGACCCCTAGCTCCGACCAAGGACAGGAAAGGAAGGACCCCCGTGGTCTGAATTCAGGCCTGCCACAAAAGGCGGGCAGGACGCCGCGTCCCAGGTGACGGCAGGCCGTGGCAGTGCTGCGTGAGGGGCTCTCGGGTGAGGCGCTGCGTCCCTGGGATGCCCTTCCCACCTGGTGCAGGGAGCGGCCTGCGGCCCGCCGGAGGAAGGCAAGCGCGGCACGGTGAGGCTGGGGCAACGCACTCTGGATCCAGTCTCCAAACCTCGCCCTTCTTTGCTCCAAACAAAGCCAAAACCAGCTCCAGGTTGAGGGGATGGAATCACCAAAGCAGAGACCATTGAGCAGCACTGAGTAAGGAGCAACAGCCCCAAGGAAAAAAAACTGCTGCAGGATGTAAAGTTCCAGGCTGGTGTTTAGTGGGATCTGGAGCCCAAGTGGGCCAGCTATCCTGATTTGTGGTGCCCAAGCAACTACAAAAACCTCCTGGAAAGCTTGTGGGCACGGCTTCAGCAGAAGGTATGCCTCGACTCTCCCCTCGGGTTGCTTCTGCCCGTCACCGCTCAGCGAGCGGAGCTCGCTGCTGCCCACGCGCTGGCTGCGCCCACACGGCCCCTCTGCAAGACAAAACCCTTTTCTTCCCATGCAAAGGGGTCTCAAGCCCACGCAAAGTGCCCAGCATGCCATGTAAATGCAAAGGCTGTCTACTGACCCGGCAGAGCGGGCTTTAACCATATAGCTTTGGTTGCCATTTTAGCTACTGGAAAGTCATGAAGGGAAAATTGTTAGGTCATAGCCTCTGTTTGCTGGTGCTCTGTAAAGGGCTGGTGCTGGCTCCTTCTCGGTTTCAGCCGCTAAAGTGCAAAGAACCAAATGCTACAAGAAACTCTCCCCGGTTCCTCTCCTCCACCAGGACAAGAGCAGCAGGGAAGGGAGGGCAGAAGGGTGTCTACACCATGAGAAGAGCTTGAGGTTCCACAGGAACCTGATGCTGCTGTTGTGGGTGAGCAGCTGGGGCTAGGGATGGACATGCGGCTGCGCTTGGTCACTGGGACGTTGGCCACTGAGCAGAGAGGAGTCTGGCAGTGTGAGCTTAAGACGCGTTAGCCACATTTTGAGAATACCTAATCCCTTACAAACTCCCCGGGGAACTACCACTTTCACAGACGCAGGCTGGAAAGCCAGGCAGACCATCGGATACACGCAGGGCGCAGCAGGAGCGCAGCTTTGGGTCTCTGCGTGCCGAGTTTCATGAGTGTCCCACAGACTTGGCTGCTGGGTCTTGCGTGGACCACGGGCTCACACAAGGGAATGAGACGCTGATTGCAGAACCAGCCAACCCCTTCTGAGGGATTTTGCCTCCCTAAGGGAACCCAGCATTTTCCAAAGCGTTGCTGTGTGCTGTGTGCCTGTATACATTCACAGACACGCACACACGTATGGACATCCACAAACATACAGGCCTTGGCAGGTGTGCACCAGGGTAAACATGAAAAGGCTTTCACTGATCATCCTCTTTTCTAAATGTTTGTCTCAAATTTGGTAGCTGTAGTTTCATTTTAGATGCTCGCTCCAGGTCTCAATAAGCCCTGGACTTCTCTACTGACGGCACTTTGCATTTACACGTCTCTCTTCTCAAAGCATTTCACAAAAACCCATTAATTATTTCGTTATTCATGGGAGCTCCCAGCATCACCGGGCCAGTGACCTGCTGCCTGCATGGCCAGCAGACTGGCAATCTTGAGAACAAGATGAAGATTTTTCCTATGGGAAATGCTGTGACAAATCCACAGGCAAGGAACTGGGATGCTGTTTTGAAGCTGTTTTATTTTATGCACTGCATCAATGACAGAGCTGACTTAAAATCCAATATCCTGATCCTGCCACTTTGGAAAAAGTCTTTAGATGAGCCCAGCACTAGCTAACTTCTGAAGAATGGCACAGAACAGCCTGTTCCTGTTTTACACACTAGTCCCCCGTGATCCTCTGCAAAGGTGCAATTTCTCTGCCTTGGGTGGAATTTTCTAACGAAATGGACAAAACCCACCTGTGCAATGGACAAAATAACCCACAAAAGCCTTTAAAGTGAGCAGCTCAAACTGCTGCTCTGAAAAAAACCCTCCCTTTAGCTTGCCCCCTGGTATCTCAAGGAAAATAGGCAGCTGTCAGGCAGAACTCATGTGGCCCCAGAGTGCAAAGGCTTTTTTGCTTTATCAGGGCTACAGTGGCAGTGGGAACCATTCTCATTGAGTTACAAATACTAGATAGCCTAAGAAAAACAGGGAGATTGAAACAGTCATGAAGTTTATATCGAAACTATTTTTTACCTCTGTAGTATGAAGTCACCTACAGCTGTTTCATTCTTCACCTAAGAGAGATTTCATGTCGATGGGCACATATACTCACAGAGAAGTCTATAAGATGAATATATCTCACAAGGCAATGGCCCAGTCTTCGTTTTTTACAATCAAAGTTAATATGGATCTTTTTCAAAAGTGATGTCATTGAGATTGAAGACAATTATAAACTGTATCAACAATATGTACTACAGCCTGCAAGTCACAATCTGTGCACACCAAATGGAATATATTATTGCTTGTTAGCCTATTAGACTTTCTTTATATAAAAAGATTTTTATACAGAGTACAGGATTATGACAAAACTAGCTAAGTAGTTCTCATCTTGAAAATACAACATCAATTCTTTCAACAAAGGCTTGAATAGTAGCTGAGAGAATGAACGGTAACAAATATTTACTAATAATTTTATGGCCAGTTTGAACAGAATTTCTTATAGGACTCTTTTCTGGTGTTTATTTACATATGCCTCTCTTCTTTTGGAAAAAAGTTGATAAAATATAACAAAGAAGATAGAAACCAAAAGAATGAGTAAACTTCATACCAAGAACATTAAACATTTTTGAAAACACTAAATTATGTTATCTGTTAAAAAACATACATCATTTCATCTTTAAAGAAAAATATTTTTCCTGTTTTAAAATATTACCAACAGCATGTAATAAACTAACTTAAAATGAGTTTCATAAAAAAGTTGTCTTGCTGTCTAAACATTACTAAACATGCTTAGGTTGAGATTCTGTTAAACTGCCTCAACATCTTAAAAATAGCTCCTTTACAGGAACTTGTGATATTCATACTCCAGAAGACCTGCAAATTTAGAGCAGTACATCGATAAAGGATCCAGCAGCTAGAAACAATAATTATGTATCTTCATTCAAGGCAAGTAATTCTGCAATGTCCTTTGAAACAACCCATGGCCAAGAAGTGGGGATGTACTTGGCTAAACAATGAAGTCACCTGGCCCTTACCCTGCCCGTGGACAGTCGCCCACGCGCAGTGCAAAAGGGATGCTCCAGCCTGCCCACGCAGCTTCGGCTGCAGGGTGAGGACGCATGGACTGAATTGCAGAGTGAGGACCTTCTGTTGGCTCTGTGGCATCCCAGCTGTGTTGGGGCAAAGGGAAAGCAACACCAGGAGACTGGGAGAAGAGCACATTTTTTTGCCTAACAAACCAGGACTAACCACGGTCACGCCTGCTTTTTGCTCAGACCACAAAGAGGACAAAGCCACGCGAGGCATGGTTTTGGTGCTCTGCTCTCCCTGTGTGCGGGGGAACACTGGGGGGAGATCATTCTGCTCCCAGCATCAAGCTTTGTCTTCCATAGTAATAGTAATGCAGGTAACATTTAGGGACTGGCTCTCCATTTTTTTTGGCAATCCTCCCATTACTATTAAAACGTGGTATTTCGTGCACAAGGAACAGGGAATCAACCCTGAGCTGGGCAAGTATTTCTCTCTCCTCAGTCTCATCCCTCATCACCACTCACAGACCAAAAATACTATGATGCCTTTTATTATTTTTTTTTTTAAGTCTCCTGCTCTTCCCCTCTCTCCCCCTCCCTGACTATAACTAACAGCTAGACTCAGACACAGGAAAAAACTTGGTCACGACTTGCAAAGGGGAACAAAGTTTAGTTTTCAGCTGCTCATCACTCTAGCAAACTGCTACTTTTTACACAACTACACTGGTAATCCCAACTGTCATATCACATCACCGTAGACAAAAACTGGCAAGTCAAATTTGGGGGGGAAAAAAAAAGTTCGGCTTTAAAAAATAAACTACTCCAAGCCTCAGACTTGCCTTGGATGGATAACTAGGAGACTTCTTTTTTAACTGTAACATGCCATGGTCAGTGCAGGAATCATAGGCATGAGTGAAGCAAGAATTTAGACTGCAGGGTACCGTGCAGCTCTCCTGGCCTCACTCTGTGCCCCACGGGCACTCTCAGAAGGGCTCCTGTGAGTCTGCTTTATGAAGGAAGATCATCTGCACTTGCCAGTTCGCATGACTTTGCCATGCGTGGCAGCCAGGGATTGCCACGTTCGCTTACTGGGGAGAAACAGGGCTGGAAGTGAGTAGAAACAAAAGCGAGAACCATTGGACTACAATCAACCACGTAAAAAATGCAGAAGAAAACAGGAGGGAGCAGATTGTTAAAACTGCCTCCAAATTTCAGAATCCGAGACGCTAACAAAACTAACAGAAGTAGAAGTGTAACTTTTTCACCTCGACAGTGACCTTTCAGCATGATTAAAAACATACGGAAGATAATCCTCAGTGTTAAGTAGTCCTGTTGTAACTAAACTGATCATCACTGAGCTTGCAGAGTTTTTGGAGGGGTAGGATATAGAGACACATCGCATTTGCCAGGCATACAGGAACTGAGCTTTTCAACAAACAGTCATTAAACAAAGTTTTCGGGGGGAATGCTTTCAGCATATATAGTCCCTACTCCCCCATTAAAGACTGCGAAAACGTTGCATTCATCTTACTGGACACAGGAAAACCATGATTACCTAGCTATTACTAGTAGATAACGTCCAAACTAAGTACCAATATAAAGTTTTCGGCATAACTTAAGACAGAAGCCCTGTTACTCAGCTGCCAGGTCTGGCATGTACCTGGAGCTCCCCACGGTCCTTTTAAAGACATAGTTATTAAAAGATCCAGTGCTACAAACCACTAAATCTACCTAATCTATTCTAGTTCATACACGTATTGTACAATATTGCCTAGTACTCACTACATACCAAGAGGAAAAGATGCTGACTTGAATTACAGTAAATGTGCTTTTTTTAAAAAAACAAAAATAAAAGAGCGCCACAACATAGTTTGACCAGCATGCAACAAACTTTCTTCAGCTAATATATAGAAATTGTCTAATATGATTAGAAAAAATAATTAGTGAGAGGCCAGAGACTTATTTGATCAAGGAAATTAAGAGATTTATCTGCAATATTGAGGCTTTTGCCACTGAAGACTCAAAAAACTATTCATTCTATGTCCCTTCTCGTCCTCCCCTCTCCTTTATATTATATCATTTTTTACAGAGACTATTGTAAGGCCTATTATTTTTGCATCTATCCTGTAATTTATCTCAAAATAATTTAAAATGCCATAGACAAGCTAGGACCAAAAGCAACTGCTTTTACCATCCACTCAACACTCATGCTTTTATTCTAACAAAGCTGAGGTCCACATGCAGAAATAAATGTTCAGTATGCCTCTACGACAGGTCAAGAATCTGCTCATTCCTAAACACGACATGGGACCTTCACTGTTAAATCACAAAGTAAAACATCTCCACAAGCTTATTCTGAGACAGCAGTCATCAAACCCCCATTAAGAATTACGGCAAAACTTAGCCAAAACAGGTCTAGCAACAGAAAATCTTTGGAGAATCTCTGTGATTTTGGATAATAAGTTTTTTATTGTCTGAAGGATCTAGCACACCTTACTCCAGCACGTGACTCTGCTGACAACAGCCACTGTAGCTCGGCAGCTCAGAGAATGTGCTTTACTGGCTTAATCTACAAGACTCGTTTACAGTTAGTGTTGCACTTTAATTAACAAAATAGACATGCTGTGACCACTGCGTCTTCAGATTCCTCACCCACTATCTCTCCATACTTTGAGGACTGCATCTCCTCTTTCAGGACACTTGACAATGTTTGTGTACTACTGAGACTGCTTGAAGCACCTTTCTCTCCACAAGGAAGGCGACGTGCTCTCCAGCACCTTCCCAACAGATGACAAACTGAGGTTTCTTTCTTCTGCACCCCCAGAAACCTCAATCTCCTCTCCCGTGGCAGAATAGAACAGTCCTGTTTCAGGTCAGTCCATAGCACAATAGGAAGGGCAGCATCTCCAGCAGATATGTACCAGTACAAAGAAGATGGAAGAAAAGCAGGACATAGAAGACATCATGACTGAAGGATGCACACCAACAAGTAAGGGAGTCAGTAAATTGCAGAACGTTGTATCTTGACAATACAAAACATATCTCAAGCTGCAAGTCTGATGTTGAGCTCCCACTTCTAGTGGGGTTTTTTTGAGCAAAACTGCAGTTAATTAGCCTGCTAAACTCAAACTCTGTTCAAACTGTCTGGTCTAAGTAGGTGCTACTTATTCTCCCACCAAGTATGCTTCATCAGCAGTGTTAGACAAGTATTGCAGTAAAGACACTTGCTGGTAATTTGGCACAGTTTGAAAACACAGCGACGACAGTGTTACAGTTAACATGACTCAGTGATGTGGAACTGATTCTAAAGAGTTGCAGGTTTCTTTCTTTTTCTTCCTTTCGAGAAGAAAGGCCTTATAAGAACCCTAATGCTTCCTCTGAAACTTTCTGCTCCTGCTCTTTTTAGGTCACATATCAGCCTCTGAATTTTTCAGGTACTTTCTCATGAAAGAATCCGTGCTAGGAATTTCTAAGATGCACAGTTAAGAAAAATACTTTCCTTACTCCCCCAAAACGCTTTCAAATGCTGCAACTTTCCAGGGTTAATACTGATCTGAAACAAGGGTCCAAGAATGACAGCAAGAGAAGTGAAACAAGAGGCGTATGTCTAATTTGACAACTAGGACTCATGCCCCACGGCACCTCCTCCTCGGACGGAGAGGGCACAGCGCCCTCCCCATCGTCTTCTGTCTAAGGTCACTGGTTTATCCTCCTCTTCCAGCTCCACAAGAACTGACTGAACATGCATTGCGCTTGAGGTCAGAGTTCCAGCAAACAAAACCTTGACAGCATGTTTAAAAAACAAAAGCAGTTCCCCCTTCCTTACTCACTAAGACCTGTCACAGCAGGGTCCCACTGTGCTCTCCAGGGAAAGCTGTGAGGACTGACGCAGGAGCGGGCCTGTAGTGGGATCTACCATCGAGGAGGTTGGGAAAAGCTTGTACCAGCCGATTGCTAAAGTTGACAAATCCAGTTCTTCCAGGAGGACCCTGGCGACTCCCATGAAGTGCTTGCGCTCCATGCGTCCATAGTTTCCCCAAACTATCACCTTTGGAACAAGAGGGGGGAGCACAGTTAATTCTCCAACTTGCACACTTGCTTGGGAAGCACAAGTCTGATCAATCCTTCTTTCTACTCATCCAACTTCCTGGGGGGCTTTACTGCAGTCCGAGAAGAGCAGAAAGGTTTACACTACCAACAGGCAATGTGAAGCCCTGGCTGATGATTCTACTTTTTTTTTTTTTTTCCAGCAGTTTTACAAATCCTAATGTTATCAGACTTCTTTTTTCCCCCCCATGGAAAAGAGGCAAATGCACATGCGGATGAGACACCACTCTGCTGTTCTACCTGCTGGGCAGGGACAGCGCATGCACCAAGTATTCCCAGAGCTGCAGCTCCAACATCTGCACACAAAACCTGGCCCTAGCACAGTAAAGGGCCTTGGACACAACAAAAAGCAGCCTGTGGAAAAAGGTCAGGAAAGGCTCCTGATCTGGAAAAACACACCACCAAAAAAAAGGTGGGCAATAGCTTGGGTCAAGAGTCAACAGTTTGAGAAAAAGAGCATGTCTTAACTTTTGCACTTGGTGCTGGTGGGAGATGGGCAGATGGTGATGAGGCATGGCTACTCACCTGGAGAAAGGGCAGGAGCCGAGCGCTGGCAGCGGGACTGGTGATGTAAGGGGCACACATGGAGTAGCATGCAGGGGAAGGAGAACAGGCTGCCAAGAAAGGCTTGAAGATGCAGAGGAAGGTCTAATGAAAGAGCTGGCAGACAAACAGGGAAAGCTGAATCACACTTACGACACAATGGAGACCAGAGGGTGGAACAACAGATGTAGCGAGGGTCATGGGCTTAGGCATGCTGGAGGTCTGCACATGACCAAGTGGTCCTATGTGGCTCAAGACAAAGGTGACGACTGACTCCAGAGCGAGTCCACGTTCGGAAGAGGAGAGGATGAGTAGGATGGTTTATGACAGTGACAAGTGATCTCTGGCTAATCCTGACAGCTTCTTTCCCTAGGCTCCGAATAACCAGAACATTACAATTTTCTGTAAAATGAGGTAGCAGAGATAATGAACATCAATTAAAAGACAAAAATTAACACTCTAGGTCAGCATGAGATAGAGCAAGCCACTGCAGAAAGTTGGTTTGGTGGCACGGCCACAGGCAGAGAGCTAAGCTCCTCATTTTATTCTCTTGGAATAAATGCATTTCCTGGCAGTAAGGCAGCAGACAAGGAAACTCACGCAAGGCAAGAGCAGACCAAGCCAGGTCCCACCCCATTTGAGTCAAAAACGTGCAGTCTTATTGCAACATGGGAAAATGCTTCTAACCAAAGTAAATGAGGAAGAGTTCACTAATGAGAAGGATCCAACAGGTTAGCTGGCAATTCAAATGCCAGTGGAGGTAAGCAATAGAAACACACAGATTAATTACATCAGTATTACCAGTGGACTTTATCCAGGCTTTATTGGATGGAAATGATTTATGTACGAATTAACAATGCAAATCACTCTTTACTCTGGTAAACATAGGTGCAGAACTGAAAATGTAAGTACAGCAGAAAACATATGGCAGTAAAAGAAAAGAGGTAGAAAAAGGTAGAATATGTGATGGGGTGATGGCCAAAGCAGAATGCTCTGAATACGTATAAACACAGAAGATAACCTATAATGCAAAATTGCTTAATATCTATAGGTACTACCGATCTCCTAACTGGGCGGGAAGAAAAAAATTCAAAAAATAAAAATAAACCTTTTCCTGGTAGGCATTCATATTACCTGGCAAGGTGTCAAATAATAATCAGTTTGAGTATTAAAAAAAAAAAAAAAAAGATTTTCCCTTCCATTGTTACATTCAGATCAAGTGCATTTGGTCCAACAAAAACATTGGCTTTTTCTCATCTACGTTAATTATTCAGATCCCTTGCCAGACTTAGTATCTTCCAGGAGAGGTAGAAGAGAGAGATAGGCAGACCTGAGACTTGTTCATCTTACCTGTAATACTTTGCCCTGGGGGCTCTCAGCAAACAGTAACACCTGATTGTACAAAGGGTCTAATGATTTGCGGGCCACTTTTGTCTTCTTTTTCGCAATGCACACGCCATTCTCTAGCAGGTAAGCTTTGATGTAAGCAGCTGGAAAAAATAAATATGGTCAAATATGAAAAAATCTTCATGCTGACTTTAGAAAAGAGAGAATGTTGTGTCTCAGGTGTTTCTAAAGAAGGCATTTAGAGCAGTGAAAAGATTTGCTTAACCAGCCATATTTTCAATACCGCATAGAGACTGCTTATTCCTGCAGAAGCCAAGCAGAATTAAAATGCTTCCTATTCACAAGCATTGCAGGAGGCTGGGGCTCAATGAATTACTTTAGGAGGTCAAAGCATACTACCTGGCAGTGTTTTGGAGCCGGGTTTTGGTGTCAGTCCTCGAGCCTGAATGATATCCACTTCTAGCTGCCCATTTCGCTCTTGCAAGCCAATTTCCACATCCCCTAAACCAAAATGTCAGAATAGACAGAAGACTTTCAAAACAACACATCTGTGGGCTACTAAAATGTTAAAAAAACCTAATCTTCATGTCACACCTGCTACAAGCTGTAACAAACCGTAGGCCCTGAGTGCCTGGTCTCCCCGGCGTTACTCTGGAGCATCTCTGCAGTGATTCAAGCCCACATTTTCAAAAGCAATCTCTAATGTCAGCCCTCTAACATGGCTTTGGTGATTCAGTCTCACACTCTTCAGTGGCAGCTAGCCTCTCACTTCCCCCAAACTGAAGCACCTAGAATTAATTGCAGGCTGCTTTGGAAAAGGCAATTACGGCGAACCGTAAGAAAATCTTTACAGAGCCCGGTGGGCCTTACAGAGCAAGAAAACATAAAGATACACAGGATGCATTTTCAGGATTTTGGTTGTGTTTTACTTAGTTTGTGCCTTTCAGATATGACGGAGGAAAGCATAAAGCTGGTGTTCTCCCACTAATGCCGCATTGGCAGCAATCAGCAAAACCTTTCAGCCAAGCTTACTTGATTTAAGAGAGAAACGGAGCGGGGGAGTGGTAGATCAGCAGATGCTGGACACATTATTAGGTGGCTTGAAGGAGCGGTCTGTTCAAGATTAAATTAAAGCCATCTAACATCTTTGTGTTCCTTACCCATCGAGGTGGTGGCCAAGGTCTGACGCCCAACAAACTGTGCAGGGCCCATGCTCCCCAGGAAGTCACTAAACTGCCCAGCAGATGCCAGATGGACTCCACTGAAATTCAAGCTGCAAAAGAAATTGATTTTGGCAAGTAGTTAATTTGCATTTTAAAGCAACCCAGTAACTAAAGAACCAGATTGAATATATCTTTGGAATTAATGACATCCGCAGAAGCCTTTTTCCCTTGTAAAACTCGCTGATTTCCAGGCAGTTCAGTTACATGGAATCCATTCAAAATCCCTCTCCTCATACAAAAAACAACCACCCAACCTGTAATGGTTGCAATCACCAGTTGGTTAATTCCTGTTTATCTGTAACTAATTGTCTGCAAGGGAAAATCTCTGCCATTTCAGGTCATATGCAGCCTGTCAATTCTTCTAGGCAGCATTAGAATCGAAGCAGCTTCCTGGCATATCTTACAGGATGTCTCATTAGCTGTCCCTTCCCAGTCCTCATTTCTGTGGAGGAAATAATGCGTCTAAGAGTAGCAGTTAAAAGTGAGATGAGGGGTGCTGGCATCAATCCCCTTGGGAATCAATTCCCTATTTCTCACACTTGCACAGAGCAATGGATCTCCTTCTTGACCAGAGGACCCCATTTCCTACTGCTCCATACCAGAAGCACCCATCACATCCACTGTGTGGTTTCATACCTGCTTCCATGACCGGACCTGAAGCAATCACAAAGAGGAACTGAACACTGGTGCAAGCCTAAAGGGACAACACCCTCAAACACCAGCAATGCCTCTGCTGCAGTCACTGCAGCAAAAAAAAAAAAAAATGCTGTCAGGGGGACAAAGCCCCCAAATCTAGTCACCAGGCACCTGATGCTGCTCTACAGCATGGCTACAGGGGCTGGTCGCTGCACTGGACACGGGTGAAGCAAGGCAAAAGGGTCACTGATGTACCACAGTGTGGTACACTGATACAAATCAAGGTTTACCCAGTTGTACCCTGATTTAGGCAACTGTACCACAGGTTGTGAGAAAACTTGCTGCCCCACTTGCTGCAAATGGTTAAGGAGGAGGCTTGAGGCTACCATCTGACACCAAATCCTGTCCTACAGGCACATGCCAACCCGAAACATAGCTGCCGAGACACACATCAGGAGCTTTGTGCCAGGGTACCCACGCTGCTGCACTGGGTTTTGCACTTTGCCTGCGGGGAAGCTGCTGCATGCCAAAGTCAGGCACAATTACGAACCTGCGCTTCTGTAAATGTCCTTGGCGGGGGACAACTACCCACATCATGACTCAGCTCCCTGCTGCCCCAAATTCACTTCTTAGAAAGGATGCCGTGAGGAGGCTGCATGTTGGGTACAAGTGAAGCCAGAGAGGAACCCTGCTTGTGGGGCAGGCTGAGGACCACAGGCTCTCATGCAGCCCGATTCAGCCACAAAGATTCATTCATTCCCCCCTGCAAGACAGTTACATCTAAAAGACATCAAAAAAAAAAGAAAAAAAATTAAGCCCTCTTCAGCCAGAAGAGTGATAATTTCAGTTTGGGGTTTTTTATTTGCCGACCTGGTCTCAGCCCCACAGGAATATTTATTTATTCATCTGAGGAAGCCAGCACACACACCTCAGCATCTCACCACACATGGGACTGAAGAGGACATGTCACTAGCACGTGTCCTCATGACAGGTTCACAGGGTGGCTCAGCTCACTGTGACGGGGGCACCGAATTAAGTGGCCAGACTTTCCCACAGAGCACTGCACTTCCCCTCGGCGCTGACCCAGCTCTTTGACAAACCCGGTTATCGCTGCTACACAGGGAGATGCTGAGCCTTTGGCATGGAAAAACCTGCCCTTGAGCTCTTTGCAAATGTCGCCTTTGTGCAAAGGGACAAGGGAGGAGGGTGTCTTGGCATCCTGGAAGACAGGCTTGGGAGTGGCTCTGCACCAGGTAGATTTTCCCTGGTTCGGTGTTTTTTCACCCTGCATCCACTGTTTTTGCACAAACACTCCAGGTGATATATTTCGAGATACAACAGAAACAGCAGGATTTATAATTGGCATTAATCGCAAGGAAGGCTTAAATCTTTTCTCGATTTCAGTGTCACCGACTCCTCAGATACACAAGGAACATCCCCAGTGCCACCGTCCATCCCGGGGCCACACTCCCCTCCCTGTGGGTACGTGGCTCCTGCCCCAGCACCCAGCTGGCATCCACCACTCCCCCCCGCCCCGGTGGGGCAGACCTCTCCAGGAGCAGCATCCTGAGCACAGGACCAGGGCAGAGATGCTGGATGTGTAGCGAGGCTGCTGAGGACAGACGGTGCACAGAGAGAGACATCCCCAGGGCTGGTAAATCTGCAGGGACAGGGATATGTGATGGGGCAAGCAGGGGAAGGGTGAGCCCGCAGCCAGATGGGCTTTATCAAGGTCATGATTTGCCCATACAAGGAGGGAAGAAGTACACACAAGGGCCAGCAAGACGACTCAACCCTGCCGGCTCAGGCATTTTGAGCTGCCCTCAGAAAGTCAAAAAAGGATGAAAACTAGTGCTTAGAGAACGCAAAATAGTTCAAGAAAAAAGGAGACCTGACAGAGAAAGACATAAGGTTCAGCAGAAGATGAATGGACCATCAGCCAGAAGGTAAATGTTTTCTTTATTCTCTTCCACTCATGGAAGATAAATGGGGTGAGATCAGGTCCCACTCCTACCCCAGGGAGTATGTGACCTGAACGAGCGTGTAAATAAAAAGCTGGCAAGATAACTCACAGCCGTTCAGGGAAATGTTCACCGCTATGCTCAAAACAGACGCTTGGGCTCATTAACAAGATGCCTGGGACCGGAATAGCAGAGGGGAAACCCAGGACTGAGCAAAGCCTAGGTCTACAAGAGCCTGCCGCACACTCAGAACCGCGTCTCGGAGCGATTCCCCTCTGGGGTGAAGTCCAGCCGTGTTACTGCAGCGGGGACACAGAGCGGGGAGAAGACCACCCACAGAAATTCCACCTGCTGCAGGACAGCAAAGAAGAGAGACTCTTCTGAATTATTTTGAACATTCAGGGGCCAGAAAACCTGCCACAGGAAACCATTTCCCCTCACCTGCTGAGGAGAGAATTACAGCAAAGGCTGATGCCAAGTATTTGTCTGCGCTTAGTAAGTGCGTGGAGAGAAATGACCCGTGCTCACCCCTCCTTTGGGCAACACTGCTAGCAAAGGCTCTGCCCAGCAGCTGGGGCAGCTCAGGAGAAAATAAAACCACCTGGTAATGGAGCAGCTGATGCTGCAGCCAACATCAATGATATGGAGCAAAATAGCAGGAGAGCATGAAGGACAGCGTTAAAAAGCACAAGAATGAGAGCTGTTGGGCTAGAGGTGAACCAACGGCAACTGGAAGTGTTTACAGCAAAGTAAAGCTGTTATCTCCACACAGATTCAGGAGGGCTCGGGATGACCTCGAAACGATGAACGCTCCTCCGTGCAAATTACAGCAAGGGGGCTGGACGTCGCTGCGGGCTGTGCCGCAAGCACGGACCCTCGCTAGGAGAGCAGTGGAGCTGCTGCTCGAATGAAGCTGCTGCTTTTGTAGCACCAAGGCTGATCTTGAGAGGAATGGCAAAAGCCCACTTAAACACACAGGCCAAGGTCAAGACTCTGGCAGTTTGGATAACAGCCTCAGTTATGAAATAGCCTCTATATGAATAGAGGATATGAATGGATAACAGCCCCTACATGAAACTCAGTATTAGGTTAGACAGTTAATGTTCCCCATTGTTGTTATATTTGACTGGGAAGAGAAGATACAAGGAATTAATTCTTTAACAGATTATGCCATTAGCTGGTGGGACTGGCTGCTATGTTGGCACAGAGGCTGACCTTTTGTAGTGCTGCTTTATTAGACATTAGAAGCAGTGGCTCTAAATCAGGCTCCTTGGCTTTGACCGATTCCTGGACATATATTTGGGTATTGCCAATAACCCTGGAATGGAAACAATTTCTGTCTGGAAAAATGATAAGCTACCTCCAAGAAAGCCATTGCTTCTCCCTTGAGAGGAGAGAGAAGGAGAAAATAAAACAGTAGAAATTTAGTGTGAAATGTGAATTAAAATCAGCAGGAACCATTTAGCCACATCGACTAAATTTAGGATGCTCCAATCCAGCGTGGTGAGCTCTGTCTGTCAAGTGCTCAGAGAGAAGCTGGGATGCTGAGATAAGGGGGCCACGTACGGTGTGATTCTGAGACCGATGGGACAGACCTTCCCCATTCATTCACTTGCTTTTCCTACAGCTGAAGCAGGGAGGAAAAGAGCTCCAGGGACCACCGTGATCTCTTTCAGCTCTTTAAACACAGCCCTGGTGCTCCCAAGAGCCCTCCCCTGCCACTGCCACAAGCTGCACGCTCAGCAGACTTTTCCTGCCTGACCTCTGAAGAAACCAAGCCGTTTCTCACCTACCCTTGATTCAGCAACCAGCTCTCCAGCTGAACCACCACAGGCTGGGTGTGCTGGCAAGGAGACATGCTCCCGAAGGGATCCGCCGCAGGTGTCAGTGGTGGCTCCACCGTGGGTGACAGCCAGCAAATGGGTTTCCCGCACACAGGAGCGACCCTGGAAAGCCCTTCCTCTCCCATCACCAAACATGCCTCTCCCTTAGGGGGAGAAATTGCTACAACCTGGTTATCACAATACAAGATGTCTTTTTTTTTATTCCAATTTGAAAAAAAGTGCTAAAAATAGCTGGAGGAACAAAGTGGGAGCATTTTGCAGCTGACTTGCAAATAGCAACTGTCATAACAAGAAGTGCCCTGGGGACCAGGGCTGCGGCAGGACCATCTCGTGACAGCCGCACGCAGAGAAGATTAACAGGTGACACTTGTCAAGCCTTCTGTCTAAAGGGCACAAATCCTCCACTGAGCAAGGGCAGCACAGCCTTTTGCACAGGAAAGAGAAATTAATTCTCTCTTCTCCGGCCTTCTGCTTTCATGAATCACGATTCATGAGCTCTGCTTTGTCACAGCTGAATAAGAATGATTTTAATGAAGTTAAAGATTATAGGTTTTGCTGTGGAATTGGTTTTAAGTTGAACCTTATTGACCTGAAGGCAGAGAGAGAGTACAGGGAGGTCAGTGACACCTCTAGAGTGTCAAGGACAAATGAAGGACATTTTGCTGGAGGACCTGCAGAACATGTCCCTTGGCTGCAGGTTTGGAAGCAGAGCAGGGGCAGCAGCAGGACAACACTCTGGAGGCTACTGATCCCAGGGTCTCTGAGCCCACCAACACAAAGTAGCATCAGCAGAAACCTGCACAAAGATTCCTTTCGTTTGCACAGGTACCAGCTCCACCCCAAGGATCAGCACACGCTGCAAAACCCGTTTCAGAATCGCGGATAAACCAGCCATTTCTAAGACCAAGCTGCCCCTGGCACACCAGCCAGCGAGCTCCAATGCCTCCACGCCACGCTGAAGGCATGGCAGCATGGACACACCTTGGGACAGGAGGGGACAACTACTCTTGTTGCAGTCGTTTGGACACCCGCGAGAGGGAGACAAGCCCACGCAGACACGGGCCTGCGAGGCTACCGCTGGCAGGCAGAGCCCCGAGCCCAGCCCGGCAGCTGCAGGCAGCTGCAGGCACTGCCCGTATGCAATCCCCACGCAGAACGTGTACCCGATTACCATTCCCAACTTCAGGAAAAAGGTGACTGTATCAACAACTTATTTCTGTTGTGACACGTAGTAAAACTGCTCACACAATCTTAGAAACCGTGTGCTCAAATTGGGGCTGAGATTGCCTCGATGTTCTTCTTCTTAAACACAACATTCATAATCCTGATTATTTAGGAAATCTGTGCCGCACTCTCTGAAGACTGTGCTGCATCGCACACTGTAGGTCAGGGCATATGAAATCTGTCCTCTGTAGTGTAATTTAGGAGTGGCTCAAAGGCTCTTTGCCAGCTGCTTGCTTCTCTGCTCTTTCAAGGTAGCAGCATTTCCTGACCTACCCTTTGCAAAGATCTGTGCCCTTCCTCTCCACGTGCAAAGCGTCGAGCAGTTTGTTCCTTCACAGCAAGGTCACTTTTCTTCAGACATATTCGAAAGGAGAACTAGCTTTTCAAAGCTTGCTTGTAAACTGATCAGGATCTGAATGCCTCGGTGAACGATGCTGATTTTAATGTAAAATGGTATAAAGAAAACTCAGAGTACCCGTGCTGATCCCTCTCATACCGCATACGTGGCTCTGCTCAGCCTCTTCCACACCCCTGCCCGTCATTCGCTGCACATTAGCATGTGGAGCATGTAACAGCACAGACACATTTAGGGAAAATGTATCATTAATTTCTTTTCCTGTCCATGCGGAGTTTGTCTGACCTCTTTTCTAAATCTATTTTTAAACTGCTTCTGGGACTCTGTATGCCAGGTATACTATTATGCTGCTGCAAGCACCTGCAGAATCAGCTTGTCAAAACCTTGCAAAACTCACAGGAAATATAGCAAGAAGGTATCTCCACAGGTCACCCAGTCCACACCCAGGTCCCAAGGCCAGAGCAGCCTTATTTACATCATTCATGACAGCTGCTCACCTAACCCATTCTTAAACTCCCTCCCTAGAGAATTTATTCCTGTGCTTTGCTTTACTTTTTCCTTCCAAATCTTTTCCCAGTCCTTCCTCTTTGCACATCAGCCCTCAACACCAC
The DNA here is from genome assembly GCF_964289735.1 of Phaethon aethereus. NCBI lineage: Eukaryota > Metazoa > Chordata > Aves > Phaethontiformes > Phaethontidae > Phaethon > Phaethon aethereus. Next base: position 11,031,770 of record NC_138592.1, read on the forward strand.
TCGTGAGTTATCCGTTCGAAACACAGACCAGCAGATCTCCTTTCTTTTGCCTTCAATACAGTACTTTTTAATTCCAACTTAAAAGACTTTGGGACTGGTCTCAATTGTATCGACTTGTAATGGCCACACACTGGCTGCTACATTGGTGCAGAAGAGATGCACAGCACGGTGTTCATTCACAGGCTGGGTGTAACACCCTTTTGTTGAGGAGCTCTGTCAAGAAGAGGGGTATTCTGAGAAGACTCTGTGTGTCCCTCACCTCGGGCCAAACCCCCATTACTGCCTCTCTATTACACTTGCACATCTTGACTTTTGCAGAGCTGCACTGCCCCACTGCTGTGGGTTCAGCCAGGTGGGGCAGTGGTAAATCCAGACAGCTTCACCGCAGGGAACAGCTATTTTCAGAAGATAACATTTTGTCTTGTGCTTTTCATGGATTTATTCACACTATCCACACAACCGCCTATTTGCCATCAACTGAAGCCTTTAGAAGCGATGCACTCTTAAAGACGTGCTCCACTCTGTCTAGTATGTACATCGGATGTGTTTGGACCCCACGTTCTGAAATTATTGTTCTGTTCTCATAAATATTTTGTCTTCACACAAAGTTGCAATTAATAAGCAAGTTGCCTAAACACAGCCATGCAACCTAATGGTTTGACCTGCACAGCTGAACTAACAAATTTGCTATACATCTAATGCATAGCTAAGTTCTCCAGCTCTGTTTTTAAAACCAGGGACAGCAACACATCCTTCCTTCATCCAGGAGAAAGGCGGGGGGGGAATCTTCTCTGAGACTGGTAACATATTTGACAGTTATTTTATCTGAGCATTAAAAAAACCCCATCAGAACTCCGATTTCAGGGAGCAGAAATGCACTGTGTAACAAATCACACTCATCCATATTGCATGTTAAGGTCTTTCAAATCACATCTTACATGCAGAAGCCAAGTAGATGTCTATCAGCTAAGGAGGAAGGCAGAACTGGTTAATTTAACATCCACTGCCCCTATCTTTAAAATATTTATGGTGCACATGAGGAATTATTAATTCAATACACATCTGATTGGGATTGGGGACACAGTCCCTGTGAAAGTCGTTAATGAATGCTGCAGGAGCCTTCACCTTGGCTGGAAAGGTTTTCTATGAGCATCTATCCCTGCAGGACCCAAACCCAACCTGACCAGCCCTCTGCCCAGCAATATTATCCCCATCTCTGCCTCTCGACAAGCTCCGCTTCTTTCCTGGCCGCTCCGCTTTCTGTAACATTTTTATCGCTGTGACGTGCTGCCGTATGTGCTGTAACACACTGTACTCCGCTCGTGTATCTGACTCCTTCTGCTGTATGAATTCTGCCACCTAAATGGAGCTATAAAAACTATGCAGTGAATTATGTACAAAGACCTCCCCCATTCCCTTCCCCACCTTACCAGGCTAGCTCCATTTTTAGCAATCACAAGTCATCTCAGATGCACTGAGTAAAAGATAGCTAGCTGCCTTCAGAGAGCAATTTTGCCTGTTCCCAGGAGGTTGCTGAACAGGGGGGATTCACTGTATTTGCTGCTGTAACTACAGCTCTCAAGGTCACATCCTCTCTGAGCTGCACTGGTCAAGCTTAACAGTGCAAAAGGCTGTACTGTTGCTGAACAGGCTGACTAATTTCTTTATGTATTACAGAAACAACTTCCATGCCTTTCCTGGTTTCTATCTCGAAAGGCCTAATTTCTTACAGCCTGAACTGTATTAACATACTGCATTACATTTTTCAAAAGGACTTGGATAAAGGGAGAGCCCTAAAGATAATTTGCTATAAAGGAGTCTAGAAGTCCCCCAGCTTTAGATACCAAAAGAGAGACATTCAGTGAATAGCTATAATATGATTCTCCTCAATAGTGCATGTAGGAATCAAGTCTTTTGGTAATTCTCAAATGACAATGGATAATTTTTGTTGAAGGAAAGTGAATTTTCATGTGCCCATATGGTCACAAACCCGCCCAGTATTTTCTTCAGTTTCTTTTTAGTTACTGCTCCATACCAGAGAAGGGCAGGTAGCTCTCCTAGCCTAAGCCCCAGCACTGGTTCACATCAGCCCTGTACGCACAGATGGGAGAACGGGTACAAGCCATAGCTTGCAGAAACAGCATGAGACTGAACAAAGCCACGAGGCACGAGATGCCCATGCCGGTGGCACGCATGCCAGGCTGCATTCTGCCTCCATCCCTCGTCACAACGGTGGCTTCAGGCAGAACTAAGGCTGGTGCTGCCCTCACGATGGGAAAAGAGAGATGATGTGTCTAACAAGAAGATGCTTCCTTGCTGGACCAGCAGACTCATCTCAGATAATGCAAGAACAATCCTCTAAGTCTTTGCTAGTCATCACCCACTGTGCTTTTCTAAGGTAAAAATCACCTTAGCTCTCCCTAACTTAATAATCTCAGCAGTAGTCAGCAAGAACAAAAAAGCCAACGAGTACCACTTATTAGGACTATGGCAGCTAGCAGTCTTTTGTTCCAGGTCCATTTTTGTCTTCCTGTGCCATTTTCAGAAAGAAAAGTGGTTGGCAGGAATAAGTTACATCTAAGTCCAGAATCTATTGCTTTCTGAATGTTGTACATGGTGTTGTGCAGCTGTGGCAAAACCCAGCCAAAACAAGATGTAGGTTGCGCAAGAGCCAGGATGGAGCTAGAGATCTCTGCTGAATCTCAGAGGTTTGTTTGCGAGTTATTCCTATATTCGGAATTTTATCCTTGCAGTAATCTTGGTGTCCTGAGACTACCCGGTAGGCACTTGCTGCAGTGGGTAACTGGCCTCTGATGCAGATTTTTAAGTACATACATAGAAGAAAATACCCACTGCTGTGGAGTTTTGTAACCCGTACTAAGATTAGTCTGGATGAATTATGAATGGAAACATCTGTGTGTGTGAAAGCACAACCAACCTGTCAGCAGCGGACCTGTCCTCTGACAACAGGAGGAGGACAAGAAAGTTAAAGAGCACATCACTTCCATAGCCTCTCTGAAAGCAGACTACAGCCATAAAGATTCCCCAAACAAGGAAGCAAAAAAGTAGCAGCACTGCTTAAGATCTATGGAAGCTGAAAAAAGCAAGACCCTGAGGTTAAAGATCACGCCATAATAACAGGCAAGTCCTAGAAAGTGTAAAAAAAAAGTCCAAGAGCCAGTCTGGTGTGAAGAACAACTCCGAAGACATAGTGAAGGCTTGACAGATTGTGTCCCTGCTCCTCCCTGCAGCACACAACCAAGCCTGGCTACAGCACCTGGATGCACAAGGCTTGACGCCGGCACGGGGCGGTGAGAGCGCAAGTGAAACCTAGAAGCGTGAATGACTGAAAACAGTTTTGTTTGGAATAAATATCACCATTCCCTTCTATAAGGTCTCACACTGAGTTTTATTATATTAATTTCCCACACTGGTGCACAACCACCGTGCAATATAAAAGCTGGCTAATATAGCCAGGGGACTTTTTGTATGGCAAAAAAATTAAAAGGAGCAACGTGTCGAGATTGTCAGCACTTACTGGCATGTGCACAAGCTTAAATTCCAAGAGACACATCTTTTAGACCAGCTAATCTTCAGTCTATTTCACCTTCAGGTAAAACCCTAGAGCAATTTTTTCTTGAAGGAGGGCCTAGCATATCTGAGAAGTATATCCCTACATAATAAGCCTCTCCATAAAAAAAAACCACACTGGATTTCATGCACTCTGGTATTCGCACAAAAAGGAGCATTGCTCAAAATCATGCACTACAGAAAATTCTTCAACTGTAATGCTTTGCACTGGCACTGAGCAGCTGTAGCTAGCTGCAGCCAGCTCGTCACAACAAACATGAAAGCAGTCAATGAGCATCACCTTAAAAGCACGTTTGCATGACCAAGAGCAGGTATTTTAAGACCTTCTACAGTTTCACCAAATCTTTGGTCATTTCAGTGTGTCACTTCTGGAATTTGTCCTTTTAGTCCTTAAATTGAAAAGGATTATAAAAACATATGGAACTTGGGAAAACAAACCCTCTTGGAAGATGAGGTTTTGAATCCATTTTCTTCGCTGTGTGAACATACCAAAAGAGATGCACGGGTAGGAAGAACTCGGGCAATTTCACCTTGCTGAAAACCAGATTTTTGACAGTCACCGGTGAAAACTGTTTCTGACCTAGGAGTATCTGCAGCAGTCAGAAACACAGAATTAAAAAGAAAATAAACCTGCCACAGCTAACAGAGTCATACGAATCTTCATTTTGCCTCCCTGGGAACACAGCTACAGCAAACAAGAGAGGTCAAGAGGAATCTGATTTAGAAGAATACATTTCTGTCCCTCAAAGCTATTCCCCGAACAATTCCTTTCTTTGCTGCAGGAAAGAAAGCATCGAAACTGCCCTCCCACCATGTTTCATGAGAATAGAGCCCTCTTAGCTCTTTGTATTCTCAGCCCTGTTTGCTTATCACTTACAGCTCAGATAGACAGCTGCAATTCCCACCGGCTTTCCGGAGGAGATCAATTATCCCACCTAGGAACAAAGCATCCAGGAATGACTTAATCACACTTTTCAGAGAAGTAAGAGGGGAAGCCATCCCATCCCTGGCAGAGGGGCTGGCCAGGGTGTTCTGGCAGCATTTAAGGTTGGAATACCAAATGTTAAACTTGTTCTAATAACGATATTTGGATTGCAAGGCAGGATTTTCTCCTTTCTTTGTTGAGCTGATAGCTACATACCACCTGCCTTTGGAGTAAAACAGCACTTGTATGGGTGCAGTATTTTGTTGGCAGAAATATTCTCTCTCCAGGAAAGTGCAATCAAAGCAGCCAGCGTATGCAGGGGTAGGAGACAGACCTTTCAGAGAATTATATCCCTTCCCAGGAGGGTAAGCTATGTAAATAAAAAAATGAAAGAATTCTATTCTGCACGAAAGCAGATTCTTGCCCTGCACTGCCAAGGGACTGAACTTAATCACTAATCCTCTGCATCTTATATTGGAGGCAGAACTCCAAGCCACAGGACTGTGGTGGTGTAGCAGGAATATTTCCCCAAAGACAGCAGCTCACAGAAGAGATAAGGTACATCACAGCTTTGGAGTGACAAGATTGTTATCGCAGCCTGTGCCTCATTACTATTTCCAACCTTCAGCACAGATCTATGATGCCTTTCCAGGATTAGCCTACTTCTAAAGCTAAAGAAAGCCTCTCTTAATTTACAGCCTGTTACTTATTTAACACCAGACTCACATTAATTGAGAGTGCATTTGGACTATCCCAGCATTTTAGCAGTACAGTGTACTTGGAACATGACACAGGACTAGGGAGTGTACAGAGTGATGCCAAGCGTGGTGCTTGACTTAAACAGAGCACATTTCATGTATACAAACATTTTGGCCTCATACCTAAAAGCAGAATCTGATATTGCCCCTTTTTTTAAACACTGGCTTTTTTTACCTCCAAAGATTCACATGAATGATGGTCTTAATAAAATTATGATAATCTCCATATACGGCTTCAAATAATGGAAATATAGAAACGAGAAGAGACAAGTCAGCCTCCAAAGTTTGGGCCTAAGGATCCTCTGCTTTGCATTCTGGTATAAAGCCCAGTGTGTTGTAACTTTTCCTGGGGTCAAAAACCGTTTCTAAAATACATTCCTTTAGGACACTAACTCAGATAAAACAAAAGAAAGCTTGTTACCAAAAGTATACACCACAGGCTTCTAAATATGTATTTTGATATCAGAATTATTATTTTGCTACTTGCATCCTTTTAATCACCTGGGCATTCCCTGCCCCGCCCCCGGCCCACAACCAAGAAATAGGGGAGACTGGACAGCTATTGTGCAACATTAAAGACTGCTGGCTTATAATTTATTACCAGTAATGAGCCTCAGCTATTCACCCTGAATTATTCTTCTAAAGGCAAAGCGGTTAAAAGTAATGGGTATCTGCTTCAGGTCAGAATAACGAGGACACTAAAAAAAGTATATAAACAGCTAGAGTATATGCCAGCTATGCAGGCAGAGAGATCTGCTCTGCTCTAATTGAATGGGCAGTACACCTGCAGCATACTCAAGTCAGAAAAACACATCATCTATCATGGTGGAGGAAAATTAATAGGTATAAGAACAGTGCATCCCACAAGTGATTACTCAGCCCCCTTCCAATGACCTACTTTCCCTCAGATCCATAGCTGTTCATGCTGTCCTCAATGGACTCATGGCTGGCTTGACGGACGGTCCGGCTGGGCATTTCGACAGCCAGCCCAGTTTCTGTGCTCCTTTGGATGGCTCCTTTCAGTCTCCGACCATCCCCATCTAGGAACAAAAGGGGAGAAAAGATGGTCAGCTATTGCTCCCAGAGCCTTTTGCAACAACAGAGCCAAGGAGAAGCAGAAAAGGTCTTTCAGAAGACCAGCCTGGCATCTGGCAGCCAGGCAGTATTTCACACTCACGCAGCGTTTCGTTACTCAGCCCTGCTTCATCAGCAGCTCCCAGTCACCTTTGGAACAAACCCAGTGCTCCAGCAAGCCAGGGCCCAGCAGAAACTCAAAACATCCATACCATCCTACCTACTCCAACCATTTGTACCAATTAATTACGCACGGAGTGCAGATGCATGCAGGCACACAAGCTGGCTGTACGTGGAGCTACCCAGTTTGGGAACACAGCAGCAGCAGTCACGGGCAGAGCCGAGGCACACAGCCTGACCATGCCTCAGAGCATTTCCTACGTCCCGTGTCGCTGCCTCAGATTGTGCAGAGCAGCAAAGAGCCACAGCTCCTGGTGAGCACCAGGGGAGCAGAAGGGAGGAAAAGGCCAGGCAGCACCAGAAGTGCTGCGGAGGCAGGAGCCCTCCCAGATGGGCCATAGGGGAATAGTTGGTCATGGCCAAAATGTTCCCTGGTGGCACCTGGAACGGCACCAGCAGCAGAAAACCCCAGGGAGGACTATTCCCCTTCATACACGCCGTCGGCCAGAGCGCAAAGGGAGTTACGTAGGCTCTGGTTCCTCCTGGGTGCAGTCTTCAGTGGCTCAGCCCTCTGAAATTAACAGCTGCTATTTTCATCCTCCATCTCTAACAGTCTGTTGCTCCGAACAAACCATGTTATGTAATGAATATGTAATGAATACCATCACTATTAATTGCTTTAGCTGGTGTTAGGAAGCTCCAGATTTCAACCCACATACAGCACTCATCCTGAAACACATCTGCCACAAGTTTTCTGAACAAAGCATAATTATTTAAATCCTTCCAAAGTGCCTGTCCATTAACCTGGATCCAGGCCACAAACCTCTGACCCACAGTGCTCTCAGAAACCCACCAGCTTTTTGAGTACCACCCTGGAGAAGAAATGACCCAGCTACTGAGCTTAGAGAATTCAGGATCCCCAAATACTAAAGAAAAGAAGTCTTTCCCAACTACTTTGGAAATATGAGGATATCTGTAAGAACCTGTCTAAAATATGTAGAACGTTGTTATTTGTGTAGCAAGCTGCTTGACCTAAAACACTTTTCTTTGGATCTCGGTGTGAACATGCACTTTTGGGAATTTAAAAAAAAAATAAAGATCAGTAAGATATCAGAAATGCTTCCTATCCTTCTTCTCAGGTTATACCTACACTGAAATGCAAAGGCAAAAATTCTTCTCTAAACTCAGCTATAAAGTCCCTTTTCCTCTGGTATGATGAGGTTTCCAACTGGGTAAATGTGTTGGCCCCAGGGCTCTGTACCAGCTGCTGTCCCCACATATGGTGCAGCATGTGTATGAATGTCCCTATGGGCTAAGAGGATAGAATATGCATGTTCTGGGTTAACATTAACTACAGTTTGTATTGATTGTGTGCCTAGAGCAATGTATGAAACACATTGTATAAATCAGGAAGTTACACAAACATAAAACATTTTTTTAATGCACTTTCAAAATCCAAACCTTCAGGCAAGAACAACAATATAGGCAATAAAGCAAAGTCTCGTGAAACAGCCTTACCTACTACCCAACCACTGCCAAACAGCTCCCTTTGGCACACCTTCAACAAGCCCCATACAGCCTGCTGGATCCTCTGATGGGGTTCCTTTCAGAGAGCATCCCACAGCTTTACAGGCACACTTGACGGTCCATTTAATTTGTCTCGCATTCACCTCCACAATCAATCTTTTAGTCATTTGCAACCATCAATGTCCATCTCTCCTCCCTTCAGAACACTAATCATTCTGCGCCTTTTATGTTAGTCCTTACGAGAGCCTACCCGCAGTCAAAGCGGCGAATGACATTAATGTAGGAAACAAATTTTAAAAGCCCCATTGCCCAAATATGCAACATTTGGTTTTTAAAAAAAAAAATCTCCTATTTCCCCAGTCTAATGAGACACACCTGGAGACATTCATACTTAGAAGACTATGCATCCACATCTGGCAACAAAGAGGCTTGGGACAGCACCTCACAGACGCCAAGAACCAGAAGGGACCAGCAGACACTTTGCCAAGTTCTCTGTGTGACAGGCACTTGGATTTTGCCCTGTTCAGCCAAACAATTTACATTTGGCTAAAGAATATCTTCTAAAAAGTTATCCACTCTGGATTTGAAGATATCGAGAGGTGAAGAATCTGCTGTTTGCCTGTGCCATTTATTTTACTACCTTGAGAGATACAACTTAAGTTTGTGTGGTTTCAGCTTTCACCCATCAGTTTTTTTGAACACCCTTCTCCACTACGAGGACTGCTTTGTTCTAGCTATAAAGACTCTTCTGCAGTGTAATCAAGTAATCTCTCAATCTTTTTTGACAAGTTAAACAAACTGAGCTCTTTATCTTTCTCATGCTCTGACATTTTCTTCTCCTGCCCTTGGATCTTTTTAATGACTTCTCCAGGTTTTAAATGCCCTTTTGAGAACATGCGCAGCAGAATTGGAGACGGCATTTTAATGCAAAAACATGTAGAGAGGTAAAAATCAGCTCGTACTCTCATCTTCGCTGCTTCTGCTTGCATCTGCCAAGATCACAGTAAGCTCTTGGTATAGCATCACACCTTGCCTGGCCACTGTGCAATCCTGCTGATACAACCTTGTACAACATTATATTAAGAAATATGTAAGAAAACACATTTTATTTGAAGAGAGCGAGCAGAAAGTCCAGACAGCTCTATACAACTCTGCCACCCTCAAGACTATTTACTGTCCTTCTAATATGCGTATCACCTGTGAACTTCAGTGAGGTTTAACCTCATGCTTGCTCCAATCAAATGAAAACGCTGAATAGCACCAGGCCTTCAGAAGAGCCTCCTGCCTTTGAGCCTTTTCCTTGACAACTGCTTTTTGAAATGTGAAGTAAGTTTTTAATCTATTTATCACTATCACATTTTTAGGGTCATGTTGTTCTAGGACAAAACCCTTACATACTTATCACATTTACCCAGATACCTGCTTCTACGAAAACTCAGAGAAAAAAAAAGAAAGTCTGACAAGACCCATTTTCCCTAAATCCTTCTTGACTGGTATTAATTATATTCCATCATTCTGTTCTTTATTAATTGGAGCTCCTTATCATGTTTCCCCTAATTCTGTCTGTGAGCAACATCAGACCAACTAACCAAAAGTTCCCTCCAGACAACCCAGTGATGGACAAAGAGGAGTAAGGTGACTGTGCAAGTGCCCTGCACAGCACAGAGCAGCCTTTGGAGAGTTCCTTTCCTTAAATATATTTTCAGCTGTCAACCACATCAAGAGGCTGCTCTTCTAAAGGATGACACCACTCCTGTGGCAGAACTGACTGCCACCAAGAACTGTATTTGCCTTAAAACTTGGGGGTGGAAAAAATAAGAGGGGCATTGTCCCCTTCTCTCGCCCAAGGAAAGAGTTACCATTTCTTATGCCCTCTTCTATGTCAGTCTAACACACAACTCTTCAAAGCCCTTCCTCTCTGCTACTGACAGGTCTCTCCATGCTCAGAGGCCATTAAGTCTTGAAAAAGATCTATGCGAGTTCTGCAATAGCTCCTCACAAGGTCATGATTATGTAATTATTACTCCTACACAGAATTACTTCACAATAGATGCTTATTGAATTGATGTTTCTGAGGGACAGAGTGTGCCCCTTTCACTGTTACGCCTGTACTACCTCCTCTCTTGTTGCTTCCTTTTCCCCCACCCAGGTACTTAGTACCTTCTTTCTCTTTTCCTTTTTGTTTTCAATTTTCTCCTCCATGTTCACTCAGTTTGGTTCACTCAGACGGTAACAACACAAAAAGAAACCAGCAGGATGCATGTGCTATGGACCCTCCCATACTTTAGAATTAATTGATATTGATTTAACCCTGAGATTAGGAATTGACTGAATTTCAACTCGATCAGCTTTGCTCCTAAATTAACCAACTGCTTCCAAGCACAGAACATGTTGGTACCCAAAGCTCGTGGCCAGGCTGCACCAACACACCAAGGGTCTGGCAAAACAGGCCGCTCACCTTTTTCCCTTCCCAAACTTCACCTTGGGGTGCAAGGTGGAGAGGAAGAGAAAGCAGCTTTCGAGAGGAACCTTTCTTTCAGGTTGCATTTGTTCCTACTGCAAAGCTCTGGACAAAATAACATTTTGTATTTTCCAGGAAAGACTAATCCAAGCCTGAGCAAAGAGACTGCATTTCTATTGCTTTTTGTACCCAAGGCACGCAGCATGCATCGACTTGCATCCCTACATGCTGCAGGGTATCAACCTGGGCACGCTCTGCTCTCTGCCTTCACACCTGGGTTCCTCAGCAACTGAATTATCTGCTTTGCTCCAAAGTGAGGTCCAGGTACAAACCAGCACTTATGAAGCATGGAGAATTGACGACCCCAGCAGGGAAACAGAGAAAAAAACCCATCTGACAAGAGTGGATGCATCCTTTGGAGCACATTGCAGATCACACAGAAGCAGAGATGAGCCGAAATGAGGGGGATGAACATCTGCGACAGAGCGTATCTGCGGTGAGCATCCAGGGGTGCCAGGGGCACGTGGTTGGGTGGGACAGGACCTGACTGCCTGCAAAGGAGATATGCCCAGAGCTCTGCGGCAGTTTACCCCAAATCTGCCTGCTCTGTGGTCTCACAAGCCCTTTCATTTCCCACAGTCACAAACTTCGCTCTTAAGGTCAAAAACAAAGAGTTGATTCTTGCTTTCTTCTCCATGAAGATCTGCCCCAGAGAAAAGATGACGCGGGTCAGTTTGGGGCTGAAAATGAAGAAGGAAAAACACCAAGCACCCACCTGGATATTATCACCTGCTGAGGTTAGGAAGAAGGTCCCCAAGTCCAACACCTGGTCTTTGGCACGTCTGTGGGCAAAAAGCAGCAGTGGGGGTCTCAGCTCATCACCCTGTGAGGCTGCTGAACTGCTGACCATTTTACCTACTACTTGTTTTCAAATACTCTGAGAAAGGAGCCAACGTGTTAGCTTCTCCACTTCAAACTTTGTTACTGCATTGTTGCTCCTAATGGATTTAAAAATAAAAGATTGTTTTCTGTTTAGTCAGATGGTGAACCCCTACAGACATCTTAAGATTTGCGTGCCATGAATCAATTCTGAGATGAATAAAAGAATTCCATTGTTCGGCTTCAAAGGGAAAAAAGAAAAGTCTTCCCACAGCCTTGCATGAATATCCAACATCTGCGACAGCCTGGCACATGCTGAGCAGAGCGGTTGTCGGGGTGGGTATCGCAGGCCCTTTTACATCAGTATCTGTGTTCGGAGCAAGCCATGCTGCTCTCCTAAGGGGATGCTACTGCTGAGCAAAAAAATAATATATATAAATACTGGATTGTCACTTCAGAATGCTGTTTAACAAGATGAACTCAATCTCATCATGCCTGGCAAGCTCTGACATCCTGCCAAGTATTCCCAACATCAACATCCTAATGGAGTGTGAATTATGAGCACCTAAAGAGAGGCAGTTTGTACTGTGCTCCTGAACATGCCAGACTACCATCACAGCCTGAATAATCCACCAGAAATGACAGAAAATGGCTGGGGATAAGCAGGGGCACTAATCAGGCTGTTTGCTTCGTTCCCCTTGTCCTAGTTTCAGACACTAATGAAAATCACACCCTTTCTTTCCAAATTAAGCAGAAAATCTTCTATGGGATGGAAAAAAATTTCAACATCTTAATTCTTAATCTGTGCAAATTAAGTACATACACAGGGTTGGGAAAGGTCAGTCAATTCTTCTTGTGAGTGCCAGAAAATAGTAAAATTAGCAACTATATGAATTGCTGTGACAGCTACAGACCCCAGCTGAACGCAGAACAGGGCCAGGACAACCTACTAGCACAGGCATCCTATGGAGATCTGACACACAGATCTGACAGTCCCCTGCACAGCCCGTCCTTCCCTCCCACCACCCCAGCGAGACAACCCTGGAAGAAGAGCATTTCACCCTCTAAACCTCTGCCACCCCACCGGTGTGGGCAGGGGAAGCACCAAGCCCCACACATGGGTTCTTAGGCTTGCCTGTAGTTCCCAACAGCCTCACAACCCAGATCCCCAACTCCTCAGCCACTTTAAAGCCACAAGTGTTTTCTCCTCCACGCTGGTCTGAGCTGCAGTTCATTTTAAATGCAGCTATGGCTCTATTTAAGCAGGTCTCCACCCCCAGCGAGATGTTATCACCTCTTGTAGGTGGGCTGGAGCACTGGTAAAGCATTGATTTTGCTTCCTATCTTTGTGAGATCCATTTTCATATTTTAAACTAGGCAAGTGTGATATATTTTTTCCTGCTCCTTTTGAGGTTAAAAACAAATAGTTCCCATGATACTATTTTTAATTTTGACCTTTTGGATAATTTGTCTATATAAAAAAAAATTAAATGGCCAAAATTTTCATTTAAAAATGTCTAGAGAGAAAGTTCTGCAACTAACATGTAGCCAGGAAAATTACTTTGAGATTTTTTTCCTTCACTGACAAGAGACAAAGCTAACAAACTGAAAGGTAAATATATATATATATTCCACTGTCAATTACTTTTAAACAGATTTTTTGACTACCATAAAAATTTGTTTCGCTTTTCACCATAAAAAAAAGTTGCAGTACCATAACACTAAGAAAAACATTAATTTCTTTCAGAGAATTTCATGGGAAATTTTCAGCTAGATCAAACTCTTCAGAATTCTTTCCATGTCTCTCTCATTTGCAGCAGCAGGATCCAAACAGTTTCATCTGATGGCTGCTTCTGCATTTTTATTTTTGTAAGAAAATTGAACATGCTACCCCCTTCTCTTCCCCCATTCTGCAATGCTTAGCAGGAGAGCCTGATGAAACGAAACGTCCGCATGCGTACGGAAAATTCACCGTTGTAATTTTTCTTCAGCAGCTGAGCAAGGAAACCCGACCACTGCCCCGTCTGCAGGCGCAGGTCTGTCGGGCACGGGACTGGAAGAGCTGCACGTCTGCGACAGACACATCTGAGGCCTTTCTCCACCTTCTGCTTCTTTTGTGCTCAGGCAAGGGCTGATGACTTAGAAAAACCCCAAAACTTCTTACTGTGATATTTATAATGCAACAAACCACACATATACACACACACACACGCACGCATTCTGATTGCACAGATTGGGTTTTGTGGTTTAAACCTCATTAAGAGTTTAACTCTCCCTCTTTGACATCTGCCCACCTGGGAGGGCCCGGGTCTGCTATCCGAGTACATGCCAAGTCAAGGAAAGTTTAGCCGATGGGCTCAGAGAACAGGTACATTTGACACAGCCACAGGCAATAAGTAACAATAATTAACTGATTTTATTTAAACTACTATGTTGTAGTATTTACTCTCTAGGAAGCTGGGGGAAATGTCAGATATAGTACCAACAGCCAGCAGTGCTTTAAGACAAAACGTTCTCAGTTCAAAACTCTTAGAACTTTGCCAACTACAAAAATCTGGGCATCAGAAAAACACAGAAAGCCAAAAGGTGGGTGGAAAATCTGACTGCCAGGGCCATCTTCTTGTTATTTCACAAGGAGGACCAGAGGTGGAGCAGATTTGTGTGCCTGTGGCTGGAAGTCCTCCAGCTGGCCAACATAAATTACGAAGGCCAGGTCAGAATCTCCACTTAATTACAAGGGAGTTGAAGCAGAGCATTCTGTCCTAATTCTGCTGTCCATCTCACACTATTAATAACTCTGAGGATGTTGTTTAAGTCCAGGATGTGAAATATGAATGAGCCTGAGCTGCAGAAAACCTCTTAATTTAGAAGAGGATCACAAAAATTAGGTGACTTTACAAAAATAAAGCAGCTAGAAAGCGTCGTCGTAAGAGAACGATGGCATGAGATGAAAGAGCTGCCCTGCCTACACCTCGCTAAGCCAGGAAGCTTTGCACGAGGCTGTTCTGCTCTTTCTGAGCCTGCCGAACCTGCCTGCTCACTAACCATACCTCCTGCGAGTGCCCGGCGTCCTGCTCTGCACTCAGTAACTCTTAGGAAGAGAGCAGTGGGCAAAGTAACTTAAGCAGCCTGTTTGCAAGTTGTGTTTTCCCATTGTAGAAGAGGACTCGAAGGTCATGAGTCTCCTGAAGCAACCAAAGCTCCTCAGAGAAGCTGACTCACCTTTCCATCCAGGGGATTTATAATGCTCAGCTCCATGGTTTGTTTTCACTCAGAATGCTACTTTTAAGCTGAGATTATACATCAGACCTTTTCTTCTGGGACCATTAATTTGGGTCTTTCTCTCTACCCAGAGCCATCACAGGGTCTTCAAATCTTCCACCTTTCCACCAAATTTGGCTGAAACTGGAAAGTATGTGCTACATTTATAGGAATGATGGAGAGAGGGTGCGGGTGAAGACAGGACTCTGCCTTATGTATTGAAAAAATAATTGCCTGCTGGGAATTCACAGCTAGATCAGGTAAAGTTTAGTTTTGGTACAGGTAAAATACAGGGTGAAAGAGCTGACAAGGCCAGATTTATTAACAAGATTTTTTTCCCTTTTCTTCTGCCCCATTGACGCTCTTTTAGGAGTGAGCGGCTTTGTCAAGGCCACGTGTGTGTCAACACAAACAGCGAGCAACAGTCTTGGCACAGTGAGTCATGCAACCTTTTGTTCATTTGTTATAAACACAATTAAAAACACAGCCACATTTCTTTAACAGGCGTGAAGCCACAGAACCCTGGACTCATTCATAAACTAGAATCATGGTGCAGAATCACTTAGAATAGCATTTGATTTGTTTAGCTTGGGTTGTAATTACTTCATCATATTTTCCTTAAGGAAATGAATGATCAAATTCACAAGGAGTTGACTTTAATTATACACACTGCTTAATAACTTGCGTCCATTTGTAAGCAATTATTTGATCCACTGTGGAAGCAGAGAGGGGGCAGTGATGGTCTGATTTCCAGAGAAGTGAAAATTTCAGGCATTCAGCTTCTAATGCCAGACAATTTCACCAGATAATACAACTATCCGTGTCAGGCTTCACCAAAGGTGCTTTCAGGTAATACATGTAGCAAATGCTAAAGGAAGCCATCAAGCCAGCACATTTTCCCCCTCTAACTCTACACATTGCTTTGACTCATGCGCAGATGTCCTTTCCCAGGTTCGCAGCAGTGCAGTGCCCATTCTGCAGGGCAACTACCGCATCCCACCATAGGTGCACCAAAGGGAACCATTTTCTTTCCAAGTGGCACAAAAAACAGCACGAAGACCTCTGCTTGCAGCATGCCTGCAATGACGAAGCGGTGAGCATGGAGGGTGGCTGCATTTCCCAAAAGTCTAGGGCTTTCTGGTGAGCAAAGAGAGGCTCCGGCACAGCAGCAGCCCGACTCGCTCACCAGGTCTTCCAACCCATGAACAAAAGCTCTGCTCTTGGAAACAGATCCACTGTGCTCGTACCGGTTCTCTAGCACTGCTCCCTTGTTGGGTTCTGGGACCACTTTATACAGCCCAAATGCCTAGTTCTGCTTGGGCGGAGCGAAAGGAGAGCACCCTGCCCTGCACCACCATGGTAATCGGCCAGCATCGGCTGCAGGCATCTCTGGACAGCTGGAAGAGAGGGTCCAGCTTTGGTGTCCAGAAGCGGGACAGGACCAGATATCACATTGCAGCAGTATATAAAGTCATGGTGACTAAGAAATCAAAAGTGGTCAAAACACTGAGTTTCATCTCATAGCAAACAGCCCTGCCAATCGTACATCATGGGTATCTTCAACTGGTGACAAGCCAAGCCCTTAAACACAGAAAACACCATGCAATAACAAAAACAGAAGCGCTGGAATTTAAGTAGCAGCCTCCTAACAAAAAACAAAACAACAAAAAAAATTCAAGCAAAATTTTCACAGCCCAAACCCTGAAGAGATGCACACAGACTCTCACCCAAGTGATAAACTCTCCTACAGACGAACATGGCAGACACATAACTGCCTCCTACATGCCTTCTGCATGCATAAAAGTAGTGCTCAGATATAAACACACCCCAAATTACTTCCAAGTCCATTGGGAAATTCGGTTCACCATTTGTCTAAGCAGAATACTGAGCATGCAACAGAGGAAAAGGAGCTCTTTGGCCAGAGCTGGAAAAAAAGACATAATGACTTCATCTCTGCTGAAAGATACTGGAGTGTTGTGGGAAACAAACCAAAATATCATGCCTGTCTGAAGATTACTGAGGATTAGAGGAAAAAAGCTATCAATGCAGCAGATTAATATGTTTTAGGAACAATACCAAAATCTAGTTTTCCTGATTACCAACCATTAGATGCAGGAAGAATCAGTCCTTTGTCAAGAAGGGACACACTTACGGTGTTCAATATTGTATTGAATGGAATTTGTGTTAATCACTCAGTGTAAAACAACATGAACCAGCCCAGCTTCATGAGAAGCAGATTGTTGTTTATAGCATGACTACCCCATGACATGTACATGGCAGCAAGTTCACCAAAACCCCATGATTTGTGCCAAATATTTCTAAATACGTTTTGTAGAAGGAGCAGAGATGAATAAAACGCTTTAGAGCACCTTGATGATTTCTCTCTCTCCAGCAAGGGAGCAGAAGAGAACACCCAAAGAAGAAATTTTAAAAGTACATACTTGTGATATAGCCAATATTGGTCTTGCAGACAACACTGCCAGTTCAGGAACATCAAACGTACATTACAGAGCGGTATGGATCTTTATTTATGAGTGAAAAAAAATAGTTCTAACGTAACTAACGAAAAAATGGTTGATGGGAACCTCTTTACAAAATGTGCAGGCAACGACTGACCAACAGTAACGAAACAAGGTCAAAAGAGGACACGGGGAATTAACCTTGCTTACGAAGCACCTGCATCTGCATAACTTCCTTCTCAGACCTTCAGTTAACTTTTACGTTTCTGTTCTCATACTTAAAAGACTGGGCTGACATAAGGAGGACTTGGGATTTCTTGAGATGGTGCTGGCAAGGTCAGAGAAGTTCATTTCAGATGTAGCACAATCCCCTTCCATCACCGACTGCAGTCGGAGGCTCCGTCTCACTCCGCTACAGTAACTGCGCTAGTGACCCACGTGCGTACAGCCACCTACCCCACGTTATCGGTGCGAGGGTCGAGCTGTGCCATCAGGCTCCAGCCTTCACGTTTACTTCAACATAGAAACAAGCATAAGGAGGTAGGACACACAATTTTGAAAGTGAACTTCCGAGAGAGAGCGCCTCAGTCCCAACCCATGTACAGTCCCCAGCCACGAATTAAAATTACAAAGCAAGCTCAGGGCTCCGTTTCCTTGGCAACAAAAAAAGAGCATCACAACAGCCTCCTTGCTAGCAAATGGCACATGAAAATACGTCATTTTCCTTCTCTCTGGTATCTTTTATCACTAGGGAATAAGCCTGAAGTCAGAACTCACCACTCTGCAAAGATGGAAATAGATATCCATTATTGCTATTTAAAACGCAAGTATCTTTGGAGTCTTTAAGCTTGTCCAGAGATAGGTAGTGAGTAAGGGATTTTAATTTATTAAGTTAAAAAAAACCACCTTGCTGAAGTTCACCTTTAAAGACAAATTGTAGAACTTGAGGAGTTTAGGGAAAAAAAATGCAGCTCATAAATTTAAGATCTGTATTTTAGATTCTGTTAATATTCACTTTTGAAAAGCATTAGAAATGAAGATTACAAATTTAATAATGTAACACTGGGGAGGAATTATCCTCATCCCCATATAAAAAGGCAATTTGTTCTTGCCTATAAATTGACTTTCTATTACTGTCATTAAACCAGCACAACGTGCTAAAATTAGGGTCTGCCCCACCGCAGCTCTGTGGCAAGCCACAGCAGAGAAGTCACTGCGCCAACAATTTAGAAGACATCCTAACGAGGCGAGAGGGGCAGCGGACACTGCTCCCTGCCAAGGAGTGGACATCTCCTCGCTGCAGGACTTTGTGGTGCTGCTGAACATTGACAAGGGTTCAAAAAGCAACTGGACAAAATTAATGAGGAAAAAACAGTCAGGAGCAGAGGAAGTCCCTAAGCCATGGGTCAGTGGAAGCTGGACCAGCATCCTGACTGAAGCAGCATCCCAATAAATCTGGGCAGCTACTACTTTATAAGAGTTACCAGATGGGTACTCATAGAAGCAGCCAAACTTACAGCTGGCAGAAGTGGGGCTCTCTGGGAAGAAGCGATGCTTCTGCTTTCAGGTTTCACCATCTCCTGTTTAGCTGTGCATTACACACCTTTGCAGACACAAAAACCTTTTACTCCTTCCATTTTGCCACAATACAGAGAAGCAAGATCACAGTCCTCAGAATGCAGTTGTCTCCCATTCACTTCCTAAGCCGCTTCCAAGTTTCCCTCCTCTACAGCTTGTGCAATAGGTTTCATGGATGTCCCGCATGGTCTCCCTGCTCCATCTGTGCCCAGCTCTACCTGTCTCCCACTAGCACATCTGCTCCTCCTCTCTCACTCAACATGCTCACGTCTGGACCATCAGGGATGCTGCTGCAATGCCCACATGAGAACTTGCCTAGCAGCCCAAGCATTAAAACCTATATTCAGTGGTCTCCTCAAACAGGCAACTGCATAGAAACAGCTCCACTGAAAGAACATTAAAACTGTACTGTCAGTTCTTTACTGTCTCATGTCCCACAGCTTCCTCCATCTCTAAGTTACTGACGGGTTATGACACATTCCAATAATAGAAACCTCTTTGCCACTTCTCAGCACTGGCACCGTTCCTCCCTTTCACTGGTAACATACTATGCAGTTACACATTAATTCTGTCTTTTGCCTTTTTTTTTTTTTAAACCTGTTTCACCCATACTTTATGCAACAGGCAGCTAGAAGACTTGCTCACACCTTAGTTACTTCTAGAAGAAATCTGAGCAACTGGCACTGGGGAATGAGTTCATGGCGTCTGCTGATGGTTCTTGCTCTTCATTTGCTCATGAATTGTCCCAAGTCTTAAAAGAAAATTAAGCTGGTACTTGTTCAAGATTATCAAAGAGTAATGTTGGTCAGTGCACCCAGAAGGTGCTCTGTTCCCGAGCAAGCAGGTCGGCATGCCAGGCTAGCATAGGACCTTCAAGTACTAATGGGCAGCTCTGATGAGATGTGCCCTTTGCTCCATGACAGGTCAGTTCTTGGACTGCCTGATGACTCCCCCCAAGCGGTCATCAGCATTTGCTTAAAAAACTTCCCATTTACCCAAATATTCATTCAAAGAAGCTTAGTGGTTGGAATAATGGCAGAAAATGAACACAAAGGGGACTTGTGATAACCAAAGCTAATCCATTTGCAAGTCTGACACATGCACAGAAAGCACTTCGCAGTGTCCACCGAAGCCTGGCTTTAGTCTCCCTGCTGAAGCAGTTTCCAGGTCATAGCATGTGGAGATGTTTGGAGTTCTGTGCTTTGTCCTTGGCCTAATTCGGAGAAAGACGTTATGTTTCGCTTCTGCTCTGACTGCACATGTCAGAGTAAACCATAAAGCCACACTTGACCTTGAAGTCACTACTGAATGTTAGTCATCTGGATCCATGAATGACTAGTACATCCCTCTAGTATTCTGTAAGCTGTACTCCTGCTCAAAGTGTCCTCCTGTTGTATCCCTTCTCCTTTGAAATTTCACTTTACCAAGCATGACTTGGCCCTTCTGAACGTTACACAGTATTTGTCTTTTTTGTGTATTTTTTGCTACAGATATGTGACCTTTTCCTCGTGTATTTTACTGTTGTATAAAACAGCTTTCCCTTTCAACTGCTTACCCCCCCCTTTGCACAGCTGCTTAATGAATTCGAAGTGTGACATTTTGTTTTCCACAGTGAGGTATAAGAGAAGCTGTAAACCATCACTGTGAGATGAACTAGAAAACACAGAAGGCAGAAAGCCCTTCTCACCAGTCAGCCACAGTTCTCCCAACAGCACCCGCTACACATTGCAAGACTCAGCTTGTACTCAACTAATCAACAAACTTCACTAAACAAATAAAAACGTCAACTTTAGGAAGTATATACAAGCTTCTACACACAATACAGTTTCACATGCCCCAAAGACATTCTCTCCTCATTTTTGATACTCAATGTGCTATCCTTACCTGGCCACTTGGATGCTTTGCTCACACAACAACACAGTTCTAGGATCCAAGTGGATTTAAAGCCCAGCAGGACTTTCCAGAGCACTGTACAAGTTCCTCTGATATCGCCCACACAGGAGGCTACAAATTGGCACCAGCAGTTGTCAACATTTTGTTTTGATCTTCCAGCAAACAAATCCACCCTCTGAAATGTTTGCAGGATGCAGAGATAAAAAGCCATAATGAATAAAGACCAAAGAAGTTTGAAGGCTTTATTTTTACCCAGTAATCAATACCTTCTGGCAGTCTTCCTCCAGCTCTAATAATACCAGCAAGCACAGTAACCCTTGGCAGATTTTGCATGCTGCTCTACAAATATTATCTAATTAAGCATCACAATCCACTTCTGAAACAAAGAAAACATGATCCGAAGTTCTTCTACAGCAAGAGAGAGAGAGAGAGAGAGAGAGAGAGAGATCGTAAGTGTTGGGAAGAGACACCAACGGACAAAACCAGGTTAGAGTTTAGGATCTCCAGTTCTTGCACGCACCACCTACTAACCATGCTGTCCCTCCGGGACCGGTTACAGGGAAGCAGTGTATCATTCACACAACATGCTCACTTTTGCAATCTGTGCTTAGCACAACCCTTGGTTTCACTTTGCTGTGATAAAGCATTAGGACAGCTGTCCAAGCAGACTCGTTAATAAATCAAATTACAATAAAGCAGTTGGAGGGATATGAATTATTGAACTCAAAGCAATTTAGTGCTCAGAGACAAAACTAAACTCCGTAAGCTGGGAGCTACTGAACACGGAGCCTGATTTCCCTTGGAACACTTTTTCTGGCACGCTGTAGACTGCCAGTCCAGTGGAAACCTCAAGGAGGAAACACCACCTCATCTCCTCATTAAAACACAGCAAGCAATGGCAGCAACCTTCTCGACGAAGTTACCCATTTGCAATGACTGTGGATACTTTTATACAACCATTTCCCCATCTTGACTCCACCGGACCCAAGAGGTGGATCCATCCCTGAAGCACGCAGCAGTGGGCCACGCCAGGCTAGCACGAGGTGGCTGTGGAGCTGTACCACCCTGCTCTCGCAAAGGCAGTGGTGTCATTGCCCTGGCACCCAGCCACAGTAGGGCATTTGTGGCATTTCTCTGTTTTCCAAGTGTAGCCTTAATTCTTCGTTTCAGCTCCCTAAGCAAGAGGCTGGAGCTCCTCTTCCTGGTATGGCAGACCTGCGTCAGCTTGCTTTTACTTTAAGCTGTCCACTTCCTAGAACGTTCACTGTTTACCTGGGATGTTCTCAAAAAGGGGAGCGAAAGCCCACCTCTAATGCCGTGTGACCTCCTCTGTCGGTAAGCCAGGACATGGGAAGATAACACTAGTACTAATTCACAGGCCTTGCTGGAGGACTCTCACTGGTTTTCTGTACATCACTTGCTGATTAACCCCTGATGTCCAGCGGATGATGGGCAGGTGACAGTAACCCATTTAGAGATCTGTTTTCCATCCAAACTCAACTTGTATGACTAGCCCTGCACTACGTTAGCTGAAATGTCTTATACGCTATCTAGTCCTTGGAATCTATTCTTCTCCTTTCACAGCTGGCTACTCCCATTAAATCCCACTGCAATGCACCATGGGCATATGTATCCAGGAAAGAACTGAACTCTTCTAAATCCTACCTGCTAAAATCAAAAGCACCCTGCACAGACTGTTATACTATAATGGAAAGATTTTCCTATTGAAAGCATTATAAATAAAACAGCAGTTGCATTAAATAAAGTCTTTCTTCCACATATGTGCCCAAACACAGAACTACATTCAAAGATCCTAATTACAATACAGTGTAAAATGTAAATCCATTTCTCATACATTTGTCATTTGTCCCAGAGTGACAGAATATGTTTCATACTGATATGTTTTATATAGATGGTTTTATCTTTGAAGATTGACAGATTCCTAATACACACCTCTAATAACAACTTCACTGACAAGATGAAAGTCACTGCAATCATTTTCTTGAGAGCTAATTATTTACCACAGCTTCAAATTATTTACACTTCAAATCTCAGACCTCTGACTCTGTGAAAGGTCTGGAGCTCTCTGAGGTCCACAGCCTCCAGAAGGCTTCGCAGGATTCCCACCACGGTGAGCAAGGAGAGCTCAATCTGCCCACGGTCCCTCATGCCCTGCAGGAAGGTGTGCACTGACTGCCTGCACACAAAACACCCCCCTTCAGCCCCTCATGACTTGCAGTTAAAGGCCAAATTACTAAAGATGTTCAGCCTTTTGACAACGTGGACAGATACCAGTTCAGTGGGAACTGGCTCATGAAGCACTCTTCAAAACTCTGGGGGCTCTTTGCGCATCTAAATACCTTTGCCAATCTGACCCTCGCTCTAAGCACACAACCCAGGAGCTGTAGTTTTCCCCCCCACAGAGCAAAGATACCCTTTTCAACTGAGCTGCGCCCGGAAACAAGACTCGTCTCTCCTCTTTTTCCACCCTCCGTAACTTCTGAACCTTTAAACTACACTGGACAGAGAGGTCAGGTTTCAGAGATAGCATATTCCCAAAGATTCATGAAAATGAGGCCACCCATGGACAGAAGAGCAATGTGAATTACTGCCCTCACCAAAGAGAATGCCTGTTACAGTTCAGCCTCTCATCTGCCACAAGAAGCAAAGATCCAGGTGACCGGTGAGGACAGATGCCCCAGCTATGCCCAGATTGCAGCCTGCACATCCAAATAGTCCACGGACGGTGGCAGGAGCTGGCAGAGCCCTGGTGGAGGTGTCTGGAAAGGAGAGGTGCAACTAGTTCAGCTATGCCTGCAACAGCCCTTAGAAGGTGGGGAGGAGCACCAGTTGAAATGCAGACTTCCAAAAATGAGTCAAAACCAGTTTACAGTCCTAAATCCGTTCCCTTCCCACTCACATATTATTCCAGTTTCTGTGATTATACAGTCAGATTCACCTATTTGAAAATTTTTTTTCTTTTCGCTCCCAACACGTGAAAGCCCTGAAGAAACTGGCGGGGAATTGCTCGCCGTGCAGGGAAACAGAAAATGAGCGTGCTCCTGCTAAAGAAACAAAAAATTTGTAACAATTACATACCATTACTTATGTCCAACTCTGTCATCATAAGTAAGCAGTAACAGGAAAAATGCTACTTTGACAGCAACGACATTTCGTTTAAAAAAAACCCAACAAAATAAAACACAAACTGCTTCCTCCAGTGGTGGCTGCATCCTTTCCAGCAAGGGACAGCCAATGCCCTCCAAAGCACCCGACCCTCTAGGAAGAGCACACACCACCAATCAAAGGTTACAGAGGAATTTCACCGGAGCTCCATACTGCAGCATTAACAGCAAACGTTCTTCACGATAGCCAAAACCACACACTCAGCTGCCTTCAAAGTTTCCCCATCCTGCAGCTCTGCTTCAATGCTCCCCGTGGAAAAATTACGTCAACCACAAATCTTTGGTCAAAGCATCTCGATATCAGGATGGCACTTTCACTTCTGTTGGCTTGTATCTTTCCGAGACAAACCTTGAACTTTAAAACACACTAATATACAACTTTGTTTCCTCTAAGACACATGACAGCAGATCCAAGAATGGCTGTAGGCCCAGTTTGAAGGGAAAACATGGCTAGGAACAATGAGAATACTGCTCCTAAAACAGCAGACACACACACATACTTCAGAAAAAAGAAAATTCAGAGTTCGCTTAGTTGTCAATGGTATATTTACTAAACACATAGAGGAGTTCAGCACCTCCCGACGATTAGAATTTAAGATGCAGTGACAAAAAAAGAGAAATAAAATCCAGCCCCAGGTCAGGCATTATATAAAAGACGTGAAAAAGTCGATTTTAAGACAAAGAGTGACACCCAGCAACTCCACATTACCGAGAGTTACTGAGAGTGACTCCTACTTACTCCCTCCAAGCACTGTGGAAGTTGCACCTTCTTCAGGTTCTTTCTGCATACACAAATCGGTTTTGTGGCATTAAGAAAAACTGTTCCAGTACAGATATAATTTCCTTTAACACCAAAGAGCCACCAATTGCCTACGTGACTCCAGGCAGTTTTGGTACTCCCACCTGTACCAAGGCACAGAAGATGAATAAATTCTCTCGCAGCATTTCAGTAGGGTACCTGATATTTTGATGCTGATCATTAATATTAAAGATGGAAGACCAATGTCCCATCACTAAGTCCACCAGGAAAGAGTCTCAGGGGATGCTCACCTAGACTAAGAAACATGTCTAAACCCAGAGTCAGCATATGTGTTGATACAAATCCACTTCCGGAGTCTTCTGAACAAAGTACTTTCTCTTACTTTGGGGCAGCCATTACAGAGTCACAATGTTTAGTCAACCTTTTACTTCTACAGTCATTAATCATGCACCATTTAACTAACTGGTTTGTCATTTATTCTCCTAATCCTTTTCAAATCCTTCTGCTTATTTTCACATCTTTTTTCAATCCCATTCTGTGTGTCTTGCTAATTACAAACCTTCACTGTCATAGGCTGTTTCAACACAGACACACTGAGCCAGAGGTGGTTTGATCACTTGCTGTGTTACATGCCCCATGAATCGTTTGCCATTGCGACATTTAAAATATGAAGTGTTATTGGAAGATGATAAAGCATACTTAATTATCTGGACAGCTACTTACAGCTCCAGGGCAGGAAGGGTGAATGACCATTTGTTGCTGTACTTGAAAACAAGGTTTTTAACTTTTTAAAAAAGAACAATGAGAAGGGGGAAAACACCTAGGATTTCCATTGCCTCAAAATAATGAATTTTGCTCCTTTGCCGGACAGTACTGCTTCCAGAGGACTGCTATTTGCAATTTCGCTGCATCCTGAGGCAACCATTCCTGCTGGTCTCAGGAGACTCTCCATCTCCAGAAGTCAGCACACAAGGCCAGCCTAAGAGTTGCAGGTCAGCAAAAGCAAAGCCACATCCAAATGACAGATGCCAAAAGCGGGTGATAGATGAATGAGACAGAGCAGACATCACCTGAAAACTTAAACACAACTGAATTATTCTTGGCCAAACGGCAGAGATGAGGCACTGTGATGTAGATAAGGGAAAGAAGGGACCAAGGAAAGTGGATGACTGACTGCTGTGAGGAGCAGTGGACTAGCTCTCAGAGGTACCCAGATCATTAGAAATCTCAGCCCAAACGTACACGTCCACAGATTTACTCCCATTGACAAGTTTGACTACACAACTCGACATTGAGCCAACACCATCCTGAACACTTCCTCTCTTCAATCTCAGTTTTCATTTCACTTCTACAACAAGGTCTTAACCTATCATGCCAGTGATGCAAGCCTTAAAACCATATAATGCAGAGATGACTTTACTAAGAGCCTGGAAGAGTAACTGACTCATTCACCCCAGAGGACAGTTAACAGAAGTTGATGAGGACCAGTTATATGCCACCATCATTAGCTACTAATTCAGTATCTTCAAAAAAGATGGTAGGAAGCAATGAATGCTTCCACCTCCTCCACACTGATCTCCTCGGAGGTGGCTAACAGCCCACACCAAAGCAAGTGTGCAAAGCTCAAAGGGGAGCTGCACTTAGTACAGCTTGGAGAGCACCATCTAGGCATGGTTTGTCACAATGACAGTTCCCGTTGAAGCCAAAGTGTTCAACTAAAACAAGTGAAGGACCAAACACCTCCCAAAACACCATCAGCACTATGCAGGAATTGGTTGGACAGCTTCCATTTGCCAAGAAAAACACTGCGGACACAATAACTCCAAAGTACGCTCACATCATGTAACCCCATTAGATCAGCAGCTCCTAATTAATTTAGAGTGTAGATCAGTCCTCGAACACCTTTTGCTACCAGTAAGATGTACTGAAAGTGATGAAGAGGAATCATTATGCATAACACCCGCAAGAACCTGCTGTAAACACATTTGGCAGCACAGGGAGGTTCCTTTATGGCATAATCCATTTTTATACGCACCTAATATTTTCAGGTTTTCAACCGATTGGCAGTATGTTTGTAGAGGCTGTTAATGAATCTCATTGCTAAAAGCAGTTACAATTCTGTAGCTATTAATACAACGTGACATCAGTTATGTCAGCTTCCGAGTGAATCACAGTTGCAAACTTGTAGGTGTTCCATAGCTGGTTGTCAAGTCGAAATAGAACATTGTTAAATATAATCCAAGTCTGTCCTAGTTTTGCAGCTCTTTCCCCTTTCTGCACTGTAGCCTTAGTGGACTGAACACCTGCAGGTCTGAAGAGATAAGCACAGGAATATCAAGGGGAAGAACAGGTTGACTATTAGACCACTTAGACCAGCATGTTTTAAAGTGTTCACTTTTGACTGCAATTTCCTCTCAAATCTGATGACTGTAAGACCTTAAGAGAGTAGGTCACTAAATCTTTTACAATGTCTAAACTTTGTAAGATATACTCATACCAAGATGTTAAGCTTTTTTTTTACCCCCTTACAAACTGAAATAAAAGGCTGAGAATCTTTCCTGACATAGTAGTTTAGTATCAGAGCAGACAAAATCCAGCTTCCAAACCATTTACTGAGTATCAGACGCCAAATGCTGCTTTAATCTGCATTACTGACACTTGCAGAACACTTTTGTGTTGGCCAACTCCTACATAAAAGCACGTTCTTAACAAAACTGACACAGGCCTCGGAAATTATTAATGAATATCTTGATCAGTGAAACATTTTCAGGTCATCATGTTGTCACCACTTCAGGATTCACACACATCCCCAACATTTGTCATGCAGCTAGCTACCCGGGACCGGTGATCCAGTCTGACTGACTGAAAGCCAGTCCTATGGCTCTAGGGAAAAGGTGTTCTAGGAAATAAACAGTTTTCTAGACTTCAGGAAATTAAACAAAATTATGGCCCAAAGTAAGACTTTGTGATTTTCACAGTCAATCTGTCCTACAAACTTGCTGTCTCTCTGCAGCAGATGGCTGCAGTGAACAAACTGTAGAAACAGAGTCAAATTCACCAACTAAAATGGACTGTAGATAATTTGCCTGGTATTATTCCTAGAGCAGCAAGACAAATTTTGCCTCAACTGACCATGCAATATTTCATAGAGCTCTCTAGTAGGTAAGCCAGGCAGTACTGAGACAGAAATAGAAAAATATTGAAATAGGGCTGACACGATGCCAGGTTTAGAGGCATTTGCCTTGGGTTGGGACTTGGGAAAAAAAAGAGTTTAGGACGTAGTAGCCGACTCCTGTCCAGGAGCAGTAAGAGTATTTCTGCAGACATAGAGCAGACAGGTCACAGGAACAGACCTACTCCTGTTACTACACAGAAGCCAGGAATTCAGTGGAAACACATGAAAAACAAGTTTATAGAAAGGTAACTTGAGACTCTGGCATGACTCAAAGCAGAGCCCTGGGCAAAATGGGAGAGATGAGAATTATTGTTTTGAAACCATCCAGAAGTGCGTCCTGAGGAACAGATATGATCAAAAGTCAGGTTCTGCTCCTTCCCCGAATCTCAATCTGTACTTTCTCAAGTCTCACATTTATCCTCTCAGTCCCTTCAAGTGAAATACTTTAGACCACATGTTAAAATCACAAGCACTGGGTTTTATCATACACAATCCCTTTATGCTACAGCACTGTCGTATGAGAAACAGGCTTGCTGTGCACCCACATACCTAGATTGCACATCCACAGCTTATGCATACCGGGTAGGCAAATAGTTAAATGACTGTCTCTTTACCCATGCAATTTTCAGAACCTACGCATGCACAATAACTAAACCAAGATCTCTCTACTGCTCTTACAAAATACCAAGCAGAAGTGAAAAACGTGCACTGGTGGAAGGTCTACAGAAAACATATTTACCTTTATTATTACTTGCCAAAGCTCTAACTTACAAATAAAATATTGATAACAGCTTTCTCCACGTCAAGGGAAAAGAGCCAATAAACATGTGCTGGCTGCACAGTGAAAAAAACTCCATGATGCTAATTTTGGAATGTGTCACCTGTTGGAAATACAGAAATATGGAAAGAAAAGGGGGAAAAAAGGTCCACAGGGGAATACTGAAAATCTTAGCGGGACACTGTTACTGCAGAGGTAGCAGGAGGAATGGAAGTATTTACAGGTAGGCCAAAACCTTTGATCGAGACATGAATGAAACCAGGAGCTAGCCATGGATGAAGGTCTACCCAGAGACCTCGGGCTGCTGTCCAAAGCCAGCCCCATGGTCAGCAGTGTCCGGAGCAGCCGATGGCTCCTGCAAAGGAAGGGGAGGAGGGAGCAGACCACTGTCGGGCTGCGGCAGACATCAGCAATAAGCTTCTCTGGGCTGAAAGGATCGGACCCGAAACAAGACTGGAGTGTCTTCACGAACTGAGCAAGCTGCTTTTTTAGTGCGGCAGAAAGCAAATCCAGGTGCTTTTCAGATTAATTATGTGAGAGTTGCTATGCTAAAAGAAGGAATACTTGCTTTATTTAAGACACCCAGAAGCCCAGCAAGAGCATATCTTCCACCCTCAGCCCCTTAACTACGAGCAGTCACTGAAGAAATCTGTATCATCAGTACCACGGCAATCCTAAAGGCCCCAGATGGAGGAAGAAAGTGCAATGATGACAGCATGCACTGACACCACAGTACAAGAACAGGTGTCATGGGATGCTAATGTTACCATGGAAATGTCCTCATACCGCATAACATTTTGACACTGTCTGTTTTCTGAGAAGCAGCAACGATGTGGCAGCCTGCAAAGCCTGCATGAAACTGCTGTTAGAGTTTCACCACGGTTATTGCTGCAGCCAGCAGCCGACGCAAACTGCCTGGGTATTGGATTTTGACCAATCTGGCAGCTCCACCTTCTAAAGTGCACGAGGAAGCTTTTAACAGAACCAGTTCCATAAGTCACCCTGATTTAATAGGCACTGTCCGCCAGGCTGAGCACTGGCCTGCACGCCTACTTTCGGCATTGCTTGCCCTGCTTTCCAGACCAGCATTTTCAGTGTTCCTTCATCCGCTTATTTGAATTGCGGAATCCAGGGGAGAGCCTGCTCCTCTGCTTGAGTTGGCTTTGCACGATGAAAGCAGCAGAGTCTCAGCCCCACGCTTGCAGAGCCGCCGGATGATTTTCTGAACTGAAGGCAGGTACAGCCCCAAATCCTACTGCCTCTCAACAAATACTAGACACCAAAACTCCCAGGCATTTTTGAAAATGCCCAACTTATTTAATACTTAAAACAAGCACAGACTCTTGTTGTCAAAACAATGTTCATTGCAGAAAGCTCGTTTTTATCTCAAGGCACATCAAGTAATACTACCTAACCTTTTCCTGTCTACTCACATTGAAACAAAAATCCCAGATCTGGAGGGGATGCAACTGTGGACTACGTGATTCACAAAGGCAGATGTACGGGGATCAACCCACACAAAAACGTGGTTTTCTGACAAATATACAAAAATCACCATCGATACGTAACACTGGGCTGTGACAGCAATTCCTGCGATTCCTTCTGGTTTGGGGGAACTGGGGGGAAGCAGATTACTGTCAAGCCTCAAAAGTTAGTCTGGGCCACTATCCATCTTTGTCATAAGTTTAATTAAAACTGCTATGAAGGTGAAGAGGCTCTGCAGAACCACTGCAGAGCAATTGCTCTAATCCCACGGGCCACCAGTGAGATTTCAGGGCAGGTAGCAGGGCTTCAGCCAGAGGGACAGCAGCATGAACTGAACTAAGAGACACAGAAAGCTACTGGGGCTGCTTTGCCATCATACCACCACCCAGAAATGAACCAACTACAACAGCTGGAAGTCTAAAGAAAGAGGAAAAGACTTCTCCTTTATTTTCCTGACAATCTAATTAAAACCCAAATATGGATATAAAGCAGCAACCTTAAAATCCGGAATCAAATTCTCCTAACTTTTCACTAGTGCTGTGATGTCATAGCTCAGATACAAGAAAGGAAAGGTAAATAGTGAAAATAAAAGAAAAAAACACCCACCCACACAATCCTTCTAGCATGCTGAGAAGCACTAAAAAGGGAGCTGACTTTCCCACAAAAAAAACCCATCATAATCTTCTTAGACATCTTGGTTGCAACGCAATTAACATGTTTTCCATCCACATGGCAGGGTACATTCCCTGCTAACTGTAAATACACATACTGCTGGTGGGCAGCTGGCAGAAGTCCCACACCACTGGGAAACTGTCACCACTGGGAAATGTCAGCCTCATCCATACTGCCCACGGAGTCAAGCGAGGGGCAGGCTGTGCCCACACGCTCCTGTCTATCGGTGACGCTGCCATTTCCTTGCCAAGGTGGGTTATTCTGCAGGTCTGAGCCCACCAACAGCTGAGCTGTTGCACCCAAGAGGATGGTCAGCTCCAGAGAGGGTCAAAATACGTGTTCCATGGGGAAGGAGACCTGTCACCAATGTGAAGTACCATTAACCACAATTATCTTGATTCTAGCTACTAAGTGTGAATGACACCTCAACAGTCCCTTGAACCAAGCCGTTGCAAAATGAGGCAATGAGCAGATGCCTGAAAAAAGAGGCCACTCCAGATGCACTGAAAGCAAAGGTTTTCAAGGATGCTGCACTTCACCCATGGATCCTCAGCTACAGAGGACCTCCTCCAGCTGCCAAAATTATCCACAAAATGGTGCAGTGTTCCTGGAGCCTGGAGTACAAAGCATCTTATAAACAGCCATTTTTCCCACCTCCCAATCCCACAAACATCCCAGCACCATGGGCCTTGCTAAACAACAGATACAGAACGCAGAGAGATACTGATGGGATAAAATAGCTCACCCCTCCAAATCAGTATGAAGTAATTCAGTCAAGGCACATGCAAAAAGTAGCAACTTCAGAACTTTAAAAAAATTTAAATGCACAAATGCCAGAAAGGGAATGAGTAGCCAGGCAGCAGTCCTGTAGAGAACGATCTGGCAAGTGGCACAGATCATACCCCAAATGTGAGTCAAGAGTGGGGACACTTTTGCAAATCACTGTGTATATTTAGAGGAATACTGCACACAAAGCGTGTGGGAGACAGTTATTCCCCCTTGCTAGGAGCCAGCCAGACACCGCTGGCTGTCCACACTGCTCCTCCTCCAAGAGTCCAGCAACAAGACCAAGACGATGCTTGGAAAACTGCTCTACACAAAAAATTCAATCCGGCTTCTTTGGTCCAAAAAGCAAAAGGCTGCAAAAAGAGGGGGAGGGACGCAGGCAGTGGTGGTCGCGAGTACAGTCATTTCCTGGCTTGGGATTATTGTCACTGGGAAGAACAGTTCAGCGATGCGAAGAGTTGCTCTGAAGACAGCAGCGACCAACTGTTTCCCATGCTGCTGGGAGCAAGACAACAGCAATCCGCTTAATTTCCATGGAGATTTAAGCTAAACTTTAGGGTAAACTTCTTTCTAATTAGGACTAGGTTAGTTACTTGGGGACCAGACACAAGTGACTCCTCAGGACCCCGTCTACCTCTACATTTCTAAGATTAAGGACACACAGATGTTAGCACAAGTTCCTCTTACTTATAAAGCAGTATTGAGAAAAATGTGACATGTACCTCTGTACATGCCATACTCTCCAAATTGTTGACCACTCAAACATTTTAGACTGGCTTCTGCAAGGCTGTATGAGTTCTTTGTGTACTGGAGGAAGGTGATGTAACACTCTAACGGCACGAAGCTGAAACATTATCTGCCACAACGATTTAACTGTGGCTGGATTTGGTTAAAAGACAGGGCTGCTGAGCTTTGCTTTATTTCTACGTGAAATTAGGCTGTACCAGGGCTTCCCAGCCTTTACATGCATGCTGTTTTGCAAAAGCAAAGTCAAATACATCACCTAAATGCAGATCCCAAGGCAAGCACAGTCTGACAGCAAAAGCAGAGCATTCCTTCTTTGTATGCCATCAGCACATTATTTAAGCAATGGCACCTACTGAGGCATCATTTGTGTTGCAGGATCCCTACGATGACACATGTTCCCCTACAGTATAGCATGGGTTTCATACCCTCTCCCAGAAAATAAAACCAAACGTCAACAGAACATCATTTGGATAGACGGATATTCAAATTGGGTTGAACGGTTCTGCAGAAGACCAGAAATCCTTATTCAAATATGCTAACGGTGCTTCACGACAGATGTCCGTGGGGAAAAGAAGAGATGATGGCAGGGCTGAGAAGCCTGTGTGAGCCCGGTCTCACTGCCCCACTAAAACAAATTAGCAACTTGCAGACCGTTTCCAAAATTAAAATGTTCACATTTCTAATCTAACTGAAGGCACTCAAATATGAGCAGATAGTGCTTCAGAAAATAATTGCACAGATAAATTATTCCTCAAAACAACTACTCCAATCAAACTTAATTCTTCCCTACACAAAGCAGATACATACGTTCTGTCAAATGGAAATGTTGAAGCAAAGTAGTTACAGCATTTCACAACTTGTCCTGATGTAGGAATCTGACAGAGTAAAGATAATTTTTTTAGCCTGGAGAACAGAGTGCTTTTGAATTAATAAATGTTGCATTAGAATTAACTTCACATGAGATAGAAGCAGCAAGGAAACAATCTCTCCTAGACAGAAAGCTTTCCAGGGACAGACTCGTCTATTTGGAAGTCAATTGACAGCAAAATAAGCAAAAGAGATATCCTTCCCCTGTGGCTGGCAGGGGTCACGTATAACCAGCCCTCCGCAAATCCTGCACATATGGCTGGAACATATCATCCTCCAAAGACCTATAACCTACGTCAGGCTAGACACAGTCACCTTCAAGGGATGGAGCCAATATTGTGCTTTCCCATGATGGCAAGTGTGTGCTGCAATAAGCAGTGCTAAGGGGACAGCACGGTGCCACCACCAGGAGGCCCATGACCTGATCCACATCCCCTCTCCCCTGTAACTCCACACCCAGGTGACCACCAAGGAAATGCCTATGCAGCACGTTGTGGCACAGTCCTTGAGATCCCAGGGCTAGCCGCTACCTCTCCTCTCCCCCATCCTACACCACTGTTTAAAACAAATCCTCAGCCTACGGCCAGCACCAGCATGAAGCACAGGTGGATGGATGCTCCAGGTTGGGGCGTGCTGGACAACTTTGTCAGGGTGCCTGGTGGGAGATGGGAGCGGGCGGCAGCTGGTGCCCCAGGAAGGCTGCTCACCACGCTGAGCGCTGACCAATGCCACGTCACCCTTCCCCTGTGCTCTCCCATCTGTCTAACCGTACCCATCTGTTGCCACGGACTGTAAGCTCTTTGGGACAGAGACTGACATTTTGCTTCGCATTTCTACAGGCACAGCGTGAACTTGGCAGAAGACTACGGCTCTCGCATGCGGCCGTGACACCAAAAGCAACACAAACGAGGACAAGGTTTCAAATCAGTTGTCCCTCTAGTGCTGAGTCATTCACAGGGCTCCTGCTCTCACCTGGTCTCACACGGCCACAGCAGAAGACAAAACCCGTCCTCTGTAACTGCAGTCTACCAATCGCACATGCAGGCAACAGATCCAGAGAGCAGAAAGCTGCCTTTGGTGCACAGGGGATGTAAGGAACAGCACAGCTTGTTCAGCTCTGTGCCGACTAGGCGCATCTGCTGTGTAAGAGTCAGTCGTTGCATTTATGATCTGGATTAACTCATGACCGGGTGCGAGATCACCAACCTCTGCAGGTATTATCCGCAGCATCTTCTTCTGGGCTATTGGTCCATTTCATACACTTGCCTCTGATGAAAGACTGATTTGACAGCAGCCCTTCTAAAATTCTTCTCAATTTTATCCATTTATAAAACAAACATCTGCTTACTTAGAGCTAGAATGTGCCCAGCAAGGAGAGGGGCCTTTCTTACAACCTCTAGGATAACCTATGGCCAAGGATACACCTCTTACTGTGCAAGAAGAAGGAAAAGCCACAGCCTTTGGCTGCCTCCTGCACCAGCCAAGAGAGCTGGCTAGGTGTGCAGCAGGGATCAGGCCACAGACAAACTCTCTACATACTTGTATATTCCAAGACTGATTCAGATTTGTCCTGCAGCATCACTGCGAGATGCGCCCTAGAGTCTGTGTCTTTGTGGGGTTACAGGGATGAACTATCGTTTCATTTATAAAACACTAATAAGGAAAACAGTTAACATTCTAGCTGTACAAATAATTTCCCCTGTCCTCTGCCTGTTTGCCATATGAACATGGTTACCTATCTAAAAACCAACTAACAAAACTGGTTAGAGGCTTACAAAACTTCAAAAATAACTTTGGATGAAGCAAAAAAACAGACTAAACACCAAAAGACTTAACAGTCTTGATACATATACATTTAAAAAAAAAAAATACACAAATGGACTAGTTAAAAGACTTGAATCATCATTTTCTTTAAAAATCGAATGTACCCTAATCCAATACAGTGCTGCAACTGAGAAATATCCATGGCAACATGAAAACACACATAGGGGCTCTCTCAATTTAATAACTTTGTGATGCTTTAATGTCTAAAATTATAGAGAAGTTCAATAGTTAAAACCCAGACAAAAGAGTATTCTAAACTACATGTCCACAGCACGTTCTTCCATTCCAACATTTTAAATGTTTTTATCAATCCATTAAATTAGTATTTCATATAGCTTCTCTTCAAAGCAATTGATTGTAACACAGTGCATCTGCCAGTATTTGATAGTGTGTGACAGCAGCAGCATAGGCTGAACATTTTATCTCTAACTCAACTCTTTTCTGAACGAGCAGCTGACACGAGGAAGGTTTACTGTCAGTATCTAGGAGACATTTTGACTTTGGAAACCATTTTCTCTCTGCCAGACACTTGGTTCCAGCTGGCTGAGACATGATTTGATTCTGCTGTCTCATGGCCATGGCAGAGGTCTGCCAAGCTGGACCGTCCCTGCGCTGGGGTCCTGACCCATGGGACCCTTTACACGTCCCTCGCAGCTATTCTGCGCCTTCCCCTGCTTCCTGATCAAAGCCTCCCTGCTCTCCACACTTGTATGGGTACCAGATCCCTGTAAGGAACACAAGTTTCCCGTTTTGCAGATGCTCAAGTTGTATCTGGACTTCAGGGTAGCTGCCTTTGCAATATGACCCACAGTTTATAGTCTCCCAAACATCCAAACCTGCGTCCCTGTCAGGGCATGCCTCAGATGACTTCTACCAGTGCAAGCGGGTGTCCTTCCCGAGGAAACCAGGGCACAGGACGAAACGGAAAAGTGCTGGAGCATGCCTGCGTCTCACCCACTTAAGCCACAGCATAGCTGGAGCACCGACCCAGGCCTCTGGAGCACTCCCAGATCCTGCCATTCAGGCACAGTGGCTTAAGGAAATACAATCCCCCCCAGTGATTTCTGGCATTTCCCTACCTGTGTTTCTTTAGGTGTAGTCCTTGTCCTCTGTAGTACACAGGGTCCTCATCTGGAAGCTCTCACCTCTTCAGAGCTGAGGACTGCTTCTGGCTTCCTGACTCCCAGCAGGTCCACACTGACTGTCCCTGCTACTAAAACCACCTCCGCTCACCTGCCCAAAGCTCACTGGGTTTTGCACGTGCAGCTTCAAGACAGATGCTGTTGCTCTCTACCAAAACCTCACTTTCTGTCCTGCTTTTGCAAATTTTCCAAACTCCATGCATGGAGCAAGTTGGCTCTTCTTCACGCCATGTATTATTTTACTTCTTTTTAGTCTATTACTCCATAACTGAAAAATTATCAGAGCTCAGGATAGACATTTGCATAAATTAAACCAACAATTGATGATAACAACCACAACTTCAAAATCCTTAACTTCATTGACATTGCCAAGGACCTCAATGGAGCTAAGATGATAGCACTCAGCCAGCAGGAAGGACAGCAACATTACCATGCCGAGATCAAGAGAGTTAATAACCTAGAGTCCTTACACTACTGAGTGCAGACAGTAATTTCTGTTATTTCAAAGCCCCACTGCAGCTTACTGGTGAACAGAGCCCAGTGTCTGCTCAGAGTATCCTCTCTGCATATGCAGCTGAGGAATGAGAAGGGTATTCCAACATAGGAGTGCAAGTCCACATCCACCTCTTTGGAGAGACAGGAAGGTATCCTCATCTGCCACAGGACACAGCTAAAACTCAATCACTCTCATGCTCTGGAAGCATTCAAAAGTGATCCAGTTTCTTGCTCCAAGTCCTATTGCTATCCTGCCAACACTGGCTACCTATTTCTGCGCACTAAGATATACGCAAGTATCATCTGCATCCACTTCACTGCCAAGAACTCCGTCCCGACACACTGGCAGAAGAGTTGTCAAAGATGTAAAGAGTCTTCTCACCTAAAGTCCAGAAGGCGAACAGCAAGGAAGAACGAAAGGGACATCACACAAAAGGAAATATTCTCTAAGTAAAAATTTTTCAAAAGCGGACCCATTTTTCAAGACTAAAAGTGGGAAATACTGGAACCCAGAGGTATCGTTACCATTGGCCAGATGTGGCTAGCTATGTTTCCACATCACCACGGCTCTCAGCATAGGCACTCCTGCAAATTTCCTTTTACATTCCTTCATACTGACCCACCTGTAGTCACTTAAATGAAACACCTCAAGAACTTTTCTTGTTTGTAGATTTGAGCTCTCATTAGGCTGTTTTCCCTTTTCAGAGGCAAACACCAACTTGGCCATTTATTGGCTCCTCTCTTTTTTCCGTAGGATGACTATTCTCTTAAAGATGTGGTTCTCAGCTTCAGACAAAAAGGATGATGTGTCTGTTTGAAATAGGATTGTTTATTTTGTCAATGCTCATGGGATCAATTTTTCTTTTTTTTTTTCCTGCCATCTCCTATGGAGAACATTTTGCCAAGTGCAGTATTCATCTCCCTGAATGAGCTATCAAGATATATTTTTTTGACAGAAATCATGCTACAACCAAAACTGGTTAGAATCTCTCTCAATTTCAGGAGCATGCATGTGTATGAATAATACAGAATCTTGTCTGGCACAATTTCAGCATTTCTTCTATCATTTCTCTTTCACGACATGTATTTTCTTGAGAAAATTATATGCCTGTAGTTTTAACACAAAAAATACACAGCAGCACACATTCTTTCTTGCTGTTTGCTCATATGCGTCTGAATACACGCTCATAGGCACAAAACACAGGAGCAATACTGCAATGTCCCCACTGTACCGAATGTTACCCCAAGCAGCTTTACTAATGCGACTAACTCGGGCAGGCCAGACCCACTAATAAGCTGCTGGAGAATGAGGTCTTAATTGTAGATTTATTTAATTCAGAGAAAAGAATTTGTGTTGTATTAGGAGAAGCCTATTAACATTCATGCATGAAGATTCAGTAAGTGTGAACAAAAACAATTTAGTGCAAAACCATTTTTCTAAGCGCTGGAAGAGGAAGCATTCACTTAAAGCATCACCCTGCTCAGAGCAAGAGCGGTCGGACACCAGGGAATGAAACACTGTTCAAGGCATTGTGTCGGGTTCTCGTACTCGAGCCTATCTCGCTATCAATCATTTCTGAAGCAACAGCGCCGAGACTTCCCAAAGCTCCTGTTATTGCCATGTATGCTCCCCAGCATTCGAACCAAACATGAAGTGCAAATAAATCACCAGCAACATTTTTGAAAACAAAGTTTAAAAGAAAATACATCTGTCAGAGGATACAATCTTCTGCCTGACGCCCCTGCACAACGCTGATGACAATCCTAGGTTAATCACAGAGATGATGGAATTTATTCTTACGTCAACTCCTTTAAAAAACAACGGTGTTACAGGTGTAGCAGCTAGCGGGCTGATTTGCCCACGTATTCCTGCTGGCATCTGCACATCTTGGGATGAGCCGCTAGACAAAGGAGCATGCCGGCATTTTGAAGGACACAATCATGACAGTCAGTGTTAAAACACACCTTAGTTACCAACTTTCATTATTTGCCACTCAGAAGATTCACTTACAGGTTCAGTCTCTGGTACAGCGTGTACTGTGAAAAACACCCCTCATTTAGAAGTGAGCCACGGGGAACGGACAAAGTGCTCCATCCACTCCCTCCTGCATCCTCCCTACCCATGCAGCTGCTGTGCTGCCCTCTACTCCCGGCACCTTCTCCAGCACCCAGCGCCCTGCCTTTCCCATTCAACCCAATTTCTTTCCTACTTTTCCATACCAATGGCCCTCTTTTTGAAGCTTAGTCTTTATTTTATGACCACTGCCAACTCTTTGAGGCCACAAAGGTCTTTATGAAGCCAGCAAAACTCACTGCATCCATTCTGAAAGGTTTTTGTACATGTTTTGTGATCTACTTCGCTCTCATTTAAGCAGAATCCCTTTTATTCTCCTCTCTGAAAGCAGCATGGGATATCGTGCTAACAACCCCTCAGAACAAAACGACCCCTCAGAACAATTAGCCTGAGAGTTCAGCGGGTGCAAATCGGGGGCAGACTGGACACAACGTCCAGCAAAAGGGATGCCCTCTCCCTGAGTGCTGCCCTTTGCCACTCCGCACGGCTCGGCGCAAGAGGAGGACGCACAAGCCGCTCCATTTGCAAACACCCCGGTTTTGCCATCGGTTAGAGGAGGGAGCGTGCTTCACTCTCATGAATAAATTCCCTCTTTCCATCTCCGCAGGCCCACGCTTCCCTGCACAGACCCTCAGCACCCCAGCCCCAGGCACCCAGCCACATGCAAAGCCCACGCTGAAAACCCGCCGGCAGCGGAGAGGGGACCCCTTATGCACCCCAAACCCACGGCGGGGTCTGGGCTAGCGCCGACACACCGCACACCCACCCTCTCCTGCCCACACCGCCCAATCCTACGCCGCCCTCCCTTGCTCCCACGGCACCCGTGGGTGGATACACACACACTGGAAACCGGCGCCACCGACACCCCCGGGTCTCCCCTCACCCCACGCATACCCCACCCCTCTTTTTACACCCCTACCGCCACGCGCCATCAGCACCACTCGCGACCAAGACCCACCGGGCTGGCTGCAGCCCCCCACCCCGCCCCACCGTACCCGCGTCCTCCTCGTCGAAGCTGTTCATGCAGGGGAAGTAGATGGCCAGGGCCTCGAAGGAGGCGGAGAGGCTGAGGCGGCTCTGCGACCGCTCCATGAAGAGCCCGGGTCCGGGGGCGCCGCCGGGGGCCTCGCCCGCCGCCGTCGGCGGCTTGGCCAGCTTCGCCGCCCCATTCTTCACTCGGAGCACGGCCCGCGGCGTCTTGGCTGCGGCGGGGGCCGCGGTGAGGCGGCGGGGCGAGGCGAGGCGGGAGCGCGGAGCGGAGCCGCGCGGAGCGGAGCAGAGCCACCTGCTGCCGCCCGCCGCTCTGGGCACCGCCCCGCCCCGCCTCACGCCCGGCAGCGCCGCCGCCAATCGCCGCCCGCCGGGGAGGGACGGGCCGCGGCGGGGCCCGGCGGCGGGAGCGGCTGGGGGGGCGGCCGGGGGCGTCTGGCCCCCGCGGCCATCTTCCCGGCGGGGGCGGCGGCTCCGGGGAAGCGGGGCCCAGCGGCTCCTCACACGGGCGCGGCCCTGCGTGTGCCCCCGCGAAAATAATCTTGAGACTTTCAGGAGGTTTGTTCCAAAGGAGGGGGAAAATAAACGGCGCTGGTGTAATTTAAGGAGTAGCCCGGCTCCCCAGCCCCACAAACAGCCATCTTGGGGGGTTGCCGCTCCCCTGAGGCAGACATGGGGTAAGGGGAGCCCACAGCAATGGCGAGACCCATCCCTCACACTTCTGAAGGGCTGCTTCAGCCATCGCCCACATCAGAAGGCCCTGTCTCCTCAGAGAAGACCGTTCCCAACCTGCCCGCAATAGTATTTAATTCCATGCTTTAAACTTTCTCCCCTTTCCTCCACCCCCATCATTGCCATCACCACCCACCACCTCTTTCCCCAGCTACCTCTCTTCAGGCACCAAAACAAAACAAAAAACCCAAAAGCAAATGTTTGGAGGTACAGGAGCTCCCAGGCAGAAAGCATATAAACCAACAGGCTTTCCTTGGTGGTTGATTGGAAGGTTCAATTAAATCGGAAGGCTGCTGCCTGTTCTGGCTCAGTATTTAAACCAGTTCTGCAGCACACCGTTGGGTAGATGCTGGGGGGAAGTCGGGGTGCTTTGTGAAAGCAAATTTTAGGTCCTTCCCAAAGGCTTGCTTCTTGTATTTCTTGTCTGACAAGCCTTACAGGGAATTACTGGCTCAAAAGTCCCAGCTGTCTGTGGCATAGACATCACAGTATCACCCATTCCTGCTTTGGGGAAGGAAAGCCAGCATACCCTCATTGATTCTGTGCAACAAAACCGGGGATGGGATGAGACAGAGCATGTTTTCTGACAGCAACTTGGTCTCCCCAGCAAGGATGCTGTCCCCTCAGGGCACAAAGGAAGATGTTCTTCATG
The DNA here is from genome assembly GCF_964289735.1 of Phaethon aethereus. Classification (NCBI taxonomy): domain Eukaryota; kingdom Metazoa; phylum Chordata; class Aves; order Phaethontiformes; family Phaethontidae; genus Phaethon; species Phaethon aethereus. The sequence goes on from NC_138592.1 coordinate 11,072,660, forward strand.
CATTTGGTCTGTCTACCCACCCATCACGACAACCAAATGCCATCTCACTGAATACATGAAGCAACGGGCCTGTTTGTGCTGTTCCAAAACTGCAGATTAGAGCCCAACACCTCCATCAGGAAACATGTGGCTAAAACTACTATATGCTGAGTGCTGCAGAACAGCCTGAAGTGAAATAGTATCTTCCGCCTCCAGCATTGGAGCCCAGCTGCAGACAACCAGAAGATGACCAGACTGGGCATCCTGGGGTCAGTCATTCCAGCACTCAACTCAACCCCACTTGAGTTTCAAAGCTGCAATACAGCTAGAGACCTCAGACTTACAAATACTGCTTTTGTTTTTATTTCCACACCCAGCATAAGAATTATAGCCCAAAACATTACCTGTACTCTTCTTTGAAACAGTTAATAACTCAATCCATTAAGAGTCTCCCATCTACTGAAAACCCTGCCAGAGCTGTAGCGTGTTTGTGGCTACCAGCACAAGGCAGCGGCAAAAGCAGGGCGGCAGCTGCTGCTGGGTAAGGGGAGCCAGATCTGAGACAGGCTCACCCACAACATGGCCCAGGCAAGAGCTGAAAGCCCCTGGAGTTGGAGGTTAAATGGAGCTCCTGGCAGAGAGGGTGAATGTGAGCCCCAAATGAGGCTCGTCAGGGCAATTAAGGCCTATTAGTGCACTCCCAGCCCTGATATCCAGAGTCTTTCGTTATTGCTGATGCATCCAGAATAGCAGAGGTCATTTGAATATCAGATGCCAGGCTGAGTTTGCAGGGCTTCCCAATGGGTAATATGTTTTTTAATTCAAAAACTAATCAAAATTTGCTTCGGAGTTAGTGAGTTACATGAATTCCTTCATCAAAGCTAGGCTGGGCAGGCAGTAAAGCAGAAGGAACAGAATGAACTTATTACAGACAATGATGACTCCAGGTCTGAGTTTTGAAAGGCAGGGACATTAGTGAGGAACATATTACCATAGGTTTAAGAAAAGATTTCAATAGCACCAATCAAGGCATTAGGAGCAGCTATAGGGACAAATCCAAGTGCATTAAAGCTGTTAAGACAGCTCCTGTCTACCAGTCCTGGCAGCACATCTGATCCGAGGAGCAAGAGGCATCTGTGAATCAAAATCTGCTTCCAGGTTCCCAGGCACAGGAGCTACCTAGAAGAGCTGAGAGCTGCTTTCTATTCATTTAAAGCATGTGAGGAAAAATTTAAATGGGGAATAGAAATTTAATCTCAATTTTCTGCTGTGGTCATCTAAATGTCTCTTGTTTCACTACACATAGAAAGTATAGTGATGGCAGAGGTACCAGTGCCTAATGGGCAGCACAGGCCTGTGGTTTGGATAGCTGATCCTATCCCCAGTGCTCCTCTCTGTCCTTTGCTTTCTTCACCGCTGCACCGGGACTGAAGAGCCATCTGCTTTGAGTGCTTTGCGATCTACCTATGAGGTGCTGAGGAGGACCATCACCATCACCCACATCACTGTTGTGCACCTTTCTCCACACTCTATCTATCTGCTGGCTTCCTCTCCCTCTGCAGGTACTGTTCGAACCCCTTGTGTCTGCTCAGATTCTCAGCACCACTTGGTCACATCTTCTCAATACTCCTTTTCTACATTTTTTTCCAAGCTGTGTCACACCTCCCTCTTTACCATACCTGTGGGTCCAGCCATGCTCAAGTCCTTTCCTGCACCCTTCTGCTACAGAGGGGCTTGGGCTGAGTGCTGTCGGCATCATCCTTTAGCTTTGGTGTCATCTGCTTCTCATTTGCTTGCTACATTTTGCTCCTCAGGGCAGGGACCTGCCTAATTCATGTACTGCAGGGCGCTCTGATTACTGGTTGGGCCAAAACATCCTAAACCAAAACCATCTGCCTTAAAGTGAGACAAAATGCATTGACAGCTGGAAATGAGGTGGACAGTTAAAGCATAATGCCCTCCAGATGCCTGGAGGAAACTGTTTTGGCTGCCTGTTGAAGGGAAATAGGGATTTGCAGTGAAGCTGGAAACTGTTAGTCCAGAAGTGTTCTTCTTCACTGATCATCATGGACAGAAAGATCCTTGGGAGAAACTTAGAGAAGTGAGGATAAGCAAGGAGGAGGATTCCTGTGATGTTGTAAATAAGCTGAGTGCACAACTGAGAACATATAAACTCAAAGATTTACCGCCTCCAGAATAGCACGTCTGTGGCTGCTCCAGTGGAAGTGGTTAATTGATTGTTTCCCCAGTGAAGCAGGCTCTGACTGATGGAACTGTGGAAAGCTCTGATAGATTTTTCCTGCTGGCTCTTTCTCTTCCCACTAGTCATGTAGCTTATATTTTTGCCTTGAGTCTTAGGTGTCTGGGTCACCCTGGGAAGTTAGTTTTTATATACTGGGTAGAGGATATGCTGCCCTCTCCCTTTTGTACTCCCCTACAGTTCTGTGTATGCCTGTTTGGAAGTAAAACCAA